>NC_048596.1:194449297-195649297 GCF_003668045.3 Cricetulus griseus | reverse complement strand
AGTAGCTTGTCTATTCAGCCAACTTGTTCCCCACACATCCAGGCAGTGCTTTGAGGGAACTGCCTATCAAATGCCACAGTGGACACTGGACAGAGCAGGCATTGTACAAACTAGTAGGGTTCTGGCTACACCGTAGTCTCTCACTAATAATAGTCCTTGAGGGGACTGAGGTCAGTGCTACCCTAAGCTACGTGGTTGTTAGGAGTTTGGCTGAGATTCAAAATTTCTGCTTCTGAGGTTTCAAGATTAAAAAGTAGCAGAGAGAAATTGTCAATAAGATAGATTAAAGAGATAAGAAAGCTAATTAAAATACAACCCATGGGTAAATGTGATATCAAAGATTAGCACGTGTTCACAAGCACATATGCAGGCAGATGGGTATATATACCATGATGTATTGGAGAGACCTGACTTGGCATCGATTATATGAAACATACCCCTTTTTTTCTGGCTGGAAATAGCAGTAGTGTGAGCTCCAGACACTGGGACTACTATTCTGTCTGAGTCCTAGGCTGAGTTATGGTGCTTGCACCAACCTTTTGGCAGCCATCACAGCTAATGCTACTGTTGAACACTTTTGCTATGTGTCTGCCTCACAGCTATAGCATTGTTAGAATGGTACACAGGAAGAGAAGAAAAAAACCAAGGCTCACAGAGGTCAGGTAGCTTGCCTGGGTTATGTCTGGGAGGCATTCAAACCCATCCAGAGAGGGCTCAGAGTTACACACTGCTCCAAACTACAGGGCCCAGTCCATAGAGACAGGCACACAGTTGCACTATACCCAAAGACTCGGCCAGTCACCTTTCAGGGAATCTACTTGTTGGAGATGAAAAACACATAAATGACTGTTACTGATAAGTACAAGAAAATTATTTTCCTGTGCAAGCTGATACTGACTCAAACACAATCCTAGTGTATGTCTCTTGGTAAATCTAAGAGTGCCCTTCCCTTGGAGGAGGCTTCCTGTGAGCTGAAAGGGAGGAGTTGAGTGATAGCTTCCCCTCTCCTTGCCTGAGATTATCAGGGTCCTCAGCCACTCTCTAGTCATCCCTGGTGGCTTCTGTATCTATGGTTGCTTCTGGGATTAGAGTTAAAGCTCTGCCACCAAGTGACCACCTCCATAAGATAGAGCTGAGGGTGGCTCTGCTAGGTATGTCCTGAAGAAGCATGGGATGGAATCCTTTCCAGACCCCAGGGATGGCTTTGGGACAGGCAGAGAAGTAGAAAGCAGCCCAACTCCCTTCTATTATATCCTGCAGGGATGCCTGCAAATTCTATACACAAACTCATCTTTTATTAAACCCAAACCCCAGTGCTCCTAGGTTTTATCAAAAATCTCTTGCCCAGATGGGGACTCTTCTAAATTTATTTGTTTATTTTTGGATACATGACCCATGTAGCATGGCTAGCCCATAAACAAAGATGACCTTGAATGTCTGATTCTTCTTCATCCACTTCCTGGGGGTTGGGATGACAGGTGTGTACCCCACATCTGGTTCATGCAAGCTGGGGATGGAACCCAGTGCATCATGCAAGCTACGCAAGCAGTCTCCCCATGGAGGCACACCTGAGCCCGTTTTCTAACTTCTACAAAACACCTAGTTGACCAGCTAGTTGTCAAGCTTCTCAGGATGTCACAGACAGAAAGGGCTGTCAGTGTCTCTCCTACCTTTGTCTTTCCTCAGATACACCTTTTCTACAGAAACCTCAGACTGCAGCTTCTGGTGGACATTTTTGATGAATGCTATCATGTGCAGATTGAGATAAGGCAGGAGAAATGGAAGCCCCATGGGCTGGATCTTTGTCACACATCTCTTGCTTCTGTTTCATTATTGCATTGCAGCCTGGGGTTGCTGTGAGAGACTTTGTCATCTCCAGTGGGTACATAAAGGGACTTGAATGAAAGATGACCATTGGTTCCTCAGTCCCTGTGATCCATGAGAAAATACCCCACAGAGTGTGACTGCCAATCTGCAATCTATAACCCCAGACAGAAGAAGGGTAAGGGAGGGAGCAGAGCAGGGCTGCTGGGGGTTATAGGGGTGGGCACACAGTTTAACTTTCTGTCTTCATGTTTTCAGGATGTCTGTCCGGCCATTTCCTGGTTATGTAGCCCATTCCCTGTCCTCCTTTTTTGTATGTTTAATTCATATCCTATTCTGAATATGTCTTGCTACAGAACAATGCTCCCTCAACCAAGAGACTATTTTACTTTGGGGGATCAGGAAGAGCTCATCTGCATGGCTTGTCTCACGCTCCCTTCCCCATGTACTCATCCAAGGCAGGAGAACCTCCGGCTGAGGTAGCACCTCTATTTACACAGCTGCTGTTCCACTTTCCTCAGCCTCTTGTTACAGTCTTGAATCCTTGAAGACCTCTTCATATTGCTTGAACCTTCCCAAGAGGGACAGTCATCAGACAGTCAGCTGTCTTACATGGAGCTGGCCTCCATAAGAGAGGGTATTGTCAGAGTCATCGGGTGGAATCTGCCTGTCTCTTACCAATCTACTGGCAGAGTCACTTCTGCCATATCATATAGCTGGAAGTGGTCATGGCTGGGGCTGAGGAGCTGGCTTAGTGGATAAAGCGCTTTCTGGGCAAGCATGAGGACTGGAGTTCAGATCCCCGGGACTCATATAAACAAACAACAAACTGGGTGTGGCAACTCACTTTTAATCCTAGTGCTCCTATAAAGGGAAGACTGGGGATATCTAAAGCAGGCTGGCTACTAGATCAGCCCAGTCAGTGAGTTCTGAATTGAGGGAGTGTCCAGGTAGTGAGATGTCTCTGTCAACTCCTGAGTTTATATATTATCCTTCTGTGGTCTTTGATGGAGTTGAAGACAGATAGTTATGGTTATAGTTTTCTTCAGTTAGTATAAAAGATAAGTTACCCTTCTTTTTATTTAGACAGAAAAGAGGAGATGACGGGGAATGTCCTTCTGTGTATGGTTGATAATCAAGACTGAGCTAGCAGATGAGAAATTCTAGTCATTGGCCAAGCATCATTTGTACCTAATATAAGTCTCTGTATGTTACTTGGGACCTTAACGTGGCGATGGCCAGAACTCCAGCAGCCTGGCAGAAAGTGCACACGTGGCGGCGGTGCTTGGTCAGATGGAGTAAAGGCTTATCGCAACGAGGGAGAGACCCTACCTCAATAAATAAAGTGGAGCACAACTGAGGAAGACACCTAATGCCTCCTATCATCATGTGTTCCCTGTACCTGTGAACACACATGCACACATACCACATATACATGTCTCTAAGGTCAAGGGGAATCTCAGGATATCAAGGACTCTGTAACACACCAGAGCCTCAAATCTATCTCCCCTACCTCTTAAACCCCTGAAGAATATGCCTTGAGGTCACCATCTCTGCCTCATATCCTTGATCAGCCCTGGTCCTCCTCCAATGGCTCACTCATGCTCCCTCTCTTCTTGTTCCCATCCACTCCCCATATTGAAGCCAGAGCGAAGTTGATCCAAACTCAAACATGACTATTATACTTGCGGCTCATTATGGCTCTGACCTTGGTCCCATCTCCTGATTCCTCTCTTCTGTGGCTGCTCTCTCACTCTTGGTAGCGGTAGCATTTTTCTTTGGCTAACACTCTCCTGTCACTCTTAGTTCTTGAAGTTCAAAGATCACTGATATCAAATTCCCTTGGAGCTGGCTAAAGGTGTGGCCATACGACTCAGGCCTGGCTCTTTAAAACCTCCTGCACTTGTGCACACCAGCTCAGGGATGGGCAAAAGATTCACACCACGTTCATAGAGGTATCCCTAAAGCCTGAACATAAAGTTACAGGGAAACAGTGCTCACATCAAAGGTGACGATCAGAGTTGCTCCTGGAGCAGGGGAAACACCTGGTGGCCTTTTCTTGTCACCCCAGGAAAGCTAGCAAATGGTAAAGCAGTGCCAAAGAACTGAATATTATTCTCAACTACAGTTAGAGTACCCTAAAATAGCAAAGCCTGAAATGCTTCCAGGAATTTTATATAAAAGGAGCCTATAATATCTTTGTTTCAACTTAGTGGGGCTGGCTGAGCTTCTGTCCCTAGCTGCCCAAGGAATCTTAATGCACACACTTAATGTGACAACTGCCTCTCTCCATATCTTGTTCACACTGGCCTTTCCAGTCCTTTAGTTCCCACTGTGCCCTGTCTTGTGTCTCTGCAGGGTGCCTTAGTGGATCAGGCCATTGTTTATGTGATCCTCCTGCTTGGAACAAGCTTCCTATTTACCCACAAAGGATTGCCTCAAAATTCAGCTACCCTTCACCCTTTGGGACCTTTCTAGATCTTTTCTCTTCGTTCGTTCGTTCGTTCGTTGTTCGTTCGTTCCTTCCTTCCTTCCTTCCTTCCTTCCTTCCTTCCTTCCTTCCTTCCTTCCTTCCTTCCTGAGCTCAGTTTTCCTGGGGTATTTCATTCATTTGTCTTTTAGCACTTAGCACATTCATCAAACACATAACACACCACAGAGTTCTCTCCACTGCACCTGAGCTCCAATAGATCGCAATCCGTCCTACCCAGCATCACCAATGTGTCCCCTTGCCTGTGACACCCACTCCTAAGATGCTTCAGCCCACACCTACTATTTTTCCAAGCTGCTACTGGAGATTGTATCATAGCTCCAGACCCTCTTTGCAAAGAATAAGACAGCTACACACCCTGTGATGAGTCCCCTCTTCTGACTTCACCCAAGGGGGTCTCAGCACTTCTTTAAAAATTAATTTGTTCCTTAATTAAGAAACACGCTCCCTTCTAATTAACGGTCCTTCTGTAATGTAAACAGATCACAAGCAACTCTGAAGCTCTGCCTGGCTCATCTGGAATCTGAGCTACAGCCAATTTCAGCACAGCAGCTGGGGCTGCCAAGCTGCAGAGGGTTCTGGCTTGCTCATATGGAATTAAAGAGACTTAGAAGAGGGATCTATCAGCTCTTCACCCTACCTTGCAAGATAAACTATTGCTTCACTACATCACTGCATCCCCTCAGAACTTCTTGAGTTGCAAAACCCTTCAGTTAGTAAAGGAAAACTTGATTCAAGCATGTACACTCATGTATCTATTTCTGAAGACACGTTGCATTCCAGACACAAGGCCCAGAGGCCACTGAGTTGGAACTGACCTGAAAACCTCCTCCCGAGCAATAGATTTCTTGGCACAGGAAGGTGCCAAGCAAGCTTGCAAATGTAGGAGGCAATCAACAATCCTACCCAACTATGAGCCTAGGAACTACAATAAAGACCAGCATGGTATGATAGCCCAAGGGTACAGTAGTGGCACACATATCTTGTTGGTAACCAATAGCTTCCTAATTGGATTTAATATCTTCTGACAAGAGGGAAATCATGCCTGGTACTGGAACCCTAGCTAACTACTTGTGGTGGTAGTTAAGTCATGGATATTGGAGGAGAATCTACAATCTTTAATTTACTAAACTAGCACAATCCCTAGCAACCATTTAAACGTTTGTCCTTATACCCACAGATAAGTGTAGTATTAACCCATGCCATCAAGGAAACATCTCTTTCAAATAGATGGAGACCACTACAGAAAACCAAAATGCAGAGTTGTGGAGCCTAGTCCTAGGGGATACACATACAAGACACTCCAGCACCCAAGACTTGGGGATCATTTTGGAAGAGGGAGCAGAAAGATAGTAAGAGCCAAGGGAAGAGGAAAATTATTGTGAGATTGTATCTCCTAGGAATGTCAGAAGCTGCATCCATAAAGTCTCATCAATATGATTGCCCAAACACGACCTGAATAGGATGACATCAATAGCTATGCTAACATGGATGGGTAAAGACAATGAGGCCTCACCCCTACACAAAGAACTACAGCAACTAAGGAATTCTGAGAATGGGGAAATAGTCTTCCCCAGAGAAGAGTACACTAATTGGTTATCCAATACCAAATGGGCAGCCTTAAAAAGATACACATAAGTAATATTACAGACTGGGCAGGTTGTATTTAGGAATACATACCATAAATCGAGGAATTAAGGAATACATATGATGAAAAAAGAGGCTGTGAATTTTAGGGAGAGCAAGGATGGGTTTATAGAAGGTTTTGGAGGAAGAAAGAAGAAAGGACAAATGATGTAATTACATTATAATCTCAAAAACCAAAAGAAATATTTTCTATATCCACACATATGTATACATGAATTGATTCAATCAATATAGACATATATCTCTGTGCATGAAAATGTGCTTACACATACACACATGCAAGCATGTACATACACACATGTGCACACAAACACATATTGTTCATTTGGTGATGGGAGTATGATGTTCTCAGTAGCATTTGGCTGGCCTGTAGCAGATCTTAGGGAAACAGTGGATCCATACAAGAAGTTAGTTTGGGAGGAGACTGGAGGCTAGGTACAACATTAGTAAGCCATTCTTTGTTACCACTAGTATGTGAGGATGAGATTGGAGAGCAAAAGCAATAGCTGATGCTGACAGAGATGCAAACAGCCCAAGGTTCCTCCACTGAACTTTACCCTTGAAATAATTGGCTGACCTGCATCCTTTCATATCTTGAAGGGCCCAAGTGTCAAATTCAATGTTCTTTCCATGGTCCAAAGCAAAATCCAGAGAGAGCTCAGCTGGGGGCTGTTCTCCACATAGATACTACTTTGGTAACTCAAATGTTGGTGAACACCATGTGTATACCAACAGCTGCTCATCAGCAAAGAAGATGTGGTCTCTCTAAAGGCATGGACGGAAATTAGGTGTGCTCATCTGTTTTCCAAAAGCATTCATCTTTGAGAATTTAGGAGGCACTGACATACAGCTTGAGATCTTCTGGATGGTACCATGGTTGTTCGTGTGTCATAGTTAAAGAGATGCAAGGTTCCTTCTATCTTGGTAAAAAATAGGCATGATCATGCTGGAGCATAATGATGAATTTTCCAAAGTTTTACTATTTGCAAATCAAAGCACTAGACCGGGGCTTTTTCCTCCCCTTAGTTCAGTTCACATGGATCTAGTCTCAGCTTAAAGATATAGGTAGCCCAGACTACAAGGTTGCTGCCTGTGTGTGCAGTGTCTTCAGTCCAACCCTTCAGTCTTCACAGGCCACCTACTCTGCTCTCCCTTCTGCCTATGGACATTGGTTTGATGGACCCATGTGACTTTTAAATTCCCACAAGACATAGGGGTGAGGAGAGGGAGTGAGGTGCCATGGTCTTGGTCTTGCCCTCTTGTATTACCATGGTTATTTGCCTCCTGTGTTGTCCCCAGAAGGTCACTTCTCCCCAAGTGACCCTTTACAAGTAAACCTTTCATAGGTCCATAATTGCCCTCTCGGGGTCCAGGTCCCGAGGTGACATTACTGCTATCTTTACTTCCCAGGGCCATTCATGCCCTTTGCAATGTCCATTTGTGAGCTAGTCCCTCCCTTAGTTGCTCTAATCCTAGCATACCATCTGTTTCATACTGGGATATTGATACACACAGTGAATGTTTCAAACATCATTTTTCAAACATTTGCTTAGTATCATGGAAATGTCTGAACATCCTCAAGTTTGGCTTTGGAAATGGGTGTAAAGCCAACTTTAAATGGGTGCCACAGATGATTTAGTGGAGATGACTGAGGTATTTGGGCACAGTGATGCCATGCTTCTCTATGTCTCTTGCCTTTTTGTAAAGTCTGAGCATGTATGCTGCTCTTCTCTGGTCCCATAGCAGAGGCAGCAAGCTTTCCCTCCATGCCTCCTGTTGGCATCTCCTACTTCATGGATCTGTCTCCTGTCTCATTCCTTGCCAGCCAGGTCTCCATGGGGAGAAAAGACAAGCTGCCTATCTGTTAAGTCCAGAAGAGAGCAGGCCTGTGGAGACTTCCACATAGACATTCCTGCACTGAATTCAGGGTGGGAGTACCTCATTAGTACCAGGGTACAAAAGCTAGAACTTGATGAGACACCACAGAGCAGCTGAAAGTTCGAGTTACCACACTGAACCCAGAATCTTGGGTTTAACTCTATTTAATCTTTCAGTAATATGGTGATCTTGGGTAAAAAAAAAAAAAAAAATCCCCCTTTCCTAAGGCTTATTGTCTCAGTCTGGGCGAGCATACACATGCAAATCACACCTCATGTGATGATTCGTCTTCAGTGTCAACCTACTGGATCTAGAACCACCTAGGAGCCACACCTCTGGGTATGTGAGGTTAACCCTAGGAGGGAAAACCCACTCTAACTATGGGTGGCATCATCCTGATGGGGTCAATGCCTGAATAAAAAGAGCATTCATCTCTTTCTGCTTCCTAATTGTGGATGCAGTGTGACCAGCTGCCTCCCCTACTGTGATAGACTGTATCTCTAAACTGGGAGCCAAAATAGCCCTTATTTCCATAGGCTGCTTCTTGTAAGTCATATGGTAACAGAAAGACAGAAACTAATAGACCTCAGGCCAAAGCTGACTGGTGGGCACTTAAAACCTATATTGATAATGGCATTACAATTGAGCAGACATGTTCTAAATGCCCACACTGGTGGGCTCCTGGGCCACCTGCCTTCCCCAGAATCATTCTTGCACCACAACATGGGGACATGGTTAAATTATAATAATATATATATATATATATATATATATATATATATATATATATATATTCTGTTGTACATTGATTCTCTTAAATACTGCAATGCAGGTTTGCTGAAAGCTAACTTCCCCAGAGTCATACAGCAGGGTGTTGCTGTATGACTGCACAGGGTCTAGCACCACCCGTGCCACTCTTTATTCAATTTCAATGTACTTTAAATTCATTTCTTAAAATTTAACCCAGTTCTCAGAAAAGGTATGAGTAGATAATGTGACTGATACAACAGACACTTCTCAGGCCTCCAAATAAATAGCTATTAAAATAACAGTCCATCACTATGCCACCTGAAATTATCCTGTGTGGCAGCAAACACACACCTGGCTTGCACTAGGAAACCAAGTCTTCAGAAACTCTCCTCATACCAGGAGATGTGGATGCATACTAAGAGAGCAGAACGATGGAGGAGCAGTGGGGGAGCAGCTCTCTCTTGCTTGACCTGGGATTCTTTGTCCACTGAGGAGGAAAAACAAAGATGGGCAATGTGACTGAAGCTGCAGGAAGGAGCAGCCAGTGGTGAAAAGAATCAAGAGGACCCAGAAGCAGGGATGCAGACCTGAGAGACTCAAGAAGAAGAAGGAATGAATGTACACAAGTCAGGTTCACACCCATATGGTAGTGATGAGGGATGTAAAAACAGAATCAAGGTTATTTCAACCTGGGCCTGGAAAAATAGCTCAGCAATTAAGATCCCTTGATGTTCTTGCAGCGGACCTGAGTTTGTTTCCCAGTAGCCATATCAATCATTCTTCTGGCCTCTATCGATACCTGAATGAGTAGTACACACACACACCACACACACACACACACACACACACACACACACACACACACACACACACACACACACACACCTTTTTTAAAAAGAGGACATTTGCCGGGCATTGGTGGTGCATGCCTTTAATCCCAGCACTCGGGAGGCAGAGGCAGGTGGATTTCTGTGAGTTCCAGGCCAGCCTGGTCTCCAGAGCGAGCGCCAGGATAGGCTCCAAAGCTACACAGAGAAATCCTGTTTTGGAAAAAAAAAGAGAGAGAGAAGGAAACTCATGTAATAGCATCAAAATATAGGATATTTAGGGATGAAGTTAACAGAAGAAATTCAAGGCCGGCATGCTGCAAACTACAAAACATCATGAGAGGAAATTAAAGGCTCAACCTAACAGAAAGGTAGTGTATGCTTACAGATTCTGAACCTCAGCATTGTTAGCATTGTCAGAATGGCGGCACTCCCCAAGTTGATCTATGTGTCAATTCGATACAACCTTTATCAAAAATCCCAATTATTCTTTTCACAGGGAGAAATCTACAAGTTGATTCCTGAATTCATATGGAAATATAAAGGACTCAGAAGAGACAAAGCAATTTTGCAAAACAAATGCAACTCAAAAGCACGCTGAGCTACCACTTTACACCCAGTGTGGTGCTAGGACAGAAGACAGATAATGGGCGCTGATGAAGAGAAGAGGCGTTGCAAACCTCAGGTGCTGCAGACAGGGATGAAGAAACATTGCAGCTGCTTTGGGAAATCACTTGGAAGTTTCTTGAAAGGTTAATGGAGGCCTGCCTTATGACAGGTCCTCTGGAATGTTCAAAGGAAACCAACTTCCGTAACTTTCACGTGAATGGTCAGCATAACGTTGTTCAGAGTAGCACCAGGTAGTGACTGTCCACCAGTTTATGAATGGACAGATAAAACAGAGTGACGTTGTCATGTGGAAATGCAAATGAACCAAAGTCCATCTATCAAACTATTTCTAAGGAATAAAAAGATATTGAAGTGCTGACCAACCCTATGATGTGGAGAAGCCTTAAGACCATCAGGATAAAGGAACAAAAACATGGGACACTAAGATTGTATGTTAGATAATTCCATGGTTTCGAAAGATGTCCAGAGCAGGCAAAGCCATTGAGTAAGATCAGTGTTTGCCTAGGACTGTGGCTAACAGAGGAATGCACGTGTGTGTATCTCTGTGTGGGTATGTGCCTATGAGTGCAGTCCTCACAGAGGCTTGAAGAGGATATCAGATTGCCTGGAGTTGGAATTATAGGCATTTAAAAAAAATTTTTATTAGTTCAAGTTAGGGAACAAGCTTGTTTCACATTTAAGTCCCTTCCCTTCTCCCTCCCCTCACCCCCATCCCTTCTCCCCTGCCCCTGACCTACCCCCACCCCATCCACCTTCCACTCCCCAGGCAGGGTAGGACCCTCAATGGGGGCTCTGCAAAGTCCACCAAATCTTCCTGTGCTGGGCCTGGGCCCTTCCCCGTGTGTCCAGGGCCAGAGTGCATCCCTTCATGTGGGATGGGCTCTCAAAGTCCCTTCTTGCACCAGGGAAAAACACTAATCCACCACCAGAGGCTCCCTGGAGTGCAGAGGCCTCCTTATTGACATCCATGTTCAGGAGTCTGGATCAGTCTTGTACTGGCCTCCCAGATAGCATCTGGGGTCGATGTGTTCTCCCTTGTTCAGGCCAACTGTTTCTGTGGGTTTCTCCAACCTGGTACAGACCCCTTCGATCTTCATTCCTCCCTCTCTTCAACTAAATTCCAGATTTCAGCTCAGTGTATATCTGTGGATGTCTGTCTCTGCTTCCATCAGCTACTGGATGAGGGCTCTATGATGGCATAAAAAGTAGTCATCAATCTCATTTTAGGGGAAGGGCTTTTTAGGTTATCCTCTCCACCATTGCCTGGACTGTCAGATCGTGTTATCCTTGTAGGTCTCTGGAGATCTCCCTAGTTCCAGATCTCTTCTTGGACCTATAGTGGTTCCCTCTAATATGGTATCTCTCATCCTGCTCTCTCTCCTCTATTCTTCCCCTGACTCAATATTTCTGCTCCTCCATTTCCTCTCCTCTACTCCTCTTCTCCTTCTCTTATTGTGGCAGCTCCCTCTCTCCTACCCTCATGCTCCCAATTAGCTCAGGAGTTCATGCCATTTCCCATTCCTGGGGTCCATTTATTCCTTAGAGTCCTTCATGTTTCCTAGTTTCTTTGGTGAAGAGGATTATAGGCTGGTAATCCTTTGCTCTATGTCTAAAATTCATATATGAGTGAGTACATACCATGTTTGTCTTTTTGTGACTGGGTTACCTCACTCAGGATGGTTTCTTCTAGTTCCATCCATTTGCCTGCGAATTTCAAGATTCCATTGCTTTTTTCTGCTGAGTAGTACTCCATTGTATAAATGTACCACATTTTCTCTATCCATTCTTCAGTTGAGGGGCATCTAGGTTGTTTCCAGGTTCTGGCTATTATAAACTATGCTGCTATGAACATGGTTGAACATATGTCCTTGTTGTATGAACATGCACTATTTGGGTATATGCCCAAGAGAGGAATGGCTGGATCTTGAGGTAGACTGATTACCATTTTTCTGAGCAACCACCATACTGATTTCCAGAGTGGTCTTACAAGTTCGCACTCCCACCAGCAATGGAGGAGTGTTCCTTTTTCTCCACATCCTCTCCAGCATAGATTGTCATTGGTATTTTTGATTTTAGCCATTCTGACAGGTGTGAGGTGGTATCTCAGAGTTGTTTTGAGTTGCATTTCTCTGATGGCCAAGGATTTTGAGCACTTTCTTAAGTGTCTTTCAGCCATTTCAGATTCCTCTGTTGAGAATTCTCTATTTAGTTCTGCACCCCAATTTTTAATTTCATTGTTTGGTGTTTTGGTGGCTAGCTTCTTGAGCTCCTTATATATTTTGGAAATCAGCCCTCTGTCAGATGTGGGATCGGTGAATTATAGGCATTTATAAGCTATCTGATGTGGACCATGGGAACCAAACTCAGGTCCTCTGCAAACTGTTGAACTGTCCCTCCAGCTCTATGATTTCATTTGAAAGTTAAGCATTCTGCAGTAAGTTAATCGTGCTGGCGATTGTACAACTCAGGAATATACTGACAAATCACAAACTTATTACTTCAAATGGGCAAGACACATGGTGTATGCATTGTACCACAGTAAAGCTGTTGGGCTCTGCAAAAGAGATGAGAAAGCAAAGAGGCTCCAGGGGTGAAGCCTGCCTCTAGTGAACCGGGTGCCCAGGGTACTGCATGAGGCTAGCATGTTTGTCTTCTTGATGACACCTACAGGATGAGCACTGTACCTTGACCCTTTCTGTCCCACACTCCAGATACCACAGGAGTTCTGGAATGGAAGGTGTGCCAGAGAATGCTATATTTTAAAACAAATGTGCCAAGCAAGCTGGCTTCCAGGAGATAATGGAACACTGTAGGAGGTGTGACCCACTGACAGTGTGTAGGGACCACAGCAAGCTTCTCTTTCTTGGTGAGAGTTGTGGCTTATCCCCGTGAAGGTACACAGGGATATGCATCTCTGGGGGTTCCTAGTCCCACAATAAATGGCATCATCTCTGAGTGATGGCTACTCTGGGTTGTAGCGGCATCTTGCCAGTGTATTTGTGTTAGTGACCACATGGAGAGAGATTTTCCACATAAAACCTTACAAAAACTTAAAAAGATTATAAAAACAAAAGAACAGAGGCAAGCATGGCTTCTTGGTAGCAGTATTTTCTCAGGTGGTCTCTGTTTGCTAGAGGCAAGCAGAGAGGCTCACGGCTCCTTTAAGAGAGGTTTCATGAGAAGAAACAGCTAAACACTGAGCTGAACTCTTGGAATCCAGTTGCAGAGAGAGAGAAGTGATGAGCAAAGGGGTCAAGACCAGGCTGGAGAAACCCACAGAAACAGCTGACCTGAACAAGGGGGACCTCATGGACCCCAGACTGACAGCTGGGAAACCAGCATAGGACTGATCCAGACCCCCTGAACGAGAATGTCAGTTTGGAGGCCTGGGAAATCTATGGGGCCTCTAGTAATGGATCAGTATTTATCCCTAGTATACAAATGAACTTTGGGAGCCCATTCCACATAGAGGGATACTCTCTCAGCCTAGACACACAGGGGAGGGCCTAGGCCCTGTTCCAACAGATATGACAGATATTGAAGATCCCCATGGAAGGCCTCTTTCTCCCTGGGGAGCAGAAAGGGGATGGGCTAGGGAATTGGTGGGGGGCAGGGAGAGGAGGGAGAGGGAACTGGGATGTAAAATAAGCTTATTTCTAATTTAATTTTTTAAAAGGGAGGAGAGAGAGAGAGAGAGAGAGAGAGAGAGAGAGAGAGAGGGAGGGAGGGGAGGAGGGAGAGAGAGAGGAGAGAGAGAAGAGAGAGAGAGAGAGAGAGAGAGAGAGGCTTCTTGACTCAGCATAAGTGGCAAAAACCACATGGCTCTTTTTTTATTCTCTTTTTATTATTATTAATTCAAGTTAGGGAACAGGCTTTTTTCACATGTAATTCCCCTCTGCCTCTCCCTCTCCCTCCCCTTACCCCCATTCCTTCTCCCCCACCTCCAACCTACCCTCCACCCCATCCACCCACCACTCCCCAGGCAGGGTAGGGCCTCCAACCGGGGCTCCACCAAGTCCACCAAATCTTCCTGTGCTGGGCCTGGGTCCCTCCCCATGTGTTCAGAGACAGAGTGCATCCCTTCAAGTGGGATGGGCTCTCAAAATCCCCCACATAAGAGGCTCCACTATCAAACAAATGGTGTTTATGAGCAACCAGCAGCATGCTGCTTGATGGCAGCATAGACCGAGCTGGTGAGCACAGTTCCCAGTGCTGGCAGTAAACATACTCACGCCATGTTGGAAAGCCATGCCCAAAGGGTGTGGCCACTAATACAAATACACTGGCAACACTAGATGCCACTACACTGGGTAATCGAGGAGAGGCTGAGCAGTTGGTGGTAGGGCTTCTGGAAGTGAAAAGACTCATAAAGTTCTTTAATGTATCTAAGGTGATCCCTTCAATACAGAGGTCACGGTCACTTCAGCATCACACAATATCAAAAATATTAAAATACTCCTAGTCACAAGAGATGGTCATTGCTCTATGTTCCCAGGTCAGCGCTCCTGTTTCAAGGATGATGCTGGAGTTGAGAGTGCTTGAAAAGGTGTAAGCTGGGAGTTCACTGGCAACAAACAGAACTTTCACTAGTTGTTGAACAATTTAGGAGCTCATGCTTTAATTTATTTCTGTTATCTATTAGGTTTTATGGAGCAGCTTTACTCACTGCTGGTGGGCTCAAAGGGGAAAGGAGGTCCCAGACTGATGCATGTAAGACCTGGCCACAAGCAGCGGTGGTCAGAAGTCTGGGCCCAATGGAGCTGAATCAAGGTGTCAAGGGGCAGGGCTCCATATGGAAAGATTAGGAGAAAGGCCTTCTTCAGATAGGGAAGGAGGAATCCCTGCTTCTTCCCACATGGCTCACTCTCAGGCCAGCCACAAGCGGGATTTGCTCAGCATCTCAAGATGGGTAACTCTCAGAGGGACCTCTGTCCCCTCCCACCACACTCCTGCCTGTTGTCTCTCTTACTCTCTCTTCTCTCTGTTGCTTTTCTCAAAATCTAGTCTTGTTTGTTGTCCCAAATGGCTTTTATTTTGATTGACAAATCAAAAGTGTATGTATACATGGGTTGGAGTGTGCTGTTTTGATATGTGTTTACAATGTGGCATGATTAAATCCAACTAATTAATGCATCCATCATCTCAGCCATCCTGTCATTTGTGATACTGTGGGTGAGTTCTGAGGATGTTTTGCCTGGTGAGATTAACCAGCCAGCCAGACCGACACTGCTTGCCATGTGAGGGGTCTAATAAAGTTTATCTCCCAGAAGCAGGGAGGATGGTGGTGATGAGGGGCTGGGGATGGGGAGAGAGAGAGAGAGAGAGAGAGAGAGAGAGAGAGAGAGAGAGAGAGAGAGAGAGAGAGAGAGAGCTGGGACTTGATCAAAAGGTGCAAAGTTTTAGGTGGACAGGAGAGCCAGCTTTGAGTGCTCTGCATGACAGAGGACTATAGTCCAACATAGCTCATTTTGTATTTCTCTCTGTGTGCCTAAAGGCTCATGTGGTTATTTTGTTTTGCCTGGGTAGCCTGGGAAAGTGCCCCATCTTTAAGGTCAGCTTGTGAATAACTATAGTTACATGGAAAAGGGTCTTTGGGCATAGCACTGTGTCTTGGAAACTGTAGGCAAAATGTCTACATACAATTGTGTGATTGTTGACATTGTCCTATTCTGTATTTTTGAAACAAGGTTTTGCTTTGTAGCCCTGACTAATATGGATCCCACTGTGTAGACCAAGCTGACCTCAAAGCTGTAAAAATCTTTCAGCCTCTCTCTCTCTCCTTAGGGCTGGGGTCACAAGTGTGTGCTATTATGATTGACATGACTAACATTATAAATTTCAACTTGACTGGGCTACTCAGCACACAGACATTTAGTCAAATGTTCTTCTGGGCCCATTTACAAGGAACTTTATAAATGACATTATTTGATTCTCTAGGCTAATAATGACAATTCTCCTGCCTGAAGTGTGTGGTCTTTATCCAATTAGCTGAAGGTAGAGCAGGATAAGAAGGCTGAATAAGAGAGGCTCCCCCTGCCTCACTGCCTGCAGCTGGGATGCTGGTCTTTTCTGGCCTTTAGACCAATGGGAGACATCAGCTCTTTTCAGATAATGAGCCCACCCACTCTTGGGCTGCAAACTGTACCATTCAATCTCTGGTTCTTTGGCCTATGAACTCCTCAGCCTCCATAACCACACCAGCTAATTCTCTTTAAAAATATTTAATTATATGTATATGTATGGGTCTACGTCTATATGAATGCATGTGTCTGTGGAGTCAAGAACAGGGCATAAGACCCACTGAAGCTGGAGTTTCAGGCCACCTGCCATGGGAGCTGGAGACCAAACTCAGGTCCTCTCCAAAATTATCAAGCTCTCTTTAGCTGCTGAGTCATCTCTCTAGCCCACAAGCCAGTTCTTGACAATAGATCTCTTGGGGCTGGAGAGATGGCTCAGCAGTTAAAAGCACCAGATGCAATTGCAGAGGACTTGGGTTTAGTTCCCAGCACCTAGCATCTGCATGGTAGCTCACAACTGTCCCTAATTCCAGGTTCATGGGATCCAATATCCTCTTTTGGCTTCCACAGGCAACATGTAATCATGTGGTACATATATATATATATATATATATATATATATATATATATATATGAAGAACACTCATACATACAAAATAAAGTAATACAATTTAAATGCACGAGCGCGCGCACACACACACACACACACACACACACACACACACTTCTACACTTCTCTTTTTCTGGAGAACCCTGCTAATACAAACACCCTCTAAAACCTGGGATCCATTGACCTCTGGATGGATCAAGTTCTTGTGGCCCTGGTCTACTTTTCCCTATGGGCCAACTAAAAGTTGCTTCCTCTCTATTGAGTTTTGTTTCAAATGGATGTGTTCACAGGATCTAAAAGGAGACTTGGAGGTACACCACAAACCTCATATGTGTTACCTGCTCACCAAGAGTCGGCTCCTTATCTGCAAATGAGAATTTCTTTATCAATTTCTTAGGGCCATGAGAGACTGGAATGTGGTGAAATATATTTTTAAAAGCCATAGCTTCATATCTGTAATATTATGGCTAACCCGAAGCTAACTCCTGAACAGGAAGTGGGAAAGATAGGGAGAGGATTTTAAGATGTCCTTCACCAATACATTCAGTCTTTATTAGATCCATCAGCAGACAACTCCTTTGCCGTCTTTTGTCTGGGCTCATAATGTTCACCTTAAGTATCCCCCATGGTTAATTTCCCAAGAGGGACTTGGGAAACAAGATCCACAAAAGAACAGATAAAATAAATGAAACTTGGAAAAGTCTTGAGCCCATGATCATATGACACTTTTAATGCATTTTCACAAACATGTCCTTTGTGTGTTGGCTTTGAGCAGGAGACTAGAAGAACTGGAGGAGTGAATGTGGACAGAGGGGGATTCTAGAAGGATTGAGGCTGTGGTCCCTTGTCTCACCTCTGCTCCCTGGATGATCCTTCCTGATACTCACTGTCTTGCTCTCTGGTTCTCTCATACCCACCATGCAGCTCCCACCCATCACCTGGAAAAGAAAACGCTGCTGCTCAGATGTCTTTGATTGTCCAGTACTTTGTGCCTCAAAGATGCCTTTCCTTTGCATCTGTCGTGACTGTGAAATCCTTGCCTACAGACTCCTGGCACTATACTTCTTACGGACTGACACCCCCACCACCAGCCTGTAGAGCTCTCATGGCTTCACCAGTGAAGAAATTCACTTCATTAGTTTGCTCTACTGACTTAACCAAGGAATCCTTTCACCATTGCTCCCCCACCAAATTAATAATCAAGTTATTAATAAAAAAATGGAAAATGTTAGTTTCTTCTTTATTTAAAAGTCTCATGAGGACCAGTCTCTGGCTAACCTTAAACCTGTTCTCACACTCTCCTCCCCAGGTCACCACACATGCATGCCCATGTGTGTGCACATACGTACTGTTCTTCGGCAATTTCCTCTGAATTGAAACATTCTATTTCAGAGGAAAGCTCGTTAAAACTCAGCAAGTTCTAAGGGGAGGCTACTTAGGGCTTGGGAATTAAACAATACACGAATTTCAGGAAGATCCTGAAACTTACTAGATTCACAAAGCCCTCTTCCCTTACAGGCTGTGTAAGCTGTAAGCAGTGCTGAGGAGAGGTGGCTACCTGAATGATGGGGAATGTTCTTCTGTATGTTTCTCTTGTTGGTTGAAGAGTAAAACACTGATTGGTCAGGCAGCAAGATAGGTGGGACTAGGGGACAAGGAGAAAGGTGCAGTAGAGAGTCGCCATGTAGACCACAAAGGAGTAATAGGTCTGGACCCTTCTCTGATAAGATAAGACCATATGGAAATACTTAGATTTATAGAAATGGGTTAATAATTAAGAGCTAGCCAATAAGAAGCCCTAGTTTAATAATTAATATAGTGTCTTTGTGTTTATTTAGGGCTGAGAAGGGCGGCGGGACCTCGACAGTCCTATGAATTGCACAGGGATCTCCAGGGGTGCAGCTTCTATGAGTCATCACTTATTCTGGGGTGGGATTTGCAGTGATGTACTGCCTTTGAGTCATGCACGCTCCTGTAAGTGACTTTTTACTCATACTCCTATAAGTAGCCCAAATATTGGTTCACCTAGCTGGAATTTAGTGGTACCATTACTTTGATCCATTGTCAGTTTCCTATCTGGGATGATTACATATTTGTTCACACCCCCTAGGAACAGTGTCACACATGCAAATTCTTGCTCTACAATGGTTCCTTTTGCAGCTTGGGTCTTCATCAGATGAAGTTCCGCTTTGCCTTGAGGACTTGTGCTAAAGACTTTGACATCCTTAGGGGAACATGGGCATTGCCCTCCCCACCTCCCTTTCTTCTTCCTGAACGGAGATAGGGATTTGATGCCTTTGGCTGTGATGGGTCTTACGGTAATGTAGCAAAGTTCAAAGACTCCCAGAAATGCCAACTGTCACATCATGGAAGCACAGGGCAAACTGCCTCCCACCTTCCTGAAAGAGGACAAAAGCCATCTGAGCTGGCTAAGCCCTCCTAAGCCACCTGCTGTGGTCAAGCCCCTCCTAATTGCCAGCTTGTTACCTGCAGCCAAAAGCATCCCTGACCAATACCTTAACTGATCAATTTAATTCCCAGGTCCCTGGTTACAGCTTTTCTAACTCAACTACAGTTTCTTTTGTGGGTGTTTGCCCTTTTAAGAATGTAGCTTGACCTTACCCTTTAAGATGTAATTAGAACAGACAGGGTTGGTCTGTCTCATGCCAGGAGGATAAATCCCCTCAGACAGGAATGAACCTGAATAGCTCTGTTGCCTGCACATGTACAATCTAAACCACATAGTGGTTTTTATTTTATTTATTTATTTACTTATTTATTTATTTTAATGCATGCCTGTTGCATCTTCTATCACCAATAAAATAAACATTTCCATTTAGATGCGTAGTCTTGGCTGGGGAACAACACTGAATGCTTGTGATAGAGAGCTGTGAATAAAGTTACATTAGTCTTATCAAGAAGGACCCAAGAGCATGCTAAGGAGTGATTAACCCGCACAGAGGAAGAGGGAATGCAGTCTCTTTGAGGTCAGGCATATCCGACTCACATGGCTCCTCCTTTGATTGTCTGTGTCAACTGTTCTGGGTCTCCATGCCCTCCTGGGAGATGAGACAGCTTTATTGGGAGTATAAAAAGGGATGATGAACTGGGAAGTGCCTATCTTTGCATCTCTAACCAAAGGGGAAAGGCTTGGAGGCTTCTGGTAGAGCAGAGATGTCTAAAAGGAGCTGGTGAAGGGTGAAAGAGCTAAATCTCTCTCTCTCTCTCTCTCTCTCTCTCTCTCTCTCTCTCTCTCTCTCTCTCTCTCTCTCACACACACACACACACACACACACACACACACACACACACACCTTGCTCCAAAAAGGCAGGATCACTCACAGAAAGTTCACTTCCAGAAGCTATTTTTCACTGAAGGCAATATCCATGGCTGTGACATTACAGAAACAAAGACATGTTCAGATGCATGAGAAAGGTCTCAGAGCTCCTGAATTATTGGGTGCTAGTGAGGCCATCCAGTCTCACAGATTAACCACAAACCATTAATAGTTTCCAAATACCTGACACTTACAAGAAAAAAAAACCCACAAATTAATGACATTTAAAAGACACTCGCTGAGCAGGTCCCTGAGAAGATGATGAGTAATTTTTTCATTTGACTAGTTTGAACTTTTGAAGCGAAAAATTCCTTAAAGTGAAAGAAACACAGAAGTGAGTGAGGGATGATAGATGTCAGAAAACAAGGGGTAGACCAAAGCAAGAGAAAGCATTCTGAGAGGAGTCCACAGTCCCCACAGCTGCCAGAGTCACTTCTTCTATTCCTATACGGAAACTGCCAGGCAAGCAGAGGACAGGCCCTTGTAGGTGCTGGTTTGCATGGTCTCAACTCATAATTTGCATAATTCAAGAGTAATCTTAAGGACTGGTGTTGCATTCTTGTCTTTACATGTAGAGGCTAAAGGAGTAAAGGTCAGAAATATACCTGCCACATACCCTGTGGTTGAACGAAGGAAGCCAGGCACACAAGGATACACCCTGAGAGTCTACATATATGAGAAGCCTGGATAAGCAAATCCATAGGGACCAGAAACAGGTTGCTGGCTTTCCAAGATAGGCTGGCCTTCAGGACAGACAGGGATGGCTCTGTGGCTGCAGGATTTCCATCTGGGTTGTCCTAAGGCTGACCATGATAACAACTTCTCCAACCTGTGAATTTAATACAAACTATTGAACCATACATTTCTCTTATTCTACCCCCATTTTTTCTTGTTTTTTGCTAAATGTATATGAGGGTTTTGCCTGCCTTCATGTCTGTGTACCGTGTGCATGATTGGTTCACACAGAGGCCAGAAGAAGGCATTGGATCCCTTGGAAGTGGAGTTATAGATAATTGTGAGCTGCTATGTGGGTACTTGGAATCAATCCAGGGTCCTCTGTAAGAGGGTGAGTGCTCTTAACCGTTGAGTTACTTCTCCAGCTCCTCATCCATATGTTTAAATGTGTCAGTTGTACTGCTGAATATGAATGATTCAACATTAGAGTTAATGTATGTAATATATATGTGTGTATATGTAGGTATGTATGCATGCATGTACACACGTAGATGAATTACTTTTGCATTACCATGACAAAGATGTCTGATAGATAAAACTTTTGAGAAGAAGCATTTTTTCTTGGCTCACAGTTTTAGCTCTTTTGTCGGGGAAGGCATGATGGAAGAGCTGTGATGATGACAGCCAGAAGGCAGGCTGCTCACACTATAGTCAACCAGGAAGCAGAGAGTGAGGCAGAGGTCACAACTGGGAATAATCTTCAAGGCTCACACTTAGTGACCAACTTCACTAGCTAGGACCCACTATTTGAAGTTTCCACAGCCTCCCCAATGGCACCACCAGTAGGGGACCAAGAATCCCAGATAGGAGCTTGGAGGGGACATTTCTGATTCAAATCACAGCTATGTATATGCATGGGGGAGCAGGCATGTGCTCTGGAATGCAATTCTTGACAAATTCCTCAACTTTGGAGAGCACATGTATCTAACTAAGTCCATACCTGAATGGAAACACATTGACATTTCTAGGTTTCATCATTTCAAATTTGCTTAATTCAGATGCATACAAAATGCTGCCATAATGGATTCCCACCAATTCTAATTGAGGACATTGAGACTCAGAGGGACACAGATACAAGAGAAAGTAGGACTAGAGTTCTTCTCTATAGGTTTTCAGAGCGCTCTGACCCTCCTCAGTCTACAACCAGCCAAATAGTGCCCAGTGGACAATCATCAGCTGTAGCTGCTACTGTTATACATACTATGCTGGCTGGTTTGTGTCAACAAGACACAAGCTAGAGTTATCTGAGGGGAAGGAGCCTCAGTTGAGGAAAATGCCTACATGAGATTCAGCTGTAAGGCATTTTCTCAATTTGTGATCAGTAGGGAAGGCCCAGCCTATTGTGGGTGGTGCCACCCCTGGGCTGGTTGTCCCAGGTTCTATAAGAAAGCAGGCTGAGCAAGCCAGTAAGCAGCATCCTTCTATGGCCTCTGCATCAGATCCTGCCTCTAGGTTCCTGCCCTGTTTGAGTTCCTGTCTTGACTTCCTTTGATAATGAGCAGTAATACGGAAGTGTAAGCCAAATAAACCCTTTCCTCCCCAACTTGCTTTTTGGCCATGGTGTTTTGTTGCAGCAGTAGAAACTCTAAGACACAAACATAGTCTTTGCCAGGTGTGGAGCTCAAAGCTTGGTATACACTTTCTCACTGGACTTCCCTGTTGTCTTTGGCCCATTGCTACCATCCTCATCTTAGATGAGCTTTGCAAAGCTCAGAGGTTAGGAGATGTTGAAGGTACCACCCCCTCTCATGAAATTATGGCCCAAACCTAGGACTTCCAGGAGTCAGAGGCCTCAAGCTTTGTACCCTCCCTGATGAAAGGGGGCAGTACATCTTTGAGTGGTGGGTTCAGTTATCCACTGGAAGGAAGAAAAATTATTATTCTCTGAAAACCTCCTAGAGCCATCCTGACACTCCCTGAACTCTTCTCTCCATCCCTAGTCTTTGGTACAGAATCCTGAGTACAGGGCATTGTCCCAAGTGGCAGCCACCAAATGGTGTACATTACTGGAGTGTTCCCATGTCATCGGAACTGGAGTAAGGGTCTGAAATAATGATGATGATGGAGCCAAAACAACTGTATCAAAGAGCACTTTATCACAAAACACTGAGTGTTTTATTATTTATTCATTTTGAAACAGCCTAGCCTCAAACTCACTGCATAAGCAGGCCTTGAATTTCTGATCCTCTTGCCTCTGAGCAGTGTATGTTCTACACTGCTAGAGGTCCTAGTTCTGAGGCTTGAACACAGGGCATTCTATATGCTGGGCAAGCACTCTACCAACCTGGGGTCCACACTCTGACTCTGTTTTTAACTAAGAAAAATATCAGGTGACAAAGAGACCTCAGAATGCTTCTGGAAAGAACTCTTAAGACAATGGGGGAGAGAAAGGCCACTTCTGTTCCATTAGAGATTTATTTTCTGATTATCATCCTGCAACTGGGGCTAAGGCATGCCTACAGAGCAGTGGCCACTTTGCTCTCTCAGTCAGCATAGGCAGTGGCTAAAAGAGCAAGCTCAAAATCCAATTGTCTGGGCTATAATTCTTACTAGTTGAGTGACACTGGCTATGTCAGATGCTGTGAGATTTGATTCCAAGTGCAGAAAATCCACCATAAGAATGAGTCAGGTGAAGAAGCAGCTCCCTACCATCCTCTACAAAACTACTCCATCAAGCAGCAGGATTGGCCTGGTACTCCACAGGCAACAGAATTCAGTCTCTTTTCATCTTTCATCCTACATTCCTAGTACATGATTTTTGCTCTTGAGGCCACCTCATGGTACAAAGTGACTGCTTGAGTGCTAGCCATCTTATCTGCATCCCAGGAAGAAAAAGAAAATAAGTGGTAGGAAAAAGATACAAGGATACTCTTGCTAGCTCAGTTAGTTTTCTTCAGAAACTATCCCATAAGTCCAATTCACAGCCCTTCTTATAGCTCATTGATTGGTACTTCATCACATGGCTGTGTCTAGCTGCAAGGGAGGCAGAGCAGTCCTGCTTTTATATGGACATTGTTCTCGGTATGCATCAATCTATTACTGGTGGACAGCACACTAGACGCTGAGGAAGAAGTCAATTTTTTCTTGGACAAGATGTTTTTCAACACTCTTAAGATTAAATTCTTGCTAAAAATAGTTCTACCTCCTTGGATTGGCACAATGAGTCAGTCTGGTGCACAGAAAACCTGAGCGAAGGCCTGGCAATGGCTTCATCAACAAGGTGCTCACAGCTCCTATTGGCTGCATGCTAATGAGTGTGCTTAAGGACCTGAAGCTGAGCACAAAGAGTTCCCTTCAACATGTGGCTTCTGGACTCCAGGCTTCAATTTGGGTGTCATATTGAACATCTTCACTCCCTCTGCCTAGGAATCTGTCTGTCCACTTCAGCATATGGACATTTTGAGTCAAATTAATCCTTTACACAGGGGCTACCCCTGGCCTTGTGACATGGCTTGTGGATTCCCTCATCTCTCCCCACTAAATGTCAGTTGAACCCTCCTCTTCACCGTCGGACTACCAAAAGTTATTTCCTGAGGACAAAATCATCCTAAGTTGAGACACTGCTGCAGGTGTCTGGATTCCCAGAACCCATCTCAGCCAGGAGAAATCCCTGGATCATCCCAGTTTGATCACTGTAGTGTGGTTCGACATTTCCAGGTGAACCATGGGAAAACAGTGAATGTGACTAAATTAATTTGAGATATACAAATACACAGACATAGGCACACCCACACATGTGTACACATAGACACAAGTGGTTCTGTTCCCACCTCTGGCTCTAGTCCATAACTCTGGTGAGTCCATAAGCATGGATCCACACCAGGCAGAGAGAAGGTGACACTGTACTTGTGACAAAGGAGGAAAGGAATTGACCAAAGAGCAGCAAAGAGCAGCTGATAGAGTTTGATACTAAGGCCATAAGGGACCAGACAAAGACAACCCTGGAATTCTGATATGAGAGACTTTTCCTGAAGGCACAAACACACGTCCGAGCCACCCATAGAGAAAGCATCCATGCCAGAACCCCCAAGAGGAAGCATCCATTCTAGCACTCCTCAGAGGAAGCATGAATGCTAGCACCCCAGAGGAAGCATCCATACTAGCACCCCCAAGAAAAAACATCCGTGCTAACACCCCCAAGAGGAAGCATCCATCCAGCATCCCTCAGAGGAAGTATCCATTCTAACACTCCCCAGAGGAAACATCCAAGATGGCACCCTGATGAAAACCAGGAACCCAGAAGATAAAGAGCCTGAAAGGAAAAAAAAATGAGAGCAAGCAAGAAAACACAAATATTTCCCCAGCCCAACTTTGGAGAACTCTTTGAGGAGAGTCAGCATCTTGAATAATGAAACAGCTTTGGGTACTGTGTTCAGCTTGAATAAAAAATATGCAGCTGTAATTAAAGCAGGAAAGCTACAAGTCTATTAAAGTTTTTTTCTTTGATACTGGAAAACTCAATTCATGGCCTATATTTCATAAAACATACACTTGAAAGGGATTTTACATGCCCTTTCCCCACAGAATTTAGCAGACTGAATCTTTTTCCATTTACTTAAGATTGGAGGTGGGTCTATGTATAATTCACTCAGGGCATCTTAAGAAAATACACTAGCTGTTAAGGTGAAAAGCCTGGATCAATGGAAGCTGAGGCCCTGGACTCTGCTCTCAGAAGGGATTGGGTTCTCAGAGCAGTGGGGCTGTAGGAGAAGCTGACTTAAGGTGTTTGTTGGCTGATGGCCCCAGCTTGCTTTGTGGACCCTCCATTCTTCTGGAATATCTCAAGATTCACCACTAGGGGGCAGATCTGGCTGCACTGAGAAGGCCCTTGCTTGGGCTGTGAGTGGCCTGCAAGGAAGACCATTAAGGGGAGAGCCTGGGAGGTGGATTTGATCAAAATACATTATATGAATGTATAAAATTCTGAAACCATAAACAGTCATTATAAAAAAGAAGTAACTGAAGATAAATGCTGTTCTCCTCTTCTTCCCTATTCTTCCCCCCCTACACACACACACACACACACACACACACACACACACACACACACACACAGAAGTATTCCCTAGACTTTGAGTGGCACCTGTGGCTTCATGTGTTGCGTGAGAATGTTTCAGGAGAGTGAGAGGAAATGACACAGTGCAGTCACTGGCATCATAGAGGCCTAAGCTTGGACCCCAGCTGTGTCACCCGTGACCTTGGGAGGACCAACCTAAATCCACAAGATTCCATGTGCTCAGTCCCACAGCAGTTAGGAGGGTTGCAATGACAGCTAAGGGAAAAGTAGTTCAGGGCCTAGAAAAAAGCAGCAGAACAGAATCTACTCAAGATTCTCACTGCTTCGTGCCAGGCAGGAACATCTTCACTGCCTCTCCCAATGGGTCCCAGGAGCATGGCCACTTTTGAATGACTGCAGTGTGTGTGATGAATTACCTGCTGAGGTCCACTACAGGCTATGTGGGGTAGGACTTGCCTGGATGCCCCTCCATTCTCACTAAAAGCAGCAGATCTACACATGGTGAGCTTGCTGGAGATGCCTATCGAAGGAATGAACAAGTTGCAAATAAACACAGACATTATTTTAAAAACTGAATAAAATGAGAACATTATAGTGATTCAGAATTCCTGCCACCTGGGACCATTTGTTCCTTGGATGGAATTTATCAGCGGCCACTACAGTATGTACCTGGGACTCTGCTGAGTCCAGAAAACCCTGGGATGGCGGGGGTGGGGGGTGGGGTGGGGGTGGGGTGGAAAAAACCAACATCAGGGTCCCCAGGCTTAAGCTTATGACTGAGAAAGAAGCCAGGAGGCAGAATCCAGCTCACACCTGGAGAAAATTTATAAACCTATTATGGTTTACAGTACTGCAGTAATTCCGTAAAGATGGCATCAGGCGCAATAATCCAGCACCATAAAGTGTTGCAATACGTAGTAATCTCCCATTTGTCAGGGGGTCATCACAGAAGTCATGTGTGACCTCTTGTCTCTTTCTTTAACACCTTGCTTCAGACTGAAGCTCCCTTATACTTGGGGTACTAAAACACTGTCCTTTTGGTGGGGGTTACACATGCACATGTTTTAATCAAATCCCTTCCCCTCCAATTCTTCCCCTATCCCCCCCCACTTTTTTCTCCCTACTTTATGTGCTCTCTCTTCCTCCCTCCCTTAAACCCACTGAGCCCACTTAGTGCTGTCTGTCTGTGCATGGGAGTGGGGGTGCATGGATGTGCATGGGTGTGCATGGGTGTGCGTGTTTGTACAATGTCTCCTGGAGTTTGAGCAGCTGCCCAGGGGCTGCATCCCTGAGGAAAACGAATTCTTCTAAAACCATTCTTGGTTCCCTGCCACCACAGCTCTTCACTAAGGAGAGCAAGCTACTATTTAACAGTCAAACCAGACTTTATCAGTCTCCTTCTAAATTTATCCAAGAGCTTCCTGCTGCATGTAAGACACACCACAACTTAAGGAACCCTTAACCAGGATCAGCAAACTGTTTTTGCAAGATCATCTAGTACATACTTTAGTCTTTGTAGGATGTATAGTCTGGGTCCTGTTACCTATATAAACCAGTGGCCTGAATGCAGCCAATACATTAATTAACACGTCTGTGTTCTCACAAAACTTTACTTAAAAGATAATAGCAATGAGACAGATCTGGTTTGTATTTGTTGACTTCTTCTCATAATAACTGTGCATTTGACTGTCTTCTAGAGCTTTATGGACACTTCTCTTACTAAGACACTTCCCAGGTCTTTGTAATTCCTTGGCTGTTCTTCCTGGAACATCCTTCCCCAATGGGCTCTTTCTTTCACTATGTGCAGGCTCAATATCACCTCATGAAACCTCATCATCATTGCATCACCTCACTTTTTTTGTTTCATCTCTAGTACTTACACCATCCTTTCTGTTCATTTAATTGTTGGTTAACTTTCATCTTCCAGAAAACCGTAAGTGGTGTGTGTATGTAGGTGTATATGTGAGCATATGCGTGTGTGCGTGCGTGTGTGCGTGTGTGTGTGTGTGTGTGTGTGTGTGTGTGTAAGTGTACATGCATGTGTGTAGGTGTACCATAAATGGTGTGTGTGTGTGTGTGTGTGTGTGTGTGTGTGTGTGTGTAGGTGTACTGTGCATATGGAGGCCAGACAAGATCGGGTGTGGTTCTTCAGGTGGTTTGAATGAGAATGTCCCTCCTAGGCTCAGATGTTTGGATACTGAGACCCCAGTTGGTGGTTCTGTTTTGGCAGGAGGTGTGGTCTCACTGGAGGAGCAGTGGAGATGGGCTTAGAGAGTTTAAAAGTCTCCTGCCATGATTAGGTGCTCTGATTTGTGCTTGTGGTTCTCAGCTTCCTGTTTCTGCTGCCATACCCACTGCTCGGTGCATGCTTCCATTCTGACATCATGGACTCTAACCCCTGGATCCATGAGAACAAATAGACTCCTTCTTCCATAAGTTACTTAGATCATGGTGTCTTATCACAGCAACAAAAAAGTGATGAATATAGGTTCCATCCATCTTTCTTAAGACAAGGATCTCTCATGAGCCTGGAAATCACTAAGTAAGCTAGGCTGTCTATCCAGCAAACTCCAAGGATCTGCCTGCCTCCATCTACTAAGTACTGGGATTGTAAGTGCATAGAACCACACCTGTTTTTTCCATTTTATTTTATATGCACAGATATTTGCCTGCATATATGTCTGTATATGTGCTGTATGCATGGGGTGACCACAGAGGCCAGCAGAGGCCATTGGCTTCCCTTAACTGGAGTTACAGATGGTTGTGAACCATTATGCGGATGCTAGGAACTGAACCCAGATCCGCTACAAGAGCAGCCAGTACTCTTAACCACTGAGCAATCTTTCCAACTAACTGGCTTTAAAAAAGTAGGTTCCACGGATCAAACTCAAGTCCTTATCCTTGCAAGGCAAGCGGTTTCCCCAACCATATCCTCAGCTTCATAAATGCCATAGCAGAGACCTAATAGTCTGGGTCATTTCTATGTACCAAACACCTTCAACATGACCTGTCTTAGACAGGCTGACCAACATAAAGTTGCTGAAGGACATGTCTGTAGAAACTGCTGTGAAGTAAGTTTCTTTGAATTTATCACTAATGGTTCCGATGCTCTGACATTCCCCTAGATGTTCAGAGTCAGGCATTGAGGACAGACTCCAGGGGCATCTGTGGTCACACATTGCTCCACAACAACCCAAGGACTTGTTCGGCCATCACAAAGTAGCAACAGTGGCTGAAGTTTCTGTTAGATCCATTCTTTCACATGATTTTTGAATGATTGCTATCTTCTGAGAATATTGGTGCTTCTTTACCCAATCGATATTCTATTATTTTATTAACCAAGTGAGTTAGATTTCAGTTTTACCTTCAATACTTGATTTCACAAATTCTTCTCACCTTCAAATGATGACAAGTGATGGAAAAGGAGTTTTGGACTTGAGTCCAAAATAATTTCAGAAGTTAGAGCAGGGCTACCAGACATTTATTTTAATATGGAAGTCATTGACAGGAGTAATAGAGCTACATTTCTCCAGCTCACTTGGAACTCTAAGGACCTTTTGAAGAGCATGAGCATGGATGACTAGCAGAGGAGAGACAACACTCAGGCTAACCCAGGAAAAAACAAAGACGACAAGGTCAAGAGGAGAGAATGCAGGAAGCAAAGGATGCCTGTCTCCTAAGACTTCCAACCCCATGTGCAGATTTAGTTGGTAAGAAGATTATAAGTGGGATGGAAGGAACAGTGTTTCAGCTGTGCATATTAAAGATTATGTGTGCACTGACTGGGCACCCTGCTACAAGACTAAGGGATCCAATCATTCTCCTCTCACTAGACCCTCTGGAATCCTGAATGCTCCAGTGATCTACTAGGATGGAATCCTCTTACATCCAATGGTGCCTACCAGATAATAGTGAAGTAATAGTGAAGACCCTGGAAACCAGACTGAGGAGTTAATGGGCTTGGTTCTGAGATTGTGAGAAACATCTGTTATCTGGGGACATTCACACGAACAGAGTTAAGAGTCACTGCAGAAATTCTATTTCTTTCTTTTTTAAATTACTATTTATTTTTATTTTATGTGCATTGGTGTTTTGCCTGAATGTGTGTCTGTGTGAGGGTGTCGGATACCTTGGAACTGGAGTTATAGACAGTTGTAAGCTATTATGTGGGCATTGGGAAATGAATCTGGATCCTCTGGGTCCTCTGGAAGAACTGCCAGTACTCTTAAACTACAAGCCATCTCTCCAGGCCCAAGATTCTATTTCTAGAATGACCAAGAAGAGCCAAGAGCTAACCAGGTTCAGATACCACTTTTCATACCATTTATTGCTGGAATATTCTCTTTGGGAAGTAGACTCTGATTGGATTATACAGCTCTTTGATAACATTAGTTTATGACCAACTGTACTCAAATGATATGCTAATGATATTCTTCCTGAGATACACTTCTCTACCTAGGCTCTGGCTATGACTTGAGAAGACAGGCAGGCATCAGCAACTGTGGCCTTCTTCCGTAACCACAAAACCAAGGGAGAAGACCACACTGAGACAGAACCTCCTTGTTCAAATGTAGATAAAGACCCAGACACAAAACCTTGCAGCTAATAAGTAAAGTACAGAGAAACACATACAGGAAAATTCTCATCAGTATGTATATTTGTGAAAAGAGAAACGATTATCTGCTAATTTCTGAGCTTAGCTGAGATATAGAATAAAAACCCTCTGATTACAAGAAGTGCCTGAACATGAATCAAAATGTAATAAAGCTTATCCTCCATCATGTCAATCTGACTCCTACCCTACATAAATTGCCACAAAAGTGGGTGGGGATGAGTGGATGATGCTCCTCTGCAGAACTGATGATGAGTGCAAAGAAGAGAAACAACCGATGCCAGTATACCAGACAGGGGCTGCTTGCCATGGGGACCAACTGGGCACTCGTTGATTAACAGAGGTGGACTACAGATGGTGACTTGCCCATGACTAGGTAGAGTCTCACTTCTGTTGACCCAAGACCTGTCTTTCACTGTGTAGAGATGCCCAGAGAGAACCCAGAAGTCAGACAGATGGTTCTCTCTACTTGGTGACTTGACATAATGGGTGTTTTTCACTTAAAGAAGTTGAAAGAAAGTTGAATTCTGTTGTAATTTTAAAAACCAGTGCCTGAGAGAAAGATACCATTGCCCCAATTTTATTGGGGGAAACTGAGTGGGAAAAGGGGGAGGGAAGAGGAGAGACCAGCCTCTGGGAACAGGAGTGGCAGAAAAGGAGAGTAAGAGAGTGAGAGAAAGGAGGAGAGAGAATGAGAGGTAGAGGTAGAGAGACGGGCAGAGAAGCAGAGAGAGAGATGGGAGGTGGGCGGGGCAATTTTAAAAGGGGACGCAGTGAATGTGCACAGGTGGTGCTCTCAGTGGCTGCAGCTGAGGGCATGTCCTGTCAGAACCCCAAGGGCAGGCCAGTTCTGATGCCTGAATACTAACAGAATTCCCTTTTTAAAAAAAATCATATTAAGAAAACACTGCAAGGTGGCAATGGCTAAATACTTTGGAAAATGTGAGATTGCCTGGGATAGAAGATAGTGAAAGAGAACATGATTTGAATGTCTGAGAGACCAGTGAAGAAAAACTTCCATGAGGAAGGAGGGTGCCACAAAAAGGGCTTTACTACCATCAGCCTATCCTGACTAAACGGGATCTTATATTGAGCTGGGAATAAAATATCAGTTCTCAACATCACAGCCATCTTTATGCTGAGCTGGGTACCAAACAGCAACCATTAGCATCACAGCCAACTTTGCTTAGTTCAAGCCATTTTGTTGACCTCTCAGCATGGACAATTGCCCCAAAGGTCAATGGATTTAGCTATTTTCCCCATGTCTGGTCTGGTCAGATTTCTTTTAAAATTAGACAGATCATACCTGGAAGAATCTGGAATGAAAATGTACAGGGGACGTCCCTGTGCTCCCATCACCTCTTCACAGAGGGGTCTCCATCTGTAGAAAATGAGGTTCAGCTTCTCCTGTGTCAAATATTCTGTCTGGCTCTGGTGTAGCACTGGCCACAATTACAGTTCATGTTTTTTACCCATTGCTATTTTCTCACGTGGCTGTGAATGTCAGTGGGAAAAGACAATGTCTGTCCCCTTACTATGGTGCCCTCAGAGCTTGGCACATGTTGGCACATTCAGGACGTTTGAGAAAATATTAGAGAAATGGAAGAAAGTAGGGAGCAAGGCAGAGTGGGAGTCATGAGGTTGTCAAGGAAGTCAGCAGGTGATCTGGCCTGTCTTCTGTAGCATGGAGAATGGCGAGCACAGCACGTATGCACTGCTCCTTCTCATGACTCCAATGTGTACCTATGGGTCATGGACCCATCTGAAGGGACACTGAACATGACCAACATGGTACATGGACCAGATACAGACAGTCCTCACATTACTTTGTCCCCTGATGCCTCTCAAGGGGACATTCCTGGTAGCTAAGGCCAGCCCCATGAGGAGCTCCTGTATCTTGCTGGAAGGCTGCCTAAAAGCTTACATCCAAGTTGCCTTCTTCACAGCTGACCAAATGTTCTTGAAGCTAAAGTTCCCTGGAGACAGTTTTCATCACCCTTAGATTTGCAGGTTGAATGGTGGACAAACCAAGCCTGCTGTTTTTTGACTAGAATAATTCTCATGGGTGTTGCTGGCCTTTCCTACCACTTCTCCAGATGCTTAAGCTCCATGTGCCCACCCTGACAGCCTCTCCACTGCCTATTGCACTGACTGACCTCCCTCTCCGGGGTTCCCTCCCCTGGGCCCCACACTTGCCCTTGAGTCTCCCTTAGAGTATGCTAGGGGAAGCCCTCATGGTTGCTCATGGTTAGCCATTTACAAGGCGCCCGGGAGACCAGCAGGGACAAAACATGTACGAATTGGTGTCAGAAGGGAACTCAGGGTTCTGGCACAGGTGTCCTCTGGGGACCCTGAGGTCCCAGCCCTCTTTTCTGCTTTGGTGCATCTTGAGGCCTGGCTGGCTGGTGGAATGGCCACAGCCTGGATGTAGGTCCCATAAATCAACAATGTAACTATGAAAAGAACTACACCACCATCATTCTCTGCCGATGTACCTTTGTCGGGAGTGATTCACCACAATAACACCCTGGAGTTTAGTGCTGAACAGCTGGGAGCTGTCTCCTGTCTGTCCCTGCAGATAAATACAGGTGACCTTCCTCAGTGATGGATGGATGCTGATGGCAGTTGGGTACAAAGGGACATGGCACTGATGCCTGGCTTGTTGGGAGATGAATTCTCCTTCATACCAAAAATGTGTTTCTTTGCTTTAACTTTGCTGAAGGGAACAATGTCAGCGCATCAAGAATAATCTCAGTATTAAGGGCATACCAGCATTTTCTGAGCATTTGTTACAGTCAAAGTACTGGATACAACCTGCTGTCTCATTTTATTCCCATGTACAGGCTCTCAACTAGCTACTGTTCCATCCTGCTCCATCTCACAAAACAGTTGAGGCTTCTAGAAGGTTCACTGACTTGTCTGATGTCTCACCTTGTTAAGAAACTGAACAGGAGGCATTGAACCCCAAACTAAGGTATAGTGCTGCACCCAGAAACAGCTGCATAACATGTGGAGTTGGGTGCAAAATGACAGTGGTACCCCTTGTTCATCAATGATTAAAAGGTTAGGATGTTGGTGACAGGACAGTAAACAAGAAGGGTATCTTCAGAGCACTAAGCTCTGTAAAGCTATGGAGGCCACACCCTACGCTTCTGGCCCTAGGTAGATTGGCTTTTAAGAAAGTGACGAGATTACTAACAAGTGTCTCATTGTCTCACCTTATTTCCCCAGAGCCTTCCCCCGCAAGGCTAACAATAAATCAAAAGGATTCAGTGAGCCAAGTTGTTGGCCAGGAGGACTGTTCATTTCCCATCAGAAGCTGAATCAGTTAATTGGACAGAACTACACAAACACAAACATGCACCCATCTAGACCTGCTTAGAGTCTAGCACTACTATTAGAGCAAAACAGACTTACAAGCTGGGTGTTTTGTGAATCTCAGGCTCATATGGGGTGCAAAAATGAATGAGGACTATTGTGTAGACATGCAGATGAGGCCCTAAGCAGGAAGCCAATGCAGATTCTGTGGGTCATAGACCTCAGGACTGAGCAGGGGTGGCTGTAATTAGTTTTTACTTGTCAACTTGCTACAACCTAGGACCACTTGACAAGAGAGCCTCAGTTGATGAGATGTCTCGATTCGGTTGACCTGCAGACAAGTCTGTGGGAGATTGTCTCAATTATTACTGAGGTAAGAAGATGCATACTATTTCATGGGTTGGGTCCTGAGCTGTGTAAGAGAGTAGAAAGCTTCCTAGCTAAGCATGGAACACAATCAGGCAGTATGAGAGCATTCATTCATTCATTTCCTCCTGTTCTTGACTATGGGCATGACCAATGGTCACCTGAGACTTCTCTACTACATTGGACTATAACCTGGAATTGAAGACAAACCAAGACCCTAGGTTGCTTTTGGTCAGGATGTTTTGTCACAACAGATGTGAAACAAGAAGAGCTTCCTATCACCAAAACAAATTTTCCCATGGTCCTCTTGGTCTTTGGAAAGAATGTAGCCAGCCCTGGAATGGTACACAGGAAGGAGCTTGCAGCTCATAGCTCAAGGCATGGACACTCTTCTAACTCTTGGTTTTGTCACCATTTGTGAGATGAGGATTGCTGGTAGGATATGCTTAGTAGGGGAGAGTGTATTATACCTACATCTCCCAGCATACAATGAGAACTCAGTTCATTGATGACAGAGTCCAGTGGCTATTCATATAGTCAAGTTTATGGGACAACTGAAAATACATGGGCAGGGACTAGGGCTATGGCTCAGTTAGTAAAGTGCTTGACACATAGTGTGAAGACCTGTGTTCCATGCCCAGCATTCCCATGAAGATGTGGGCTTGGTAGTATATATCTGTAATCCCAGCATTGAAGAAGTGTTGACAGGGAATCCCAGGACTTGCTGACCAGTCAGTGTAGCAGAAACTGCCATCTCCAGGCAAGGTGAGAGACTCTGTCTCAAAAAATGTAAAGTAGAAAGTGATTGAGAAAGACCTAACAAAGGGTCAGGGACCTGTGAATACATAACTAGTCTGGAAACACAGAACACATGGTATAATTTGAAAGGGCCTCAGTTGGGGAAGAGGGTTAGAGAGGGTGGAACACCATCTACCATCACAATGCCCTGAGACTGTCCTTCCTTTAATTTTCCTACAGGGTGATAATGAATCTAGGCAGTTGTACAGTAAGAATGATCCCCCCTCCCCTGTCCCCTAGAATCTACCTTCTTGACACCAAACCCGACTAGTTCCTTCCCATGACTGCTCTAGATTTAATCCTAGAGGCTGCTGAAGAAAGAAGACAATGACCAGGACCATTCTGCACTTACAGAGGCATCCATTCCACACAGCTGTCCAAATCTTATGCATTTTATGGGATAATATCAATCACAAAGAGAAGTGCTTTATGTTTCCTGGAGATGTGTCTGTCCCTAACTGAATAGCTTTGTGCATTAAGAAATTCAACCTGCATAAAGGATTCAATTTTCCCTTAGAAATATGACAACTATACAAAGCAATAGCACCTGAAATGCTCCTAAACTTTACAGAAGCACATAGCTGTGGGAGGAAGAGTGGCCCTCATCTCATCACATACACGTACTATAGAGAGATGGGGCATGCTCACAGCCCCCAGATGCACTATGGACTTTAACGCTGGGGTCATGTTGTTTTCAGCCCATTGACATTCCAGTCGCTCACACTCAGGGTCTGGGGACCACACACAGAAAGAAGGAATCATTCTTTGCTCTGCTCACACTCTGGCCTCTTTAATCGCTTTCTCCATCCATCTTGCTGACCTGGTCTGCCCCTCAGCCCCTTTAAGTAGATTTCTGCAAACACCAAAAATCAAAGTCCAGGGTGTCTCTCATCAGAAGTCCCCTCTTCATCAAAAGCAGCCCCTGGAGAGGTGCCATGAGGTTGATCTGCCCTGAAGTGATTTGACTTACCTTCACCTGAACAGGCTGTACCTCCTCAGGCCTGTTACCATTCCTCTCCCTCCATCTCTCCCCCATAACACCTTTGGGAACCCACAGCAAATTTGCCATCATTTGCATGAGAGCACATTCATGTCTGGGAGGTAGATGTTTGCTCCTGCCCTTTTTGGGGAAGTGATGGAGAGCATAGAGACCAAGTTTGTGAAGCTAAAGGGAGGTTTGAGGCATCTTGCATATCATTATTCACCTGGTAGTCTGGGGAGGTTACCATGGCAACATTTTTCAAAGTCTCCAGTATCTACATGTCATTGATACATCCCATCAATTCAACAAAGGGAGAAAAGCAGCCCAAACTGGCCCTGTCTTTTCTATGGCTTGCCAACTGACTATTTTGTTCATTGTTTAGTCAAAACCTCAGAACCAGCAACAGGGATGGACGCCCTTGATACAGGGCTTTTTCACCCAAATGTATCTTAAAGCTTAAAAATCAAAGTCAACTTGATCAGGGATTGCTTTCTTTTTTGTTCTTCAGTTTCACAGCATTTTGCTCACAAGTGACTTTTTCCGCTGGACACTAGATACTTTAATTAGAATGTTCTGGGCCCCTAAAAGGGGGGCTATAAATTCTAAGTCTTTCTCAAAGAGGCTAAACATGGTGAAAGATTGCAAGGCCCTGAGGCATCCCAGAATCATTTTCATAACAGTAGCTACAAGTATTTCCAGAGAGAGAGAGAAAAATGTCTTGCCTTCGGCCTTTTGACTGAAGACAAAAGGTGTCTCTCTAAGAATCTTCTAAGGAAAAAGGAAAAGGTCCAGCCTGTCACACCAACATTGTTCTTCTTGAAAGGCAATTATGAAAAGGATTCACAGAGCAATTTGTGTAGAAGGCAGCCATTCTCATCAAAACTCCACAGGGTGCACAGTTGTGCCTTCAGCCCTTACATTGTGAACGAAATATTCACACAGTGCCTAACACTAACCAGGCATTGGAGTCCTGGATGGAGCATCACCCCTGCAGACAAGAGAATATATTTTCATAGTTTCTAGTCCCCCAATTATGCTCTGAGTTTGATGCTTCCAGCCCTCACTAGAATCCAGAGAAACATTAATGCTATTTCATGACAACCAGTCAGAATCTCCAAAGATGATCATATGCCACTTTCAGGGCCACCATGCTGATGGCCAGCCAGTGACTTACCTGTGGGTGATCCTTCCATGACGTGGCCAACGTAAGGGCCTTCCCGAAAGATGGGTCTATTGTCATTCTGATCAATCACAATGACTTCCAAGGGCACTGGCCCCTCCAGAGTTTTGCCACTGACATCCGTGGTCTCCACAAACAGCTGTATGAGCAAAGAGATTGGGAGAAAAAGAAACCATTATTTTAAAAAATCAAAACAAGATTCCCCGGACAGAGTATGTTGTATCAATCATTTTTGAGCCTTTGGTAATATTCAAACTCTGGTTTTCATGGATTGTCACCAGGATGAGAATAGAAACTAGTTTACAAATAAAAGGCAAAGATCAGCATGTACTACATCTCCCCTTGGAAAATCCATAATTAAATCATCAAATCTGCATAAAAATTTAAATACACAAACACAGACAGACAGACAAACACACACACACACACCATGGTTGGGAAAATGTGCTTACACTGTTTGTTTTTCCAACATCATTATCCTTAAAAGGAACATTACACTAATAGAAACAATAGATGAAGCATCATGAACTGAGGGAACCCACAGCGTTTGTGGTCATGCTGAGGAGACACTCAGATCAATATGCATATAGAGGCATCCATCCCTCAGGTAAGAAGGCTGGCGTGTGCAGGGATCTGCTGCAACCTCAGGATCTCTGTCCACCCTTAAACAGCTCCATGAAATGCTTCTAAAGGAAAGTCCTCCCAGATCTCAGGCAAGAAGGCAGCACCGAAATTCAGCAGTGCTGCTGGTCTGGAAGCAGAGCATTATATCATGGCATTCCTAGGGCACTGCTATTGCCACAAGTTCTATTAGCTGTGCTTAATTGGGCCTTGGTTTGTCTCAGGAATAGCAGTAAGAACTTTCTGAATGCAAGCGGCCCTCCCTTCAAAGGGGATGGCCATGCACTCCTGTCAGTGGAGACCACAGTACAGAGTCCCTTCACCAAGATCCTCAATTCCTTGTTTTCTCCATTGATGAGTCCTCTCTCCACTCAGTGAAGCTGACAAGACAAACATTGTGATCAGACCTATGTGATGTGCAAATGTGGACATCAGATGAAAGCCAGCCTACATTTGTAAAGGGACTGTTTTTCTGTTTTTTTTTTTTTTCAGTATCATATCCTCTGTGTCAACACAACACACACATGCACACACATGTATATACACACTTGTACACACATTTCTAAACCCATTTGATTTCTTGAGCAGATAATACCTTAACTAAGAAAAATTCAAGTGGCAAAGCCTCCTAGCACTGCATGCAAATGAGATATAATAGAGAAGAAATGTTTTAAAGCTGAGGCTGGGAAGTCATGGCGCAGTTAGTAACAGGGAATCTGAATTCGGATCTTCAGAACCATATTAAATTAGGGCACAGTACCATGTGCTTACAATCCCAACAATGAGGAAGCAAAGACAGGAAGATCCCTGGGTTTGTTGGTTTGTCAGTGTAGCCAAAACAGTGAGTACCAGGCTTAGCGAGAGACTCTGTGTCTTAGATTCCTGTTGCTGTGATGAAATCACCACCACCCCTCAAGGCAACTTAGAGGAGAAAGAGTTAATTTTAGCTTTCAGTCTAGGTTTCCATCCATTATACCTGGGAAGCCACAGGTATGGGCACCTGAGGGACTTGGCCATAGCACACACACAATCAGGAACAGGGAACTAGGAATTAATGCATGATTGCTAGTGTTTAACTTGCCTTCTCTACTTACACAGTTCAGAACCCCCTTTCTAGGGAATTGTGCCACCCACAGTGTGTGTGTGGGGGGGGTTTCTTACCACATCAATTAATATAATAAACACAGTTATCCACAGGTTTGTCTACAAGCCAACCTGGTTTAGATAATTCCTCATCGAGCCTCTCTTCCCAGGTAATTCTAAGTTGTGTCAACTTAACAACTAAGGCCAATTATCACACTCTGTCTCAGAAAATTGATAGAGTGATTGAGGAAGAAACCACATGTACCTACACACATGTGTGTGACATACTCATGCATATATTCCCACACAAAATCTGGCAAGCTTGTGAGTTTCACTTGCTGTTCTTATGTTAGGTTCAGACACAGTGAGCAAATGCGGCCTTTCTGAAGGACACTGCTCTCCCATTCCAGAGGGGGCTGTCAGTGTCAGAAAATCAATGCTGAGAGATGCTATTGCTTTCCTTCTCTCCTCCTGAGTGAGATGCCTCAAACACACAAACCCTTCTTTTGAAAGTTGGAAACTGTGTTTGTTTCTTATGAATCACATGGCAGATTCTAGTGGCTGGGTTCAAGGCTCAGAAACAAAGAGAGATAGATACACACAAAGGAAAGATGCCCACCCCCACCAACCATATTTGTAGAGCTGTGTGGTAGAGCCCACTGGGAGAAGAATGGACAGATGGCCAATGGTGGGAAGCCACAAAATGTCTGCTCAAAGGAAATGATGCCAGCAGCCCTTCATGGCCTGTTTCTAGGCCAGCTCCTCAGATTTGAGCATTTCTGCTGTCAGTGTTAACCTGCCCCAGAATGGTGAAGTATGGCACACACCCCAGCTTCATAAACTGTGGGCTGGGACCCCACACAGGGTCTCATAACTCCCGAAACTCATGAAAGCCTGAATATCACTGAAATCACTGAAAGGTTTCTGAATAAGCAGTGACCAAAAATTAACTAAATACCAAAGGGGAATGAAGACAATGTCTTCTGCCAGTGTGTGCCATGTTGCACCCTGCAGCTTCACTGAAGCCTTCATACTCTAAGGAACTTGCTGAAAATTGAATTTCCCATGGCACCCAGATCCATGGCATGTGGGTCCCACACACTCCCCAGAGAACAGAGCCTGTACATCTCTGGTTTTGATGGCTATGGTAGAACTAAGGCACAACCCCAAAGAGATGAGGAGAGAGCCCTACACATGGAAGCAGGTGACCTGCTACCCAAGCCTCCAGATGTGTGGAACCCAGGCTCTAAGCCGGGCCTGTCCCTTCTAGACCTTAGCATCTGTGATTGGCAAGGGCTTCCCACAACATCATAGGTTGCTATGAAGGCTCTAATGTGACACAGGAAGGTCTCTGATAGGAGGATGGCTCTGGATTTTCACTCAAAGCTCTTATTTGCTTGATTTTTTGAGACAAAGTTTTACTCTGCATCTCAGGCTCGCCTGGAGCTCACTGTGTAGCTCAGGTTGGTCCCAAGCTCCTGAGTGAGGGACTGTCATCACCCAAATCTTGCTTCAATGTTTAAGGGTTTGTTTTCAGCCTATTTTAGGAATGGTGTGAGTGACTCTATGTGTAAAGCCATTTAACTCAGTCTTAGCAGACAGGGGAGATGATCCCGAGACCATCAAAGGCTTAATAGAGTTGCAGTTTTATCATCTTGCTGCAAGTGAAGTTGTGGTCAACAGGTAGCCTTAGCCAGGGTCCAAGACAGGCATTCAAGAGCCACCCTTCAGTGAAACTTCTGTTCCCAGCCACCATTATCAGGTTTTTGCCCACATTGTTCCTGAATTCATATCTCCATCCCTGTCACTACTTCCTGAGGCTGACTCTGCCACGGTCTCCAGGGCCACTGGAAAGAGCACATTGGGGTTAACCATCATGACTGCACTGAATGCTCTGACCTCAGTGTCCACCACATTTCTATGTCATCCCCTGATAGTCACCTTTCAATAGCTTCTTATCATTCTTCAGGTAAATAGTGTGTGTGTGTGTGTGTGTGTGTGTGTGTGTGTGTGTGTGTGTGCACATGCACGCGCCCAGATCCTCTGTAAGAGAAACATACACTGCTAATCGATGAGCCATCTCTCCAGCCTCTCCATCTTAGTTTTTAAGGTAGGGTCTCAGACTGAACCTGCAGCTCACCAATATGGCCAGACTAGCTGGCCAGTGGTCCAAAGAATCCTCCTGTCTCTGCCTCCATCCCCAGCACCAGGGCTGCTGGCACATGTTGCCATGCTTGACATTGTATATGGGTGCTCTGGAGGCAAGCTCAAATCCTCACACTTGTGTGACAAACACTTTACTGACTGAGTCATCAATTGAGACAACCCTTATTTTACTTTAAGTCCTTCAGCAGCTTCCCCACAGCCCACTCCCACAAGCTCCCTCCCCCATCACAAGGATGTCCTCTTGTTCCTCACCAACTAATTACCAATTACACCAGCCCTTTTAGCTCCTCCATTCCAGAGCATACATCCCACACAGGTGTCACATAACACCCTCCTCCCAAGCTGGGCTTCCCGGGTTCATGTCCATTCCCATCCTTCCCAGCCCAGACCCCAGGGCTATTCTACGATTCATACACACTAGCCAAGTTTTCCCTGCTTTGCCTTCTCACGGATGTAACTTCCCATAGCACACAATCCCCACACATGTATGCATCTCCATGTCAGCCTTGGCGGGCTCCTAAGCACAGGGACATGATGGATGTGCTTGGCTAGTGAATGCCCAGATCTGAGGCCTCAGACAGAACTGTTTGCATAAAGCCCTCTTCTTAAGAGGTGGTTTCTCTTTAAGAGTCTGAAGTGTTGGCCTTGGCTTTGACCATCTGTCCTTTCTCCCCAACTGGGCACAGGAGGCTGAGAGTCAGTCTGAGTCCACAGAACCACGGCCAGTTGACTCTATACAGTCTTAATTGACCTACACAAGCCCCGGTGGTAAATGACATCAAAGCATATTAAACTGACAACTTACTTTTTAAAAGAAGGGAGTTAGTATATATTTGGTATTCAGCCCATGTCCAAGCTTTGTTTTGGTTTTTCTTTTTTTTAAACTCTTTTTTTAAATTTTTTATGTATTTGAATTACAAACAAGATTGAATTACATGGTTTCTCTGTGAAACAGTCCTGCCTGTCCTGGAACTCACTCTGCAGACCAGTCTGGCCTTAAACTCACAGAGATACATATGCCTGCCTCTGCCTCTCGGGTGCTGGGATCAAAGGTGTGTGCCACCACTGCCTGGCCCAGGTCCAGGCTTTTAATACATCTGCTTCAAAACAACTTGGAGAAATACTGATTGAGGCAAAGAAATTTAGATCACCATCTACAGTCACAAAGTTGATTTGTGATTGATTAAGCAACATCCAAACTTAGGACTGACTCCAAAATCCATAGTTCCCTCAGTCTGCTCATGTCCATTCAAGGTCCTGTTGCAGCCTGCCTTGAATTTTTGGCTTTGATAGCTTTACTAATTGTGTCATTTGCTTCATATTATTGTTTTTTTTATATTACATTGACTGCTATTTTATAATCTTGTAGCACATGAGGCAAAGTTTTTCCATGGATTTGGGAGCACAGTAAGTGTGCATAGCCTCACTACTAGCCACAAGAGTACCTACCAACACACATAACGAGCCTCGGTGTGTCACATAGCCTCCAGTCACAGAGCACAGGCTGGGCATGTTATTGCAGCAGCCCAGTTCTGTGACCCCATCTCCCTGGGGTGTACAAGGACAGGTACATTTTAGCCTGGGATGTTGTTCTTTTTGAGCTTTTCGTTTTCTTTTTGAGATAGGGTCTCTCACTGGCCTCTGCCTCACCCATGCAGCTAGACAGGGTAGCCAGCAAGTCCCAGGTTTGCTCTGTCTCCCTAGTCCTGGGATTACAAGCATATTACTAGAGCCCAGCATAAGGGATGTAAATCACCCCTGAACTTTCTGGAGCAAACATGTATTATCCCAAGGTAGACACATAAAGATACCATGTGATACATTCTCTACTTCATGGGGGGGGTAGGTGGGCACAAGGGTGTGAAGACACCGTGTTCATACAGTCTGCTTCAGAGGGTATGGTACATGCCACTGGGTTTATAACCTTTGAGAGTGGGAGGTGAGGAATGGAGAAGACCACTAGGGTAGAGTCCCCTTAAACATCTTTCCCAGTACCCAGTTCTATTTCCTTCTGTCTGGGGGAAGCAAAGTCTGGGGTGTGTTCTCTGCTAGAGATATGAAAGCCTCAGTACGCAAGCCAATGACTCTTTAAACTAATTAATGCCCTGTAATGACTGAGATGCTGTCCATATGATTCATTAACAAGACTCCCTTACAAACAAAACCAAAAGCAAAAACATAATGAACCAAATTACAAAGCACACACAATTTGTTGGCTTCCGGCACCACAACAAACTATTAACACAGTGGCCTGCGTTTGGCTCATCGTCTCATCTCCCCTCATGAAAGACATGGAATTTGACATTGTGATCTTACACACATCGGGATGAAATGATGAAGAACAAAACCTGCTACAAGGCTTTTTTTTCCCCCCAGTAAAGGCCAAGATGGAGAGCTGGCTCTTAAAAGACAGCATCTTTTGTAGCATGGGCTGACTCAAGTCCCAGAAGAGAAGCTTGGATCAATGGAGTCAGAGGCACAGCACCATGTGCCGTCAATGCCCTGCTGAGTCACTTTGAAGAGAAGCGACCCAGGGAGCGTGTCAGTGACCTTTTCTCAACTCTGATGATTCTGATTTGCTTTGGGCAGAGTATTCAAATAAAGCAAAACACAGACACACAGTTAATGACTTTTTTTTTTTTTTGAGAGCTGAAGTACATGTCTGGGTATCAAAGGGTTGTGTACAAAGGCTTGTTTTCAGTCACAATAAATGAAGATCCTATACTGGCTGCAACTCTAACACAGCAAGACTCAGTTTCCCTTGTGAAGATAAGACACATCACGCCAGTGAGTGTTTTCTATCTGTATTTCCTCCTGAGGCCGATTTTCTACTGGTATGCCACAGTTGAGACCATCTGTGGACTGTGTCTTTAGGAACTTCTACTTGAACTAGCACAAAGGTCATAATAAAAGTAGCCTCATTATTTGCCTTCCAGACATCTTTTGTAGCACAGAATACTAACAAAGCAGGAACTACAATAGGATCCCCACAGATTTATCGTTGATGAACATAGGTACAAGGTCTGGCATCTCCAGTTAAGTTTGGAGAGAATCTCTGTCTCTCTCTCTCTCTCTCTCTCTCTCTCTCTCTCTCTCTCTCTCTCTCTCTCTCTCTCTCTCTCTCTCTCTCCCTCCCTCCCTCATTCCCTCCCTCTCTCCCTCCCTCCCCTCTCCCCCTCTCTCTCCCTCCATCCCTCTGCTCCCTCTCTCTTTGTGTATGTGTGTTGTCACAGAAAATCTTGATCTCATGGCTAGAGAAATGGCTCAGAGGTTAAGAGAGCACACTGCTGTTCCAGAGGACCCCAGTTCAATTTCTAGCAGTCATGTCAGGCAGCCCATACTAGCTAGTAACTCTAGCTCCTGGGGATTTCACACCTTCTTCTCCCTAAGGGCATCCACATGCATGCACAATACACATAAATAACAATAAGTAAGCAATTCTATTTAGAAAAATAATTTGAATTTGCCCCCAGGAGAAGGAAAGGCCAGAATCACTGATTCAATGGTATAGATGCAGGGTGTAAACCCCAGGCTCATGCCTCATATTTCTATCCTGAATAGGAACTTGGAAGTTTGTCCCTAGAACCTTGTAGTTATTCAGAGCTTACACAAGAAAAAAATTCCACAAAGCTGCCTTGGAAATAAGCCCACAGAGATTTTGTTTTAAGTATGCTGGGTTGTTTATTTACGAGATGATCCCTAGAGGTTGAGTGCTGCTCAGAGACTTATGAAATGACCTTTTCCACAAGGGATTCCCTGTTTGCTGTGATAAGCAAGAAAATGATAAGACTAATCCTAACTTAGTTTGTAAACATGGCACTTAAATTGGTCCTGCTTTTTGTACTGGTGCCCACCATTTATACATGGTGTTTAATGTCTCATGTTGCATTGGCATCAAATTATTTATTATAGACTTCTTTGTAAAAAAAAAACACAGATATTCTGCACACACACACACACACACACACACACACACACACACACACACATATATACATATATTTATACCTGTACACAATATATATATTTATCAATATTTATCTATGTATCTATCTATCATCTACTATTATCTATCTATTTATCTGTCTGTCTAACATCTATCTACCCATTGTCCGTCTATGAATCTATGTATGTACTTATGTATCTACCTATCTATCATCTATCTGTCTATATAAATCGCCTATGTATGTTGTATGTATGTTGTATGTATGTATGTATGTATGTATGTATGTATGTACCTACCTATCTATCATTCTATAGCATAGGCTGCTGATCACATTAGACCGTAAACAGCTTGAAGACAGGTGTTCTATTTCATAGTGTTTAATCAATCAAGTGTTTTGAAAAACTAAGCACTGAGGAAAACTTTCTATTGAGTTTTGTCCCTAATTCTCAGGCTCTCTCTAACTCTTAGCCTTCTTCCAACCAGGACATCTATACAGCTGACTTGGACTAAAAAGGGGTCTCCTGATCTTGGCTCTGTTTCCCTCTCAATGCCTTGTAAAAACTGACATGTCCTAATCTCTGGGATCTAGAGATATGTCAAGTTACATAGTAAAGCAGAATGAAGATTCCACTTCAGCTCACCTTAAAATAGAGCTTTGCCTGGATGATCCTGGCATGTCATCTCTGGGTGCCCAAGAATGAGGGACACTAGAAGGTCACACTAATGGAGTGGAATAGGGACTTGACCTGTCATTGGTGACTTTGGATATGGAGGATGAGACCATAACCCAATGAATGTGGGCAGCCTCCTGAAACTCAAAAGGGTGAAGATAAGGATTCCTTCCTGGAGCTCACACATGTGCATATAGACCTAGGTGTTCACTTGGCATAGCCCTGTGCAATGCTGGACCCACAAAACAGCATGATAATAAATGTGCACTGTTCTGAGTAATCTGTTACGGCAGCAATAGGAAATTAATACAGTGTCCACATAATTTATTGTTCAAAGCAGAATATGATTTAGGATGAAAGTAGTTACTATTAATAACTATGCCAAAACAACAGGGACTGCCCAAAGCCATTTTAGGTAAACCGGGCCACACGGTTCTCTCTTACTTGACTAAGTATCTGGTTCCCTGGGTCTCAGTTTGTGCACATAACAAATGGTGTTTAGAGGACCTCTCTGTGTGCTGTTATTAAAGGAAGAGAGGGATACACCAGTGTAGCACACTGCCAGGCACAGAAGGAATTCCAGACCAGGTCTGTCTGTCAAAAGGAAGTGACCTTGGTGTGTACCTGCTGGGCTTCAGTAACACAAACCAGGGTCACCCCTGAGGTCAAGATCCCCTTGGCAGCCAATGAGCTCCAAGAAGCAGCACCTGGCTACTGTGTCTGTGTACCTGTGTATATGTGTGTTGGAATGGGGGCTTCTCAGCCTGAATGGGGAGCTTGGTCATCCCCACATAGCCCTCCTAGGGAATCAGTCATTTTCCATAGCTCTTTATTTAGTTTTCAGCAAACCAGGGATGCAGCATTGTCTGCCTAGTTCTGTGTGTCACTCTTTGTTCTCTTGAAATTCTCTCCTATTAAACAATCTAGGTTTCTCTTTGACACCCATGAGTTACATTTCACGATACGTTTCTTAGTTTCAATTATGCAACCAAGTTGAATGCCATTATGGGCAACTCCTGGAGAGTTCCTAGAGACAAGTGCCTTGAGCCTTTTGTAGCTTTCCTGTACTTTGGTCTGTGTGACTGCATGTCAGTCTGTCTCCCTGGAGGATATGATACTCACAGTTCACCTACAAAAAGGAGATGGGAATTTCATACTTGTTATGTTATTAATTAAAGAACTCGATCCCATTACCAGAAGCATTGGAGAGGCTCCCCGTTCAGAGCTCTGGTGCTTCCAATGTTGAAGGAAAATTTTACTCTCCAAGTGTGTTCTTTGTTCAGCTACAATGAAAACACCTTTTCCTTATGTATATGCATGCTCACAACCACACTGGACTTGGGGGGCATTTTTTCCATTTAATTTTTGAAGTAACTTTAATTATGCAGAAGAAGTCAATGCAGATATTCAAAATAATTTTATTTAAGCAGTGAGGTGAAGTCACAGTAAATACCCTGTACCTCCAGAGGGGACACAGGCTGGAAATTTTAATTGGCTTGAGTGTAATTTACATAAATCATAGAGGATGGAATTATGCCAGGCCCATTAAAACCTTATACAAGGGTTAAGGAGATTTTTTGTGCAAAGACAAGAAACATAAGACTTTGGAAAGCAAAGCCACAGGGAAACCATTAGAGGGATTTAATTTTTATTTGTACTGTTTTTTGAATCCTAAGCAAAATGTAGATAATAGAAGTGAAAGTTGTACTTTATTTTAAAGATTAAAAAGTGTGTGTGTGTGTGTGTGTGTGTGTGTGTGTGTGTGTGTGTGTGTGTACATGAGTGCAACTCCTGAAGAAGCCGTAAGAGGGCATCATATGCCCTGGAGCTTGAGTTACAGGTGTTTGTGAGGCACCCAACATGGGTGCTGAGACCTGAACTCTGTCTCTGCAAAGGCAGCAAGCACTCTTAACTGCTGAGCCATCTCTCCAGCTCCCGGTCCTCTAAAGTTCACACATTTAAAGTCCATATATTAAGTACAAAATTTATCAGGCATCATGCTTACAAAAATGAAGGTTAGTGTATAAAGATTTAAAGCATGATCTAATGAGTTCTAGGTGGATTCAGGTGCTGAGAGGGTAAAGAGCCTCTGAATATTTATGAAACAGTGCAAAGAAGACCTTTCTGGGTTATAATCATAACTAATTTACTCTGAATTATTGATAGGTTAAGGTACTTGAATGAAAGTTTTTAAAAGCAAAAATACCAAGATTTTAAAGCAAACAGAAAGCTGTCGAAATGGTAGAGGATATGTTTGTCTTACATAAACCCTGGTTTATATTGGATTTACAAAATGCTGCTTAAAAATAAGGAGAGAATAACTGTTAGCCAAACAACAAAACAAAAAGACAAGAAAAAATATAAAAATGAAATGAGTTTTATTTTGATTATAAAATTGCTTAAATAATAAGAAAAAGCAGTAGTCTACTTGGAAAACTCAGTAGAAAACAAATTCTCATCTATTACTGTTTGTCGCAAAATGCCTTTCTGGGCCTTAGAGATGTCTCAGCAGGAAAAGGAGTTTGCTGTCTATGGCTTGAGTTTGATACCCAGGATGGTGGGTATCAGAGAGAACCAGTTCACAAAAGTTGTTCTATGACCTCCACATATATGTGTACACAGATGAATACACACAAACAAATGAAAAATCAAGACAACTTTCTGAAATGTAACTTGTCAAGATTCATCACTGATTTGAGGATTTAACTTGTAGAAATGAAGCCTGAATGCAGAGTGAGAGACAGAGAGAGGGTGTGAGAAAGAGACAGACAGGCGCACACACACACACACACACACACACACACACACACACACACACACACAGTGACAGACACACATACACACACAGAGCAAACATGGAAACACATGCATTTCCAGCTTGCATAAAAATAGGAAAAGTATAAACATTCCATGCTTTAAGTGGAGACTCATGGAAGAATTCTGCAATCAGTAAAAGTAGAACATCACATTGCAGAAACACTTCAGAGAAAATAAAATGTATTTCTGGCATGGAATTAACATTAATAATGCAAATGGGATATTTTATATAAGAAGCAAATTATGACTGAAAAATAGGACATATGAAAAGATGCAATTTTTGGAAAATAGGCATTATGCTGCTAAGACTATGTTAAGATAGAGTTAGAGCAACCATTTTACTGTATTCCACTTTTCTTTCTTTCTCTCTTCATTCTAGATTTTCTATTATGGGAGCACGTTAACTTCTGAGCCAAACTAAAGAGTCAATCATGGTGACTGAGGGAGGGAGAGTCATTTTTCTATGGGGTTGTGGCTGATGGTAGGTTGCTCATGACCCAGATGGTCACCCCACACCCGTTTACATATGGTCGGCACTTATTTGACTCTGGGAACTAACAATAATGATAATAATACATTAAACTAGGAGGACAATAGGCTGAGGGGTTTGGAAGTGGTAAGGGATGGTTAAGATTAAAGTATACTATATACACATAGGAATTTTTCAAATAATAAATAAGAACACTTAAAAAAAAAACATGTTGCCAATGTTTTTGGCATGTGGGGACACGATCTCCTTGAATTGCTTACTGTGAAAACGAGTTTTGTGATAACGAACAACATAAGTAATTAGGACTTAATCAACACCAGACTCAGCTCTTTCATGTAGCTTCTTTCTTTCTTAAAAAAAAAACAAAAAAACAAAACAAACAAACAAAAAAACTCATTTTAATCTGGGGGGAGGGGCTGTGTGAGCACACGTGTGTGCGCGCACACATGTGCATGCACACACAGAGGCATGAACACCCCATGCATACAGTGCCCATGGAGACTAGAAGAGGGCATTAGATCCACTGGGGCTGGAGTGACAGGTGGTTGTGAGCCTCCCTCCCCATGTGGGTGCTCTGCACGTAACTCTGCTCCTCTGTAAGGGTAACACTTGTGAGCTGCTGAGCCTCATCTCCGGCCACCGCCCGGCTTCCTAAGCATGTCTAACTAAGACACTATCTTTGCTTGAGTGGACTCAAAGCCAGCTCTCTATCGTGTTTTGGTGTAATTAGAGCTGAAGAAGCCTGCGGACTGAGTCTTTTCTTCACACCTCCAGCCCATTATCTGGTCCCAGCTAGAAATTCCAACCGTATGCTAAAACTGGCCATTGCTCACTGTCTGTGTGTCTCCCTTTTGGATGAGCTGCTACCTCCTGCTCAAGCAACTGTCTCTTAAGTGGCCCCTGCTCTTACCCATGCTCCCCAGATTCCAAACTTAGCTTTTAAAATTTGAGTAGCACTCTTATCTCCAGCTCTTGAACATCTTTCAGGTTTTAGGGTAACCAGACACATCCTTGATTAGATCTTTATGCCTGGAACCACCTTTGCCCCACCACACACTTCTTGGTATACTTCAAAGTTGCTAAGGTAATTGCCATTTCAGGGCCTTTGTATGTGCTGTGCCCTCATCTGACATACTCTTTTCTTTATAGGTGTTCATAGCTCCCTTTCCCATTACACTCACTCTGTCCTCAAAACCAGATACTTTTCTGGAAGGGTTGATTGAAAATAGTCACTTCTTCTCGTTGTTCAGCCCTTATCCCGATACCTTTCCCCTGGCTCTGGTTGTCAACCAGCTTCTTCTACTTCCATTCTGTTGCTGTGATAAATACCAGCTCACAATCACTGCGGGAAGTCAGGGCAGGAACTTCAAACAAACCACAGAGGATGCTGCTTGCTGGCTCACCCACAGCCTAATGCCTAGATAGCTTTCTCAGAAATCCCAGGATGATGGACAACCTGGGAATGGCAATGTCCACAGTGGGGTGAGCACTCCTCCATCAGTTAGCAATCAAGACGGCCCTTCCCAGACGCACCCACAGGCCAATGGAATCTTTGAAATCCCTCAGTATAGGCTTTCCTCTCAGATGACATTACCAGGTATCAAGTTGACAGGTTGACAATTAAGGCTAACTAGAACACAGCCATGATGCAGTCATTTGATGTCTGCTACCAGATAAGCTCCCAAGGACAACAGTATGTGCTTTGTTTCCATAGCACACCGCAACAACAGAGTACATTTTCCATAAATGTAATAAACAAACAAAGAAGCAGCTAAGGATTTTTCATTTTATCAGGAAGCTTTTTACCTCCCTGGAGGACAGTTCAGTAGACAAGAGAGAAATGAGGCCTTTAAAATTCTTTGGGGGGACCCGGCCACAAAGCAAAGCATTAAGAATTCAGCAGAAACATCTTCCTTCCGTTTCAAGGGAAGAAACCAACTCCAGTGCAGTTGTTGTAACTGTCAAAAAACATGTAGACCGATTCTACACGGGATTATTCATTGTTTGGTGATGATTGATAGCAAATGATTTTGTTCTGACACACATATTACTAATAAGAATATTTAAACGAAGGCAAATAATGCAAGTAGAACATAACATAGATTCCTTCCCACCAAAGTGATCCCATCTGTCCCTGCCTTTATAAATGAGGCAATCCAAGTTCCCAGAATAGACTCATATTTCTTACATAAATCCCTCCCCGCCATTCTTAGAACCCTAGCTCAGCATCTCTCCTCTGATTTTTCATTTGTGAACAAAAAAATTGCCTTAAGCAGCCAGTCATGACTGCGGCATGATCAGACCCCTGCTGTTAGATTCTTTTGGATTTCAACCCAGATTGTATCATCTTCTCTCTTTTGGCCAGATGCCCTTGCATCAGATTGGGGAATGGGCTCTTTGCTGAGCCAGCAGTATGGACAGCCATATTTATAACTAAGCCCATATTTGGCTTCATCATGTACCCACCCAACCTCCCCTGCTTAACAAACACTCAACTTTCTCAAGTGTCCTGGACAGCCTAGAATCCAAGTGTTAGTGAAGGTCACTCCTTTGACCCTGACATCCCTCTTGTACACATCTGCAACAAGCAGCGTGGCAGTGCAGCCTCGCGCACCAAGATGGCAATTCTCAGCCTCACTAGGCATAGGCAAGCTGACGTTGTACAGGAGGAGAGAACTGTGGAACCACACTGCACCTGACACCTCTCCAGTCTTCTGAGCTATTGTTGTGGTAGGAGACACATCCATGGAATAGTTCATTCCCAGACTCTCCAAACACATCAAGAGGTAAACAAATCCACCACTGGGCACTGTCTCTAGTTCTGAAAACAGCTGCAGGAGGTTGTGAAGGTTCTCTTGTCCTTGAGATACTGGTATCATCTATTACCCACCCAAGGATTAGCCCCAAATGAGAGGGGACTTCTTGATGCAGTACATCAGGGTAGGGGTAGTGCCTGCTGGGAGAGACACCTCTGCTTAAATGTTTCCAGGACCGATGCAGTTTTTCAGTTGTTACCTGGTGGAAATTCTTGTTGAGAAGAGTAAACTTCATGTTCTGGGGTGGGGGCTGGGAAAGCTGGCGCTCACATCCTCACAGGAGTTTCCTCTTCAATGCTGTCTCTGTCTCCTGTTTCTGTTTAGTGATTCCCATTGTCCCTCTCTGTTTTCTTCTTTCTCCCAGTTGCTTGCCTCTGCACTTGTGCAAGGAGGAGACTCCATTCAGCACATGTCATGGTCCTTCTCTCTCCTTTGTTTCAGTCTAATATTTATACAGCACTTTTCATATATTTGGTGATTGTGACTTTTATTTTAAAAGAAGCATCCTGTGGACTTTAGTCTTTAAGTAAATCTCTGTCCAAGTGGGAGTGAGCCGACTCATTGGGTTATTTTAAAAGGATGAATGGCATGTGACAACATAAGCCCATGCTTAACTCACTAATGTATAGAGTGTGTCTGCTTCCATTTCCTGAATGACATGTCAGTTCAGCTATGTTTTCAGAGTCTTCTATGAGACAAACGATGGGAGGGGAGGTGGTTGGGATTGTGGGGATCAAAAACAGTAACAGAAAGTTGAGCTGGGGAGATGGCTCAGTGGTTAAGAGCATGTGCTGCTCTTGCAGAGGACTTGAGTTTGATTCCTGGTGCCCACATGATGGCTCACAACCTTCAACTTCAGATCCAGGGGATCCAGTGCCCTCTACTGACCTCTGTGGATACTGCACTCACATGTACAGATACAACACAGAGAAGCATGTAAGAAAATATTAATCTTTTAAAAGTTAAAATAATAATGTGAAGACATGAAGTATCAAAACATGATTGAAGAGGTCAGCATGCTCCAGCCCCTCAGCCAAATCCCACCTACTGCCTGTTTACAGATGGAGAGCAGGAACGCAGCTGCCCCCATTCTTCCTGTGGCTGTTCAGCCTTGGAAACAGCAGTACCAAGTCATTACTAAAGAGCCTGCATGGCTCACCAAACTTAAAGTATTTGTTAACTGTCTCTGTGCAGAAAAAGTTTTTCCAACCCCTATTCTAGATAATTCAATGCAAAAAGGGGAGGAATAGGAGAAAAGAATCTTGACATAGATTCCAAACTCTCCTTGACAACCTGAGGTTTCTTTAAGTAAATTCACTTATATTCATACTTTTTCCCTCTTATCATTATCTTTTATTCATCCAACACACACACACACACACACACACACACACACCCCTAGAGTCTGCCTATGTGAACGGCATGTGGTATTTGCCTTATATATATTAACAGGGGTGGATAGGGCTAAAAAGATTAATATAATATATTCCATGGTTGAGTAATACTCCTCCCCCCCCCCGCCAGAAGCCATGAGTTTAAAACAAGAATCCTGGTGTGGAATCCTTATGCCATGTATGGAATACCTTTCTGTGAGTTGTTGGCTAGTAAGGTCCCAGTGGTCCTGCCATTAGTCTTGGCTGCCCACCAGAACTTAATGGTAAAACCCTACTGCTGAAGACATTGTACACTTGGGTCACATGACCTAAGAAATGAAGCTGGAATTGAGTTGGAAGCTTCTTCCTTACTGGCTGGCATTGATGGTGCCAGGGGTTCTGTGCAGGCTTCCTGGAGAGAAAAGTCACCAGCGATCATGTTCACATATGATTCCTACAAGCTGTAATAATGACTAATGCAACAGTGGAAGACAGATAAGTGGGAGAGATAGTCGAAAAGGGTCACCTGCCATATAACCCATTTGTTAGGGATGTTCACAGTTGGTGACTTTACAGGTTAAGGGTGGGGTAGTGGTTACACGTTCTGGGGAAGGTGAGGAGAGTTAGCTGTGGCTGTTAACGGGAACAAGGTTTCCTTCTAGGTAGTAGAAATGTTCTAAGATTCTGTGGTGGTTGCACAACTTTGGGTACAGTGGAAATACTGAACTATACACTTTGAATGGGTGGATTTGGGAGGGGTGGGACTCACACTTCAACATGGCTCAGAAAAAGTTAATCCTCTTGGAGGTCAGGAGAGAAGGGAAGAAGGACTATCACAGACACCGGTTTGTGGAGATCATTGTGAAGTGTGGAGAGTGAACTCAGTGGTTCCAGGGAGAAGATAGGCAGGCTGGGTCATTGTCTACCACAAGGGGACAGGCGGGCGCCATGACACCTTCTGCTGTGGTCTTGATTTCTCTTACAATGTAAAGTAAAACTCCACTTGCTCAAAATGTGTTGGGGGAAGCTTCTATGGAATTTTAATTAATTAATGTTTGTTTGTTTTAAGGCAGAAGTTAAAAGTAGGAGGTCTAATTTTAATGCTAAATCTCTCCTAACCGTACTTGGTCCAGGGTCAGATACCTCTTGCCCCCAGCTAATCACCACGCCCCATCTCCTCAGTGATGAAATGACAATAATCACATTAGACTGGCCTCATAGATGAGGGCCAAGGTAGAAAATGGATAGGAACAGATAGGCAAACCTGTTTCAGTGAAAAGTGGCAGGCAGAGAATGAAGGCTGGAGGCTAGACATTCAATACCAACCAAGTTAAATAAACTCTAACCCACCTCCGAAAACCCAAGAGGCAGATCTCGCTCCCAAGGGCTCAGAGCCATTGTTCTGAATAGCAATGATTATTTATAACATGCAGGTGCCAAGAAAGTCAAAGACAGGTCTAGAACTATGATGCCTGGATTCACAGACTGGAGGGGGCTTTAGTAAGATAGAGTCTGGGTGGGGCCACCACTGGAAGGGTGCTTGGCATTCCCAGAGTTAATCCTTCACCTGCTCTCTGGTCTCTAGATCAGTGCCTGGGTTCTTGCTGACAAGTGGCTACTGCTATGCCCCACCCCATGCAGGTGTCATATTTTCTTGTATCTTCTCAATGTCTGGGATGTACAAGCTGCCCAGGATTTGTTGACTAAATAAACAAGTGAAAATCATTTCATCAATGGATGGATAAATGGATGGATGGAGAAGCACTGTGTGGCAAGCACATGACAATTGTGGGTTTTTTAGTCAGTCTGATGAAAATTAAGAAGACTCCTGTCCTATAACTGCTGAGGCCATGCCTTTACTGGGCACTGACTGATTTACCTATCACTCTATTTTCTGTGGAGGGTAGCCAGCAATGCTCTGGGGAGATGTACCACAGCACTCAGAGCTCTAAATCGGCCTGCATGGTCCTCTGCTGCTTAAGACATGGGCCCTGGAGCACTCCCAATTATCCCATGGCTCTGGGCTCACCCATCACAGCCTCCACTCTGCTTAGGGCAATTCCTTCCACTATGACAGTTTCTTGTCCAGAGTTTTCCATTAAGTTTCCTGCTTGTTCCAATTGCCTGACTCCTTCTCATGGTACATCCATCCCTGCCTCTAAACCAGGCTCTACCTTCTGATGTCCCCTGAGCGATTCTGGTCCTTACTTGAAATCTGTTATAACTGTTTAAAATCTTATTTGCTGGCATCTTCAAACCAAAGATTTCTATTTCTCTAGGAAAAAAAAAAAACTAGTAGAGACAATTACCTGGTAGTGGCTGTCAGTCACCCATGGCCATGGTAACTGTCTCCTAAGCATGCAGTTGTTTCCTGTAAGCAGTGTTCTATTTGCTCTGGTCCCTGAGACTCCTCTCTCCTCCCCAAAACTAAAGTAGGTAGAGTTTCATTTCTATGCTGGCTCTTCCATTTTCTCATGCCCGCACTCACTCATGGCAGCTTCCCGAAGCCTAGGGAACTTAGGTTTACCATCCTTACAACCAGCAGGCTCCCATCACTTTCCCAGCCCTTCCCAGCCCATAGCTGTAAGTTCTGTGTTTTGGGTTGAGATGATACCAGTGCTGAGGCTCATAGGGTGATACCCATCCTAAGTGGCCTCGAAAGCAGAGTCCCTTTCAACTTCTCCTGTTCTTCCAGACCAGCTCCTCGCTCTTGACTGAAGCAAGGTGTCGAATTTCTCTTCCCTTGGTTCAGGTCATGGAAACCATGGTTCTTTTCCCCCAAACCATCTATGATTATGTAGCCCTCCTTCTACATACATAAGAGCTCTCCATAAATAAATTCTCTGATTGGAGTTTGTAAGACTCTGGTTCCAGTGAGGAAGGGTTCCTGCTCATAACCAAAGGCAGAAACAGGGAGTGATGAGTAGGATGGGTCAGAGGACTCAGACAGACAGCCCTTATTCTCTTCACTCACAGCACTGGCACTAATACACAACCTTTTTGTCCAATTATATTTTTCTTCATTGTTATCCCAGCTTCATCAAATCTAGGCATTAACAACATCTGGTTGACCCTGGACCTTCTGAAGGCTCTCCTACCATGCCAAACAACCATCAAATAAGTGTGTTACAGGTATCTAGTGTGTGCTTGTCTTTTGTTACAGATTGTCACCAAGACTCTCTGTGCTAAGGGAGAAGTACCACCCTGTCCTCTGGCTCTGACACTTCTTTCTGTAGTACCTGGGCATTTTGTAAGGTGATGGTGTAGCTGCTAATATAGTCAGTGTCAATTAAAATAATGCTACCTTGGATGGTAGGTGTGTGGCATGCTTGCAAGTTGATCAACTGGTTATGGTATTAATTAATTTTCTAAAGTTACATATTGCTAAGAGCTCTTTGTCCAACTCTGCAAAAGAAGTCACCTAAGAGAGTCAACTATAGAAAAAATAAATTCTAGAAGGGCTGACCCAGATTAGCATATTAATAACAAGCAAATGTTTCACCGGGGGATCCAGGCCTATTTCTGCAAACTCATTCGGAGTGCACACTGGCTCTCAAAAGGGCCAGGTGAGAACCTGGCCAAGCACCTTCATTTTCACTCTTCTCTTTGTATTCCCTGTGGTTTGTCAATGACTCTATGAAATGTTTCATTAACATCTGTGTCCATTAAATATTATCTTCTCATATCACACAGCTCAGGTTTCCTCTCGGCAACTCTCAGAACTTTGTACCTTCAAAAAACTTCAAATTCTAGCTAAATAATGGCTGTGGGCTGTGATTTGGTAGCAGGTCCTAAACCCTGTGTTGTTCAAATCAGCTCAGTAGATTTCAATTCAGCTAACTCAAGCCGGAGAACTAACATCTCCAATTTGGGGCTGATTGCTTGGTGACCGGAGACATGCTGTTCTCCGTGCTCCTCATACAGCCCGTCTCTTCTAATCTGCAACTGGGGCTAATGACACATGAGAACTCAAAGCAGCTAAGCAGCATACATGTGTGTGTGCATACGTGCGTGCATACATGCGTGTGTGTGTGTGTTGTGTGTGTGTGTGTGTGTGATTTTCAGAGAAGATGATCTAAAAAATTATCTCCAGCATATTTTATCAGGAATAATTAGCTTTTATAAAAACAGTATTTTTATTTGTTCTACTTGATGCAAGTAAGAGAAACATGTGATGCGGTGGTAAACACTCAGGTTATTTTCAATTTTTGTTTCTTTTTTAAAATGCCAGTGATGAAATCCCAAGCCCGTGTATTCTGTCAGCTTTGATCTATCTGGCTTCTAAATCAGACAACAGCTTTCCCCTATAACCAGCCTTCCACTTTCCTGTGATATCTGGGTATCAACACTCTGTATTTTCCCTGGTTTAGTCTTACACAAGAGCATGTGTCAGTAGAGCACTTTTCTTGCCAATATGAGGATGGGAGTTGGCTTTCTACAACTTACATCAAAAGATGGGCATGGGAGTCTATCCTTATAATCCTGGTGCTGGGATGGGCAGACAGAAGGATCTTTGGGGCTTGCTGGCCAGCCAGCCTAGTCTACACAGAGAATTCTAGGCCAGTTGGAGACCTCATTTCCAAGAACAAAACAGACACAGGAAAACAAACAAACACAAGATGGATGGCATTAGAGAAACAATACCTGAGTTTGTCTTTTGGCTTTCATGAGCATGTACACAGAGGTGCATATGCACCCTCACTCAAGATCATGCGTACATGTATGTATGTGTGGACACACACACACACACACACACACACACGCACGCACGCACGCGCACGCACGCACGCCGCACGCACGCACGCACGCACGCACGCATGCATGCGCGCACGCACGCGCGCGCGCCGCGCGCACACACACACACACACACACCACACACACACACACACACACACACACACGAGGTACAAAGCGAGTCACCAACAAAATCCAATTCATCCATTTGGTATGAATCAGGAGCTAACCAAAGCCTAGCTCTCATAGTGTCTGGGCCCTCAGCTGCCAGTGTCTATATTAATCATCTCATTCACTTTAGTTGGTAACTGTCCTAACTCCAGAGCTCCCTCCGTGACCCACCCATCAGATCAGAGTCAGTTCAAGTGCCTGTCTGTGCCTTCCCGGTCCCCCTCCATCCATCTTCTTATGTGGCATATTTCTTGGCTTCCCCCATTCTGTCACAACTCTTCATATATGACACAATGTTTTATGAGACCCGCTCCACTCCTTTATCACTCGTTTTGTTTAGTAATTTAAATCTTATTCTCCTTGTTCTAAATGAAAAATATTGATGATTTCAATATTTTATATTTCTCTCTCCAAGAGGGAAATTGTGAAGTACTGATTTATTGTCCTTTGATACACATTTTTTTTTTATGTATTTCTGGGAACAACAAACAACAGCTCCTACAATACAGGCTTCTCATGCCAGGATGAGGGGAACCAGGCTCCGTGGGCATAGCTGCATTGGCTTCCCACCCCGGCTCTGAGTATTTCTAGGCCTCTGCTTCTCCGATGGGAATTTTGCAGCTCTTCCAGGCAGGGGACTCAGGGAAACCAAAGATAAGCCAACCAAAAAGGTGCTTAAGAGAGTCCTAGATGTCTCTACCTTCTAAATCAGACAATAGCTTCACCCTGCATCTAGTCTTTCATTCTCCTGTGGTATCTGGGGATCAACATGTTCTATGCTTTCCCAAAATGGGTTTTGGATAAGAGACCCTAGCCAATTGGCCCTTCAAATTGGTCCAGACAATCAAAGCCTGGGAGTGACCAGCTATGCCACGTGGATGGGAACATGAGCTTTGTTTTCTCAGCCCCGGGCTCTGAACATGCCAGGATTCCTGAAATCGAGTATCAGTTGCCATATTAACAGGTAAACTTGAACAGCTCAGCAAAAATTACTCTCTTAAGGAAGTAGAGTGTGGGATGGTGAGAGTGGGAAAGAGAGATGTGCTGTCAGAGGTTGGTCTGTCTGTCTGTCTGTCTGTCTGTCTGTCTGTCAAACTTGCTGATCCTACAACTCCCATTGAGGCATTTTGGGGGTTTATAATGCTACATCCTCTGAATTATATGCATGAATATGCTCATTTTCATACATACCTTAAGCAATGACTCCTTTTATTTGAATTTTCTCTTAACTTTTCTGAGCTCTTCAGAGCCTACCCACCAATGACTTTCTAGCACCCTGTTTAGGTTGAACCATTTGTACCCAGAAGACCCCAGCTGTGACCTCAAGAGGAGACGTTCCCATTGTCTGACATGGAGAAGTTGTGAGAAGGTGGACGCCCAGACACTCAACGGGTCAGAAGGATATCAGCAAAGCTCCCCAGGCTGACCTGCCCTTGGGTTTCTATGAAGCCACGTGAGGAGGCATGAGGGCAGGCTAAGAGCTGCCTCCACGTGAGCACCGGGGTGCTACAGCGAGAGTCCTTTCAGGATGGCCTAAGAGGCCAAGTTTGGGCCACGGAGTGGAAGCATCGGCTCATATTTAACAGATAAAGTTACAGATTTTCATCTAGGGTCTTTGATTTAAATCAAACCTGAAGAGCCTTACTGTCTGGGCTAACATGTCTAGGCTTGTTGCTTTTAGAAGAAAAACAGAAACTCGGGGCTTTTTGTTTTGCTGTGTTTGAGGCAGGGCCTCAAGAAGCAAGACTGCCTTCCAGCCTGCAGTACTGCTGCTCCTGCCCCTGCTGCCCCCATCTCCTGAGTGCTGGGGTACAGGCTCGCACTATCGAATTTTGTGCAGTGCAGTGCAGTGCTGGGGATCAATCCCAGGTTTCACCCACACTAGGCAAGCATTCCACCAACTGAATCATATTCCCTAGACCAGAAATACAGTTTTAACAGAAGAAATGTCTTCTATTAACATGTGGGACCAGTCTCCAGATACCAAAGTTTAGGAAAAGACAGAAAAAATAGAATGATGTGACTTTTAAGCCATATCTTTTAGCAGTTTAAAAGTAGTAGCACAGTAGTGATCAGTTAGACCATTCCTTGAACCCTTGGCTAGTTCTTATTGCCTTATACCTTGCAGTGCTCCCATGAGTGTGGGCAGGGTGAAAAGCTGACCCTGATGACTTTGAGCTTGCCCATGTGACTTGCTTTGGCCTCTGAGGATCAAGCTTGTGTACTGTAAGCAAACTTTTAGTATGTTCCAATCTTATGTGGCATTTACCTGCCACCTCCCTCAGGTTTTCCCAGTTTCGGCATCACTGACTAGAGACATTTGGAGTCTGGTAAATTCATAGCAGGAACACATTAGGACTGGTTTAAACAGCCTCCTTGGTTTCCACATTCTAGAAGGCATCAACAACTCTTCGCTTTCTACTCTGAGTAGTGAAATTGTCTCTAAAATAAAACTTCCAGGGTTAGGGACCATTCTGCACATTCTTGGAGCTGGGCAGCTGGCTGTAGAGGGAGAAAGAGGAGGCTGTAGGACCTACCAGAACCCAAACAGTCCGGAACTGCCCTGCACAGATAACCCTGGGTTAACAAATGGGTATGCCCACAAGAAACAAATATTGGTTGATGCAAGCTACTTTGATTTCAAAGGCATTTTAACTGTAGCAGAAATAACCCAAACAATATTCTAGCATGAAGACAGGTCAAACAGAGAATAATGCTCTGCAGATGGTCTGAATACACAGCAAGGCCTCACTGCTGACACTGTAGGTTTCCCTAGCTAGTGAGGTAGTCAGCAGGGCTGTCCCCCACACCCCCTCTCAGCAGGCCTCACTCTATGCTCTGGACATCATTTCCGGTGCCTTTGGTCTCCATCGAAATGCACTACCCTTTGTCCCACTTGTGCTCAAATAGTGGGTTCCACAACCTGGCACACAGGGCACTCCTGACTGTCTCTTATACCACCCCACTTTCTCCTAGTCATGCATTGCAGAAATGGAGACTCAACATATGTATTTTCCACTACATCTCCCCTCCATGTAGCCTGGGCTCCAGCTACAATGCAGCACTCTTTCATCCATCCATCCACCCATCATCTATCTCTATATGTATATGTTATATAGTTTATTTTTGTATTATTTTAAGTGTGCCATTGTGTATATTCATTCAAGCATATCCCATTCACACACCCATCCCCTTTTGTCTTTCCCGAGTTCCCTTTGTTTCCCATCCACTTTCATGTCACACAGACATACACGATCTTTCATATTTATATAAAACCCAGGATGTACAAATCGTAAGAAAATGTGCACTATTTGTTTTTCCGAGGCTGGCTTAATTTGTTTTACATGATTATTTCTGGTTGTGTCCATTTTCCTGAAATGGCATAATTTTATTATTCTGTATGGCTAAAAGAAATGTTTTGCCTTCCATAGATAAACCTCTCAGAGCCCAAGAACTATTCTGGGCTGTTTTGCTCTGTTCTACTGATGCCTGGTCTAGTCCTGGTATACAGCTCTGGCCATCAAGATAGATGGATGAGCAGAGGAATGGAAAGGACATTCACGCAGTGCAGTGAACCTGGCAGGAACTCAGATGTGAGTGAATGCTCGCCTGAAAGCCTGCTGAGGTCACACAAGCTCCAGGTGTCATGAAGTGATGTGGGAAATACACTTAGAGTTCCATAACAGGGAGCATTCTTTTATTTTGTCTTTTCATATTCTTGGTTGTGAGCCTAGCCTCTAATGGCTGAACTATCCCTCTAGCCCTATTTTGTCTTTTTATACAGTATATTTTGATCATATTCTTTCTCTTCCCCCAAATCCTCCCAGATCATTCCTAACACAACATTGTGCTCTCTCTCTCTCTCTCTCTCTCTCTCTCTCTCTCTCTCTCAATCCCCCCAAAGACAAAAAATGAAGATCAATGAAGATCAAAATAAACAAAAACAAACCCAGTAAGACAAAAGATAAAAAATAAAATCTCTAAACAACCACACAAACAACCGTGGGGCCAGTCCTGTGTTGCAGACAGACTTGGACAGGGAGAATACATATGAAAAAGGAGATACAATGCATCAGAGATTCAAAGTCAGAGATATTGCTGGGTGGTAGAGCGCTTGCCTAGGCGTGCAGAAACTCTAGGCTCCATGCAGTGCTGCTTAGTTCTCTTAGATCTTTGACCCCTTTACCTTAAATCTAGACTCTGAAGTGCATTTCAGGATTTCGTTTCTTCCAGAAGAGGATCTGTTGCTGGGCATGTATGGATCAAGACATACTCATGACAAGTGCCAAGTTGCATGAATGAATCAGACAGCATCTACACCATGTAGTCCTTTAGGGCAAAATCGAGTGATTGCTGAAAATAATCTATCTAGCCACAAAGGGGATGGAGCTTGGGTTTCCTTTAGTCCCACCTCTCTGCACTATTATTCCGGGCTTGCTTCTCTCTCTCTCTGTGCATCCCCTGGCCCTGACTCTCAGGTCTGGTGCAATCAGCTCATGTCCAGATCATTACATTCCACAGGCTGCAGAATTCACTCCCTGGAGGTCAAGAGTCTGTCTGGATGAGGGAGGGCACAGCCGAGATGCATGCTTGCCTACATAGTACACAGGCTCCACTTTAAAGGTTAAGTGACGATCAATTATAAACTAGCACCATACATAAAAGGGCTCCTAGATTTTCTGCTTTTTTGATGCAATACAATCTTGGGTTGCCTAATGCTGGCCTTGGGTTGCAGCAGTCCCTGGGCCTCTGTCTCCCAGGTGCCATTCTTAGTTCAGTTATGTGCCTGCACCCAGTTAGGAAGTGTGACTATTCTCTTCCATTCTTTAATCATCATCTTTGCTCTGTACCAGCTGTGGCCACTATGGTGACAGCCAGAACCTTGCCCAAGGTTATATAAGGTTCAGAATTCTTTTCTGCCCAATTCCCAGGTCCTTCAAGGTTATCTCACATAGTCTGAGTGGATGCTAAGGTCAAGAGGGGAAATGTCTTCACACCTACTTCAACCATACCCTAAAGACCAGTGTGTTGAAAAATGTCATATACCCAATGCCTAATTCATAGAGGAGGAATGTTTCTTACATGGAATTTAAGGTTTAAAGTCAGCAAGGGAAATGGATAAAAACTGCCTACTGTGTACAGTGTGAGTTCTGCTCTCTGCCTACTGCACACAGTGTGGGTTCTGCTCTCTGCCTACTGTGTACAGTGTGGGTTCTGCTCTCTGAGACTCCAACAGACCTTTCTCTTTCCATGTTGGAACAGATGGCTGATGCTCAGCTGAGCCCCAGAGGGTGATAGACTTACATTTACAGGGAGCAAAGAATAATAACTTTTTCTTTTGACTGCTAGACTCATGCCTCTCAGGATGCTCTTGCCCAAGGGCACACACTTCCCAAGCAAAGTGGAAGAGAACCACTCAGTACTCATGTTTTCTTAAGATATCTTCTCGCCATTTTCCTCCCAAGAAAAAATGTTAAATTTGCAAAAATTCAATGAGCTTAAGAAAGAATGGCATCTTAGTGGTTTAGGCTTGATTTCTGCCTACCCTAAAGGGTATATGGTATGCACTGAGCACAGACTTCTAGAAAGGGTAAAGTGGAAGGTGAAGGCTGGACTTGGGGTCATGTACCATGTACAGGCATCTGTAAAATTTAAGTGTATAGCTATGGCTTCAGTGAGTTTGAACACACATACATGTAGTACCAGGAATATTCTGCCTATAGTGGGTTATATTGACTATATTTAATAGAACAGTCAGGCTTCTGAAACCCAAGAAGCACCCTGAACTAGTCCACTTTACTGTTGCTGAGATAAAACATTCTGACCAAAAGCAACTTAGAGGAGAAAATGGTTGATGTGGCTTACACTTCCAGGGCACACCCCAGCTTCAAGCTGGAGACTCAAGCAAGAACTTGAAAAAGAAACCATCGAGGAATACTACTTACTGGCTCACTCCCTGGCTTGCTCAGCTAGCATTTTTATGTAGTCCAGAACTATCTGCCTAGGGATGGGGCCACCCACAGTGAGCAAACCCTCTTAAATCAATTAACAATCAAGACAATCCCTCACAGTCATCCCCTAGGGCTAAGCTGACCCAGACAACACCCCAATTGAAGTTACTCCTCTCAGATGACTCTATGCTGTGTCAAGTTGACAGTCAAGGCTGACCACAGCACATCACAAATCCCAAAAGTCATATGATCTAACTGTACCTCCTATCCTAGTACCCTTCATTTGGGAAAACTTAGTTTGTCACATAATCATCACTATTATTTTTTTATATCAAATATCTTGGAATTTCTCCTTCACATTTATCTAATCAGCAGTTAGCCATTATGAAACATCTGAAGGAGACAACAACAGCAACAACAAAATCCACAATTGTCAGAAACATTCCCCCAGCTGGGAAGGTAACTGGTAAATAAAGAAGAATAGCAACATGGAAAACATTATAGATTGTCAGCATCCCAAAGTGAGGTGGGGGTGAAGAAAAGTTTATTAAAAATAAATAATACCAGACATGACATGCATAGCTCATTACACCTGGGCATATTTTTGATTAGGGCCATGGCAGACAATGGCTCTTCAAATGAGATTTGACAGCAGGTAAATTACACAGTGTAAGGGTTTAAGTTGATCTACACAACAACAATGTCTTGATCATAAATAGGATTTGTGTGCCGGAAAATACATCCTATCATTAATGAAACAGACAAATGAACGGAAAAACATCATATCGCAGTGCAGTTTTAAGTAGCTTACCTTAGCAATGTAATGCGGGCAGTAAGTCATGCATAAAACCCTGTAAAAGCTCATTAAGTCGGGATCAGTCTAGTCAAAGCGGCACATATTTCAAGTAACTGTTCTTCCTTAGCCAATTCCAGACGCTATTGTTTAACAGCATCAAGGAAAGTAATGGAAAATAAAGCCATTGTCATTCATTATAAGTTATGTGCCCTGAAAACTCTTGCATTTTAAATGAGAAATACAAAGAATTCCACACAGGCTGTGTTGGTAAAGACCATCAAGCCACATATTGAAACTATCCCATACAAGAGTGAGTGAAGAGGGGGCATAAAGACCATCAGCACTGATGGTAGGCAGACTGTGGTGGAGTGCTGTCCTCTGGGTTTGCCATGGCTATTGCCCACATGCACTCATAGCATCAGTGGTTGCCTTTGTAAGTCTTGCACAAGGTCAAGCCAGTTGGGGGATGGAGGAGGTCCCTAACTGAGGAACTATTGGCAACTGATGGCTCCTGATGGAAGGGAGAGTCGCTTTTCTTTGGGTGATAGCCACTAACAGGTTGCCTATGTCCTAGTGGATGACCCCACACTCACATACATATGGGAAGTACTAACTGGGGACAGAATGTTATTTAAAAAGAGGAAAAACAAACGGGGCATGTAGCTATTAGTTGTTTGTAGTGGGGAGGGAATGCAGAGGAGAATTAGAGGTAGGGAGTGTCATAATTAAGATGCATAGCATGCACCTATGAAAATTTCAAAGAATAAACAAGGAATATAGTTATATAAATTATTGTTCATAGTCTGGGTCCTTCATCATGTGGGCTGCTAACTTCATGTGTATGGTGAGGGTGTGTGCACACCTGTATGCATATAGGTGAAGGCCATAGTACAACCTTGGGTTTCATGTCTCAGGTACAATTAATCTTGGTTTTTTGTTTGTTTGTTTGTTTGTTTTTTGAGGCAGGATCTCTACCTGGCTTGGATCTCAACAAACAGGCTAGGCTGGCTGGATCTACATGTCTTGTCTCTACCTTCCCAATGCTGGGATTACAGGCATACCATACTTTTTTATCCTTCCTTCCTTCCTTCCTTCCTTCCTTCCTTCCTTCCTTCCTTCCTTCCTTCCTTCCTTCCTTCCTTCTCTCCCTCCCTCCTTCCTTCCTATGTGGGTTCTAGATGTCAAAACCAGGTCCTTATGCTGTTTCCTTGGGGCCAAGCACTAAACACGACAGTCTCACACTTTTGAAGAGCCACTTACTGTATGTATTGGGTTATTAGTATGGGGTCAACATCATGAAAGTTTCTTTGTAAACTTCCAGCCATCTCAGGTTCTATAGGCAACATGTGTGTGAAGGATGGCTGTGATTAAGGGGTGTGTAGAAAGCGTTGCTTCTATTGAGTGGTTCACCATCATCTGCATTTACAGATTTCACCATGTCAAAGCTAATCACTTTCAATGGCATCAAGTCACCAAGGCACCTGTCAAAATATCAATAGCTGTCCAATCTACCAGACAGCATTCAAGGACTTCTCTTTCAAACATGCTGTCATTATTCTATGTTCCTCATCACAAAAAAGTAAATAGGCCTGGACAGGGATTTACAAGTGTCTCAAAAAGCTCATAAACTCACAGATAAATACAAAAGCTCAGCTCATTATTGGAACCCAATTGCTGTCTCTTCCATAGCAAACTACAACATGATGGTACAATGATTCATGTTGGTTATCAAACTGACTGCAGCCAGAGTCAACTGAAAGGCAAGCCTGGGCACTCCCATGAGGGGTTTTTTCGATCAGATTATTTGAAGTAGGAAAACACACCCTAAATGGGCTTCTAATACAGACTGAAGACTAGCGGCTCTCCAAGAAACCTCCATCCCTTCAGTGCCAAGTTGGGACTGCTGAGACATCCAGCCCTGTGGATCATGTAACTACTGGATTCTCAGCTTCTGGTCTGAGACAGCCATTGGGTAGACTACCAAAACTATTGTGAAGGCTAATCTGATAAATCTCCTTTTAATATATGCTCATCTATTCTGTTCTACAGAATCCCAACACAGATGGAAACTGATTCCTACAGAATCTGTATCTCTCTCACTGTCTTCCTTGTGACTCCCTGGGATGAGTCCAGGGTAACCTCTGTAGCAGGTTACCCTGCTACATCTAAGGACAGAGTCACAGCTATGGCACCACACACAGCTTGGATTCACATACAGATTCTAAGGCTGATGTCTCCTGGTTTGCCTCATATATTCAAGCTCCCACTGTTGACAAATTTCACATACAGGTTCACAATGTACGTTTGAAAGCAAAAGAGAAGCCACTGAGCTTTTCTGAGGTGGAAGGTATAGGGGCATATTCTGTTTCATCATAATACAGGAGATATCTGTAAGTTTGGACTTCCTAGCATCCCATCCCTCTTTGATAAGGAACAAATCTCTATCTTTGGGCCATTTCCTCATCCCTATCCCTAGCTGTCATGGTGTGACTCTCAATCACAAAGTTATCTCCTCCAGTTCTGTTCAAAAGCGGCAGGTTCATGATCCAAACTAAGTCATTCAGAAGCATACTCTTGGTAAGTGTATTTGTGTTGCATAAGATTCCTGAGTAGGAACTGGGTGAAGAGGGTTTAACCCATTGTTTCTTACCTGTATGTCTCTAGTTGTCTCTGACTTGGATTCTTGTACTGAACTCTTCCTTGTCTTTCTGAGAATCGGTTCCTGGATGTTTAACCCATAGACTGGCTAGCATTCACCTTGAGACTGATTCTCATAGTGGTTTGAATGAGAATGCTGTGCCCTCGTAGGCTCTGATATTTGAATATTTGGTCCCAGGCACTGGTGTTAAAGTGCATCCCTGTAGGCATGCCTTGAGAGTTAAAAGCCATGCACTACTGGATTTCCTTCTGCCTCACCCTGGCTGAAGATTTGAGCTCTTAGCTTCCTGATCCAGCCTCCATGCTTGTTTCCTACCATGCCCAAAATGCTATGATGAAGTGTTGTCCCTCTGCAACTATAAGATGAAGGAGCCTCTTCTGTACATTGCTTTTGGTCATGCTGTTTTATCACAATAGAAAATTAACTAGTATAATTTTACTAGTGCTTTAGTTGGTAAGATCACTTCTTTACTTCAACCACAGAACCCCAGGTGGCCGGGAGAATGTTCCTGAGCTGGTTCACATCTATGCAAGCATCAACAAGCTGCTTCTGTGTATCTGTCTACACTGCATAGATGGGGGGAGAGATGTAGATGGTGTAAGGAAATGCAGACCATACTGAAAGTAACATAGAAATACAAAAAGAGGGAGGCATGTTATTTGACAAGATTATCAATTTATTTCAGGAAGAAAAGAACACTACTCACTATAGAGACTTGTGGTCTTCAAGTTGCAATAACTGATGTCCATGCCTTACTAACCACATAGCTTACTTCTCCCTATAGAGCTTTAACTAGCATCATATAAAAACAAAACTGTGCTGGCATTTACCTGGTCCAATATAGGTGAATGTATATCACACATGCTGACTTGGTACCTATGTCTTGGGAGTTCCTGACAATGGAATAACAAGGAGATAACAAGGTTATTCTCAAATTAGAAGGAGGAGGAGCAGGGGTGACTGCAAAGCACTTGCTCCATGTGCATGACAACTAGTTCTGAGGTAGCCATTATATATTTCGATTTTGTAGCAAACCTCTTTGCCGCAAAGCTCATTTCACACAACAGGAGCCAGCGCCCTGATAAGGGAGCTGTCTGGAAGTCTTGGAAGAAGGGAGACCAGTGACTGGGGCTTGAGATGAATTTTAAACTCTACTGATTCATGTGACAACAAGGAACTTAAGACCCAGTCTAGAATCCGATCTCATCACACACAGAGCAGCTATGAAGAACAGACATGAGACATCAGAAGTGGGGGGGAGGGAAGGGGAAGAGGGAGACTAGGGCTCAGATGGGATCTACACAGCAGGAAACAGGACATCAGGGGGTATGTCCCCTGGCAAAGGGCAGCCTTCTCGTCCAGGTGCTTTGGGTGATTTGTGTTGCTCTTCTGGAACCATTTGATGGTGAACTGGGCTGAAAACAGTTATGATATCTGAGCCCATTGACTCATTCAGCCTTCCAAAGATTCAAGGGAGCTTTATTTAGGAGGATCTTTACCTGGTCCTCTTCACTAATTGAAGCAAATGATTTTCAACAAGAGAGTTTCACTCAGCTTTGGTGGTCACAGTAGATATTACTTTCTCCCAAGAGAATGCCAGCTCCAGGGGTCAACATGTTTGCCCATGCGTAGCTAGGAAATAGCGCATCCCACTGTATGCACACCAGGATTGATTTGGGATTAATGGAGAAGGAAAGAGAGAAAGAGCCACATGACTGACAGAGCTGGGAGCCCATCAGACACCTGCGAGGAGCCCAAAGACCACAGTCCCAGCCAAAAACTGGGAAAGGGACTTGAGGAAGGCGTAGGTGTGAGGATGGTGTAGGTACCAAGTCCTACCTCTGAGTTGGATCTGCATGACCTCTTCTCTGTCTCCATGCACAAGCATGCACACGCAGACACACACACACACACACACACACACACACACACACACACACACACACACACACTTCTCGCATTTGCATAAGTACACACATGTATATAAACCCTTGGTTTTCATATCTCTGGGGCATCCACTGTTCATTTGCCATTTCTCAGCCAACAATCACAGAAGCTAATTCACCTTATCAAAAATGCAATTACTCAGTATCTTAGATTGCTGTTTATTTGACAGCCTTCTAATTTTCCCACTTTTACCTAATTTGACAGGGAATATTACAGACATAACTAGTCTTTCAAAATGACTTTCACAAGGTTAGTTCTCTTGTTAATTGACCCTCTGCGATAGCAATTTATGAAGCATATTAATTTCATCTGTCACTTCCAAAACAAAGTAAATGTGGAAAATGGCCTATCTTTCATAAGGGACCTTATAAAGGAAGGGTGTCAGAATTCTTAATTAATGTATGCATATCCTTTCAGCCATTGATTCTGTGTGGAATTTCATACCCTCTCGTCTGAAGCTCCCTCTCTTTTATAAATGTTTTGTTATTTCTTCATGATGGAGGAGAGACACCTTTACTCAGGATTTCCAGCCAGGACTATAAATCACCTCTGTGAAATGAAGCAGGCATTTGCCTGGAAGGATTCCCAGAGACCACAAAGGCCAAGGATTTTTACTTTTATTTTTTAAAATGCCACATGGGTTGGCGAGATGGCTCAGTGGTTAAGAATTCTTGCTGCTCTTGCAGAGGACCCGGGTTTGGTTCCCAGCACTTGTGTCTGGCAGCTCACAGCTATTTGTAACTCCAGCTTCAGAAGGTGGATTTGGTACCTCTTCTGACAGCTGCAGATACCTTCATCTATGTGTATGCGTGCACACATACACACATGTGCACACACACACACACACATACACACATACACACATGTGCACACACACACACATACACATACACACACACACATACACACACACACACATACACACATGTGCACACACACACATACACACATGTGCACACACACACACATACACACATGTGCACACACACACACATACACATACACACATGTGCACACACACACACACATACACACATGTGCACACATACACACATGTGCACACACACACATACACACATGTGCACACACACACACACATACACACATGTGCACACACACACATACACACACACACACACACACACACACACACACACATACACACATACAGATGTGCGCACGCACGCATGCACACATACATGATCTTAGGTTCCCTCAGAGGCAGGTCGTGGCTGTTCCTCTCATGTTTTACACAGGAGTGGACTTTCATATAAAGAGGGAGGATTCCCCAGAACAAGGGCTTGCTCTCTTTACCCAGCCTCACTCCTACCTAAAATGTCAGCTTAGGAAGCAAGCCTTCCTTCCCTCAGCCACACCATTAGTCACTCAGGTGCAGCCTTCCAGCAGTCCCAGTGTCTGAGGCTCTGTCATTTTAAGTGTCTTTTTTTCCACCCTTTGCCTCACACTGAAAAGCTCCTACTCCCTTTGTGAGGAAACTAAATACAGTTTTCAAGTTCAGCATCTTGAATCTTCATGTGGAAGTCTCAGAAAAGCTTAGAATCCCCTGTTGGAAGCTGAAGTCTTAGCAGAGAAACCGGAACGTGTTAGAGCTGAGTTTAACCTCTCACCATTCAGATTTTTTCTTTTTCTTTTTTCCTTTTTTCTGGCTAGGGAGGACTTTTCTTTCCTTTCAAACAGCTTGTTAAAGCAACCCCTGAGATTCCCTTCCTGACTTTAAGAAAAAAAATACACAAACACAAACACACAAACACACACACACACGGCTGATAATTAGTCTGACAGTAATGCTACAATAGGAACTGTCAGCTTTCTTTGTTAAAATATCGACACACATATGTATATGTGTGTGTATAATAGTAAGGAAACACAGAGTATGTTAAGGAGCACGTGTCTTTGACTTCTGCACAATATATTTAATAAAAGCCTATTGTAGAGCTTTTACAGTACAGAACATTTGACTTCTGATTGAGAAATCCATGCCAGTGATTTACACACAGAACCATTTCTTTAAAAAGTGTAAATTATGAAGGTGGCATGTAGCAAGGTTCTCATCAATCATAAAAATACATGTTTTGAATATGAGTTGAAGTGTATAATCTATACTTCAGAGAACTCAGTACGGAAGCGCCACCACAGCCAGCCTGAGAGCTGCATATGTATCATTGGAAAATGATTACTGCTCGCTCTGGTGCTATCACAAGGCAATAGTGCTAAAATGCTGCTCTGAGCAATAATGTTTTCTGGAGGGGAAATTTTTTCCTTCATATGGCCCAAACCAGCACCAGCAGGAGTGTGTGTGTGTGTGTGTGTGTGTGTGTGTGTGTGTGTGTGTGTGTGTGTGTGTGTGTAGAGAGAGAGAGAGAGAGAGAGAGAGAGAGAGAGAGAGACTTGTGCCAGCACTGGATATCTTTAATTTCTATACAAGGTGATAAAAATACTTTTTATAATAAAAGACATTCTATAAAATCCCCAAAATATCTTTTATAATAAAAGATATCTTTTTTAAAAAAAGCTCTAAAGTGGCTGAATCAAGCCCTCATGCCTCTGCAGCCCCTGAAGCAGTGTTGACTTTTTAAACTTCCTTTTTAACCTAACATAATGAAACCCTGAGGGAAGAAATTTTTGGTTAAAGAGAGTATTCATGGCCCTGAAGGATGGGGGCTTCTATTAGTAAAACCCCCTCAAAATGTGCTTTGGAACTATTCGTACATCTGCACACAGATGCAGTTAGCTGTCAGCAAGCTGGTGCAAGGATTCTAGAACATCCTGTGGATTTCAGATTGGGTCAGGAAAACACTAAGTGAAATTTGACCAGTGGCTAGGAAGATGGCTTGGTCCATCAGTAAAGGGCTTGCTGTGTGAGTGTGAGAACCTGAGTTCTCCCATCAGAATCCATGTATGAAGACAGACATGGTGAGGCACACCTGTAATCCCAGTGCTGGGGAGGCAGTGGCATGTGGCATGTGATCTTCGGGCCTCAGTGGTTACCTACCACCTTAGCAAATTGTGGACCCTCAAATTCTAGTGGGAGTAAAGCAAGGTACGTGGTTCCTGGGCCAGGATATCTGGGGTATTTTCTAACACACACATGTATATGCACACAGGCATGCTCACCTATACATTCATGTACATACACGCACACAGGCATGCTCACCTATGCACACATGTTCATAAATGCCCACAAGGATTTGTCCAATGTTGACACACTACAGTCACACTTTCACTTAGTGTCCCGCTCTCTGCTGCTGGTGGCTACTGTTTGCCACCTACTCACATTCATCAACACCGCAAGGGAAGAGACACTGGCTTCATTTTACAGAGCAAAGAAAACACAATACCAGTCAAACAAGGTTCACATGTACTGGGCTGTACCTAAATACACATGTGCTCAATTTCTCTTTCTCCCATGGTGTCAAGATCACAGCTACTAAAGGACACAGCTGGAATTCAAGCTCTAAAGGTGCCATGTCTTTCCATTACAGCACAAGGAAGACAAATTCCCCCAAAGCACGTGGCATTTAAATACTCTGGAAATAGAAAACAACAGGTCTAGACAGGCCGTAGGAAGATCACCAATTCTTTAGTCTGCTGGGGTACGAGCCCATTCTAAAACCTTTCTAAAAGAGCCATTGACTGGAAGAGTCCATGATCAAGTGCCCCTTCCTTTACACAGCATGGAGTCTAGTAACAAACAATAAAGGAAACGAGGATTTCCCTCACTTCCCAGCTCCAGTTTGTTCATGCTTAAGTGTGGAGTCATATCTTCATCAGCCAACATCCCATAAGTATGGAGACCCAGTATCTGTCATTTGACAACCAACCTATACTGACTACATAAACTCTTCAATTCTGGTTTTCCCAGGGGAAATATTCCATTTATTGAGATTTGTAGAGAATCTTGAGAATCCTAGGGAAACCTGGCATTTAAGTTTGAGCTCCCTATTTCTCTTAACCTCCCCCTCAAACTCTATGTCTTAGCCAAAGTTCTATTGCTGCAGCAACTCTTATCAAAGAAAGCATTTATTTGGGGTGTGCTTATAGTCTGAGGTTTAGTCCATTATCATCGTGGCAGGAAGCTGGCAGCACACCAGCAACATGGTACTGGAGAGAGCAGAGTAGGCAGAGAGAACCACTAAGCCTGATTTGAGCATTTGAAACCTCAAAGCCCATCCCCAGCAACAGACTTCCTCTAACAAGGCCACATTGCCTAATAGTGCCACCCCCTGGTGACCAAGTAGTGTATGGGCTTATGGGGGTCATTCCTATTCAAACTACTACAAACTAGTTTCCTGATCTCATCGAGATCCTTTTACAATTAATAACACAACTTTTAGCCAGGCGGTGGTGGTGCACCCCTTTAATCCCAGCACTTGGGAGGCAGAGACAGGCAGATCTCTGTGAGTTTGAGGCCAGCCTGGTCTACAAAGCTACACAGAGAAACCCTTCTCAGAAAACCACACATACACACACACACACAAAAACAAAAAAACAAAAAAACAAAAAAACAAAAAAACAACGTTTCCTAGAGCCCCAACTTGCCTCTCCATTTAATAGATTATTCATGATTGAGTATACACACCCAACTTTACAAACCTCCTGCTTTTTTTCATACTCCAGTAGGTTGCCCTCCCTGTGAGGAAAATCCCATATTTCTTTAAAAGCTAAAAGATTTATTTGATTGCTTTAAATTAGGTGTAGGCATGTTTCTATGTCTAGGTGTGTGAATGTGAGTACAGATACAGGTAGAGGCCAGAAGAGGGTGTCATATTCCTTGAACCTGGATCTACAGGTGAATTGTCCAATGTGGGGTCTGGGAAGCAAACCTGAACCCTGTCCTTTGCAAGAGTACCATGTGTGCTCTTAAGAGTTGTGCCATCTCCTCAGCCCTGAAATCTGCATTTCTCATCATGGCTTAGGAAGGTTTTCTTATCCATCTGGTGTCTTCCACCCAGCTTCATCTCACTAATCCAGTTTCTACACCACTCTGGGAATTCTCTAATTGTAATGTTTCATGCTCAGTGTCACTGCACACCCTGGGATGGCTCTGTCCATGCCTGACACCAGGAGACCAGTCTTGAGTCATTTATAATATGGGCCAAGTCTGAAGACAGGGATGAAAACTTTCCTGGTGACTGAGGAGCCTCAATATTACATTCCAAGATGCCATCTAAGCCTGACCCCAGAGTCCTGTGCTCATGCCAGAGTCACATTTAAGAGTGTGGAGGTAGGGATTCTGGACTAGCCTGAGAACTAAGAGTGAGTTTCCTGTCTCCTTCGTTTTCCTTTTCTTCCCTTACTAGTGACTCGCTGTGAAAGCAACAGCTTGGGCATCCAGGTATGAGACAGGGTCAGCTGCCACACTGAAATGACAGTAGCCACATAGAAGAAACAGATGAAAAGATCCTGAGGCCTGGATGAGGTTTCTGTGCCACTGTAGCGAAGGCCTCTGGGAGTGTGCCCTTCTGCTGACCTCCCAGTTGGAAGAAACTTCTTTTCTCCCTTAAGCTGAGTCAAAGATGTCTGTGATCTGAAGCCACAGCATCCTTACTTCACCACCTTCTCTGATCTTCTGTGTTATGTCACAGCGTGCTGACGCTGATGAGCAGCAGGTGTGCGGCACATTTTTATGGAGTGAACGATGCATAGTCCAGACAAGGGAGATGGTTGCCAGTCAAAGTGTTGAATGAAGCACTAAGGTGAATGGTGGAGGAGATGGAGGTTCCTACAGAGAAGGGAAGTGGCGGGACTATGGGCTGGGGAAAGATGGCGGCTCCCATGGAGATGGAAACACCAAGTGTGCATGCGCCGTGGAGACACAAGCCAGGACATTTAATGCAGGGCAGGGCTGACTTTGGCTACCTTTTTAATAATCAATTTTTGGGGGTGGGGGTGGTGTGGAATGTGAAATGAAATGTTCAAGCAGTGGTGTACACACACATACTGAGCCCAGCTCCAGGGCTATCAGCTTAAGAAGCATATATATAGTGTTATTTAGGGGTACACATGAGTCCAGTGCTCCCAGATGCCAGTGGAGTGTATTGGGTCCCCCCAAGCTAGAGTTACAGGTGAATATGAATCATCTGGTGTGAATACTGCAACCATGGGAAAACAATGATCTAAGTGAGGTCGTGCACAACTGCGACCCCAGTACTTAGAGGCTGAGGTAGGGGGATTTCTCTAAGTTCAAGGTCGACTTGGGCTACAAATGGAGTTCCAGGCCAGCCAAGGCTGTGGAAATACCTTGTCTCATAAACACCAAAATAAACAAACCAAAGAGAGTATAGATGACTTGGAAAGCCATCCCCTCCACTCAGATTAAACAATAAAGATAAGAACTTCTATTCAGATTGAACATAGCAAGCCACAAACTAGAGTATATGGTGAGATTCAATTTTGGTAAAAATATACATATATTTACACACTAAAAATGTCCAAAAGGGGACACAAGGACATTGTTTATCTTTTTTTTTAACTACTGCTGGCTGATTTTTATATTTTTGAGTACTGTTTTTTTAAACACCGGGCATGTATAATGTTGACTCTGAAAAACAGTAAAGGTTATATAAATTTATTGAGAAATGCATAAAGCCAGGAAGATGCCCTAAAGATAACACTTTGCTGTTAATGTCATTATTGGAAAAGACATCAGCATGGTGGAGTGGAAATTATGCTACTCCCTCACTTAACAATCACAGAGACTGAACATTCAGATTCAACCCTGGCTGAGGCAGGCATTCTGAGGGGGGATCAGAGACCTCAGTCTTAGGGTCCAGAGGTCACTCTAGGTGTCACTGCTGTCCTGGGGGGCTTTTCCCAGAAAGGCCTGTTAGCCCATCCTTACCTGATCCTTGCTTCTCGGGTCTCAGTGCTCAGTAACCTTGGCATCCATGCTGGCACATAATTCTTAGCATTTTCCCGATGCAACAAAAAGTCCTTGGGAACCTGCTTCAGGTCCTTTTCCTTGTGTGAGGGTAAGTTTTGCAGAGTTGTACTCAACATAGGAATCCAGAGGAAAGATCGGACTGTCTGTGGAGTAAGGATTGCTTCAAAGGCTGTCTCTCATGGACTGGAAAACTGGGTCAGCCCCTAAGAGTGTGAACTGCCCTTGAAGAGGACCTGAGTTCTGCTCCCCAAACCCATCAGGTGGCTCACAGCTGCTTGTTACTCCAGCTTCAGGAAATTCACTGCCCTCTCTTGGTCTCCACAGGCGCCGGTACACACATCCACATTCACATGCTCGCACACTGGAACATGTAGTTTAAAAAAATCGTTTTTTTAGAAATATAGGGTTGGGGAGATTGTTGAGTGTGTAAAAGCACTTTCTGCTTCCCAGTTTGGATTCCAGCACCCACATAAAAATCTGGATGTGGCAGCATGTGCTCACAACCCACAGCACCCACATACACATGGTGCAGACACCGTATGCACACAGACATCCCTCTTTAAGAAAGCTGCCATTCTTATTTGCTTGGTTCCATTAGAAAATGCATAATGTTTCTATCTGCCTTGATGTTCCCTATCTTTATCTGATGGGGAATGTACTGTGTATGTTTATCTTATTGATTGTTAAATAAAATACTGTTTGGCCAATGAGACAGGAAGTTAGACGGGACTAGGAGTCAAAGAGGATTCTGGGAAATGTAGTAGAGAAGTGCTGATCTAGGCAGGAAGTGACATAGCAAGGAGACTCATATTTAAGCGAAGGAGAAACAGGAAGGGCCCTCTTTTCCCCTCCGCTCCTGCTCCAGTGGCAAGATGTGATCCACCGAACAGGGAGGGACGCCAATAAGGCTTCCGATAAGATAAGTCTTATAACATATATAGATTTATGAGAGTTAAGACTGAGCTAGCAGATGAGAAGTCCTAGTCATTGGCCAAGCAGCTTTGAACCTAATACAAGTTTTTGTGTATTCATTTGGGCCTAACTCGGGTGGGCGGCTGGCATAAAGCTCACACGTGGCGGTGGGGCTCAGGTGGCTTAACATTTATCCTTTTTCTTTTTCTAGTACTGTGGACTGGACCTAGAGCTTGGCTCATACTAACAAGTAGCCTGCCATTGAGCTATGTCCCCATCTTGCTTTTACTTTACATTTTGAGTCATAGTTTTGCTAAGTCCTCCAGGTTGGCTTTGAACTCACTCTGTAGCTCAGGAAGGTCTTGAAATCACTGTCCTCCTCCTCAGACTTCAGAGTAGCAGGGGGTAACAAGTGTGCCACCATCTTTCTTCTTGGTAGAATAGTCATGCTCCCTGTATGGATCACTCTTGCTAATGGTTCCAGATAGTTAAAGAGTTTGGCTTGAGTGTCCATTGGTTGGTCTATTGGGGCTGTTCTTTGGGCCACTTGTTCATTTCCTCACCCATGGAACACACGTTAAGCATTTTTTTCCTTTTTTTTTTTTTTTTTGCCAAACCTTGTTTCCATGGAATCCCTATTTGACCTTGAAGTATGTCGGGATCTATCTGGCTGACAGCCTGGAGTGTATTATATATCAAGGGCTCTCCAACATGTTGGCAAAAGCTTCAGACTTTAAGGACCACTGAGAACAGTGCTTGGCATATGATAGACATCCAAAATGTATTCAATGGAAAACAGAACACACTGAAGTAGGGAGATAATTTAGAACGTTGAAAAAACTGTGTATGCAGCATTTCTGACTCCCCTCCTCTCTTCCACTCTTTTACCTCCCAACTGGCACTGTTGCTGTGAAGGCAGACCTACAGCTTTCCAGACATTACTCTGTCCTTCCTTCCATCACAGAGCTATTTCCCAAATCCACATCTGATTTCCACTATTGCTTTAGTTAGACAGCCCCAATGGCTTTCTCTATTTTCTCTAGTACTTGTTCTTAATCCAAGGACTATTGCAGACCATCATGGTACTGACAGAGTAAAAAAAAAAAAAATCCTACTTTCTTCCCAGGAGCCTGTATGCCAACTTATTATTGGGTCCAGACCCAATCTGCTATTGTACTTTACAGCTGGAGAAAAACACAGGATATTCAATATTTCTGTCAGTGATGGACTATAGCCTGTAAGCTGGCAAAAACTCTTTCCTTCCAAGGTGCTTTTGTCAGTGTTGTATGCTGACAACAGAGCAGCAAATTCAAGAAGCAGGTCCTGAAAGCGTGTCTTCTGCAAGCATTGAGGACATCTTCGTGGAGGAACTGTTGCTCACAGTGGGCAGAGACACTGATTTGAGAAACCCACCCTGCAAAACCATCTATGCATGGATGGACCTAGAATCTTTTGTACCTGAGTGATTTTATTTTATGCTGGAGTTTCATTTTTGAAAGGTCCAGCCAGTTGCAAATGTGATTTTCCGTTAAAAATCGTTGATCTGTATGAGGCCAGAGGTTCCCTTGGCTTGGAGACCTTGCTGTTGTTTTAGAGCTAGGAGAGTTATTGTTGATTTTCTCAAGGGGCAACAGTAAAGTCTATAATATATGAAGTGTTCTTAGGCATGGGTAATACTGATTTCCATCCTGAGAGGATCTAGAGTCACCTAGAAGACAAACTGTGGTTTGTTTGTGAGAACATTTCTAGGTTGGATTAACTGACATGGAGAAGAAGGCCAAGCTATCTTACCTGTGCAGGATACCATTCTGTGGGCTTGGATGCTGGACTGAATCAGAAAGTGAGCCAAGTACCAGCCTTTCATCTCTCTGCTTCCTGACAGTAGATGTCATTGTGACCAGCTGCCTTATGCTCCAGCCATTATGACTTCCTCACTATGCTGAACTGCACCCTCAGACTGTGAGACACAGTCAACCCTTCTTTCTTTCCTTATGGGCCCATTTGTCGGGTATTTTGTCATAGCAATGAGACAATGACTAATATAAGAACCCAGTCTAACTCCAAAGAAGCTGTGATGTCTCTAGCAGTGGTGGCTGTCCTTGTCACTGCTGCCACCAGCTCTCTCTGTGGGACAGTAATCAGACCCAAGCAATGCAATGTTAGGAGCATTCAAGTCAAGCCCTTTGTATTTAATACTTCCCCATGCAGCAGCTCCATCTTTACCTGCATAAAATGAAAGTGTTGGCACATTTAGTCTAATCGATTACTGTATTTCTCATTATTAATCAACATATTTGCATTCTGGCTCATGCCTTTCGTTCTCAGGAGACTGGGTAGTCCCAGAGTTCATCCCCAGGATATAAATCACCCTGAATGCAGACATCAAATCAGGCCTCTGATCTTGTAAAGACACTGCTAGCACAGACGGCAGCCACAGCTGAGGTTCTATCCCAAGGAGCTTTGCACAGAAGGCAGCTGACCAAGGTTACTGGAAATTCTAGATCTCTTCTCTCCCACTGGAAAGGCTGCCTTCCATACTGTTGTCTGAACAGGCAACATCCACTAAAGTAACCAAGAGCACAAGAAGGCAAGCGTGAGGCCAGGTGTGTGTCAGCAGCTGCCAGTGCAATGAGCCTTCAGCAAATCCTCGCTGCTAAATATCCCTGGACAAAGGCTGGTGGCTGGCTTCCTGTCAGAAGATTTGGTCCTCATCAGATATGACTAGTGTAAAAACCTGTGTATTTTCTGTTGCAGATAACCCAGTTTTAAAAAAGAAGCTTCCAAACAGAATACAGTGGAGCACGGTAATTATTACTGAGTTGAAATCTAATGCCATCTTCATTTATGTTATATAATTGACCTGGATAGCTGGTTAAGGGACATGCTTAATTATAAATTCAGTCATTTACCCAATACCCAAATCCATGCTATTGAGCCTGAGGATCTAATTACCCAATAAGGATTGTAAAACACTCACTTCTGAAAGCAAATTCATTTGTTTCATAAAATTACTTAATTCTTATTAATACGTTCATCCGAGTAAGTATAAATAAGGAAAAGGAACCAGAGACAATCAAGGAAAGTAATGGAACTGCTCAAGCTTTTCCAATTCTGATCTGAGTAGACCCTGAGGACAATCTTGGGAATCTGGAGCTAATTAACATCGGGTTTTTGTTTTGGTTTTGATTTTTTTAAATGAGCATTCCAATGATTTCAATTCAAATATTCATAAATATTTTTATCATCCAAAGCAAACTGCTGACTTGGTGATATTCCTCTGGCTTTACCTAGGAGCTGCATGGCTCTTGTACTTGATTCAGTCATGCTTGTTCCAAGCAGAATGAAGGCTGCAAGCCTTGGGCAGAGCTAGGTTCTCAGTCCCTGTAAGAGTTGTTTGCTTCCACAGAGCTCCCCAAACAAATGCTGCATAGTGTGAGGTGTGTGGTGAGGTGTGGGGTGTGGTGAGTTTTCAGCAGCTCACAGAACAAGTTTCCAGAACTCTCTCAGCTCTGTTCTTAAGAGAGTCAGGCCTCAACCTTGACACTTGGTCATAGAAGACTCAAACTAGGTAATATGAGAAGAAAACCAGAACTCAACCTGGAGAGGTCACGTTAGCAAAGCTACTTCTCAGATCCTCTTGGCATGGAGAAGACCACACCCCAAACTCAATGGAGTAGCAATCAGATGTTTCCAGTCAGCGCTTATTTGTCTTTAAACAGCTTTCAACTTGTAAGAGTTTAAACAGAAACTCTGGATATGGTGGCTCCTGCCTGTCAAATCCTACCACTCAGGGGGCTGAGGCTGGAGGATTGCTCACTGCTGAAACTATCCCAGTGAAGGCTGGTGACTGACTTCCTATTGGAGGATTTAGTTCTGTTCTAGACAACAGAGTGAGGTCCTGTCTCAGTTAACCGAATCCAAACTGAACCAAAATAAGATACTGTCACCAGTGCCAACAATAAGTAAACCAAAAGGCACTCCACAAAAATGAAATAAACTCTAAACCAGAAATTAATCGTGCCGGTCCTATGGCTTCTAGTTACCACACGTGTGGCTTCTTAAATCTGTGTTTTCTGAAGCTAATGTGAAAAATGGTTGTGAAAAATGACACCGAGGGGATGTCTGACACTGAGATGGCTCAGTGGGTGTTTGCAGCACAAGTCTGACAACCTGAGTTTGATACCCAGGAGCCTTGCAGAAAGCTGGACATGCAGAGTGTCTATAATCCCAGCATTCCACCAGGGAGATGGGGGTGGGGACAGGAGAATCAGCCAGGAGTTCTCATGTTGAGCCATCTAGAGCCTAGAATATGCCACAAAAGACACTGCACCTCAACAAGGTGGAAGGTAAAAACTGACTCCCTCAAATGGTCCTCTGATTTCCACACTTGCACTTTGGTACATATAGTCTCTCTCTCTCTCTCTCTCTCTCTCTCTCTCTCTCTCTCTCTCTCTCTCTCTCTCACACACACACACACACACACACACTAATAGTAAATGAAATGAAAGTTTAAAAGTGACACCCAAGGATTTTTTTTTTTTATCCTATGGCTTTTTCTCTGGAGATGAATCCATTCCCACATAAATGGTAGAGCAAGCATGATTAAAAATGATGCAATAACCATGTGCATTGGAAAATAATTTGGGGAACGTTCACCTGGTCAAGGTGACATCAGCTATATGAAAATAATCATAGAAAACCCTCCTGGAATACACAACAGACCAGCTGTGTGAGATAAATGAAGGCCGCTAAGGGCATTTCTCTGAATAATTCAGGCTACAGTTCTACTCAAAGCCAGGTTGAATGATCCACCTCCCTGGCTGTAGCCTCCACAATTAGTAGTCAGGGATAGCTTTATTCAGTCACATTACACAGTAGAAGGCCCCCCAAGAAACCTTTCTTTGACATTTTGGAAATTAATCTAGCACCTTGGATCTTCTTTCCCTTAGCAAAGTAGTGCATGGGAATGGAGATGCTATTTGTAAGATTTGTAACATCATCTCCTCTTGGAGAAGATGCGTGTGTGTCTCTGCTGCCTGAACCATCAGCAACTGAAGGGGAGATGGAAAAACACTAATGGTCAAGCCTGGGAGTGAAGAGGGGTCCAGCAAACTTGAGAGTTGTATAAGATATTTCACTTATTTCTATTTCGTGTATTTTGCCTGTATCAATATCTGTGCATCATGTGTTCGCAATGCCAGAGGAGGTCAAAATAGGACACTGACCCTCTGAAACTGGAGTGACAGACAGCTGTGTGTCTGTGTGACTGCCATGTCAGTGCTGAGAGGTGAACTGTGATTCTCAGAAAGAATGGCCAGTGTTCTTACTACTGAGCCATCTCTTTAGCCCCACCATGTGACTTTCAATAAACATTTTCCCATTCATGAAGTTGGTTCGTGTGCTTCTCCATGCATATTGACCCATTTGCTATGTGAAAGGAAACTGACCCATTTGCTCTTTGACAGGTGGGAAGGCGGCAGAAGCTAATAGGACCAGCAGAGTAGCCTGCTGCTGCAAGCAATGTTTGGCCTCACAAAGAAGTAACCTCCAACCTCAAGTTCTATCTGGCAAAAGGTGATAATGTGATTTGGAAGGAACTGTTGTGTGTGTATACAGATTAGAGGATGAATTACTAAAGGCAAAGAGCTGGAGAGGGTCTCATGGAGACATAGTTTTGTCAATTGATTCAACCTAGAGTTACCTGGGAAGAGGTCTCAGTGAGAGATTGTCTACATTGGGTTGGCCTGTGGGCATGTCTATGAAGGGTTGTATTGATCTCCTTAGTTGATGTGGGGAGATCCACTCCTTGGTTTGAGGATCTGCATAAGAGTAGAGGCTTCTAGATGGGTCCCAAGCATGCATGCATTCACTATGCCTCTGCTTTTGACAGAAGATGTGATGTGACCAGCTATTTTAACTTCCTGTCACCATCACTTCCCTGCCAAGATGGACTGTCACCTGGAATTGTGAGCTACAATAAACCCTTTCCCCTCTGAACTACTTTTTGTGAGGGTATTTTATCACAGTGACAGGAATGAATCTAGGACAAGACAGGACAGAACACTCTAGTGAAGAGTTGTTAGAGAAGCCAAGAGGAGAGGTCTTGGCAAGAGGATCATGGTGGGAAAGAAAGAAAAGAACAAGTGGCAGAGTAGTGGATGGCCTGGATTCCGGTAAGAAGAGCCCAGAATAGGGTTCGATTCTGCTGGATAAGGAACCTGAATCCTCACTGGGTATTCAGGTGGCTGGAGAGCAGGCTGTCTAGAAACAAATATAGTATATGGTGTCTTTGGAATGCTGACAACTGCCACAGAATTGGATGTCCAGGGCAAACCATGGAGTGGCAAGGACCGTTGACAATGACCAAAGGTCAGCAGGGTCCAAAGTCAGTCAAAGTTAGTAACTATGGAGACTGTAAGAGGCCAGCACAGAGGACAACTCAATGTATAGTTCCATGAACGGAAAGTTCCCAAACAGGCAAATCTATTTTTGATATGAGGTCTCATGTAGTTCAGTGTCCTGGCTAGTTTTATGTCAAGCTAAAGTCTTCTGAAAGGAAGGAAACTCAATTGAGAAAATGTCTCCCTAAAATCTGGCTGTGGGGTATTTTCTTAACTAGTGATTGATGGGGGAGGCCTCAGCCCATTGTGGGTGGTGCTATCCCTGGGCTGGTGGTCCTGAGTTCTAGAAGAAAGCAGTCTGAGCAATCCATGAGAGAGCAATCCAGTAAGCAGCAACCTCTCCCTGGTCCCTGCATCAGCTCCTGCCTCCAGGTTCTTGCCTTATTTGAATTCATGCCCTGGCTTCCTTCAATGATTAATAGCGGTGTGGAAGTGTAAGTTGAATAAACTCTTTCCTCCCCAACTTGATTTTGGTCATGGTATTTCATTACAACAATAGAAACTCTGACTAAGACACCCAGGCTGGCCTAGACCTCACTATATCCAAGGATGCTTGGCCTTCAGATCCTCCTAATTCAGTAATTCTCAACCTTCCTAATGCTGCAACTTTTTAACACAGTTCCTCATGTTGAGGTGAGCCCCAGCCATAAAGTTATTTTGTTGCAACTTCACAACTGTAATTTTCTACTGTTATGAATAATAATGTAAATATCTGACTTGCAGGATATCTGAGGTGCAGCCTCCAAGGGGATCATGACCTCAGGTTGAAAACTGTTGTCCTACTCCTACCACCCAAGTCCTGGGATTACAAATGTACAATTACCATGCCTGGCTTTCTAAACAGGCAAATCCATTCATGCAAGAGAGTCATCGAAGGTTCTCAAAGAGGACAGGTCCCAGTTGCAGGAGCTAGTGATTAATTTCTGACTTCAAAACCATAGTGTGGATATACAGCAATAGAGGGGATGTTTCTGACAGTCAGAGAAAAAAAAAAAAAGAGAGAGAGAGAGAGAGAGAGAGAGAGAGAGAGAGAGAGAGAGACCATCATGTTCAAGCTACTGTCATGATAGACATGACATTATCCCCATCTTACAGGAGAGGAGACTGGGGTACCAAGAGGCTAAACCACACAGCCTGAGCTAAGTAGCTGCTAAGTGATACAGTAACTGTTGGGTCTATAGCAGAGAGCCCAGCATTACAGAGATAAAACTTCAACCACACTGAGTGTTTTGTGTATGATGGTGTGCACACAAAGGCATGTGTTTGCAAGGGTGAATGAGTGTGTATACGAATGTATGCCTGTGTGTGTGCATGTACCCGTGTGTGTGTGTGTGTGTGTGTGTGTGTGTGTGTGTGTGTGTGTGTGTGTGTGTGTGTGTGTGTGTGTCTGACAGAAGTTAACTTCTGTAGCTGTTCTTGGAACTCTGTTCACATCTGTTTTCCTTGAGACAGTGTCTTTTACTAGAACTCACCAAGGGATCCACCTATCCTGCCTCTACCTTCCTAGGCCTGTTTTTGTTTGTTTGTTTGTTTGTTTTTAAGCAGTGTCTCAGTATGTAGCACTTGGCTTGGAACTCACTATGTAGACCAGGCTGGCCTTAAACTTTCAGGCATCCTTTTGCCACTGCCTCCTGGATGCTAGGATTAAAGGCATGTGCCATCACAGCTAGCTTAGGCATTTTTAAATAGGGGTTCTTGGAGATCAAATTCTTACAAGGATGAAAGTTACATGAAAGCAACCCCAAATACATTTTTAGAAAGATGAAGTGTAGCAGAGATGCTTGCGAGCAGTGATTCACAACCTGGCTGTATATCACTTAAGAGTTAAAAATATGGGTATCTGGGTCCCTCACTGGTGCTGACTCCAGGGGAACCAGAAACACATCCACTGATGCTAAGCGTGTTCTAAACAAGCCTAGGGAGAATCTGTCAACCGACACCCAGACAATAAGATGAATCTAACTGGGTCCCACTGTCACTGCTGTGATTTCTAGCTGCAGACACAAATGTCCAGGGTTAGTTATGCAGTGTTCTTTTCCCAGGCTTAATCCAGTTGTCATGCATTCATATGCAGACAGCGAGCTCTGCCTGGCCCTGGCCTCCAGGAGGAATTTGCAGCCTGGGAGCAGGCAACAGCCCACAATGCTTTTCACTAAAGACTCACTTGATAAATGTAGGATTTTCACATTTCTGCTTGTTTCCAAAGGGCAAGGTGTGGTAGTGTTCTAAGCCCTCCAGGGAGCTGTAGCAAGCCAGCAGTTAATGCAAACCCAGGTAGGCTGATTTTTCTCCTGGAACACAATTGACATCTCCATTATGCAAATCTAGGCAAATGTTCAGAAAGGATGCAAATACCATTGTCTTTTCAGGCCAATATCTTTCAATGTTTTAGACTGCTGGTTTCATCATCATCGTTAATTTCCACTCAGACCCCAAATTTCAAGTGATTGGCACACAGCTGCTCCTTTCTGTAAAGAAAGGGGGATGCGTTCACTTGAGTTTTATGAAAGGGAACATAATTTGTCTTGGGGTTGTGAGGTATTTGTTGAAGACTCTTGGGGGAAAGGTTAGACAATCAGCTCACACACACAAGTCTTGAGACTAGTTATTTTGTTTTGTTTTTTGTTTGTTTGTTTGTTTTGCTTTCAGGTAACTCTTTCAAAAGCCCTGGGTTAGAAGCTTGATCAGTGTGAGGGTGAGTGGCTCCCAAGGGGCCCAGGTAGCCTCTAACGTTTGTCTAGCTCCTGTTTCTTCTCCTTTCCTGCCCCTCACTACTAATCTGCACAAAGTACATCCTGTCTAGATGGATGTCCTCTGCCTCCAGCTACTGTATACTTCAAGCCAGTCATTCAGTCTCCCTGCACATCCATTAATAACAGTCCTCATGGTGTGAGGTTGTTGGGACTAAAACCTATCACATATGGTGCAGACTTGCTTATGGAATACTGCTCACAGCTCCCAAGGATGAGCACTGACTGGTGAGTTAGTGATGTGGTGAATTGAGGGGGAAGTGAGAGGGGTGTTTGTCTTTTGCCTTGTCTGAAAGGCAGTGCCAAAATCTTGACCTCAGCCTCTGGATGTAGCTCAGTTGGTCTTGCAAGCATAAGGACCTGAGCTCAGCCCCCCACCCCCCAGAATCAATGTAAAAAGAACCAGGCATAATGACACTGGCTTGTGATCCCAGTGCCAGGAAGCTGGAGATAGATATATGGATCCCTGATGTGGTCCTTGCCCAGCCAACTTGACCTACTTGATGAGTTCCAGGCCAATGAGAGACACTGTCTCAAAAAAACAAGGTGTGAGCTGGTGCGATGGCTCTGAGGGTAAATGTATTTGTAGTCAAGCCTGACAGCCTGTGTTTGATCCCTAGGACCACATGGTGGAAGGAGAGACCTGACTCCTTGCAAGTTATTCTCTGACCTCCACATTCTGCACAGATGATAAAAAACAAAATAAAACAAATAAGCACAAGAAAACTGGCCTCAAGGCAAATACCCAAATGCCAAATGCAATGCCAAATGCAGGGTTTTAACTTTTTTTCTAGATCACCATTATGGGGGGAGTATATAACTGACAAAACCTCAAAAGTTTGAAGGGATGGGGTCAGTTACAAAGATGAGTACCTTTGGAACTGGAGGCCAAAAGGAAAGATTAATGAGGAATTAGCATGCTCACTAGGCTGATATTCTGTGTTATGGATTTTCTGCATTAAGGTTGATCCTGTCTTTAAAATTCTATTCTTTGGGGGTTTTATGAATTGATTTTGAGACTTTGAAATGCCTCATTAAAACTTCATAACTTCATATTACAGAGGCTTTGGCTCCTGAAAGAAGTGTGCTACTGGCTTCACACGGCGTGCCCCAGTCTGGGCTAAACTGGTGACTTCCATGTCCTATGGGGATGGCTGTTGGTTAGTTTTTAATTGTCAGCTTGCTACAACCTACAATCTCCTGAGAAGAGCCCATCAACTGAGGAATGGTCTGAACAGATGGGTTTGTGGGTATGTCTGTGGGAGACTGTCAGATTATTAATTGATATAAGAAGACCCAGCCCCTTGTGGGTGGCATCATTCCCTAGGCTGGGAGTCCTGAATTATGCAAGTCAAAAGAAAACAGCAGCAAGCAGCCATGGGCACAGGCATTTCTCTTGCTCTTGACTGTGGGTGGAATGTGATTAGTGTGATTAGCTTTCTCAAGCTCCTGAAGCAAAGGAGAGTAACTTCGAATTATAAATTGAACAAGCCCTTCTTCCTAAAGTTGTTTGTGATAAGGGTGTTTTATCACAGCAACAGAAAGGAAACCCGTATAGGATGTGGCTGATTTTACCCTGTCCATTTGGGGGCACTGTGGAGCTTTTAAATAGCCTGCATATGTTTTTTGGCTTGTAAAGCAATTTGAGGCTTTTCAAAATTTTCTGTTTTGTGGTGGTCTGTGTTTGCTTGATTGCTTTTGACACATGTCTACCTTAGTTTCCCATATGGGTGATGCTAAAATGGTTGAGCATCATCTCCCAACAGAAAAGAAAAAAGGGGACCTTGTTATGGTTTGGGTATTAAGATGCTCTCACAGGTTCCTGTTGGAGTATTGGCTTTGGCAAGTTGTAGAATCTTTGGTAAGCAGTGCTTAGCTGGAAGAAAGCTTCCTATCCACTCTCAGCTTCTTGATGTGCCCAGATGTGAGCAAGCAGACCCATGCTCCTACAGCATTCCTGCTACCATGTCAGACTCTATCAGCAAATTATAGGCCTAAACAAACCCTTCCTCTCTGATGTCACTTCCTGTCAGGTCTTTGGTGATGATATCAAGAGGCATAATTAACAGAAGCCCTCAGGAGTACAGCCTGGGGTTTCAGGTGGCAACTTGCACCTGTTGGGTTGCCTAGGAGACAGGTAGGGAATGAAAACTTCACCCTTGTTTCTCTTCTCCTGGGACAGACCCCCGTGTCCACCTATTGACAAGGTGTATAATCTCCCATTTGACAGTGTGACTTTCTGCAGCCCAGCTTTGTGTGTCTAGGAAGTTATACATGGTCAAAGGGCTACCTTTGAAATACTTTACAAAGACAACATTGGACTAGAGGTGTCCTAGAGGATTCCAAAGCAGGTCTCTTTGGATTCACTTGTATGCATGAGAAAAAGTTGACAAAGTCAAGGCAGCTCTAACATGGTATATATTGACCCCATGCAGAGGGCACCTCCTAGTCAGAGGGGATAGTGACTTTTACCCAGGCCCTGGCATGAGTGAAACTGCATGGATTTGGAGTTCAGTTCCTGCTTCAAAGGCTGAAGAAGCAGGGAACTTCTCAGACAGACTCAGCCAAAGGGAGATGTTGTTTGGATGAGATTTGATGGAGATGGCTGAGCCAAGATCCTTTGGGCCATGGCTCCATGCTCCTCTGATGCCTGGGGACAGCAAACAAGGTTTATTGCATATTTTAACATCAATATAGGTGTTAAAATTATCAATGTGTACAAAACACATTCCAAGGGCCAGCTTCTTCAGTGACCTAGTGAACAAGTTAGAGACCTTGTACTCAAGTCCCCTATGAAATGATCAGCTCTGTCATGTTCACAAGGTGCCCAGAGTGAAAACTGCTTCACCATTGCTTCTGCAAGAGTCCCCTTGCCTGTCCCTTCCCCCTGCAATGCTAGAGACCTCGCTCGCTCGTGTGTGTGTGTGTGTGTGTGTGTGTGTGTGTGTGTGTGTGAGAGAGAGAGAGAGAGAGAGAGAGAGAGAGAGAGAGAGAGAGAGTGCGCACGTATGCATGGGGAGGTCAGAATGTTTGAGTGTCATTCCTTAGGTGTTGTCCATCTTATTTTTTGAGACAAGGTCTCTCATTAACCTGTAACTTGCCAATAAGGCTTGGCTGGCTACCAGCAACCCCCGAAAACTGCCTGCCTCTGCCTCTGAGACCTCACTTCTAGAGGACAAAACTAACTCAGAGCACCAGTGAGACAGGGACTAGAACCAGGTCACTTCTAGGAAAGAGCAATGGGGAGAAGAAAAAAACATGTGATGATGTTTCTCCAGGACATGGCTCTTTCTCTGTGTAGGACTTGATTAATGAAGACATTCCTCTGAAGTCTACAGGGGATCACACTGATGCCTGCCTCCCAGACAAACCCTGCTTCTTTGAAAAGTCAAGGAGCCATTCTAAAATAAAACAAAACCCAAAGGAAGAGGAAACTACACCTGAAAAGAGCTGGACCTGGGAAGGGGTCAGAACCAGTGCTGACATTTACATAGGTAGAGAAGAAGGGAGGGTGAGGACGGGGGGGGGGGGGCACGAGTGTGTGGAATGGGGAGGTGTATATTCTGTGATGAAATGGGTGGGCAGCTGCTCCCAGCCCAGTAGAGCCTGCCCCTTCCTTGCTCTGTCACACAAATCATTATACTCTCAAATTCAGGCCTTTGCTTCTCCTACTAATTCTAAAATTGGTTCTTAAAAAGATGCATATTGGATTATAATAGACTATATATTGTTATTTTGTGTTACTCACATATTAATTCTATCTATTATTTATTAACTATAAAATCCATATTCACCAGGCTAATTATGAATGTATTCATTATGCTAATTTTATGTTATGTTATGTTATTACAGAGTGCTGTGCTATGGTATAGTATGCATTTAATACCTGGCCAGTTTCCCTGCAGTTGTTGAATTGGCCAGAGAGGTGGGATGAGTGCATTTCCCTTATTCCTTTCCTTCTCCCTCCCTTTCTCTCTCCATTTTCTTGTTTGCCCTCCTACTTCCTCCCTTTCCCCTGCCTGCCTATCTTCATATTTGTTCATTTATTTGGTATTTTATTTAAGGCAGTCTCATTATGAAGCAATCCCCCTGCATCAGTTCCCTTAGTGCCCGGATTAAATGAATATGGCACCACACTTGGTTAACCTGGCACATGGCAAGCAGTTGGAAACAACTTCTACTTTTTCTGAAACAAACAAAAAGCCTCCTTCATTTCTTTGCAGAATGACCCAGGCTCTTTAATCTCCAACTCATTTAATTAACAGAGGCCATCACTTTTGGGTATTTGGTGTGTGTTTGACATCACAGTATATATATTCCAATGAATAGTAAGGAGGGTGTCCAGGCAGAAGGAAGGCCCTTTAGGCAACATGACCCCTGCCCCTACCCCCCCCATGTGAGGAAGGCCACCTAAGCAAAAGAAGGTCCCTTAGTTATTAGGAGGTTCCCCAGGTTAAGGTTGGTCCCCCAGGGGGCTGAGAAAGCTGCCTGTCTAAGGAGCCAGTGTTGTTAACACTGGATATGGGCATGGTCTCAGAGTCCACTGCTATGATGTTTGGCTCTGCACTGCTATAAACTTGAGTGTCTCTCCTCATCATTCACCCTCATCCAGTAGACTCTGAGGACTTCCATGCTGAGTGCTGGAACAGACCTGAAGTACACACCGTGATCAATGAAACATGATCCCTGGCCTCCAAATGGGAGGAAAGATGCCAGGTACACATAATTATAATTAAGAACTTAGAAGGCCGAGGAGGTAGCACACAAGGGGTTAGCACAGGTATGATACAACAGGACCCAAGAAGGAGGAAACTTTAACAGGCAGACAGGAAGACTATGGCACGATGGGACAGAGAAGGAACTGTCTGGAAAACACAAGAATTCTAAAGTACAGGTAAAGTAGACACCAATTGTACTACACCTCCAAAACTTCCATGAAGCATTTGGTCCTTGCATGCTTGACAGGGTCCCACATAGCTCAGGCTATCCTTGAATTCAATGAAGCCAAGGATGACCTTGAACTTCTGATCCTCTTGCCTATGAAGCCCAAATGCTGGGATCACAGGTGTGTCTTGCCACACCCAGTTCATGAAGTGCTGGAGAAGGAACCCAGGGTTCTGTGCCTGCTGGACTAGTTGTCTATCAACTGAACTCTATCCTCAGCCCCGGTCGAAGAATTTTTGGACATACCAGGCTCCACATTCTGGAGTTCATGGCCAATTGGTATGACAATGGTGCCTGAGCTTCTTGCTTTCTTCTCTTATCTCACAGGAGAGTCAGACATTCACCCCATATGGAAGATTTAGGGATTGAAAAGAAATATCCATCCATCTGGACTGATGGTCACTGGAAAAAGGACATTTATGTCCCAAGCAGTCTGGTCAGGTGGAGGAAGATTCTGTTTCTGAATGCCCAGACTCTCACTTAAATCCCTCAACAACCCCATGAGTAAAGGAATGAACAAATACAAAAATAACAGCCATACCCAGAGCTAGAATGAACTCATTTAAGTGAATACCAGGATCATGAGGCTGCATGAGTGTACACCATGGAGACCTGGTTGAGCAGGTGACAGGGTGAAAAATATGTCTTGAAGAAAAATACATTCCTCAGTAGTCCTAACTGAAGAGGAAAGAGGCACTTAGAAGCCTCTGTGATGGTCTGGGCCAGCTGGAAGGGAAGACAGACTTTCTCAGACAGCTAGGCCAATTTTCTTCTATGCTTTCTCTTGTTGATTTCCAGGATCTCTTTTTTTATTAAGGTAAACAGAAAATAGAAAAAACAAAAAAGTCTGCCCTAGATGTCCCAAACCACTTTGCTCTGTTGACAGTTGTCTTATAAAATCCATGGCTTCTAGAATACGGCAGTGGTTTCGTTACTTATATATGTTCCTTTTTAAGAGTTGTCCGGTGTGGTGTATTACAAGTTTTGTTAGACCCCCGAAAACTCAAGTACTCTGGGTCCCAGGCCACGTTCTCGGTCACCCCAATCACCAGGCGGATTCGAGAGCTTGCTGCAAACTGCACGAGGCTTTATTGTAATTTAATGAGCTAACCCCATATTAGCTCGGGTCTTTGATCCACCCACCATGGCGGATGGCTAGCAAAGACGGTTCCTAAGGGCTCCCAAAAGATCTTATAGGGCAGCGTAAGGGGAGTGTCTAGGGGTACACACAGGCTTACGATTGGTGTGCCTCCAGACTTGGAGGGCTTGCCCTGTGTTGATTGGTCAACTGGTTGTTATGGCCCATAGGCCCTCCCAGGGTGGTTGCTATGCTCTCTACGTCATTGCTGTGTGCTTGTCCATAAAGCACACCCAGGGTCGTAAAGCATAGCACCACCAGCTAACTTCCGATTGGTTCCTTGTCACAGACAGGCATCTGACTTTCTAGTGACTAACTTCTGATGGGTTCCTTGTCACGAGACAGGCATCTGACCTCTAAGTGACCAAGGCAGGTTTATGGCAAGCACGTGTTCGGCTGTTATGGCTGCCAAAAGGGAAGCTGGTTCCTTCAGTTTATGTGAATGATACATGTACTTGGTAGTATGGGTGTATATATGTGTGTGCATGCCTGAGGTGGCCCTGAGGTCCATATTCTGTGTCTTCCTCTATCTCTCTCTACCTTTACTTGTTGAGACAGGGTCTGTCACTGAACCAGAAGTTCATCAATTCTGGCTGACCTATCAACCCTAGAGATCCACCTGTTCCCATCCGCTCCGGGCTGTGATCATATGTGCTTGTAGCCACACCTGGATTTTTATGTGGGTTCTGGAGATCTGAACCTCGATCCTGTGCAACAGCGCTTTCCTGCCATGGGTCTCATCCCAGCTCTACTTACATATACTTCCCTCTATTGCTTTTGGGGTTGGAACAATCACCTGTTCTAACTGCACATACTCCATAGTCTGCCTGGCTCTGGGTGACCTTGGCCCATTTATAAAGATGGGAACTGTCCCTGACCTTCAAGGAAGATTGAATGTTTGCTTCCAGCAACGGTTTTGAGACTGTGAAGGCTACATGCAGCTTGTGATGCTGAAGGGCATTAAGTTCCTTCTAACCTCTGGCATTTGTAGTTCGGTGACAGTGCTGTGATTTTTATCTAATAGAATTTTAAAACAATTATTTTGTGTGTGCACCGAGTAGCCCTTTGGTAGTAGGGATATTTTAAAATCAGGCTCCACAGTTGGAAGGGAGGCAGGTACATTTCCACTAACAAATCCTTAGGGAGAGTGTGGTTCCCTCCTCTCCTCTTGAGTTCTGTAAAAATCGTTGACTTACAATGGCTTAATTGGAATAAATCTCACCCTGGTATTAAGCCTGTTTGCCTCCATGAGGTAGGTATATATGTATTTGTCTCCTGGAGATCTGAAGACCATTTCCTGTGACTAAATACTCCATTGAAATCTAAGGATGCAAGAACAAGAAAATGCTAAAATAAAAGTACCCACACAGAAAGAGTCAGAGCCTGAACTGAGAAGGAGGGGACTCAGTCTTCTGCAGAGAGCATCTTTGATAATAAAGGAAAAACAGCAAAGAAACTGACATCCTCCAAGCCAGGTAGCATGCTGTGTGCCCCTGTGTGGTTGTTGTCTCCCAGATGAAGATGCTTTGGCCAGCACACCATAACACCATGGTGGAGGTGGACTTCCCCCAGTGTCACAGCAGGACTTGCATGCCTGCGGTGACTTTGGTATGAACAGACCTGCAGCATTTCCAAGTATGGACAAGCACCAGCCAGTTGCTTACAATATGTATGACTTGCCTGAGATAATAAAGCAGACTTTACTGCTTCCTATATTTATTATGCATTGTTTTGAGATGGAGTCTGTAGTGGCTTGACTGAGAAATGTCCCCCCTCCCACAGGCTCCTGGGTTTGAACTCTTGATTATGGATCCTTTAGAAGGTGGAGCCTCTGAAGAAATTATGTCCATGGCATGGACTTCTGCATTTCATAGCTTAGTCCTGACCTCCTATCTCTGTTTCCTGAGTGCTGGTGAAATGTGGTCAGTCAGCTTCTTCTGCCTCTAGTCATGTCTTCCCTGTCAGGATGAACTCTATCTTTTTGGAACTGTGGTCTAAAACCAAACTCTTTCACCCTTAAGTTGTCAGGGTATATTTATCACGCAATGGAAAAGAAAACGAATGCTGATTTTCACCATGCAGCTTAGCTTCAAACTATGTAGCCCAGGCTTGACTCCAACTTGTGATTCTTTTTCCTCAGCTCTCTGAGAAGCTGGGATTACAGCTGTGCCCCCCCATGCCTGGGTTATTTACTATATTTGGGGGTTACAGCTGTCCCCCCCCCCATGCCTGGGTTATTCACTATACTTTCTGTTGTTGCTGGCTATTATTTCTCGTTATAAAGACTGTTTTCAGGACAATGATGAGCAAAGTCTCATGTCAGATGCTGCGAATTCTCCCTTGTGAGATGGTGGGTACTCATACATGCACTAACCCAACCTTCATGGAACACCTACTGTGTACCAGGTACAGTGTGGAGAGAACCAGGGAGAAGACACATATGGAACCCTGAAGATGTGAAGAAGAGAGCCTCCTCAATGTGTGCCTGGTACACCACCCTGTAGGACAGGGCTGTTCCTGGGTGGCTCCCGAAGGTCCATAACCAGGACCATGTGTGGCAATCTCAGTGTGATAAGACAATATCAAGCAGAAATCCTTTGAAGTTCCAGAAGAGGCTGGGAAGGAGCACACAGACCCTCTCTGGAATCATGGAGAGTTGATGGCTGATGCCCACTGTCAGCATGCTCAACCCTGATCAGGTCATGATCCTGCAAACTGGGCTTAGCATGGGTATTCAGGGGCTAATCTGCTTCCTTTCTTACATCATTTTCTGCTATTACGATTATGTAAATGGTCCTAATGAATCTGTGCTATTTGTTATGATCCTTTTCAAGCTTTTGCTAATATAGGACATAAAGCATGAAATAGAACATGCCTCATTAGTTTGTAAGTCCTCAGGAGTAGTTCTGTTTTACTTGTATCCACCTTCTCAATCTCTTGCTTTCTGGTTCTCCCCTCCCACCATGGGGATTATTTGTTTTGAAAGGAAGTGCCATGTTTGTGAAGAAGGCAAGAGACACGTGGACTCAGGAATGACACATAAGTAAGTTACTAGTTGCAGTCCCCAAAGTAGATGGCACTTGCCTTCCAGCCTAGAGCTGCAGCACTCAGCCCTGAGCCTCCCTAATGCATAGGAGGAAGATGGCCCTCTCCTGAGCCCCTACTACACCCTTAAATCTTAGCCGAAGGAGAAGAGAGCCTAGCTCTTCGCTAGAGTTAAGAAGCCTGGATGAACTACATCTTCTGCATTGCTTTGTTTACTCTGTGTTGGGGGTCAGGTGGGCTTTCTGCTAACCATCTGAATTCAATTAATCTGCTCAGACAGGAAATTAGCAACCCAAACAGCAGTTCTATTAGGTAGACCTGACCTAGCTGCATTTGGAGAGAAAGTATGATGACAGCCCTAATTTCTCAAGTGTCCTGTAATCAAAAAGAAAAGTCAGGAAAAGAAAGTCAATATTATCTCAAGCTTCAGGGGCCTGGGTTCTCCCCCTGCCCAGCTTCCTTGAACTGCGAATGATTTAAATGCACCATAAGGCTAACTGTACATTAATCCATTAATCGGGACATTAATCGGTGCCTACTGTATCTAACTGGTACGACATGATGCAAAGGTCCCTGATCCAAGCTCAGATGGCAGTGAGGTGGGACAGGACTGGAGTCAGAGGAGGGCAGATGGCAGCACCCCCAATTTAGCATTTATCAGTCGACTAAGAACTGGATTTATCAGCTAAGGAAATGTCCCCAGACTCTTACCAAGCTAGGAATTTGCTTAGGAAGCCATTGCAGTTTACACCACGGGAGGGGGCATTATTGTTAGATCTCGCGTGGGGCCTAGGAATCTTCTTCTCCAACAAACACTCTTGTCCCCTAAGTATTTGGGAAGCATGAGTTTGGAAACCAGGGATCCTTCCATCCCATTTACATAATCATTAACTTTGTAAAGTGCACTCAGCAAGTCTCACAAATTAGGCTCCTGCTGGGTGTGGGGATTTCTCTGGGGGAAAAGCAATCCCTGCCTTGCAGGATTTGAGACGTGGTGGGATGTCTAGATGTTAATCAAAAAGCCACAGAAGGCAAATTCAAAATGCAAAGTGCATAAAGGGCTTCAAGGAGGTCTAGCAGTATGAACTGGAGCCCGTGGTCATCTTCCCAGGAGAGGAGGGAGGACTAGCCTGGCTCTGAGCAAGGGACAATTTATGAGAATACCTTGACTTCCACCCTGAGATCCCCTTGAAAGCCCATGTTAAAGGTTTACTTCCTAACTTGTGCTCCTGGGGGTGATGAACTTTTAATGCCTCAAGGGGCATTGCACTTAGGCGCATGTGGACATGCTCTTACACACGCACACACACACACACACACACACACACACACACACACACACACACTGATACTCATAATAAAATCTTTTTAAAAATCTCATTGTTTTATGGGCATTTTGCTTGTTGAAAGTGGGGATAGGCACCAACAACCTGAGTAAATATGACTGACCCATATTATCTTGGTGGTGTGTCCCTATAACAGTACCGGAGTTATAAGACTATAAGCTACTTATGTCCCACCCACAAATGCAGACACATATGCATATTGGGGGCTGAGTGAATGCAGCAGCTAGATGCTCAGGTAGTACATTAACAGCTGGGGAACAGCTCAAGCGACTCCTAATGTCCTCATCATCAGCTCAGACAACAAAGCACACTCCTAAAATCCCCACACCACTGATCTACAGTGAATGGCGGTGCCTGCAGCTCTGAGGGCCACTCATGAGACCAAGCTTCCCACACTGATTCTTACACAACTTTACCATTTCCACATTATTTGAGGAAAGCCTGTTAAATGTGTCTGGCTCAATCATCCACAGATTATGTGCAGGTGTGTGCATGCCAATAGGTCTCTCTCTTCAGCCTGTGTACTCTCCAAGGGTCACCAGTTCTGTTAACCCAAATGGTTAGGATATTCTGGGATGGCTCCTGGCAGGCCTGAGGCTCAGGAATTCCATTAGTCTCTGGACTTCTGGCAACTTTGAAGCATCTAAAAAAAAATCTATAAGAACATGAGAAAACAAAAACAAACAAACAAAAAAAACAGGAGTATCTCCAGCCTTGAAAAATGTTGGCATGGTGCTAATTTCCAAGTGCAAAATGAAGTATGAACCACACATTCCCTTGTTTGTGGTGCTGCCTCCTGGTTCAATCTCTCCCTCATTCAGGCCACTCGCCCTTTGTGAAGAACTAACAGATTCAGCACCTTCTTGGCTTCTCGGCCTCTCAATAGTACACTGATATTATGACCTCCAGACGTGAGGTCATATATTTGGTGATTCTTTAAGAGATACCTTATTTTTAATTATATGTGTATGTGTACATCTGGGTGTAGGTATAATGTGTATGTAATTGCCCATAGTGGCCAGGAGAGGATGTCATATCCCCAGAAGCTGAAGTTAAAAGTGGTTGTGAGTCTCCTCATCTGGGTGTTAGGAGCTGAACTTGGATACTGTGTAAGAGTAATACTCAATCACCCAGTCATCTCTCCAGGCCATTTGTATAACTTTTAACTAGACATCTGGTTCCTCCCTCAAGAGCATATATCTCTTTATGGCATGGGACTCACCATTGCACCTCCAATGGTGAGTGTAGACAGAGGCACACCATTGAGAGCTTTTAATGAATAAAACAAGATTTTCTCCATGGATTGAATAAACTATCTGGAAATCAATCTGAAAATTAAGTGACATGATGGGTGGACAAGCCCTCTGTAAACGCTGAGACACAATATGCATGCTTATTTATTACTGTGAAGTGTGGAATGTAGTTAGTCAAAAATAATTCTTGGTGACAAGATCTTCATATGGATCAGTGAGGATGGAAGGCATTAGTCAGGCTAAAGAGGCTGGGACATAAATTCTTTCCTCCCAAGTGCAGGAGACCAAGTGATTGGACACTGGCATTTTTATTGGGATTGATCTGTTAACAGAGAATTTATTACAGGATGTTTCTCTAATTACACAAAGTGAACCAATCTGGTCAAAGACTTCACGGAGAGTCAAGAGGGGGCTCCTGCAGACAGTGCTGCCCAGTGAGCACTGCACTCCATTCAATGAGCACAAACATGGCTGCTGCTGCATTTGGGAGCTCACAGTGACTGTGGCTACCTACACAAGACCCACACAAGACTGAGTCAGATGAGAGTTTAAGCATGGGTGGGAGAGGGGCCATTGAAGTCTCAACCCAATGGGAGGAGCTGTCAGTGGTCCATGGCTGCCAGAGAAAAGTCGTTTTTCTTTGGTAGGTCTCATAAAACTATTTAAGGCAGGACAGAAGATTTCAGCAGGACATGCATACTCAAGAGGCAATCTTAGGATCTTATTTGCTAAGTGAAAAGGAATTTAGGATTCCCAAGGTCAGGAACTGGCATTTTACATGGCTGTGTTGTCAACACTTTGGGTGGGATATAACCACCTAGCAATGGTGAGGGAAGGAGGGTTTTCAGATCTGTGGCTAGAACTGAATCCCTTGAGGCAGGAAAGGGGACAACACACAGAAGCCCCTCCCCTCTCCCTCATGGAGCACCACTAAGAACATTGGTTTGGGGCCTGGGATATGGCACACTCTATGAAGTGCCAGCCACATAAGGATAAGAACCTGAGTTTACAGACCTAGCATCCAAACAGCATAGTATGAGTGTAACCCCAGTGCTAGGGAGACGAGATCCCCAGAGTTCACCATCTGCCACCTTAGCTGAATCTGTGAACTCCAGGTTCAGTGACAGACCCTGTCTCAAAAAATTCAGTGGATAGTAATAGAAGACCCCCTGACATCAACTTTTAGGTTCATATGCACACACAAAAAATGAACACACACACACAAACACACACACACACACACACACACACACACACACACACACACACAGAGAGAGAGAGAGAGAGAGAGAGAGAGAGAGAGAGAGAGAGAGAGAGAGAGAGAAAGAGAGAGAATGGATATTGGTTTGGAATGACATTAACTCTTCAATTAACTTGCCATCTTAGGCTTATTAATTCCTCAATCATGAGCTGGAGCTGGAACTGGAGCCCAGGCTATCTCTCTACCATTGAGACATAGCTCTAGCCGTTTCTTCTCAAACAGGTAAAAAGTGAGGGGGCTCAAATTTTTCCCACACCTGGACTGTGGCTTCTGCCTTGTCTCTGTGAGTTAGTTTCCTAGTTAGAAAAGAGAGGTTGTTGCCTCTTTCAAGTTATCCCCCCCCCCATGTATGGAACCATAATGGTAAAGTTGTATAGGGAATGACAAGCCTTCACTCAGCAGGAAACAGAAAAAGCATGCAGAGCTCATGGCTCAGCTAAGGGCCAGGGCTGCCTGAGCAAGCTCAGCACATGTGAACTGTGCATCAGGCTGTGGCACCTCCATGTGTCCTTTTCCAGAGTGCAGGCTGCCCTGTCTTAGCGCGGCACCCATTCCCTACAGTTCTGTTTTCTTTTCTCTCTTTCTGTTGTTATTGTTGTTTTTAATGGAGTTGGACCTTGAGCTGGCCCTGAATAGAGAGTCTTTGTCTGCAGGAAATTTACAGGCACAGTTCCCTTTCAGGAACATGAAAATGATGCAGGTAAAGGGAAGATAAAATCACAAGTTACCAAATCTAAGAAGAAAAGATAGAGAGAAGGCGGGGTGGGGGAGGAAAACAGAAGACAAACAGGGTATCTGCAGAAAGTGCTTGGCTCTCGAAAAAGAAGCCAATCTATAAATGTAAATGATGTGTGCATAATTCTTATCATGAGAAAACATGCCTGGGAGGATAGACGATGATAGATATGAACTCATCTTGAAAAACATGAAGCATCCTCCAAATGCAAGAGAGAATTATGGAGTGCTGAACCAGCCTGCTGGATGAGAGTCATCATGCCTACAGACAGGGCCTGCACTCTCGCCATCAGCACCTATGTGTGCCTCCCCCGTACCCACATCTTTCCTTCTGGCATCCATAATTCATGCTCTTCTTGGTGAGTTAAATGTTTTAAACTTCACAGTGGGGGTAGCCTCAGAAGGGAAGTTTCCCTTCTAGCAATAACAACAACGGTTATAAATCTCAGATGCCAAACCCAAACTGTACTTTCTTGTGGACGTGGTAAGGTGTTACAACATGACCACGTTACTGACAGTAAAACCCAAGTCTGTCTGTTGAATTCTTCATATAGCACAGTTTCTTAAATATATGTTTTATTCCACCCAAACACAGCACGGCAGGGCCATTCGAGCACTAAGAGAGTCATCAAACATTCCTGTTACACTGTTTTAATTATAAGCTGCCCCCTTTTCGGGCTTATTTCAATAGATTATTGCCCTGCTGTGTAATGCTGTATAAAGAAACAGCAGTATCTCTTGCTGGTATATTGTGGAAATTAAAATTCTCAATACTACTTCAGTAATTAATTTCCAAAAGAGAAACCAGTTTCGTTTAATAAAGAGATTAATGGAAAGGTAGCAGATAGATGTGTTTCTCAGGAGTCTCACGGCATTATTTGCTCGCATTCGAATAATAGAACCATTTCAAAGGACTTGGTAAATCTGGCTGCAATCAATTCTATTTCATTTAGCATAGAAAGGCCTTGGTGGAGGGGGAGGGGGTTCAGGAAGCAGGGCAGACAGAGCAGGCTGGATGCCTTGAGAGTACAGAAATGACTGAGCGGCCGACCTCTCGGGATGGTGATCTGTGTGTAGCTGAGATTACAAGTTGAGCAGCAAGGCTGGAGGGGGAGGGGCAGGGGAGCCAGAGGCAGAGATGAGGCTCTGTACAGAAGCCCGGTGGTGTGGGTGTGGGTGTGGACAGATGGTGTCTGAGCCGGAACAACCTGACCCACTGATATCATCACCACCTTCTATGTGCTGCTGAGTTTTAACTGTGATACAACCAAGAATCATCTGAGAAGGGTGTTTCAATTGGGTAATTATCTAGATCAGGCTGGCCTGTAAGCGTGTCTTACTTGTAAATTGATATGGGAAGATCCAGTCTACAGTGGGTGGTACCGTTTCATGGGCTGGGCCCCAACCGCATAAGAGTAAAGAAAGCTTAGCCAAGAACGAAGCAAGCAAGCAGACAGCACAGCTGCATTCACTTCTGTCTGCTTCGGGCTGTGCATGTGATGGGACTGGCCATTCAGCTTCATGCCTTGACTTCCCCTCAGTGATGGAGTGGGACCTGGAACTGTACCCTTTCCTAAGTTTCTGGTCAGGATATTTTATCATAGCCACAGAAATGACTCTAGAATGTAATTAGCTTTCATGACATGCTACATTCATGTTATTTATTCCTTATGCCACCCCTGGGAGGTGTCTTCAATCTCTCCATGTATGTGACTTATCACAGTCACTAACCAGCTGGGACTTGGACTCAAAGCTTCTGAAAACAACCCATGTGCTAATCAAATACCCAGGCAGTGTTTGCAGGGCCAGTCTCCCCCACCACAGGCAGGTGGTGAGAGCAGGCCTTGTGTTTAATGACAGAAGATAAAGGAGGCAGTGAGGTTCCTTAGACCCCGGGAACCACATCTTCCTTCATCTCCCCTGTTGCACCATGGCCAAAGGGGAGACCAGGGCCCTAAGATCCACACTATTAAAAGACTGGGAGATGAACCAACAGCAGAGGAAAGAAGCAAGAGTCTCATGACAAATGTTGGAGTTATGTGCATGGTTGTGGTTTTACCCAAGCTTCCAACCTTGCGAGGTGTTAACTCAGGGATCATAGAACTTGCCCAGGGCTGACATAGTTCCTCATTTGATAATTAGCCTCAGGTGACCACAGGCAATGAAAACCACGAACTAGGTAGCACTGTGAAGCTGGAATCCCCATGTACTATCCTCCAAACTTCCCCCAAAGTCTTTCTAGGTTGGAGTGACCCACCATACCTACTGGGCCAGGGATCCAACCTCTCTTGACACCCAGGGTACTCTGCTGTCTGACACCACCTTTCTTATTCTAATGACTGCTAAGAGTCTCATTCTCCCAGGGAACTCCATATCCCCAAAGTCCAAACGGATGGCCTGCCACTGTTTAGGTAGTCATCCATATTTGAGACACGAAAGACAGCAAGCTACTTATTCAGTAATGAACAAATACAAATCCACACTATTAAAGGATGGGAGATGAACCAACAGCAGAGGAAAGAAGCAAATATTACCTGGGATACAGAAAACAGAAAAACTAGGGGTAATCCACTCAGCAGAACAAAAGCCTTCAAGCTGAGAGAACCCAAAGGAAGGAATTCTCATAACAGAGAAGCAGATTTACTCTGAAGCCTCTGGGAGGGCTCAGGGTCAGGTCACTCTGAAGGCTGGAGAGTGAGAAGGGATTCAGCTGGGGGCTCATCATGTAGATACACATGGCCAACAGACCCTAGTATCCTTGTCTCCTACCCATGTAACAACATGACTGTCCCTTTCCCACCAAATCAGATAAGAGCATTCTTCTCTGAAAGGAGTCGGCAAAGGGGCTCCACCTTACTGTTGAGATCAGGCTTTTCCCTGCTCTAAGTTACTTTGTGCTATACAAAAGGCTGGATTTTAACTGTGTGTTGCCCTACAAGACTCCATTTTACAAGTATCCTTTGACTCCATTCTGAGGGAGAAAGAAGACTGTGGCCCCAGGGTGGACCCAGAGACTGCTCTGTTTGTCAGGTATCCCTGTAAAGATTCAGGCATTATGCTGACTCTGCCCCATGACAACTGGCATTCAGGGAGATACTTAGACACCTCAAAGGGCTCTGTGTTGTGTGGCTGCATAAGGACTCTGTTCGCATGTGCAAGCTTCCCCTTTTAAGTGAGTGCCTCCCACCTGTTCACCCCGACTTCCCCCTTCTTCCCCTTCCCCTTCCTCTTCCATCTCTGTTCCTGGTTGGCCAGCACCTACCCCTCTCTTTGCTCCCTTTCCCCAATAAACTCCATGTGGGTTTGGTTGAGTTTTGTGATTCCTGTTTCATTGCCAGCAGCTGTAGCAAAATAACAACAATCCCCAATCCAGCACAGATGGATAAATGACTTATTCCTAGGAATAGAAAAGGGACCACCCAGGAAGTTTATTGGGGAGAACTGAAAATGTGGGGATACACAGGCATAAAAAAATCATATAAGGGAAACCAGGCTCGGGAACTTACCAGATATAACAGATCAAGAAAAGGGTATAGCCCCATCATCTAGACCCCAGAAGGGGAAGGGTACCTAACATTGTGATGGCACAGCCCCACACCAACCTGTCATCTGATACTTGCTGTGGGGTGTCAATCACTCAGGACTCCATAAATCTGATCCATGGTCTCAATTGTTCATGTTGCCTGCCCATTTGTCTCTCGGTTTCCTGGACAGGGACCTGACCCACTGTTTCTTCTCTTGATTCATTTCTTGTTACATACCTGGCTTGGTCTTTTTTGCCTTGGATTCTACAGCTACACTCTCAAACCTGATACCAGCAGCTTCCTGCTGGCACTGGTTTGGCTCATTATCTTATCTATATACACTCTTTCTCAGCACACATTTGAAACCTCTTGAGCTTTTTTGCAGCCTCTTTAGATTGTATTCATTCTATAACACACACACACACACACACACACACACACACACGGGGAGGGTGGGGTTGGACATACAGACAGAAAGACAGAGAGAGAGGAGAAAGTGGGTAGGACAGATTACTGTGAGCTATGTGGTATGTGATATGAGAGTTAATATTGGTAATTAAGATTGGAATTGAAAACAAGAAACTGCTTCATCTCAGCCAGCCTACCAAGGTAGGCCGATTTTATGACAAATTGGTGTCATTAAACCTGCTAAGCCTTGTGAATTTACTGTTACTCAATAAATTCTGACATTGTGGAAAGGCACAAGCATTTCTGTGTTTTAGGCAAAGTGTGCTCATGACATATACTAGGAAAGAGGGGCTGGACAGGAGGGGCCAAAGTCTACACACTGATTGGTCAGACACATGCCCTTTGGGTGATAGGCTTGATTCTGCCAGGCAGGACTGTCCAGATTTCTTCTCAAGAGACACTGACTCTTCCAAGAGAAAATTATTACAAGCCCTGACAGTAGCATCATCTGCACTGAGCCATGTCAGCTGACACACTGTCCATACCAACCTCCTAATGAGCCTGTTCAGGCTTTAAAGATAACAGGCAGCCAAGAATTAGCAACATGTGATCAGAGTTCCTCACATGGCAGAGAAAAAAGCAAAAGGACGAGAGCATTAGAAGCCTCAGAGAACAGAACAACACTTAATACAACAACAAAAAATCCCCTATAAAGAAAGACTTTGAAGAGAGAGCTCACTGCACTGACAAAACAAGGGAGATTGCTAAAAAGGAAACCTGAAGGAGGCAGAAAGAACAAACAGCCATTAAAATTACAGTGGTAAAGAGCAAACAATAATGCTTGAATAAAATAGCCAGAAGATACAATCTACTAAGTGCAGCTCGAGTTTCACAATTAAGAATGAATTACTTTTAAAAGACAAGGGTGTAAAGGGAAATGAAGGGTAAGAAAACTGGATAAAGCCACCAGAAAGCCCAACATTGGTTTAAAACTGTGTTGAGCCTAGAATTCTATACCCAGTCAAACTGGCAAGTCTTATTGTCTGGTAAGCAAAAATACTCAGGTAATTTAGAGGTTAATTAGGGATGAAATCAGCACAGTGTGTGGAAAAGAGGAGACTAGATGCTAGAGAGAGGCAAGAATTCCAAGTGTGATGACCAATTAAGATAGTGTTTGAAACAAGCCAACCAGTCATGGTTGCCAAGGATTTCATGAAAAGTGTTAACAAAAGCAAAGGAAGAAATATGTCACATGATAAATTTTAAGACCTTGAGGATACTTTGTAGTTATGTTAAAGAGCTTGGCATAAGATTCACTCACCGGTGTTTATTTTTCCTTTTATTGTGCTTGTGGTGTTCCTATGTTGATGTGTATGCAAGCACACATATGTGTGCCCGTGCATGCCTGTGGAAGCCTGAGGTTGATGTCATGAATCTTCCTCAACATTCTTCTGCTTTATTTGTTAAGGCAGGGTTTCTCATTCAAACCCAGGCTCACCAATAAGGCTAGTTTCACTAGCCAGCTTTCCCTAGGTGATCCCCTGCCTCCACCTGTCATTAGAAACAGATGTCCAAGCCCACCATCATTTGTGTGGTCTGGGGGGTTCTGAATTTATTTCTCTGGTTTGCATAGCTAGAGCTTTAACTGTTGAGCCATCTCCCTGGCCCCTTAATGACAAATACTTAGAACAGTGAATAAAACTGAGGCAATTATGAACTTCAGGAAAATAAAAAATATATAAATACATGAAATTCCATCAGAGCAGTCAAGATAAATGTGATTTAAAGTAGATTCTTATTATTGCACAGAATATAGCTGGAAGGGACAATAAACTACATGTGCCATTTAAAAGCTAAATCTTGACTTTCAATAGGAAAAAGCAAATGTCTTAATCAGAGTTATAGGATAACAGCACAATGATAGCATACTTTTGAGTTGAAAATATGTAGATAAATAGCAGGAAGATGAGTATGCTGGAAGGGACTTAGATGCTTCCTTTAGCAAATACAAATTACAGGTGGGCACACAAATGCTATAAGCCAAGCTACTTGTATATATTAGTTGAATATGTATTTCTTTAACTTAAAGCCAACCGTAATTAGACAGCAGACATTTGAATTCTGTATTTGGAGTCAACCCCATGCCTTCTAGTTGCTCTCAGTATAGGAACTCCAGCAGAAAGCAGTAGCTGCATATTGAGAATATGGAATAAAGGACTGAAAGGTGGTGAGTCCTATCTTGAAAGCTTGAAAAGGAAGTGCTTAGAGTCTTGATATTAAAAAATAAAATTCTTGAAGAGTTAAACAGGGCACATGCATGGAAGACTTTCTGATGCATTTGGACACTATCTGATTAATCCACTTTGTTGTGATTGGTGAGATGTCATCAGGTCCAATGGCTTCATCATTGGTCTGGAGTGGACTTGGACAGAAAGGGGGTGGAGGACTGACACATGAGGCTCAGGACTGGGGCTATCAAGGCATATCTCTGTCACCCTTCCAACCTATGCTGTTAACCATGAGACAAAGAACCCTGGAGAACAGAGTGGAGAGAGCTGTGCAAAGGCCTTGAAGCAGAAGTGGGAGGTGGCATCCCCACCACATCCCATTACTAGCCATCCACACCCCCATTGCTGGCCATCAGCACCCCAATGCTCTGAGTTGGGGTTCTTCTCTCATAGGAACAATACAGAAGTGGGGGTTCATGAAAGAACCAAGACCCTTCAAATAAATGGCCAAGGAACATGGCCTCAGTTAGCTGAGATCTGCCAAGTCTCCGTGCATCTCAAGAGAAAGAAATGATAGGAAATGGATATTTTCTAAAAGGCAGATCTGAGTTCTGAACAACATTCCTGCCCTGATCCCTGACAGTGAAAGGTCACTGTTACATATTCATTGACCCTGGAACTGTAGAAAATGTTGAGGAGAAATTGGACAACCATCTCTAGCTAGGGAGTGTTCTGCATAAAAAATTGAAATAGTTACTTTCTGTAATTATTCCTCACCCAAGAGATTATGAAAGATGCCTGTATCAGAGTTCAGAGGAACAATCCAAAAGTCTTCTTATGACAGCCCACCCACTCCTTGTTATCTGGTACAATCATCTTCAGCATTTTCCTCTTTTCAGGACTTCACTATTCATATCTATTTCTTACATTGCATTCACTTGTTTATCAAGTGTAATTGAATACCAGCTTCTGTGCTAAATCCTAAGAATACCACATTGAAAAAGATGTATTTCTAGCTCATTCGGGTCATGTAGCATGTAGCCCTTCTGAAGATGAACAATATCCTATCAATTTAGGTTGCTGATTTAAAATACAATCATATCAAAACCTAATGAATTTAGATTAATGAAAATTTCCCACAATCAGTGACCCAAACAGACAATGTAAAATGATGGGAGAGAGCTTTTAAAACCCTCAGAACCACTCCCAAATATTCCAGAAACATCCATAAAAGACAAGCAGTTGATGTCTGTGTTGCCATTACTCCACTGAGCTTAGTAAATGCCCAACTCATGAATTTTTAAAGAAACTCTTTCACTTTGAAAATTATAAAAAAAAGTATTTTCCTAACTTCTTTCTGCTTTTTCCTGGTTCAGACTTCTTTGTTTACTTCAGAGAGGGCTTCCTCAGGTGAGGCTGGGGGACACCTGTCAGAGTGCTCCCCAGGGTCTGCAAAAAGTTCCCTGCCTTTTCAAATGCAAAGCAGAGTCCTCCTTCCCAGTGGCTCCTGGTCTAATTAGGAAAACCCCGGGCTCTTTACCTAGACTGCACACTATTTGAAAGGATGTGCCGGCTCCTATTCTCAAACAAAATGCCTCCCTAAGTCTGATTTTATTGACAAGCATTTCAGGAGAGACAGCACAGGAGTTTCTTTCAATGTGGCTGAGATCTCCTGCATATTCGGTCATAGCACAGTCACAGGGTATACGTGGGCTTCATGTTGTCTTCCTCAGGGAGTTTATGAAGATGGAGGCCATCACCCACCATGCTGTCTGGAGAATGAAATACAGAGCAGGTGACGTAAAGCTAAACTCCATGCCTGTGCCTCCAGAGGTGCCTGCTGTGACCTCTTATATCCAATATATGACTGTGTATTCACAGGGAAGGACCCAGCTGTGTCTCCAACTTGGATATTTCTAGACACTCCTAGGCTACACATTATTTGAAAATGTCTTGCTGTGCCATTTTCATGCAACACGCAACCATTACATGAAGGCCTAGGTAGTTCCCCCTACCCCACTCCTGCTTCCTGCACCATGGAACAAAACAAACTCAACTAATAAATTGGATAAGAATTTGTTAGAGGGTGTGTCTACTCCTTGGAAGGCACAAAAACAAGTCCAGACATTGCCTGTTGTCATCTGAAGAGGAAGACTGGTTCAAGGGGAGAGCCTCTGACTTACAGAGAGGCTAAGTTAAAGACCTGGACCATGGCTGTCACAGCCAGCACTAAGCTAAGGACACTCTTTCCTCTCACTACTGCTAGGGAAGTGCTTTGGTCTTATGCCTATTGCTGTGATGAACTATCCCAACAAAAGGTACCTTAGGAAAGAAAGAGTTATTTGGCTTCTGATTCCAGGTTATGGTCTATTATTATAGGGAAGCCAAATGGGGAACTTAAAACTTTACATATAGAGTCAAGGGCATTGAGAGGGAATCCATGCCAGGATTCCGATTGCTTGCTGTCAGCTAACTCTCTTCATGCTTATGCAGTCTAGAGCCCAGTTCTTGGATGGTGCCATCCATATTCAGGTGGGTCTTTCCAACTCAATTGACAATAAAGACAACACCCCCTCCCCACCCTGGAGACAGGCCCTCAGACCCACATGATCTAGATATTTCCTCAATTGAGACTCTTCCCAGATGATTCTTGGTTGTGTCCAGTTGACAGAGTTAACAGCACAGAGGGTCAACTAGCAGGAGCTGGAGGAGGGGAACTGGGAAGCAGTGTGAAGTGAGGATGGTGAATACAAGCCCTGCAGCTGTGTGCTGAGTGTGCATCTGTCCAGGAACACATGCTGGAAAGCCAGGCTGCCTTAGAAGAACTGTTGATCTCATCATCAAACATCTAAAAAGCCTTCTTTTACCTTTAGTAAGAGATATCCTAAGAAATGTCTATATAACATTGTCTTCTGCGTATCTTTTAATTGTTAAAATCACTCAAGAGTCAGGACCAGAGGGATGGCTCAGTGGGTAAGGGCACTTGCCATCAAACCTGACAACCTGACTTAGGTCCCCAGGACCCAGATGGTGAGTGTAGATAACTGCCTCCCATATGCCGTTGTCTGACTTCCACACATGTGCTATGGCACACTAGCACATGTGTACAAATGCACAATAAATAGATGTAATTAGGTAATTTTAAAAAGAAATAAAATTACTTATGAGTAACGTATATTAAGTTCTACAATGATCCATCACAAATTGTCTTTAGAATTTCAATCCTGAAGGAAGCCTGCCTCCCATGTTTGAAGAGGTGCTGTGACTCACTGGGCTGGAAACATGAGAGGACTGTTTAGCTCTTTGCTCTGAGCTGGGATGTTTGCTGGCATTAAGTTTTAAGCCTGACCATGGCAAGGCTGCCTATGCAGGATTTTGCCTCCTGACATTCTCTTGTGTTATGTGAACCATTTCCAGATACCTCTGGGCTTATATACTATGTTATGATAATTTGGCTCTTCTTTGGTGGGGGCAAGTATCTATGAGGTAAATTAACCAAGCAAGGCAACACATGAAAAGGCATACCCACTGGCCGTCTGATCAAAGATGCTGGGGAAAGGGAGTGGGTGGATTCAGGCCCAGGGACTTATCCATCAGGACTGTACATGTACCATCCAACCTGCATCAGGACCCACTGTGAAGCCACCTCTGTCAAGTACCTGAGAGAAGCTTTCCCACTGGTGCTGAGAATGCTGGGAATTTTTACAAGATTCTTTTTCACAGCAGAGAAGCCAGGGCTGGTGACTGTCACGGCTCTTAGATTTGTGCCAATCTAACTTAAACCTTTCTCTTAACCACCTTCTCCCCTCCTCCATCTCATCCAAACCACTTCAGCAGCAGCAGCAGCACTGTCCATCTTCCTATCCGTCCACAGCTGTAACTATGGGGGCTCATGTCCCTCTCCCATCAAGACACTTAAGGACAAGGCTAGCAGTGACAGGTAGTATTTATGACACAGAGCAGAACCTTCTGCTATCTTCCCAGCGCCCTTTGTTTATATATCAAACAGGACAGAGAACTTGCCCTCCTCAAAGAGAGGAGAGGCAGTGATGTGGAATGGATTTTTCAGAGGCGACATTTGACGGTGAGTGAAAGATTTATGCAGACAAGAAAGTATGAGAACAGGTCACGTGCCTGTCATTTATAGCATCGGGATGTGCTCTATGCCATTAACTTTTAATTAACTCAATTAGGGCAGAATGTCTGACACCATGATGAGCACATACAAACACTCCTGTTGGTGTCGTGCTAAATTAACGTCTCCGAATGGCAAGATCTCTTCTGGCGTTAATGGCTTCTCTACCATAGAGCTGTTAATTGTCCTTGGCACCTATGAGTTGGTCACATCAGAGATGTGCCAGTAGTCCCTGGAGCACACACTCCAGAAATCCACACTTAAGACAGAAAAAGGTGTGTTCATCTTTCAGAGCCTGGCCTCTGTTTCCAGCATGATGGCCCAAATTGTGTGTTTTTCCTAGCCATCCTTACCTTGCTGAACATCTATGGATATCCTGGAGTCTATTTTTTATTGTCTATATTAAGAAGACTTATCTGTGGTCATTCACTGCCTCCCCAACTGGTGTTTTCTGGACACAACAGGGCAGTTGAACACAAGAATTCACAGCATTTGTGACAATGTGCGTGCATAAGACTATACAACATCCCAATCTGAAGGAGGAAGATGGGTGTGAAGCCCCACCCCTTCCTAGCTTAGCAACTATTGGTGATTGATAGTTGCCCAGAGAGGGAGAGTCAATTTTTGTTTGTTTGTTTGTTTGTTTGTTTGTTTGTTTGTTTGTTTGAAGGGATGGCCTCTGGTAGGTGTAACATGCTTTAGTGGATGGCACACACCCAACAGGGTATGGACATCACTGATTGGACTTGATTGGTTAAAAAAAAAGAATGAGATTGCTGGGCATTGGTGGCACACGCCTTTAATCCCAGCACTTGGGAGGCAGAGGCAGGTAGATCTCTGTGAGTTCAAGGCCAGCCTGGTCTCCAGAGCAAGTGCCAGGACAGGCTCCAAAGCTACACAGAGAAACCCTGTCTCAAAAAACCAAAAAAAAAAAAAAAAAGAATGAGGACACAAAGATGGGTGAGTATGTAATGGGAGGTAGATCTGGGAGGATTTGGGGAGGGGTATGAATATGGTCAAAATGCAATCTATAAAACTCTCAGAGAATGAATAGTATATATAAAGAAGGTTCTTAAAAATCAGAACCACAGCTGTTGTTTCAATACGATGTTGCAATTTCACCTAGGAGGACCCCTTCTGGCTCCTCCTTCTCAAAGCATTAGCAGTAGAAATGTATTTTCATACTCTGGCATTGACTATGCCTCCTGAGAGCTAAGCTTTCCAGCTAAATCAATGTCCTCACTCATCTTAATTAACACTATTTGTATTAGTCATTGTCTTTAAAAAAAAGCTCCAAACAACCACCAATTTGTGTTCAGTTATAAAGGCCCCGTTTAATTTATCACCACACACATTTAATCAAGAGAATTTGAGAATAAATCTTTAAAATGATTGGATTGGCTGGTGTGGAGCCACTTTTCCACAGAATGTTTTCTCTGCCAATCTTTAAAACTTTACACTGTGGTTCTGAAGATGTCACAGTACTGGGACAGTTGGTGACCAAGATCCTCAGCTCAGAGCTGAAGAAGATGGGGGTGGGGGGCAATTTCTTTGAACCTTGAACTTTCGGACCTCCCTGGATGCTCATCATAGGAAAACTGAACCTATAAACCAAGCTGTCACCAAGGAGGATGAGCTTCACTAGGGTTGTGGCTGGCTACACAAGGCTTCCTGGAATCGTCAAGTTCAACATGGCTTCCACTCCTGTTTGCCTTTGCTCTTTCTGTCCCTTTGTCCCCCAAACCTCACTTTCTTTCTCCTGTTCATCTTGAGTAGGAAGGATCAAACACCACTTCTTCCAGAAGTCTCCCTGTGGCCTGGGGAAATGGCTCAGTCAGTAAATCACTTGGGTAGACACTGTGTGGATCTGAGTTCTAATCCTCAGATAAGCCAGACATGGCAGCAGACATCTGCAGTGCCCATGATTCTGAGATGGGAGGTGGAGACAATAGAGTCCCTGGAGCTCACTGGACAGCTAGCTTAGCAATGCTGTGAGGACAAAGGGAGACTGTTTCAAACAAAAGAAACAAAGAGCATGAGGACCAACTTCCAAAGTTGTGCCCTGACCTCCACAGGTACAATTACAGACACACACACACACATGAATGCACACAAAGTCTTCCTCTACCCCACCCCCACACTATCACATCTTATATTCCTGTAAGGTCTTCTCATTTTCCTGCAGTAATGTTACTTAGTCATTGTTTGGTTCCTGACCAGGTAGACCAGATAGACCAGATAGACCCATCAAGGCCTGGGAGCTTCTAGAGATCAGCAACCAACTTCCCTTCATGGCAGATACCTTGCTACCTCTCCTGCCCCCTTACTAGCTTTAAATACTCTTCTAGGTGCCCTTGGCCCTGTGAGCACTCTGAGCTGGCCATATTTAACATGAAAGCATGGTTAGGTCCTGATTATCTCAGACAATTCCTCATAAATACATACCAGGTTTATTTTAAAAACCACTCATGTAGAGTTCACATACACATCTATTTTAATCTACAACTACTCTGAGAGGTTGGGTCTGCATCAAATCGCTCTAGGTGTGACCTAATCAAGTTGCTGGCTTCACTGGATATAAAGTGGGAGGCATGTCCCTGACACTGTGTCATGTGATCTTCAGATCAGTCTCTGGGATCAAGATTCACTCTCTGGGTAAGGAGACAGAAAAGCTAGGTGGCTTGTTCAGTCAAGGAAAGTCAGACCTGGGACTTGAGGTTGGTCCTGCCCCCTAAGTCCCCTGGACTATACTCTATGCACTCAGTATCCATTCTGCTACTGGACCAGCAAAGCAAAGGCTTTCTAGAAGCCAAACAGGGACAGTGAAATGTTAGCAGTGGCCCTGACTTTTGAGCTGACGTAGGCCTTGTTGAAGGAGCCAGGGTGGAGTAGAAGGTATTCAGTTGGCGGGATGAAAGATCCATTCTTTTGGGGCATCATGACAGGACCTTTCCCATGTGGAGAAAGAGCCAAATCGTTGAATACACTCAAAAAGACATTCTCAAGCATTTAAGAAGCTTACTAGCTTTTCATCTGTGGGAAAGCCATTCTCTACATGTGTTGTGAATTTTATGAACAGATACATGTAAATACAACTGGATCTGGTGTAAAGCCAGGGAAGGGTCAGGGAGCCTGGCAGCATAGGGGCATTTTTTCACTTCTCTTAATTGCAAAACACTCTGCAATGGCCATATACCCTTGCTGAGAAGGTTGTGACATGCCCGGACTTGGTACAATTAGCATGGAGCAATGGGTCCTCTGTCTTTCTGATTGTCAATTTCATTTACAGACAGTGTTTTTTTTTTTTTATTGAAACAAAAAGAGAGGCTGTGTGCATCCTGCTGCCTGCATGAGCCATCTGTCACAGACACCTTGGGCAGTGCAGCTACGAGCAGCATGAGGAATACTTTGATCAACTACAGCCAACAAGAAAGAGCCTGCCTCTTGTTTTCTTTCAGATGAAGCTAAGCATCTCGCCTGACGTTTCCCCTATGAGGGACATTTTTACAAGAAATTTAATTGAGCCTCTTAGACTTTGTAGAGGAATCAGTTACCTTCATTGTTACCATCAGCCAAAAGGAGTTGGATGAGGCTCAAATTGAGCAAACACCACATAAGCAAAAATCTGGGAGAATTATTGAGCAGTCTCAAGGTTTGGGTTTTTAAAGGTTTATTTATACCCACATCAACCCACAGTAGATTCAAGGTGGCTTGCACAACTAAGCACAGTGATGTATAAAGATGGGGAGATGAAAAGAAGGATCAAAGGGAAAGGAAAGCAGAAGATGAGAGAGCTAGCCAGCCACAAAGGTCTGGAGAACCACGAGTTCGACCTTGCTTGTCTTGTTAGCCAGAGTGAAGAGAATATGGTCAGAAACACAGACTGTTCCTGGTGGTGGTAATGAGAGAGAATCTCTGGTACCTCAAAGAGGTTTCCAGTTCTTAAGTCCAAAGACATTTACGTTATCTTCCAGGAGACTGGCACTGTGCCCCTTCTATGCCGCTGCAGGGAACCACTGACGACTGCACACACAGGCATTGTAGAGCATGTGACATAGTTCTGGTCTCCATTCCCTACATTAGGAGCCTAATATCCAAAAGAGTGGTGGCATTCATACAGTCCCATGCCTAATAAACGGCAGGGGGAAGCCTCCAGTCTCACCAGTGGGTCACCTCATTCCCATATGCCTGAGTGCTCCCCCTCCTGCCTCAACTTTAGGTCAAATGAACACAGGACCTGCCCCCTGTCTCTCAGAACTCTAATCAGATCCTTGGGACACTCACTCACATGGTCTCTGGGGGCAGCCTCTCCATTCAACATTGACCTAGTGTAGTACGTTATTATAGAAGTTTGGAAAAGAAATCCCACTTGGTGTGTATCATAGAAATTAACCATAACAACAGCCAACACACCTCTCTCTTCCCTTGGACCAGGTTTTGTTCTGATCATGCTTAATTTATCAGTCACATGATCACAAAGTGTTTCGAAGAAGGGCAGAGCCCATGGTACCTGGGAGGACAGCAAGGCATGGAGAACCCTTTCAAGACCTAGGCAGCCCTAGCTGTTGCCACATCAGCTTCCCCAGCTCAGCTTGGCTCCATGATCTCAGACTTGCTTCCAGCAGAGCCAACCTGCATTCATAGCATGGTTACTGCTTCTTCCAGTGGAACTGCATCACAAATCTTGGTTTGGTCAAGATGACTATGGGAAGGAACTCAGGCAGACAAGGCCACCTTCTAGGTGACACCCAAACATCCCCTAGGCTCTCATGTGCCACACCCACAGAATATATAACTCACCCTGGGTATCTGGTACCTTACCAGAGAAGGAGCAAAGATTATGGCCTTGTCCCCTGAATAACCCCAAACCTTACAAGGCTGTGATATAGAAAACACCTACAACTTAAGAGATCCTAACACCAAAGAGTACAAATTTTCAAAGCTGAAGTAAGCGTGATTGGAAGGTTTTGCCGATTATTTTGCTGGAGGACTGGGAGGGAGCCTTAGTGAGAGACACTCTCCACCTCTGGCTGAGTACTCTCTCTGTACAAGGTACAGTGCTGAGTACCCCTGGAATGCATTACTTCATTCACTGGGGACCCTGTGAGTTTTACATTATGGGACCCACTTTAGAACACAAACAAGGGAGTTTAGAAAGTTACAGTCGACTACAAAAGAACAGAGGCAGATTTCATATCAGATGACTGGGTCCTGCTGTCTTATGTACTGACTTTTTTACCTTTGGCAGTTTTGGCATCTGGGGCTAGGTAATCGTTTACTGCCGGGGTGAAGGGCGTTGATGTCTCTTGATGCCTGAGCAGATTTCTGGCACATCAGAAGTAGCTCCATTCCTCATCATGGTGATTCCAATGTCTTTATACATTGCTAGGTGTCTCCCAATGGACCAATCACATTCACTCCAGGTCGGAACCTCTCACTATCCCTACTCAGCCATACCAGACTTGGCTCAGCCTGTGTCCCCACTGTCCTCAGCACTAGGAGAGCTGACAGGATTCACTTTAGGAACAGGTGTATTCCCAAAGTGTTTCTGTAAGCACAAGGCTATAACGGTTTTAAGATGATCAACCTTGCTTAATAAAATCTTATTTTCCCCATTTGCATTCATTAGGGAGTTATGGCTATGATTATATTAACCGAAATATCCTAATAAATTCTTGCCTAAAGAAGCACCAAACACATCAGGATAAATTAAAACTCTCTCTTTAAATTTTAAAAATGCCACTCAAACCGTGAGATTAATGTACTGGGGATAGGGAGGCTCCTCAGAGTGGTTGGTGCCATAGCTTAAAGATGTCAAAGCTGGGATAATATTGGCACTTAAAACTTCAGGGTTCCTGAGAGATTGGAGGACACAGGATACTTCTGGTATTTATAGGGATTAGAAAATGCTCCCACATCTATCCTGGGAGCTACAAAGTAAAAATTTTAAAACTATGTAGACTTGACCTTGCTGTCCCAGCTATGTGACTTTGGGGGCAACTTGATTCTGTCAGAAAACAAAACAAAACAAAAACAAACATGCCTTGCATGGAAGGCAAATGGTCCTAAACAGCCACTATCAGCTATGGTTCTTGAGGCAGAAGGCAAGGTCCAGCATTTTGGTTTGATTGTGAATTGTCTCCACAGGCTCACATGTGAACACTTGGTTGACAGCTAGTGGTGCTATTTGTGGATGGCGTGTGGAACCTTTAGGTGGTAGGGGTTCTAGTAGAGGAAGGGAAGTTTAGTGGGGGTGGGCCCAGCATAGCTTCCCACCGAAGTTTATATTCTCTTTCTTTTTGCTGACCTACCCCCATCTCTTCTTCTGACTCAAAGAGATGTGAAAAGTTTTGCCTCATGTTTATTTAAAGTTTTGCTACTGTGATGGAGCTCTGCTCTAGGCCCCATGCCTCCTCTGACATGATGGACTGTGTCTCTTAGAACTGTGAGTCAAAACAAACCCCATTCTTCCTTAAGTTGTTAGTGTCTATTTCAGGTGTTTTGGTTGTAGCAAAAAAACCTAAGTTGTCACACCATCTCCAGTTCAGCCTTGTAGGTCCTGGAGGTTTGTTCAGTCCACTGGAACCACAGATGGCTACCCCAAGAGGCAGGCAACTCATTTCTTCCCACTTTGTCTCTCCTTCCCCTTCTCCTTGAGATCAGGATTCAGATATCCTCTGGATAGATCAAGCCCAGTAAGGGTAGCAGAGACCAAGCCCCACAGAATGTGGTGGAAAACATCAGCTTTGGAGATGAATCTTCTAGAACTAGCTGGGCGGCTGGGCAAACAGTTTATCCTCTAAGCCTCAGTTTCCTCCTCTGAAAAGTGGGGGTAACTAGACTCTTGAATTCCTTATGAGAAATCAATGAGGCAACTCATAAGGAACATTCAACATGGTGCCTAGTGCCTAATAAAACACTCAAATGAATAGCGTTATTATTTTTTCATTAAGCTTTCTATTTTGAGATAATTGTGGAGTCATGTGCAATTAAAAAAAAGTCGCAGAGAGATCTTATACATGCTTAATGCAGTTGTCCCCAGTGGCAACATCTTGCCAAACCATAACACAGTATTACAACTGGGATCTAATCAAGACTGAACACTTCTGCCACCCGCAGCATCCCTGTGATGTAGTTATCTTTATCTCTTCAAAGATCAGTAGAGGCTGACTGAATATCTAGAGGGTGGTTGGCCCTGGAAGCAAGGGGTAGGAAAAGTACACTTACAATATCACACAGAGGGGAGCCCACACTTTAGAAGTCTCTCCCTCCATGCTCCAAAGAGATTGTGAGTGTTTCCATATACTCCGATACACCTGCTGAAGGACTCCCTTTGAAATCCAGATTATCACACATTGCATAACAATGCTGCTGCTGCTTTCTTCACAAAGAACTTAAGTCAGCTCCATGTCACTCAAAGACAGAGCACAGCTCAGACTGTTATTCTATAAATAGACCTGTGAGTGCAGATGGAATTAGAGAACCTTTCTCTTGCTGGGGCCCTCCAGTGGCTGCTCAGTGTGCTTAGAATAAGACCCAATGCAGAACCTTGTGATCACCTCGTCAGGGTCTCCTCTTGCATCCTACATCCATTGCTGAACATCCTCCTCTTCAACAAGCTTTCTCTTTAGTTTTTTTAAAAAAATAATTGATTTAGTTTTTATTTATGTGTATATGTGTGCCTGTGTGAGTTTACATGTACTACATGTGTGCAGTTCCCCACGGAAACCAGAAGAGGGCATTGGATTCCCTGATGCTGCAGTTATAGTGTGAGCTACCCGTGAGGGTGCAGAAAGTGCTCTTAACAGTGTGGCCATCTCTCCAGCCTCCAGTTTTCCAATTTTTGATCACTCTGGGGTTGCTGGGATCTCCAGCTATTCCTCCATTATTTACAACTCCCCAAAGAACTCAGCACCACTGGTTCCTGATGGATCCTGGGATTTCCCATGTACCTTTTGGCAGCCCTGTTGAATCGGAACATCTGCTCTCTGGTTTCTCATATAGTTGCCTTTGGCTTTCTTCCTGGTACCAATTCTCCCACTGCAAAATTCTGGTTTTATTTAACATCATGTTTACCCTGTATCTTCTCTGAGTAAAATACAACCAGAAAAGGGGAAACCTCACTAGCTTCATCCCTTCATTTTTCACACTCAGAGCAGCATCTGGCATGCATTAGATGGTGTCTGGAAGTTGAAAAAACTCAATGGAAGAAAAGTAACAAGAAGGAAAAGTGACTTTTTGAATACTTATTGGATGAATCAAAAAACCTAGATGATGGTGCTTCAGCTTCATGAGAAATCAAACCTAGATCAAAATTGTTTCATCTAAAACATATGAGATTGACAGTTCCTATCCCTGTAACATCTGTGGGTGTGGTCATGTGACCAAAAGGTTGGCTTTTGATAGTCTTTGGTAACTTGAGTTACTTTGGGGTCTAATATCTCTTAACTTCTTACTATTGAAAAGAAACAGACAACCAACTATGACAGGTTACTAACAGGGCAGTTTGGGACAATGATCAACCGCATGTCCATAGAAGGAAGGTGGATCTCAGATGTTATACAATTAGCAGGTTTGGGTTTTATACTGGGAAGTTTTTATTCAAATAGGAAAGTAGACCTGTCTTGTGGACTCTTTCTTGAAATGGTCTTTTGTACTTAACCCCAAGGATTCCAGTTTTCTGAAAAAGGAAAACTGTAGAGCCAAATCCATCACAATTGCCTCTAGTGTTGTCTTGGGAGGGATGGGTATCAGTTAGAGACAGAGAGGCCTGCCAAGGAACCTATCTCATCACAGATCTAACTGAGATGCTAGGCACAGAGTCTCTGCTTTGCCCTGGGCTGGTTTGATTAACCCCGGATATTCCACATGCTTCACCTGCCATTCAGATACAATGGTGACACCTCTATCACAGGGATGTCCTCAAGCAGAGAGCAGTGTGATTTGAATGAGAAATGTCCCCCACAGACTTGTGTATTTGGACACTTGGTTCCCAATTGATGGTATAGTAAGGGGGATTACGGAACCTTTAGGAGGAAGTGTGTCACTGGGTGTGGGCTTTGAGGGTTTATAGCTTCACTTCATTTCCAATGCTGTCTCTCTGCTTCTTATATGTGAATGATAATGTGATCACCTGGGCTTTCTGGTCCTGCTCCCATGTCTTCCCACCAAAATGGATGCTATCCCTTTGGGACTGTGAGCCAAAATAAATCCCATCCACTTCTAAGATGCTTCTCACAGAAAAGTAACTAATAACAAAGGAAGTGACATCAATACTAACTACCCTGTATACTGGGTCAGGGGAGTGGCATGCTGTGAAATGTTTAGCTACTGGCTCTGGAATGTAAAGCAGCCTCAGTTCACTGTGTTTTTCCAGTCCAGTGGTGTATGGCATACGGTCTTGTTTCGAACCTGAACCCAGATGTGAAGGAGATGGAAACATCATCTCCTGAACTGGCTGGAGTTGCCTCTAACACACAGCCTCAGGGTACACTCTTCCCTTCTAGGTCTGCTCCATGAGTACCAGAAGCAGAAAGATGAGCTGGTGGGTGAGGCAGGAACAGGGGAGATGTCTGTAAGGACTGGAGCAGAGAGGGAAGAATTGAAAAGGGAAGCAGAGGGGAGGTGCCTGCCGCCAGGACTCATGCTGACACCAATGGGGATGTGCTTGTGCCAGCAAAAATTAAGTATTAGTTCCTTGGGTGGCAACACAGGGACAGAGAGGATGAAGCAAAGTGTCACCTGTTCAGGGCAACCAGAGTGACAGCATTAAGAAAGCTGCTGATGGACACAAGCAAGGACTGTCTCAGAGCTCAGATGAGTGTGAACTCAGGATTGCTTCTAAAAGATAACTTGAGGTACTGGGTGTTAAGATGGAAGCTTCACCCCAGTCTCTGGCATCCATATATACCCAAAGAGTCTGGGATGTTATGGTAAAAGCTTTGCCCCAGTCACTGGCATCCATATACCCAAAGAGTCTGGATGTTATGGTAGAAGTTCCACCCAAGCCCCCTCCCCCATCTCCCTCCAAACCCGGCTGCATCTCAGAAAGCCCGACAAATGATGACCCCTCCCCCAGAGATGCTCAAGACCACTCCCACATAGTATTTAAACTGCCCCCAGAAACTAGACTCCTGGTTTTCCTGGTCTCCCTTTTTTGTCTCCTCTCTGGGGTGCTGGGAGGCCACCCAGGAGCTCTGTATTCACTAAACATGGGATTTTTCTAATTTGGTTTGATTTGGTCTGATTTGGATTGCTGCAGAGAGGCTTATCCAGGTGTAGAAACTTTTCACTGGGGGCCGGGCAGCTAAGTTGCTACAGTATTTGCTACACAAGCCTGAGCTCCTGTGTTTCAATCCTCAGTACCCACATAAAAGCTGATTATAGTGGCATATGAATATAATGCCAACACTAGGGAGGTGGAGGCATATTTACAGCCTTAGCTGAATTGATGAGTTTCAGGTTCAGAGAGAGACCCTATCGCAAAACATAAGGTGGAGAGAACTTGAAGAAGTCACCAATGTTGATGTATAGTCTGCACACATTTGCATGTACCCACATGAATATGTACATGTAATACACACACACCCACACACACACACACATATGCGCGCGCGCGACTGTGTGCACACACTGTGGAAGAAAATGCTGGAGCCGCAGGAGCCTTGGAGAAGTGTAGAGGTTGAGCACGTTTCCAGGCCAAGGCAGGATTAAGGGGCTGAAGTCCCAGTCAGTCCAGAAGTCAGCAAGGCAGGAAATCAGAAGAGGGCTGCTGCTGAGGATAAGATTCAGAGCCCGATGTTTGCAAATTCAGATGGAGATACAGCCAAGGACTAAAACACAAAATACCTCCCACCCTCCCTGGTAGGGGGATGATAATGATCCAGGAATAAAAAGTATCACAATTGTAACACTTTTCACTTAAGAGTTTGCCACAGGTGAATTTTTAAAGCCCCACCTCTGGAACCATGGAAATTGGTTCCCCGTTTTATGAGTGATTCTGAAACCAGTGCAGCCAGGGAAAGAGGAATTGCTAGTCCGACCGCATCATTAAAAGGCAGCCTGCTGTACAATCTTGACTGTAGCGATAAGTGACAACTAATTGCAGTTGGAACAAAGAAGTTCCCGGTGACACAAGAAATGAGAATCAGATTAGGTTATTAATATGCTGCATACATATTATTCACAGGCCTAGACTTCATTTCAGAGCTTGGGATCTAGCCTCCGTTAGTGTCCCAGCATGGGAAAACAATTCAAATTTACATTCCAAATGAAAGATCTAATTATTTATTTAGCAGATGACCTCATGATTACACATCTGCAAAGTCCACATCTAATGACTGTAAGACTAAATGGATACCATGGGTTTTATATTACAGAGATTAGCTCAGCCTCAGCTTAGATTTCTTAGTGCCTCTGGGTAAAGTCTGGGGAAGTACTTAAAATTTGTGATTTTCTTAATGCCGAACAGGGATGGGGTGGGGGGGGGAGATGGCCTATTGTAGTGTTTCTCAGCTTGTGGGTCATGGCCAGTTTGGGGGTTGGTTGCATTTCAGATATCCTGCATATCAGATATTTGCATTAAGATTCATAACAGTAGCAAAATTATAGTTATGAAGTAGCAACAAGATAATTTTGTGGTTGGGGGTCACCACAACATGAGGAACTGTATTAAAGATCACAGTAAAGATTGAGAACCACTAGGTTAGTGGGTAAGAACACGTATTATGCAAACATGAGGAACTGAGATTGAATCCCCAACTCTCACATTAAAAAAAAACCAACAAAACAAAGCTGGTCATATCTGGGTATACCTCTAGCCCTAGCTCTGGGATGCAAAGACAGACAGGTCACAGGTGCTCCCTGGGCAGCCAGCCCAAATCTCACAGCAAGCTTCAGGTTCATCAAGAGACCCTGTCTCCCCAAAAGGTAAAGACTGATAGAGGAGAGCACCCAGCATCTCCCTCTGGCCTTTGTATGCATGCACACAGATTCATACAAATGCATGTATGCAGCAATTCCACTCCTAGGCATATACCCAAAAGAAGCACATTCAGACAACAAAGACATCTGTTCAACAATGTTCATAGCAGCATTATCTGTAATAGCCAGAAACTGGAAGCAGCCTAGATGCCCCTCAACCGAAGAATGGATGGAGAAAATGTGGTACATTTACGCAATGGAGTACTACTCAGCAGAAAAATACTTGGAATCTTGAAATTTGCAGGAAAATGGATGGAACTTGAAGAAACCATTCTGAGTGAGGTAACCCAATCACAAAAAGACAAACATGATATGTACTCACTATTCATATGCAGATTTTAGACAAAGAGTAAGGGATTACCATCCTACAATCAACACTGCCAGAGAAACTAGTAAACAAGGAAGACCCTAAAAAAGACAAACTTTGTCCCCTGGAGAAGGGGAAAGGGTCACCATCCCCTGAGCAAATTGAGAACATGGGAAGAGGAGGGAGGAAGCTACGAGAGTGAGAAGGGAAGAAAAGGAAGGATGCAGAGGTCATGAGGAAGCAGAAATTTTAAGTCAGGTGCAGATTAGAAGAAAGGACATATGATAGGTAGGATTTTAGTTGGGGGGTGGTAGAGGAGGGAGGGAGGGAGAAGGGAACTGGGATCATCATGAAATTCAATCTTGTTTGTAATTCAAATATATAAAAAATGAAAAAACAAAAACAAATGCATGTATGCATCACTACATGCCACACACTCACACATGCACACCAAAAGATAATTCATAAAATTTAGATGTATTCCTCCTGCTTAGAATTCCTCTTGTGTCTGACCTTAAAGTGAACAACATCGATGCCATTTTTTATGCACAAATAACCTCTAGGTAGCCGTTCCCTAGATAGCAAAGGTATAAGATGATGTGTGGGACAGAGATAAATGTTGGACACCTTATAAGGTTCAAGGTAAAGCCATCAGTTTCATTTTGATAATTCAAGCTTTCCCAATCGCTCTTGATCACAGACCATTTGCTGTTATTTTTTGTGATACACAGTAAAATGATATTCGACTCGCCTGATGCTGTTGTCCCTAGACAGGGCTACTCGCCAGGCTGGCCTGGCTGGCTCATGTGAGGTTGGAGTTGGGGTGGGTTCTTCCCATTCTCTGAGCAGAGTGTCTACTGTGTCTGAACTGGGCAAATAAATGTGCCTACTCTTTCCTCCCAGGAGCTGGGAATTTGGGAGTGCATCAGGGTACCCTTGGGTCCGGTCCCCAGTGAGACCCTAGTGACATTTCCTAGGTGAGAACACATCACATGTGTTGTTACACTGGCTTCTTGGGGCAGTCAAAGTGACCTGTGTGACTGTAGGGGTCGGGAGGGGGCTTGGGAAGCTGTCTGGGGCTCCCCGGGACACTGTCACTCACCTTCTTCTTGTCTTGAGCCTATCTACTTGGCATCCATCCACTGTAATAAATCAGGACACTGTTGACATGATTCTGGGGAGCACAGTCCTCATCGCCACCACTCCTGAGTGCTTGCCAGGAGCTACATACACTGCTGAGCCCCCACTAACCATTCTTTAGGTGTTTGTTGAATGAATTATAGGTCCTTTATTGACGAAATACTGTGCCAACACAGTAAAGCCCTTCTAAAGCGTGCAGCCTCAGCCTGCTCAGAGTTCACAAATCTAAAATAAACATTATCAGTCAAGGCAAAGCCAGAGACTAAATGCAGACAGAAAGCAGGGCAATCACAAACAAATGCACATAGAGAAAAGAGTCACTGAAATATCCTTGCCAAGCAGGAAACACAACACACAACATGTTTCTTGTGGACAGACTCTAGAATGTTCCATTTCTAGAGACCCAGCATTGTATGGTCCCAGGAAAGCCTTTCCTACAAAGCTAATGGACCCCGGTTGCAGAAGCTAGTGAAGGAGACTGTACCAACAATGGGAATATTGCTCAGAAAGATTAAGCCCTTAGCCTGTGCCCATTGGAGATGGAACTTGTGCCATATATGGGTTGCTCACTCCAGTTCTTGGACTTTTGCACAAGTGCAGACTCCATCACTAATGGGTCATCATTTTAATTTAACAACACCATATTGCCCTGCCTTGAGCCCCAGCCTGAATCTCAACTCTAACACACTTTCTCCCTTTTCTGCTTAGCTTCCCACAGTCAAACACTGCCTGGAAGTGTTTGCGAAAATTCAAAAAATACACAGGAAGTTTTAAATTGCTCATACTATCCATCTCCTTTTCTCTTGGGATGCGTATTGTGCCTCTGCCCACTGTTTCCACACTGTATATGCTGTCTACCAGGTAGTCACTCAGATAACTTGGTTATCAGATCTATTATAGTACACCCTCATGTTTGGGGTTCAAATAATCCTTATTTTACTTACTAATAGCTCTGAGTACAAAAGTGGTAAATGCCAGGGGTTGGGGGTGGTGGCCAGAGCGCTGTAAGATACTGGGAGAGAAGAAGAAATGGCTCACAAAACTTATCACAGGCTGTTGTATAATTGCTCTATTTTATTATCAGTATTGTAGTTAATTACTATTGTAGTTAATGGCTATTGCAGTTAATCACTAAGTGAAACCTACCATGCACATGGATACGCAGGAAGGCAGTATAGCATTTCTAAGGCCCAGGACTGTCTGTGGCTTCTGGCACCACTGTGGGGTTTGGAAACGCAAACCCTGTGGGTGCACAGGGATGCTGCTGCTGCATCCTTTCCTTAGCAACCTTACTTTGTCATTTTGAAGCTCAGTGGAACCCAGATTACTAACTGCACTCCCTGGCCTGGGCACAGGTAGAGTCTTAGCTGGGTGAGGCCAGCTCTGGAAGCACCAAGCCATACCTGATTGGGGACACGGTGCTTGGCAACCAACTCTGGAGATAAAATACCAGGGTTCAAGCCTTGGCTCTCCCAGTTACTATCCAGTGTGCTGTGAGTTGGTTAACCCCCCAAATGCCACAGTATCCACAATAGTCAGATGGAGGCAACAGTAGCATCCACCTCATTGAGTTCTGTCAAGAAAGAGAACAGCAGTCTTGGTAGCTTCCGGCTCATAGTGTTTGTTTGCAACCATCAGCAATATCGCAAGATGCCTTTCTCAGTGGGAGGTAGGGGCTGTGGAGTGGGTAAAATGAGAAGCTCTTAGCCTTTAGAGACATATACTGGCAAGGCCAGCCTTCTCTTTCCTGCTGGGTCTAGAGGCAACCTCAGACTTTTCTTCAGCATCAGTTTGCAGGAAGATAGTCCTCTAAAGCTATAACTTTCTGGAGATATGTAGTTGCAACTTGTTCCACCAATAGATTTGAGGTACCGGCTTTAGGATGTGGCTTTGGTGTGCAGATGTGATCTTTTATAAGGAAGAGGAGGGGCTCTCTCTCTCTCTCTCTCTCTCTCTCTCTCTCTCTCTCTCTCTCTGTCTCTCTCTCTCTCTCTCTCTCAGGTGGTGGTCTGAGCATCCTACATCGCAGCATACTGAGCCTCCAGGGGCAGAAGACTGCAGCAGCTATTTACCTTCATTGTGTGAGTGTTCCCCAAATAAATATGTTATTCTTTTATTTGCGTGTTTGTGGACTTCCTTAATCCACCCTCAGAGATGCTTGCAAGTACTACCGCTGTACTCAGACAGAAGTGCTGCCAGTCTGTGGGGACTTTCCCATCTGCTGATCTAACTCCCCAAGGTGGCCAGGAACTTCACAACCGACCTTGGTTCATTTGTCCTGCCTAAGCAACTGTTGAACTAGCAAGTGTGTGGATAAGTATGTGGGGGAGGAGGAAAATAGACACTCCTTTGTGAATAAACCCTCCCCATCAGAGGAAGGGGATCAGTTGCCACATCAGCCTGTCTTCTTGGATGAAAACTGGAGAACCTTGGAGAAAGCCTCCGGTTATGCAGCTAGAGAGCATAAGTCAGCATGGGGTCCTCAGCTTGGTGGGTGGGAACATCAAACCCTCAGGGAGCTGTGGTGTGGAGGCAAGGCCTGAGATAAGAAGCTCTTCTGGGGGACAGAATTATGAGTGTCTTTGGGTGTCTAATCTCCGTTTGGAAGGGGCTTTCTCCTCTCCCCCTCATCAGCCATGACGAAGTACCCAGACAGTGGCTCACTAGCTTCATCTTTTCCCCTCATTCATCTTCTTTATTTCTAACTTGAGTTGCTAAGTCACGGCTCCACTATCCCCCTGCTGAGATAACTTACACCTGTGTGGCTGCAGGTCTCAAGTTACTGAAGCCTTCCTTTATTTATTTTTTCCCCTTTTTAAAAAATTTATTTTAGAAGCACTCTTACTTACATATCCATCCCCCCATTCCCTTGTCCCCCCATCCTCACATGCTCCCCACTGAACTCCCAACCCATCCCCCACCCACTCCACAGGGATAGTGAAGCCCTCCACAGGGGACCAGCAAAGTCTGTCACATCATTTGAGGGAGGGTCCAGGCCCTCTTTCCCATATCTGGGCTGCAATAGTATCCCTCCACAGGGAATGGACTCCCAAAGTCCATTTGTGCTCTAGGGATAAAGACTGGCTCCACTGTTAGAGGTCCCATAGACTGCCTTGGCCTCCTAGCTGGCTTCCACATTAAGAGGGCATCCACATTAAGAGGGTTCAATGCTGTTTCCCCAGCTTTATGTCTAGGGATAAAATCTCCTTAGGTCAGGTCAACTGTTTTTGTGGGTTTCTCCAGCTCCATCTTGGCTCCTTTGCTCATCCCTTCTCTTTCTCTGAAACTGGATTCCAGGAGTATGGGGGATGCTTAACAGCCAGCATGGCAAGGGGGCTGTGTGGAGAGTGGGAGGGGAGGAATAGACCCCAGCCCAGCACTGGGTCCTGGCTTTGATGGCTTTTCTTGAGAGTGTCACTGGCACTTGGCAATGGCTGGACATCCCTCAAGTTGGGATCCATGAGTCACTCTCAACACAAACTCTTCTGTCAGCTCAGGTCAGAACAGGACACCCATGTCATTCACAACTACAATAAAGCAGAAGAGGACCACCTGCCACTAGCATACCAGAACCAACTCTCTGTGGCCAAGCTGTGGCCATGTGAGCTTCCTGTCTACTGAAGCATATAATCAGAGACTTTTCTGTGTGGTGCTAGAGTTCCCAGTCAAGGTGGCCAGGTGTGGTATTGAGCTATATCCTCCAGCTGAACTTATTTACTCCGGAGGTGAACACACACTGCTCAGTCAAACCATGGAATGAGAAGACCAATACTGTGAAAGGATGTTTAAGGTTTATACACACACACACACACACACACACACACACACACACACACACACACACACACTCACACAGCTACCCCCTTGTACACACACATGCACACAGACATGCCCGCACATGCATGCACTCATGTACGCACAAACACATGCACACAGAGACTATTTGAATAAGCTGCTGTCCAAAAGACCAGAGCCTTCATGTATGTGAAATAACAAACCCAGAGGGTCTCCTCAACCAGTCCAACCTGGATCTGACCTAGAATCAACTGAGGATGGAGAGAAATGCACCCCCCCCCCATCATGGGTGTTTTCCAGGTCTCATGTTAAGAAGAGCCATCTCAATAAAGAGTTGAACAGGCCACACTTTTATAGGCAAAGTCTGGTGCATTTGTCAGCCCATACCCCTGTGAGGTAGAGATGGCCTAGGTAACTGGGGAGGAAGCTGGGCTTCAGTGAGCAAATGGATATTGGCACAGGCGCCCCTGGGTCTGTGTCCTACTCCTCTGTACTCCTGTGAGGCTGAGCAGTCACTCCATCTGCCTGAGCTCTTGCCAAAGGGTCAGTGGAGAAAACAGTTAATTTGTTAGTATCAAAAGGCACACATAACATTTACGCTGACTGAGCTAGTTGCACAGTGCTAGGCACACACCATGCAATGCACCGCTCCAGTCCCAGCCACCGATTACTGTCCTTTCTCTCTTTTTTCTTATCTTGAGATACGGTTTCTCTACATAGCCCTGGCTGTCCTGAAACTCACAGAGATCCCTCTTTGAGTGCCAGAATTCAGGTGTGTGCCACCATAGCCAGTTATCTCTTTTTTAATTTTTAAGGTGTGGAATATTTAATGTTTTTGCTTAAACAAGTTTCTTGGCTACAGGTCTTTGAAATATCGTTTGTGATTTATTTATTCATTTTATGTGAGTTCATGGGCACTACATGCACGCAGGTGCTCACAGAGGCCAGAAAGGGTGTCTGATCCCTGGAACTAGAGGTAGAGGTGGTTTGAGCTACCATGTGTATGCTGAGGACTAAATCCAGGTCCTCTATAAGAGTAGTAAGTACACATGGCCACTGCGATCTTTACTGTATTAGCTCTCATCGTGAGTTTTGGAGAAACTATTATGGTTTCAAATATATCCTGAATATTTCAAAGCAAGCAGGGAATTCTCATGTGTACATACATGTGTACATATGAGCATGTGTGAGTGTGTTCCCGAGGGTGTGCTGGGGAGGGCTCTCAGCATCTTTCAGCTCTCTTAGTATAGAAAAGCTGCTTGGCAAAGCTGTTCTATAGTAACACTTGAGTCCTTCATGTAATCAGGGACGTGAGTGTCCACATATTTCAGAGATGGGAAGTGCATGTCCATGGAGCTCAAAATAAGCACGTTTGAAATCACAAGTTAAATATCTGAAATGCATTTAAATGCAAATTATTTCTGAACTTATCACAAAGGCTATATAAAGTATCAGGAGATTGAGCTGCAGTTGAATGGTAACAACTCGTGACTCATCACACAATATCCATTTGGAGATAGCGTCCTCTCTGCAATTCACAATGGGCCAGGTTGAAGATCTCAAAGGCAGTGAGCTATTAAAAAATAAAGAGTATCTCTGAGCAAGCCACATTCATACATATATCCTCAGTACATGCATTAACACTTAAAATATAATCTGTGTAAGTGTGCCATATAGCTGCAAATTATGTTTCTGAATAATATCTACATAATTTTCAATAAACTAATAGTAAATTATCTAGATCCTAGGTACCAAAGACAAATGGCCTCTGTTAGAATTAGTTTTCCCACAGGAGTGAGGAAATGGAATCTATCTTCTGTAATAGGGAAAATTAAAAAAAAAAATCACCTTGCAGATTAGAAAACGGGCAAATGCTGCTTGGCTATACAACCATGGGCTCATCTCTGAGTTTAGTGGAGCCTGGGATTAGAGTAACAGGCAGTCAGAGGAAGCATGGCATGGTTAGGTAGTGTGCAAATACAAGATGAGCGTTGAGAGTTCACTGATGGCTTCATTACTGTTTACACCAGGGTCAGAGCCATACCACAGCTTCTTGAGCCCATCCTTCTTTATGGTGAAGGCTATCCTGGTGTCATAGGATGTTTAGAAACATTCACCCACGGGACATCAAAAACATCTGCGATTCCACCACACTGGAAAGTAGATCTCCAGATGCCACCAATTGTCCCTTGCAGGCTGGCGCTGTTCCCAGTTGAGAAACTAGTGTACGGAGAGCGGCCCACCCTTCCGTGATGAGTGACAGGTGGAGTATGTGGACAGAGGGCTCTGTGGGGACAGAGTGGGTTTGTCCTTTGGGCCTTTCACTACTAGCTTCATAGCCACCTTCCTGTCATATCTTGAAACCTCAGTTTCTCCACATGGAAGTAGATACAAATAATCTCTACCTTCAAACTCTTAGGTTAGGGAGGGGGTTATCAAACGTTTGTTCACCCTCAAATCCTTCCCAACAAACTCCCTGGCCTGATGGAGCACTAACATTGAAGCTCTGGCTTGGGAGCACATTGACTCATACCTGAGCCATGAAAGTGAACCAGGCCCTGGGTTGCTGTTTGCTGTTTGTGTCATTTTCCTTTATAATCTTCTTCTTAATTTTTATTCATTTCTCTGAGAATTTAATATAAATTATTTTGGCTACATTCATTCCAACTTCTTCCTTAACCCCTCCCATCTTCACTAGATTAGGAACTTAGCCTCCTAAGCACCTGTATCTGATGTCTAAGGCCCTCCTTCCCGGGTAAGCAGTAGCTTAGGGTCAGCTCTGGGTAGAACACTACTTGTTGCTAGTCCTGAGTAGTCATATTCCATACAGTTGTTCCTGGATCTCTGGTGACCAGATGCCCCTTGGGAGGCTGCTGTTTGAGTCTCACCTTGGTCTAAGGTGACTGCTTTAGAATGGCTCCAAGTAGATGTGGCTCTAAACCTAAATATCTCATGTGCCCAGATGAAGGTCAGAGCCGGGAAGATGAAGGTCTGCAGAAAGAGACCAGCAATCGGTCAGGGGGGATGGTTCACAGGGGACATCTCTGCACAGATGGCAGTCCACATTCAGAACAGGACATTTGTCCTCTCCCCTTCCTGGATTTGCCCAGACCTAGACTGCCAGCTTACTCCCAAATGATGCCATCCATACTGCCTGTTGCTCCCAAATACTTTTCTCAACTTGCTATCCACTGGGGCAGCTTCCTAGAGATCAGCTCCTACCTCCCTGATGTGAGTCAGGGAGGAAACTGACGATTGACTCGTGGGTTCAATTAACACGGGAAAGACTTCTTCTCAAACCTACTTCCTCACACAAACATCCATTTTAGCAATACAGTCCCTTTTATTTGGGACTTCAAACAGCCCTACCAACAGCCCCAGCTTCGGGTGACAGGGAAGACAATACCGAACAGGAGTGACGGAGACCTCAGTGGAGGTCATGGTTAGGTTCTGCAGAAACAGGAGAAAGAGAAGGAGGGCATGAGCAATGCAGTCTGGAATGCTCACCCCACCACTGTCAGCCTCTCCAGGCTGGCACAGGAACTGCTATACCAGGCATACTGCTGTACTTGTTCCTCTCCACAGCATCTTGCAGTCAGCCTGGCCAGCCCGGTTTCACTCAGTCCGGTTTGCATGTGCCCAATTCCAGGTTCAGAATACCAGGTCTTCACTTCTGAATGAGGCTCTACCTGGCTGCAATTGTAAGAGCAGGAACTCAGCACCCCTGGGTCACCCACTCCTGGTTCTAAGTCTTTTCTGGAGTTTTTCTGACATGCTGAGAGAGATGTACTTGGCAGAAAGGGGCTGGTTACAGCAGACATCTGCATCTTCAGAAGAAACCAAAAGAATATGGAAATGGCCTTTCGGTGCCTCCCACCTCACTGTGAGGAATGATAAGCCTTCTCTATCGCAAAGATCTTCAAAGACATTGCAATCAAAGGAATCAACAGCGAACAGCTCTGCCCAACCCTGCATGCCAAAGTGAAACTCTGGAGTTCTGAAAGAGAATTTTTTTTTTTTTTTTTTGGCCTAGAGATCCAGCCACGCTAGCTGCAGAGGACCAGGCAATACATAAAACACTCCCTGGCCCTCCCCCATGGGTCTAGCAATAAAAGACAGCCTTCTGGGGCAGAGCTCTGGGGAGGCAAAGATGTTTCTCTACTCTCGCAGGCGGTGGGTTTTCAACAAATGAATGCATTTTTGAATTAATTTCTATTTCATAGCAATTTGAACGTTATTGTTGACTTGCTCAAATAAATTGTATCATCCTGAAACACAAATTGGCTGCCACTTGCTTCCTGAAAACCCCAGGAGATCTGAGGCATCTCTTGGAATAAAAATCTAAGCTCCTGCCTTACCTTGCTCCTGTCTTACCTGTGTGGTGAAGCCCTCCCAGGACCTGCTGCTGTTAGCCTGTCATACTCTTGCTGGGAGCTGGGGTTAACCCCATCATATCCCACGTTCCCTGGTGGAAAATGATGCTTGTGTGATACATGTCACTCTGGCTTTGGAGACCCAGAGATTCAGCGCTCTCTCTCTCTCCCGTCTTTACACCAAGCAGAATGGCCCCTGTAGGGCTCTAAACTGATCACGGGAATTTTCTGCCCTTGACCCTCAACATCTGCCCTCATCACAAGATGCATTTGTTTGAATTAAATCCCCCAGAGCATGCGCCCTGCCTTCTTCCTGTTCTGTTTCCTGTCCGGTGATTCTGTTTCCTGTCCTGAACCCCACCTCATTTGATTGACACCTGTGTGCACTTCTCTGAGGTGACAGGACTCTCCAGCAGTCTTCCTGTCCTGGTTTCTGCTTACTGCATTTCTCTCTCTCTCTTATTATTTTTAAAATTTTGTTTTAAATTTTGCAGTGCTGGGGAAGTGTTCCATGGGTTTTGTCCCCAGTCCTACTCAACTTCATAGCCTCCTGAAATCAGTTTCTCTTCCTGATCCTTGTCACAGGACAGAGCAATCCATGTCAAATGTAGAGTAAACTTTACAACAGCAAGCATAGGGTCATACTGTGGTGAAAGTGATCACGGGACTCTTGTCCATTCAAGCCTCATAAATATTAGAAGGAAGAAACCTGGGCGGGGCAGTGCTCCATTGCAGTCTTGAGCACAGGATAACAACTAAGCAGTCTTCCCTAGCTGTGAGCCACAAGCATGAAGACAAGAGACTGTGAAACAGTCTTGTAGTGATCCCTGTGGCTGAACTCTGATATGCCTACCTTCTGCAGAGGGCTCTCAGTGTTACCATAGCCTTTTCCCTGGATATTTCCCTGGAGACTCAAGGTTGACATGGCAAAGGCCCTTCAACAACAGCAGCTACCACAACTGCAGGCCAACTCCCACCACCACCTCCTGGGCCATGGGAAGTCATCTCCCAAGGTCTAGCTCTTCTCATGCTGCAGATGCCCCCTCTGGAAGGGTCCTCTTTCTAGCTGAGCTAACCTTTGACACCAACCCCACAACAATAGTGCTTAAGCATAGATTCTTACCCAGTTATTTTTATATTAGCCTAATTGGCCTCAACTTAGGAGAATCTCTCATAAAAATAACTCATCATTTTCTTTCCTCCAGGTTCTCAAATGCCTTTCCAGAGTAAGGAAAGTTTGAGGCCACTGCCTCTATCTGGTCTCTTCTGCTTCTCTCTTCCTAGGGCACAGCTCAGGTCCCTCCCTGATCTGCTCAGTTTTACACAGTCAAAATGGGAGACACCCCAGGTGTATCGATGAAGGCAAACAGTTGGCACCTGGGTGGTGGTAGCTGGAATGTAGGCTCTGTCTGCATGTATGTCTAGGAAGGACCTAGTTCCAGTGCAGTGGCTGCCATATTTATTTCCTAGGGATAATTAAGTATCAATGACATATTTTGAGGCATGGAGAAAGAAAAGTCAGCCAGTGCCTTTATTTTTCTTACTTGTGAATTGAGGGGTTGGGCAGTGTGACTCAAAGGCTTCTTCTAGGTCTGGTGTATCACAGTTTGCCAGACTTTTGGAAGATGTTTTTAAAGCAGTTATGGGGTAGCGAAAAGGGGCCTGAGGATAAGGAGCTTGTTGCAAAAAGTTAAGGACTTGATTTCTAATCCCCAGAACCCATGTGAGGGTATCTGTAATCCCAGGGCTCCTACAGTGAGATGGGAGGTGGAAACAGGAGAATTCTGGAAGTTTGTGAGCCAGTTGGCCTGGTATACACCATAAATGACCTCTATAGACTTGCTGTGTTGCACACAAGCCTCCCCCACAAATACACATACTCAACAAAGAAAACGACAGCCATGAGGAAATCAATCACACTGCAGTTAGGCAATGAAAGTGAGAAAGACGATCAGGCCATCCTGGCCCAAATTTGATCTCTGAACACGTATGGAGTCCAGAGTGCCTTCCAGGATACTGACATGCAAGGCCCAGGATGGAGGCTGGTGTGAAGCTGAAGGACACAGATTCTCTCACCTGCCGCCAGGAGAGCTGAGCCCCTTACAGGATACCGCACTAATGAAATTCAGAAGAAATCCGTTTCCACAGCCTGGAGTGAGGAGGCAGCTTTGCTTAGTGAACCAAATACATAATCAGCCAGGAGCCCCTGGGCAGTCTAATCCAGGTGTGTGGCTGCTGCAGCTACGATGCTGTTTAACCTCTCCATGCCTCAGTTTCACCAGCTGTACCCAGCAGATAAGGCCAGGCTGCAAAATGAACACTTAGACATGTGGGGAGCCCAAGTGGAAAGAGTCCGATGGAGAAGCTCCCAGGAGCTGGGGTGGGGAGAGGCCTCAGGCGAATCATGAATTACTTTTCCTTAAGCAGCCAGAAGATAACTGCTCATTTGTTTATCATACTAGGTCTCTCTGGCATCTATTTTTTAAGTGTTTGTGTCTAAGGAGACTTGGAAAGCAGTTTTCTTCAGCTGTCTGCTGAGAGTCAGCAGTGGAAAAAGGAGAAATAGGACGGCTTTTCTCTTAATGTCTTAGAAACTCTTGAGTTGCCTCATTTGGCAGTCTCAACTCACCTCTGTGACAGGTGCCATTGTCCTTGTTCCTAATTGTGAGTAGACCGAGGTGTAGTCAGTCAATATTAACTCATTGCTCCTAAAACATGGCTTCACAGTGGTACACCCTGTGAGTTTTACGAGTACACTGGAGCTTGGTCACACTCCACATTCTGACTTAGCTGCTTTCAAATGTGGCTTGAGCATGTGGGGTGGGGAATTCAAAGGCTTCCCAGGGTGATTCTAATACTAGCAGATTTGAGAGCTACAAATGCCACCTTGAAGGTCACAGATCTTTAAGGTGGAAATGCTGGCCTCGCTGACTACGGGCCTCTTCCTCCTGTCAAGTTATCTCCTGTGCTGGCTTCAGTCTTCCAAAGACACCTTCATCTCTGGGCCTGAGGTCTGCTTTTTATGAAACAAGCAAATACTCAGGCCTGTGGTATTTCACAGTCATCTGATGTCTAGACAGGGGTGGAGCAGAGAAACCTGGGACACAGCTGCCTTGCTCTCCGGAGACTTTAAAGCGACAAAACACTGCAATCATAAGGCCTGTGGAAGGGCTTCCCAAATCCAAAGGGTAGCACTTACTATGACAAGCATAACTAGGCACAGAATGGAACCCAGGAGGGGCTGCAGTGAAATAAGCTCAGAGGTCACCCTCAGTGGGTGAATTAAGGAAGGAAATAAGCTGTAGTGATTCAAATAGGAACTATGTGTATTTGTGCCTCTGTGTGTGTGTGTGTGTGTGTGTGTGTGTGTGTGCAAGCCTCTGTGTGGAGTATGTGTATATCTGCCTGTGTGTGTATGTGCCTATGTGTGTATGGGCCTTTGTGCGGGGTTTGTGGGAGGGGGTGCATGTTAACGGTTGTGTGAAGGTATACTTGTGGGGCCCAGAAGTCAATCTCAGTTTTTCTTCAGGAGCCACACAATTGCGTTTTGAGACAGGGTCTCTGGCTGGGATCTGGAAGTCACCAACTATGCTAGGCTGACTATCAGGGAACCCCAGGGATCCAGCCGCTTCTGTCATTCCAGTGCTGGGGTGACAATCATGTGCCACCAGGCCTGGCTTTTTCTGCGGGTGCTTGGAATTAAACATAGGTGCTGATGCCTCAGCGGTGAGCGTTTAATCAACTGAGCTATTTCCCCAACCTGGCTCTTAGACCCGTGTTGCAGAGGATGTCCCAGTATCGATGGAAGGTGAGTGAAAACTCAATGTTTGGGACGGGCTCCAGTGTTTACGTCAGCGTAGATGTGGGCTGAGATGTCTAACTAGTTCCTAGGTAATGGTGCTGGTTGAGGGACACACTTTAATGGCGTCCCTGATAGGTGAGCCTGCCAGCAGAGCGTTGATGACATCCACCTGTGTAAGTGCTAGCTGGACCCCAGTATCTACTTTCACCTTTATTTCATCTGCTTGGGGCTTAAGATATTAAGTTGGTATGTGACTCCCAATGGCAGACAGTGACTGAATGTACACTTCACTTATGGCTGTCACACCAGCAGGAGACAGTGCTGTGATCTTTATAAGAAAGAGAAAACAGAGGCTGAGATTCAAATAACACCCAAGGTGACACAAGACTAGGATGCATATGAAATGGAGAGTATTCAACCTTTCTGAGCCTATACGAATGGACATTTCACATGGTTCATCTAAAAGCAAAGTCAAAAATGTGGAGCTTGGTAGGTCTGCCTCCAAAGCTTGGGTCTCAACCTGAGCCATTTGGACCTTTTCTCTCAGGCTCTTCCTTGGCCATGTGAGACCCTGGCCAATGAACCACAGTCACAAGAGAAGATAATATGGTAGGTATGGAGGTGTACATGATGACGTGCCTATAATGCCAGCACTAAGGAAGTAGGAAGATTCTCATGAATTTGAAACCAGCCTGGACTACCGAGGGAGTCTCTATCTCAAGCAGACAAATGAACAAAAACCAAAGTCACAGGGTGGAGACACAAGTATGGATTGGTCACCTGCCCTAGCAGCTGTGTTGTCCATTGGATCCCACTAGGAACATTATAAACAAGATAAATACTCTAAATAACTCTCTAGCCTGGAAGTAACTGTACCTCCTAAAATGTCTTATGATTATCAACTTTAAGATAGGTCTATTTCCAGATGGAAGTAGCCTTTTCATACTCAGGCATATTTTGTCTAATTGTCTTGGAGCTACAAATTGGTTAGGAATGAAACAGAAGCCAGGTGACTGAAGGAAGACATAAAAGCAAAGAAACCTGAGTGTTGGGAGTATTCCAATTTTATGGCCATGCTCATAATCACAGACTCAAAACCTGACCAAGAAGGAGGGTAAGTTGCATAGAGGAAAATGCGAGTATGTGTATGACACCGAGGTCCTTCCATGTTCTGAGTCTGTGGTTGTTTGAGTGAGAATGGCCCTCATATATTTGAATACTTGGTTCCCAGTTGGTAGAACTGTTGGAAGGATCAAGAGGTGTGTTCTTGATTGAAAGAGGTGAGGTGCATCACTGAGAGTGGGCTTTGAAGTTTCAAAAGACTTCCACATTCCCAGAGTAAACTCTTACTCCCTTTTTGTGGATCAAGATGTGAGCTCTCAGCTGTTCTGTCACCATGCCTTTGCTCTGTCCCCATGGTGTCTAACCCTCTGAAATCACAAACCCAAGTAAAATCTTTCCTTTGTAAATTGCCTTAGCATTGTATTTTGTTACAGCAATAGAAACAAAACTAAGACAGAGACCAAGAACCCAGATGCCCCAGTTGCCTGCTCTATATACTTAGCACAATGCATTGTCAGACTGGCTGGCTTTGGAGTTGCCTAGGATTCTCACCTCTAGGTTCCTGTGTGAGGGTATTTACAAAGAGTTTAACTGGGAAGAGAAGACCCATTTTAGATTTGGGAATCACCATCCCAGGGGCAAGGATCCAGGACTGAGTCACTGAGCTGAGCACCAGCATCCATCTCTCTCCACTACTTGACTGTGGATGGAAAGTGACCAGATGCCTCGTGTTCACACTTCCTCGATTTCCCAGGCGTGATGGAACTTACCCCCTCAAACTTTGAGTCAAAATAACTGTTTTCCGAGTCACCTTTGTCAGGTATTTTCCACCACCAATGAGCAAAGCCACACACATAAGCATCCGACTCATATTTGTGAAATGAGATAATCATACATAATCATAATACTTATGTGGAGCCTGGAACACCATAAATGTTCATGAAATGCCGATACCTACATCAGAATAACACTACATCTTGGGAACCCCTTTGGCCTTCAGCCAACTTACTGATTGTCAGTGAAGATAATAAGCATTATTTATGTGTCAAGAACTATAATGGTTTGGATATAAAATGTCCCCATAGGCTCACATGTATAAACCCTTGGTCCCCAGCCAGTGGTGCTGTTTAGTGGGAGATTTAGAACTTGTAGGAGCTGAGTCTTGCTGGAGTAAGTGGGTCACTGGTGACAAGACTTGAGGTTTTACAGTACAGCCCCAACTTCCTATTTCCTTCCTGCTTCCTACCTGTGAGCTGTGACCAGTCTGGCTCTTGTGACTTTCCTGCCCAAAGCCATGTTTTTCACACCATGATGGAACGATTCCCTCAGACCATAAGCCAGAGCAAACCCTCATACCCTTAAGTAGCTTCTCATCAAGGGCTGTGTTGCAGCAACAAGGAAAGTAACTAATCCTTGGAGGCATTTAGGAACACAGTAGGCATACAGAAACGTTAGCTCCCACCTTCCTTCTAGACACTCCCCTCCAGCAGTTGTCTGTGCCTCTCCTACTATGTCAACGTGATCAGAGTCACATATGCTATTTATGTTGATCTGCCATGTCTCTTGTCTTGCCTCATATCCACTATGGAGACCATTCCAAACCTTCCACTGGGACCCCCACTTCCCTAACTGACTCTGTCTCCCATCCCATTCCTCTCTTCCCATATTGACAAATTCACAGCCAGCAGATTCCATTCACAGTGAGAGAGAATCATTACCACCCGCTAATATTTTTATAGAATTTCATAAACTTGGTCATTCATGAATCATTTACAGTACTTTATTCCAATGAAGAGTTCACAAATCACTCAAACACTGGCAAAATGCATAATAATGAGTGATATTTCAGGAGGCTTTGCATTAATATGTCAGCTCCCAATCCTGCAAGAGCTAAATTATTTTTCCAGGTGCCATTTCAGGTCAGAACCACAGGAAATCCTTTTGGGTACTGGGGCAGGGGACTGTGGTAGGGTAGCAGTAAGTTACAGGATGGGATGGGACTTGAGTCATTGATCACACAGCCTGTCAGACCCTCTCTCAGCTCGATTTGGATAGGTCCTAGGAAAGAGGCTAAGGAATCTGGATCAGATATTGAAGTCTAATTGGGGTGAAAACAGGAAGAAGGGGCTGAGAAGCAAGACTTTGGAGATGTTGTGAAACTGGTATGGCCCCTGAATCTTATACACACTGGCATCGAGTCCTTGAAAAGATTGGTAACACCTGTTCTCCTCTCCCTCCCTCCCTCCTCCCCTCCCTCCCTTCCTCCTTCCCTCTTTCCTTCCCTCCCTTTTCCCCTCTCCCTTCATCCCTACTTTCTCTCTCCCCTCCCTTCTTTTCTTCCTCCCTCTATCCTTCCCACCCTTCCCTCCCTTGCTTCCCCCTCCCTCTCCCCTCTAACCCTCCTTCCCTCCCTCCCTTTCTTCTGACTGAACCCAGGGTCCACACACTCACACTAGGCAGGTGCCTCTATCATTGAATTGCATCACTAGACTTTTACTAAATTTTTATTTGAGACAGGCTCTTCCTGGATTGTCCAGATTGTATTTGAACTCAGTCTGTGACACTAACTGGCCTTTCACTTGTGGTTTTTCTGGGTACCTAGGATGACAGGTACTCTGCCCCTTGTGCTTGGAGACCTTTCTTCTTCTGTCTCTTGTGTGAGACAGGTAAGCGTGTGCACATGAAAAGTTCCAAGCTGTCTGCTGTGCAGTGTTTAAAAATGACAGCTTTCAATATTGGTGTTCATTTAGGGTTGAGGGCAACTCTATCTCAAGTTGTGTCTTATTCACCCACCCAGGGGCTTCCATAAGAGTGCTTCCTGGTTGGATTTGGGGGGAACTCTTGGCAAACAGGTCTGTGCTTGCACATGAACGGTGTTATTTAACTCGGAAACAAACAACAGCAATATTAGAGCAATTATGATGTCAATACACACACCCACACACTCTCTGCTTTTGAAGCTTTGGAGAATAGAAGCTAAAGTCTGGGGGTGTGGGGACCCTGGAAGTGTGCTTTGAAGAGCTGCTCGGTTCTCAGCACAACCAGAATGGATCTGGCCTTTGTCTCTAAGACAGGAAGTCAGTTCCCAAGGGAGTTTGAAATGAGCAGGAGGTACCCTACCCTGTGTCTAAGATACCCTTACAACAGCCACCCAACTTCCTCAAGTATAAAGGAAACAGAAGGGAGGCTGAAGAGAAGAGTCTCGAGGTATGGGGAGACAGGGCGCCAGAACCCAGGCTGCCAAGGCTGCCTGCTTCCCTGAGAATCAATGGTGACAGTTTTGCCATCCTTTCATCCTCATTCTCTGGAGCCCAAGGCCTAGGATGCTTAGTAGCATGGGACCTGCTGGGGGTTGGGGACCTTCAAAACTCCATCTTCTGGGAGAGGCCATCAGCTGGAGTTCCTGGTACAACCAAACCAAGGGACATGGCTGACCTTATTCTGCTTGATGACCTGAATCCTAAAGGCTGCTGTGATTGTCTCCAAAAGTACCCTACCTCCCTGGAGCTTTCTGACTGCTCCTGGAGATTAAGACCGCTGCCACCTAAGGAGAAGGCTCACACTGAGGTGGGCCAAGTAGGTGGCACCCATAGTCTTTCCTTCCATATTAAAGGCTCCCAACAAGGTGATATTCTATAAACTAATTCTGGATATCATAAACATCAGATGGGTCAGGAGGCCTTGGATACAATGCTTTACCTTCTACTCATTAATGTCTGTAGCAGGCATCTCAGACACCTACCAATTCTCATTCCTCAGGTCTCACAACCTGGAGCTTCCAGGGTGTGGGCCCTCCCTGGCAGATCTCTTTTTCTTTATTAATATCCCCGTCTCTTTATTCCCCGGGAGGACCCTGAATTACAGATTCACCCCAATACTGACACTTCACAAAGGGACAGCAAAAGTATGAGTCTTGTTTAAGATTAGAATGGAGGTAAATCTTGTGTTTGTAAGATGTCAACAAGTCAAAGGTGTTGGAAAATTGTAGAACTTAAAACACTTAAGAACATTCAAGAAAATGATGTTCAAGGGTAGCTCTGATCTAGGAGAACCTGCTAAGTTCTGGGAATTGTGCCAAGTGTTTGCAGAAGGAAATCCATTTTGTCTTGTATGGAGAAGCACCTACCACCCTCTGTGTATTATAGAAAAAATAACAAGATTAGAGAGGGTTGTCCAGGCTCACACAGCTCAGGAGGAAGCATTGGTGCTGAGATCTGGATGACTTTGTTTCTGTTGTTTGTTTGTTTTTGATCCCTGAACCCTTAGCCCCAGAGATCAAAACTCAAACTCACCATACCCAGCCTCAGTTCCTTGGTCCTGAAACATTATAGATGTTCCAGGAGAGTGGTGGGAGAGAAGGCAGTGCCTATCCATAGTTGGCTGCTGGTGTTGACACAGGCCAAGTCATCTCTGGTTACCGTCACTGCCTATGACTCCTATGGGCCTACCATCAAATTTTTACAACAGCCAGACTTCCCCTTGGTGCACACAGCTCATCATTGGCATACACTGATGGGTGCTGCCCCTGTTTAGAAAAGGTTCAGAAAGTCCTTGGAAAAACTTCTAAGATGGGGGCATCCATCTTGCTGAAACCAAGACACAAGAACCTTCTTGCAGGTGGGGCGCCTACAGCACAACACAGGGCCAGTAGCAGATGCCTCTCATGACGGTGGTCCAACATCTCTTTACTGAAATTTGCAATACACAAGGTGGGTAGGCAAGAGAGCCAAACTCAGAATCCACAGCCTCAAACACAATCACAAACTCCCTGATTTTTCTCCTCCTCTTCCTTTTCCTTCTCCCCAGAACGCCGCTCCTTCCTTTTCCTTTTCACATAATTTTAATCAGTGAAACCATTTATTATATAATACTGACAAAAGAGTATAGACTCAGGAGAAGCTCACCAAGGTTAAAATCCCAGCTGGCAACATCCAAGAGGCCGAATGCTATTTGTTCTTTTGGAAATAGGGTGGTAATATAATTCACTTATAAGCTATTCTGATAATTGAATTACAAGAAACAAATTACATGCTTAAAACAAGTCCTGGCACACAGTACTTTTACAGAGAGTTCATGGTTTGCACAACTGCTAGCAGTAACATTGACACCACTGTTCCTAAGGAGAGGCCCATTCTACACTTTGATGACTTCTACACACTTCCTTGGTTTTTCTTCTGCTGTGGCTCTAAAGGCACTCCTGTCCTGATCTGTGCTGAGCACTACAAATGAGGAAGGGCACTGTATGTGTTTGTCTTCTCCTTTTGGTCTTGGAACATTCCCATGGTGTGTGTGTGCGTGTGTGTGTGTGTGTGTGTGTGTGTGTGTGTGTGTGTGTGTGTATGCAATGCCAGTGGAGGTCATAAGAGAGCACTAGATCTCTTGGAGCTGGAGTTGTGGGTGGTTGTGAGATGCTTGGCATGGGTGCTGGGATCCAAAGTCAGTCAGTGGAAGCACAGCAAATGCTCTCAGCCACCGAGCTACCCCTCCAGTTCCCACTGTGGTATTTTTAGATGCTGCAGGAAACTGTTTTCCTAACCCCCTGCTGCTCTCTGTTTGGGAATGTTCTACTCTAAGGACCATGGCCAACATTGTACAAAACTGCACCAACTCCTCCAGATTTCAACAGGATAAACATCTAAACATCTAAAGGTAGAATGATCTTATCTGAAGGCTTGCACTTATCACCATTACTCCAACAGAGCACAGGTCTCTGAAAGGTAGACTTGACCTGAGGGCTTTGACGTCCTCTGAGATGCCTCTAGTGTCACTCTCATTGGTCTCCACAACCCAAAGTCTGACACGGTCTTGGAGGCTCTGATGATGAGCTAGGGGCCCCTCACTGTTAGCCTCTACTTTTGTTCTCAAAGAAGCACCTCAAGCCACACTTTTGTGGGTTTGATGAGGCACAGAAATAATTGGCTCAGTGGGAAGAAATGGCTCTGAAATCCACATCTTTATGCACAGGGTGAGCAGACGCCGGAGTACTCACTTGGTAAGTAGCGATCGTTTCCCGGTCCAGGGTCCGTGTCACCGAGACGCTGCCCGTGTTCTCATTGATTCTGAAAATTCCTTTAGGCTCTTGATCCACTCCCTTCCCAGTGAGCCGGAACTTGGACCCTTCAGGTCTGTCACTATCGACTACCTGGTCAGAGAGACAGAGTGACATTTAAGACCATCTGAAAGATAGAGAAAGCCCATCACAGACACCCCTTGGTGACCAATTCACTGACTGCCTGAGAACCCAAGATTGGCCAAAAGCAACCTAGCCCAAAATAACATAATTGCTTAGTGTTGTTCATGCAAATGGTTGTGGTTACAGCTGGGGAAGTTCAGCATTACCGAGGAGACCAGGGTTGATGGAGCAAGGAGACGATGACTCCAGGAAATGCGCACTGGGAACTTGTATTATTTTTAGTGGAGGAAGGGGATTTGGTTTTCTCTGCAAACAAGGCTAAGTGTCAGCAGAAGGCACTGGGCAGGCACTGGACAAGGTTCACTCCTTTGTTGCTAGTACCACCTGTCCCACGGCTCCCCTGGGTGCTAGGCCTCTGCTGTGAGAGTCTCATGTGCCTGTTCTTTACCCTTTCAAACAGTGCTGGGGGTGGAATATGCTTTTTCTATTTAATGGATAGAACCAATAGAGGTACAGAGTTAAGAAAGCTGGTTCTGGTCACTGCCCTTAGACAGATGGAGATGAGGTTCAAAGCTGTATCTTCCACATCTGTAGACACCGCTGTGCAGCACTACCCTTTATGATTGTTGACCCTCGTTTGACATCTGAAGACTACGTGTAGAAGTGAAAGACAGAGGGTGGCATTTCTGAGCATAAGGGACAGTAAAGACAGAAGCAGCAGGCAGGCAAGAGAACACCTAGAAAAATCCAGAAACGACAGAGGAGAGTTGATGGAAGGTAAGGATAAAATGGGGGTCTTTTATGGCATGTGATGTTGTGTAGTTAAGGAGAGAACTGATACTGGTCCAAGCTAAGTCTGAGTCACACTCAGGTATCTATCGTATTCATCCATAGCTCGTGTCACTGTGTTATCAGAGCTGCCAATGTTTGGTTGTAACAACACACTTTAAAGGCCACAAATGTATTAGATAATGGGGAGGCACAGATAAAAGAGGGATGACATGCAGCCAGCAGTAACTACTTCACCAATGAACAGGTATCTAGTTAAGACAACACCCTCCAGGGGCAGCCTGCAAGTACCAAGCCTGCAATTCTGCACTCAGGCACCAGGTGGCAGTGGTGTCTAAGGCAGCATGAGCATCATGGCGGGTTACTAGATAGGACCAGTTGAGGCACATCAAGACAATTCCGTAAGACAGGTTTTGTTGCTTTTTGTTTTTATTATTTTAAGATGTTCTTTATTGAAATATACTTACTGTTTTAATTAAACACCAATTATCTCTGTTTGAGTTTTTAAGATTAATGGAAAATAGGATCATTAATGAGAAGACATGATTTTTGAAATTTTTGCCTTGATTTCAATGGAATTAACTAATCTCACAACCCTTTCCTCAGCCCCCATTCCCTGATTAGAGGCTTCAGGATGTCAAAGATCCACAAATTCTTGGCATTCCTGTTGAGGCTAGGGTCCACCATATTGTCCAGCTGAGTACCAGTGGAGCAAATGAATGCCTGCCTTCATGCAAACATGTCACAACCCTATCTTCAAACACAGGTCTTTCCTTTTATGGTTCCCAATCTCCTCTGATGCAAAATGGGACAATCACTATTTAGTTCCAGGAGTAGGGGCTGGGGAGGGAGGTTAAGGGTTTAAAGAGACAGTACAGCTCGGTGTGGTGGCCCAGGCCTAAAATTGCAGCTACTCAGGAGGCTGAGACAAGTAGATCTCAAATTCAGAGCACACTTGACTGAACCACAGTGTGCTTTAAAGACAGCTTGGGTACCTTGGTGAGACCCTGTCACAAACTACTGTAACTTTAAAAAGAGGGCTGGGGCTATATGTCAATGGAAGAGTCCTTGCCTAGCATGCTTGAGGCCCTAGGTTCAGTCTGCGCTACAAAACCCCCAAACTAAAGCGCATAAATGATTCACACAGTTGGGGCCTGATAAATCAGAGCTAAGCACTGCAATTCCAATAGCAATAATTGCAATAAAATTACGATGTTGCTTATGGGTGAGATGGATCCTTCTAGGTATAAAAACATCTTAGCTGTAACATAAAATGAAATCCACTTGTAAGGGAACAGACAGATTTTTTCTTTTTAAATTCATGAACTTCCCTGGCTCTGGAATTGGTTGTCCTAGCAAGGTGGATTGGTCAGCTGGGTCACTTGGATGCTCCCCATTTACATCACTCTTTCCGTCCAATGTGCATTCAATCTGCCCCGAGCACACCTGAGAAGGTTAACCCAGAAGACAGTCTGAGCAAATGAACACCATGTCCACAGCTGCTGGGATGTAACCCTTTCTGAGGGGCAGCTCTGGTTCCATGGGCCTGACACACACAGTTTGGGGGTGAGGACACGCCAAGGAGGGCTTTCTGTGTCTTCTGTTTTCTTCTCCATCTTCCTTTGTTCAGAGAGGGTGGGGACAGAGAACCTTCTGGAAGAAGAGAAGCAGAGTGTGCCTCCTGGGGCAGACATCTCCACAGCAAGCTGAACTCCAGACTTGGAAACTCTCCTGGAGAGGCTTTTTCTTGTACTGACAAGGTCAGGGTCACTGTCTCCTTCTCTCTCAGAGAGCTTAAATCACTTGACCTTATGGAGTTTCCGGGGAGAGAGCCCTGTTTGTTGAGTGACTGATGCTGCATCAAAAGGACTTACTCTCCAGGGGCACAGCAAAGCCTCCAGTGCTTGGCCTCAGCTTAGCATTGCTCAGGGGTTTGCTCTTTCTCCTTTCTTCTCTCCCATCTTCTTATTTCTTTCCTCTTCCTTTCCCTCTCTACTTTAGAAGCCAGCCTTTTAATCTAGTGTGGAACCCTGCCTCTAATCCTCACAGATGTGTGTGTTGAAGGAACACTCACACACAGTCTGGTATAGTGTTCCCAGAGTATTGAGCCTCAGGGGACACCAACCCACGTGGAGGGCCCTGTTCTAACAACAGAAGTTCCTTGAGCTGTGCTTCCTGGCCAGCATCAGCATGCCCTGGAGTAAGGGGACAAGGGAGCCTCCCTGCCTTGTTCCTTCACGACTCCACTTCTCACTCATGCTTGAGGACCAACCATGGCTCTGGCTTCTCCAGATAGCCTGCTGCCTCCAGCCCACACATTCTCACTGAAGTGCTTTCCCACTATGGCCTTCTGGAGCCTTCTTTTGAAAATGAGCCAGGTCTCTTTGCTACCTTCTGTTTTAAACATAACAATAGCAGAGGCTCTTAAAGTTGCTTCCCTGAAGATCAACGAAGCAGCATGGACAGAGGTTCATGGCATATCCTACCATCTTTACCTGTGCTGTGGGCTTGAAGGAGGCTGGAGAGAAAAGTGTGGGAATGGGGACACTCTTCAGGGGCAACTGGGTACCTCTACTCAGAATCTAGTCGTTTAACATTGCAATGGGACATGGCAGTCTACGAAATTCATACTTGAGAACCACAAGATTGATCTACTGAAAGAAAATAGAAAAGAAAAAACAGAAAAGAAAGAGAGAATTCTGTATGTTTTAAAGAGTATTTAGGATTTATGTTGGACTACACGTGCTGGGCTTCTGATTGGACTTTGCTGATAACACTGATGAGGAAGTTCAGGTCTGTGACTCAAATTGTGAAGTAATCTCCTCTTGGTTGAATTATTGTTTATTGGAGAGAGAGCTGGTGGCAGGTGTGTGTGTGGGGGTGGTGGAGGAGAGCTGGGGGGAGAGCTGGGGAAAGAGCTGGGTACTGGGGGAAAGCTGGGGGAGAGCTGAGCACTGGGGGGAGACTAAGGGGGAGGGAAGCTGGATGGGGGGTGGGGTTCATGAGATTTAGGATTAGAACAAACTTCACCAGGGAAATCTGAAACTTAGAAGATACACAAAGCCCCTGCAGAAGGATAAAGAAACAGAACTAACTGCTCCAGGAGGAGACTGACCAGCTGGGAGGCCCTGGAGGAGATCCTCCAATCTGCTCAGCTGACTGCAAGTCCTGCAGACAGTTCCAGAAGGCCTGCATTCTGAGAGTTATCACCCACCTGCCCTAGGGTGGGCTTTAGGACATGCAACTACCTTTTTTTTTTTTTAAGTCTATTCCCTTAAAAGCAGCCCTTTAGGCCCTATTCCTCTTAGTCACCCTAGTAGATTCATCAGGTCTTCGAGTTAGACTGTCATACCATTACATGGGTTTGTTGTCAGTTCATTCTCTGGGTTTGGTAGATGTTTGCTCATGTCTCCCCAGAAATAGTGCCACACAGCACTCAACCCCTGCTTTGGGGTGCTTGAGGTTCCAGGACCACTGTGCCTCACTGAGCTGGGGATGTATGTGGTTCTCAGTGTGTGGTCCTAAGCCCTGGGCCTCACCTCACAGAGGTGTTTGCAGTTTCAGAGTTTCCAGTTTGCCTTTACAGTGCTGCACAGGCGTGGCCCCCGTGCTTCTGCCCTCCCTCTGACTCAGTCCTCTGGCCTGAGTCAAACCTTCAGGGAGCCCCAGCAGCTGTTCACACCCATCACTCCACGTAGCAAGTTTGCAATTAGAGGGCTTTGCCCATTACCCTTTGTAATTCAACACTTCTCTGCACAGCGGGATTTTTTTTTCTTTTCTGGTCCTGGAGTTAGAATGGGAAAAAGAGTCAATGATGAGAAAGAATGAGGACCCCAGGTGCCAACTGCTGGAAGGGCCTATAAACAACATTCAGAGTCCTGCTGTGTCCCTGGGGACAGAGGCTTCTGGATGGCTGTCCAGGTGAGGCAGCTGGATCCAGGATCCTCAGCTTTTCCCTGCTAAGGCTCACTCTCATAGCCTTTTTCTGCTACAGACAGCCAGTGACATCAAGTGTGTACTTAAGGCACTGGATTTTGGTGTGTGCTTGTATCATGTTATGCCTAAGTGTGTGTGCATGCATGCGGTCATGGTGTGTGTGTGTGTGTGTGTGTGTGTGTGTGTGTGTGTGTGTGTGTTTCTTTTCTATTTTTTCCTTTGAGTCAAGGTCTCACCGTGTTGCACCGGTGCCTCTATCTTGTTTCAGTCCGCCTGCCTCTGCCTCCGAGTACTTAAATTACAGGTGTGTGCCACCACACCTAGATTACCTAGATTTAAGGCACTGATATGTGAATTCACACACATACATAGGAACACACAAGAGTAGGGGGCAAAATTAAGTGTTTTTACATGAATTGGGTTCTTATATAGGAATTATTTGACTGTTTTTTTCCTCCTGAACATGTTTGGCCTGTATGGGTACATGTGTATACATACATCCCATGTCGGAGAGGGATCATTTTAGTCTTATAGAAAGGCTGTGGGGAGAGCCCACTGTTCCCATGTAACTGCCTGCAGCCCCAGCCGCACTAGGGAATGAATGCTCAACTCCAGGTATGTGTGCACTCCAGTGTGATTACTGCCTTTCTTCAGATCCCAAATATAGCACCTGGCACTTCCCTCTCCCACCAAGGCTTTTAGTGAGTCTCTTTTAGGAAGCATATTCATGACATTTATTGATTTATTTAGTGTGTGTGTCCACATGTGTGTGGAGATCAATGCACAACTTTCTCCTTCGATCTTGGGTCCTGTCTATTAAATTCAAGTTGTCAGACATACAGGATGTGTACATTCCTGAGCCATTCCACTGGCCTGTTGAATGTGATTTTAAATAGCATTTATTCTGCCTCCTCTCTGGTTCACATGTTTTATTGTTTGTTTGTTTTTCAAATTTTACTGGAGTCAGTTGCCTTGACTTTGCATCCAGAAAAAGTACAGAATGTGTCAGAACTATGTAGTCAAATTTCTGGATGTCAGCTCTGCCATAGGAGCTCGTAGCTGGACCTGCTTTTGACTTCTATCATCAGATTCTTGACACCACCCCTGGAGATGTCTCTGCTTTTGTTGTCTGCCTAGAAGAGTGGGTGGTACACAGGTGTTCAGTAAGCGCCTGCATTATTCTTTAGCGGCTATTATAGGTGTTTGCTAATGGGCCTCCGTGTTTCTTATTTCTCTCTCCCCACTGCTTTGCCCAGATACAACAATAAGGATCCTTCTAAACACAAACCAAGTGTGGCCAGACTCATGCTCAGGGCAGCACTTCCATGGCTACCCACTGCTTTCAGGCTAAAAGCCCAGGGATCCTCCCAGATGTGTCTCCACCTGCTTCTCCAGCCATCATCTGTTCACTCTCCCTCAACCCATGTGAGCTGGACTCGGCTTCCTCTGTGTCTCCTGGGGACCTGCCCCATCTTCATCTTCCTGAACTCAGTGCTGGGGACCTCCCACGCCTGATGTCCTCATCTGCTTTACTCCCCCAGCCTTTCTCTGAGCCCCAGCTTTCCTCACCTCACCTGAGACTGAGAGAAAGCTGCCTCTTGTGGGTGTGGCAGGCAGCCCTCTTGCTCCCCATGCTTGGTTCCATTTCACATTTTCTGGGCTTGGGGTGTGGAAGACATTATTAGATGAAGGCTTTGAGTGAAGAACTGCAACTTTCTCTGCATGTTTTTATATGGATGCAAAATGCACTGTAAACTAACAAATTAAAAGTAAGTTAATTGTTCCAATGTCCCAATTCACCCTCCCCCCCAGTGTGTGTGTGTGTGTGTGTGTGGTCCCCATCAGCATCTCTGTATTCTTCTTTTCTTAGGATTCGCAAGAATCATGAAGGGACCTAGTCTTCCTACCATCCTTACAATTTTCAAAAGGACCTTTTAAATAAACACCTTCTTTTTAAGTAAACTAGAATATAGTCAGACCTGCTACATGGATCTGTCACCTATGTTACAAATTCAAGCTTGTCTGGGCTACAGAGTGAGTTCACGTCCAGCCTGGACAATGTACTGAGACCTTGTTTCATCAGAAAGAGTAAAGTAAAAAGAAGGCTGCTGTCTTAGGGTTTCTATTGCTGTGATAAAACACCAGTGTGCAGAGAAGAGGGCTTATTTCAGCTTACAACTCTCAGGTCATACTCCTTCCCTGAGGGAAATCAGGGCAGGAATTCAGGGTTGGAACCTGCAGGCAGGAGCTGATACAGAGACCATTGAGGAGAGCTGCTTACTGGCTTGCTTTCCATAGTTTGCTCAGTCTTCTTTCTTATATCGTCCAGGACTAACAGCCTGGGGTGCCACTATGCACAGAGAACTGAACCCTCCCATATCAATCAATTAAGAAAATGCTTCACTGGCTTGCCCAGGCCAATCTGGTGAAAGCAATTTCTCAATGGAGGCTCCCTCTTTAAGATGTGTGGCATGTCTCAGATCCTCTCTGCCCTTGCTTTTATGTTAAGTTTAGATTTTTAACATCTGAAGAGGTGCATTCTAACCTGGCACAGTGCATTTTTATCCAGGTTCCTTCTGTGTGTCTCTCCTGTAACAAGTAGGTGCATGGAGATTAGGTCAGGGTGTGAGTTGTAGGGAATTGTGTTCCCCACGGCCAAGAGCTTTGGCCAACATTCTTTGTCTTTAGATGAGGAAAAGTATTGAGTTTCCAAAGGATATTTCCAACCAGAAACTCTAAAAATATACTTCTGGAATCTTCTGTAGCTCCCAACACATAACTTGGAATTTTCTACACATTTTGTGACCTGACTCCTCTCTTTACAATTAGACTGTAAAGTCATGGGTGACAGCCATGTTAAAATGCATTCATAGCTATCCGGTAGTGCAACAACAGCCACCAATGTAGATGCATCAATGGCAAGTTCCAGGACCAAAGTGATTGCTTAAACACTGGCCAAGGAGGTGATAGCTGTAGGCGCCTCTTTGAAAGAATAGCATACTAAGCCCAGGAATCAGAGAATCCAGTGGATAAGTCCCATTAAGCAACTGGAATGTAACATGGATGGTTTTCAGGTTCAAGTGAGTACTGAGATTGTCAGAGAGCTTCACAGGAAGTCATCACATGTCTTTGGTTTTGAGAAGCAAGTTGGGAAGTTCGAGGCTGCCTGACAAAAGGAATCCTCTCCTGGCTGAGGACCTCTGATGCTTCCAAGCAGGAATGAACCACCTTTCAAGAATGTCTTTCTCAAGACATCCCAGCCTGCCACTTGTGTCTGTCACTGTGGAAGCTCATCCACATCTACTAACAACATATACCAAGTCCCGCTTACTAGGCTTCACCGTCTTCCCCATAACTTTCAGTAAGATGTGAACACAGTTTTTGTGGACATTGTCTCTCCCTGTCTATCCCCCATTAAAAACATTTATTTACTCTGAGACTGCTCATGGCCCTCAAAGGCTCACAGCTGATCATCCCTGGCCCCCCAATGCTACACAACATGGGGGATGTACTGGCGATGCTTTAATAGAGCAAGAGAAAAAGGAAGGCACTGTTGAGTATCATAGTCCTTGTGCCCAACAGAATAAGTGACGAGCCTTAAGAGTCACTTCCTGAATTTCTGGTTCCTTAATGCATACATACTGTAACCCTCTCAGCCACATTCATTATAGCCTCCCTGCCAATGCTTCTACTCAGGAACCAGATGGATGGCAGTAGGAAGTTCTCTTAGGCTGCCTCCATGGGCTCCAGCTTCTTGTCTTCTAGATAGCTGGTCTGTGTGCTTCCCTGACCACTTACTTGTGGCTGTCTGACTTGCTTTGACCACTGAAGGGGGAGTGTCATGTGTCACTTTAGGCAACTCTAGGCAAGAGCTTTAGGAACTCTGATGTACTTGGCCAAGTTTTATTTGTCTTCCTGTCAGCCATGCCCCAAATAGTGGTGATATCACTGACCCAAATCTCAAAGAAAGAATGAATACACCAAAGAGTTCACCCCACTTAACCCCCAGTGGACATGGGGCTTGATCAAATGTGAACCCTGTGACAGAAATCTGGAGTTGCTTATTCCTACAGCAGAGTCTGACCTATACCAACCAATGTACAAAGATGGGGGGGATGGGTAGGGGTGCATCTGCACTCCCAGTCAAAGCTTGTAAACAATGTGGACAGATGAACAGTTTGACAACCTCTAAGAGCCCCGCCACCTTCCATAAAGTGGAAACCATGTTTATTCTGAAAGGACTATGATGAACATGTGATCTTAGTGAGGGCACGTTTGTGTGCACAGATACACTCAATACTACAGGGAAAGCACTATTCTCATGACTGTTCCTGGATGATGATAATGGTAGTGATGATGGTGAGAGTGATGATGGTGTCAGAAGCCACTGCATTAACTGTTCAATACACATTATTCTAAGCATTTTATAATTACAAGTGCATTTAATTCTAACATCAACTCTTTAATATCCACTTTCCAGTAATATTAATATCCATTTTCCAGAAGAAGAAACTGAGTACCAAAGATGTTGCCAAGCCAGAATCAGCTTAGATAATGACTTTAGAATTGAACCCAACCCATTCATCGCCTGAGATATTCAGTTAAGTAGACAATTGGTTGTATGTGGGAAGCTGCCTAGGAAGACCCATGGGAGCTGAATCAACTGGCATGGAGTTCGGAACGGATGACAGGGCTCCAAAGTGAACTCAGCATCACCTCTCCATGATGACTGATCAGAAATGCTCACCTTGGTCCCATGTCACTGGCAGAGCAGGGATTAAGGACTTCAAAGCCTCACTTCCCAGATTTATATGCATCTAAGGGTCACTACTCTGTACATCAAATTCCTGGCAGGATCATCTTTAAATTCTCTCAGTGCCCCCTCCCCTACTGAGCTTTGTCACAGCAATGGCATGATTTGAAGGTTTCTGCCATCTAGGGGGAAATAAATTATTCAGGCCCTTGGACACAGTTGAAATATACACACTGAGCATCTTTCTAACTTGCCAGACTTCTTTCCCTCTGTTGCTCTGTTCCCATCTCTTCCATCAGTTGAGTTTTTTTTTTTTTTTTTACAGTTCCCAGAGAAAGGTTAAGCCAAATATTTATGCACTCATTTGAACCACAGTTCAGAGAAAGCAACTGAACAAAATCAGCATTATGATCCTGGAGCCTTTCCCACTTGGAAGTAATCAACACGAACAATTGAACCAGTTCTCCCTGGAGATTGAAGTTGGCTGCTGTTTCACTGAGACTGTCAACATCTCCTCCTCCTCCACCTCCTCCTCCTCATCCCCTCCCCCTCTTCTTCCTCTACCACCTCCTCCTCTTCCATCTCCTTCTCTCCCCACCTCCTAATTCAGGACAAATTTTGTGTAAGATTGAGGCTTGGAAAATAAGCAGTGTCTAAAGTAAATAAAGTGTCAATCATTTTCACTTGAAAGCCTGACATTCTTGTTCTGTTCTGCCTGTTCCGTGGTGGGAAGGATTGGATTCATCCACAGCATTGAGGTTCCATTTTCCCCAAAGCAGCCCTGGTCTCACACGATTAGATAGTGTTCTGATTAAAATCTTCCAAGACCCCTATCACCTTGATGTCAGGAAAGCCTTGACTCTTCCTCAGTGATGCAGTCAGCTTTTGCACAGCTAAGTTTCTGCCTGTCTTTCCACCCCTAATTTTTACTTCATCTTACCAACATCTCCTCATCCTCATTCTATGCCATGTTGCCAGTTTTCCCCAAATGCCATGCTCAGGGGTGGAAAAAGCCCCCAAGGTCCAGAACTATTGGTAGTAGTTGGCTGCTGAGGACGGGAGGATCACTCTCCCTTGGATATTGGTAGATTTCCCATGACTGGGTAGATGGCCCACACCCTTGGACTCAGGGGTTATTAACAGTAACAAGAACAATCACAAAGGGATACAAAGTTGGAAAGGTGATGAGGTGGAGAGCACACTGTGGGAGGCAGAGGGAGGTAGTTCTGGAAGGATGTGATCAAAAGACATTGAATAAATGTATAACTTTTCAGAGAATAAATTTTAAAAAAATCATGGAATCATGTCACCCTCAGACCTGTTTCTATTGTTGCCCTGGATTGCCCTCTGGTAACCTGTCCAAAAGCAGAGCTGGCTAGTCAGGCCGCGTCACTTCTTTCAGAAGCCTAGGATTGGGACAGAGAGGGACAGAGGGTACTAAGTCCTGAGTTTTCCATTTTGGAGAGATCCTACCACTAAGTCTTTGACAAAGAAAATCCACAGGAACAGTGAGTACCGGTGCATGTGTTTATACGCAAACACGACACATGCCGTGGCTGCTAAATAATCCTGTTCATGTTGCTTCACCTTGCTTTTTAGCCTTGGTATCCCAACTGTGCTCATATATCAAAGTATCACAACCCCATCCCCCAGCCATTACCTCACCAGTGTGGTGGCCATCTCTGGAACTCTGTACTCTCCTGCCCCTCAGCTCACTTTTCCTGGATCTCCTCAGTGAAGACCTCCTTGGTGACCTTAGTAAAGGCATTGTTGCCTTCCCTTCACCTCATTCTCTGCACCCATCACTCTGTCTCATCCTTCACAGAGCCCTTAGCACCAGCATGGTCATATACACGTCTCCAAGAAGTGCTTAAACATAAAGCTCCTCATTTGTCAAGATTTCTGTTCTACTGCATGGCCCATGGTAGACACTCAGATCTTTGATGATAAATAACGAAGTCATAAAAATAAAGGCTGAAATCAGGAACACTATGGTCAAACAGGAAAAGGGATGAACAATGGGCACCATGGTTTAAGGATGGCTGATCAACTTCTACTAAGGACCAGTCATGCTTTCTTAGCCTCAGTTCAGAGATATGCTCACGGGCTCCCAGAAAGTCATTTTGAGTAGTTCAGCATAATTCAACTATCCCAACAAAACACATGCAAACACACAGGCATACACACATGCACACAAATACTTTAAGAACAGAACAGCTTGTTCCATCAATATCAGGGACTCATGGATGTCCTGTGATCATTTCAGATGAACACCTTTGCCTCACTGAAGCTACAGACTCCTACATGCATTTTTTTTTCTCTAGAGAATGTCAAAAAGAGAAGATCATGTCATTTGTGATTTAACAAAAGCCCTGGGAAGGTGTTCGGAGAGTGTATCCTACATGGAAATCCCCTGCTTGGGGTCTTATGGGCTGTAGGGTTTTTTTCAAGTGGTATAACTATTTCTTCCAGAACAATCTTAGGTCAACACAGCTGTGTAATAGCTGACATACTGCACAGGTGGTCACTCTCTATTAGCTCAGGCTAAGTGGCAGATTCTGTCCCACTGAGACATGAGGATGACAGATGTCATGCAAATACAGGGGACATACTCAAAAGAGAGTGCGGAGTGTGTCCTTAATCAAAGCTTGGGAGGCAGCTGGCAACTTGGAGGTGTGGTGTAGGAGGCACAGTATATGTGTCATCTGAAGAACAGCAACAGAAGAGATGGCTCAGCCTTGATTTAAAAAAACTAGTCGGAGCATGTCAAGAGGCCACTGGCAGCAGACTGTATGATCTCCTCTCCCCACTATGATTCCTTGGGGCTGAAACAACTCAGAGTGGTCCTGATTGCATGGATCCACAATGTGTGAGGAGGGAAAGGCTAGAGGCGCTGTCTGGGGAGCTCTGTTAAACCCAGAATGGCCACTTTCCTCCCATCAGCTGGCTGAGACATCTCTCCATTTCTCTCATCTCTGTTTCTGCAGGTACTTGAATGGATAGTATCCACCATTCCTGCCCAGGCTCAAGGGCATAGAAAGCCACTTGTGTTCTGACCCTAATGCATCCTTAGTTTGCATTCTGAACAAGGCAGAAAAGTCAGGGAGAACAATTTTGCAAATAAGATGTGTTAGCACCTTCAGGCTGTAACCCCAATAATAACTGTGTTTAACTGAGTTCTTTAAATGCCAGGTACTGCACTGAGGCTGGGTGGAAAGCCACCAGGGTGACTGTATACAGTATATATTTTGTATTGAAGAATACAGGCCCTATCATGTGAAGTCTTTTGTCTGACTGGGTTGCACAGTTAAGGGTAGGACCAGGTGGGGGAACATTTGAGATAACCCTCATGAATTGAGAACCCCAAATGAAGGTCTCTTGGATGCTAGACACTTCTCTCTCTAGACTTAGGCTGTTTGCAGTGGTGACTAGCCCTTATTTGAAGGTACCTATTGAAGAAAGCCCAAACCCACAGTCCCTCTTTGGTGTCGTGGTTACAGACTCAGGGGCCTGACCTTTATGTGTGCATGTGCCTGTGCATGCATGAACTCACACACACATGTGCCTGTCTACAGACATGATCAGTCCTGACACTTGCTAACGGAAGGTGAACCCATTTCCGTGCACTCATTTGTAAGCTGCCTGACCCTGGTGCTCCCAGCCCCGCTCATTCTGCCTCCAGACTTCCCTAGTTGTTATAAGCTTATCACAGAAGTAAATCAAAATGTTCTCAAGAGGAGAAGGAAAGATAAAAGCAAAAAATGCAGCATCCTCGAGAGAGGGATATTTTTTATAGTTCCACAACTCTGGTGATTCTGTCTTAAAAAAAAATCCATTATTTAATTTTAGTACCACGAGGTGCTGGTGATGAATAACGTCCCCTCTCCTACCTTCCAGTATTTCTAAAATATTAATACTGGTCTGATTCTTCTCCTAAGGGAAAGTAGGAGCTGAATCCTTTATGGGCCTCAGAACCTGCTCTAAAACAGCAGCAGTGTTGTCAGTTTCTACCAGTCATGCACTCTGGGCTCCTCAGATAATGTCTGCCTCAAAGGATGGGGTCACCCAGTATGTGGGGGGATGAAATAAGCTGCCCAGTCCATCAGCTATGCACTCTAGGCTCTTCAAATGATGTCTTCCTCAAAGGGTGGGACCCCCAGTGCATGGAGGGTAGAAATAAGCTGCCCAGTAGTCCCTTTCTCAGGAGTGATGCTGTCAACACTGTTCTTTTAAACTACCCATCACAATGCACTTTCAATTGGCAGTAAATTTGGAGTGTGAGTCATGAAGATTGACTGTACGGAGGCCTGAACTTCACAGCCCTCTCAGGTCAAATGTCTGCTTAGGACAGCCACAGTTCAGTGTGCAGCTAGCCTCAGATTGCCCACCTGGAGCTTTGAGCATGGCACCTACCATGTTTGTTCCAGAGCAGATCATGCTTTTGTGTTTGAACACATGTGTACATGTGTGTACATTTGTGTTTGTATGTGCACGGCGTGTGTGTGTTCGTGTGTGTGTGTGTGTGTGTGTGTGTGTGTGTGTGTGTGTGTGTGTGTACCTGTGTAAAATGTATCTTGACATTTGAGGTACAGGAGAAGTAAAATAGAGGGAACTTTCAAATGTAAAAACAACAAACAGGATTGTAAATTATGGTAATTGGCAGCAGACTTCGAAAACAAAGTCAAGTTTTCTTTTTGTCCTCTTTACAAAACTCAGACACTAAGTTACTGGACACTAAGAATAACCTGGCAAAAAAAGTCACAGTCAAAGCAGAAAAGGCAGACATCCATGCTCTACTGCACAGTGTCACTAGTCCGCCTTCATTGAGACAAGGTCTCACTATGCAGCCCGACTGTTCTGGGACTTGATATGTAGACCAGGCTGGCCTTGAAATCATAGAGATCCACCTGCCCCTGCCTCCTGACTGCTGGGTGCTGGGAACAAAGGTGTGCACAACCACACCTGGCAAAGTTACAACTATTCGATGATGCATTTCCAGACTTTAAAATTTATCCAGCTCCATAAATACAGTTTTAATCATTTCATTTCCAGTTGTAAAATAATTATAGATTCACATGTAATTGTAAGAAATCTCATTTACCCAATTTTCCCTCAGAGTGAGATCTTGTTAAACAGTGGGAGCAGGATGCCACAGTTGAAATGCCAACATTGTTGGATCACTGGTCTCATTCAGCGCTCTCTAATAGAGTGCTATACATACTCCCTCTGAGTATGATGATGTTTATCACTACTTTATTGCAGGTATATGTTTATGTATACATCAACACAATCAAGCCACAAACAATTCTATCTTTTACCACAATCAGGGAATGTGTGTCTCTGGGTGTGTGTGTGTGGGGTGGATTGGTCACGTCACCTTCCAGGATTTCTTGTTCTATAGTACTGTGTATGACAGGCACACTGACTCATAAGCTTCCCATGATTGCCCTGTCACCATTTGTCACCTTGCTGTTGGGGCCCTGGGACTACAGATGTACTCAACTCTACCAGGCTTAATGTGATTCTGAGGCTGTGAACTCAGTTCCTCAGGCTCCCACAGCAAACACTCTTACCACAGAGCCATCTCCTCAACCTACCTTCATGATTGACTTCTTTCTTCCAAGTTGCTACACACAAAACAAAGCTGGGAATGGTAGTATATGACTGTCATCCCAATAAATGGAGGCAGAAGGATGAGATATTCAAAGCCAGTCTGAGCTATACAGTGAGCCTGAGGCCAGACTGGGCTACACGAGACACTCTGTCAAAAACCAAAGGACAGTAAAAACCAAAAAGCTACCTGGGCATATTTGTGTAGGTGTTTTATTGGGCTCTCTCTTCAGCCCCATGGATCTGTGTGTCCATCTCTCCATTGTACACAGTACTGTCTTTACCTTGTCATCATAGCATCATTACAGTGAGTCCTCTAACTTGGTCTTCTTCTGAGTTGCTTAGCTCTCCTAGATCTGCGCTTTTCCATATACATTTTAGAAGAAGATTTTCATGCCTATAGAAGTCTTTGCTGAGACTCTGCCAGGAATTACATTAAGCACAAATGTACTCTTTTATACGTTTTTTATGTATGCCACTATGTGCATGTTACTTATCCTTACCTAACATCTCTTTTTTTTAAACAGCTACTCAAATTTTAAAATAGGTACTACACCATTTAACAACCACTTCTATAATGATGGACACATGACTGGACTGTACACTGTGAATAAAACTACTATGACCACTTCCTGTGAGAGGACAAAAATACTCTGCACCCTCAAAGGTGGGGGGTGACTTGAACACAGAGAAGGAATCTTCTCAAATATTTTTCTTTGGCCACAGGTATCTTTTTAGCTATACATAAAAAACAATGCCATTAGCTTTAAAATTTTATTGAGATATGAGGTTGTATACCAGGGAGGGAAGAAAGTCCATTAGTGAAGGCCAGGGAGGTTACAGAAACAAAGAGTTGTGTAGCAACCATGCTCACAGAAGGACATAGGTGGTGACTGTGGTTGGCCCAATGCCCCCTTACTGCCACATACCCGCTCTCAGGTAATTCTGAGTAGCTAACTAGAGAAAGTGGGTAAGTGAAACCCACTCTTGTTTCACCTACTTCAAGTCAGTGATTTGGTACTCAAATGCTTTTTCTCAAAGTTTCCTTTCATCTGAAAGAAAGGAAGATTTAGTTAAGCCATTTTCCTTTTATTCAAGAAAAGGAAACAGCACAAATTGACCAGCCTAATCGAGCTGCCTTTTGTTTTGACGATGGGAATGGCTGTTGTCTGAATAAGCCCTGAACGGAGGTGAGAAATATCTGCAGAGTGGAATAATTGATGGCAGCCTGGAGACCTGACAAGGTTCTATTTGTGTTTCCATCCTTTCTAATCAAGTTTCTTCCTTTCCCTCTAATGGAAGTAGCAGTCCAGGGAGAGAAAGGAAAACAAAGGCTTTGCTTCTAAAACCATACCGGGCTGCACTGCTAATAGTGAGTGTGACCATCCTTGCACTGAGAACTGAAAGTGTAGGTTCTTCAGCTGAGGACAGACGGGGGCCCTGATGGTCACATTTTACCTTTCTTAGTATGGACTGATCATGTAGAGTACTTGCTTGAACCTTCCTTTGCATGTCTTGGGAGATGAGGAAAAGAGGAAGGAGAAGTCAGTGCTGTGGGACAGGCAACTTCCTAGGCTCTTTGCTTTATATTTTGATATTGACTTGTGTAATCTAAACTGACAATGTCAGCCTCACTTTCCAGAGATGGAAGCAGAACACTAGCTATTAGAACAGTTTTTTTTTAAGGCAAAGCTGTCAATCAAATCTAGACTTGCTGGACCCTTGCTGAATGCTTCCCTTTACCACTCCTTTGTTCTGGGTGCAGGGGCTGACAGTGATGTGCACTAGCGGGGCGGATCTAACACTAAATGGATGCTGTGATGCAAACAGGAACTCAGAAACGCTCTGCCTCTTGCACACATGGAAGGCTGAGAGTGTGGGGCAGAGGCTTGAGATGGTCCCTGTACTTCTCCATCCTACAGAGAACATAGGCTCTACAGGCTTCCTCCTAGATCAATGGAGGGAAATGGAACCATCTGTGCTTTGTCCCCTGGAGATGGAGTTCAGAGCACCAGGCCCAAGCTTTGGGTTCAAGTTCTTGCTCAGTCATTTATTATCTGTTTCCAGAGAATCCCTTACCAAATCTTTCTAAGCCTCAGCTCTCTCTGGCGTAAAGAGGACTTAATACCCACAGGAGACTCTAGATGGGCAAGGCTGAGACAGTGTAAGGAGAGAGCTGTCATGAAGGACATCCTGCCACCTGTCATTCAACACAGCTTCTGCACCTACCTGGATATTGGCAGTGGTGTTCACAGTATTATCTGAAGATACACACACCCTCTGTCCTGGGGGAGCCCAGCCCAACAAAGTGCCTGCTCTCTCCTTCTCCTCCTCTTGGTCCTCCCTTCCCCCTATTTCCCCACCCCATGACAGGATCTCACTCCACAGTCCTGGATGGCCTCAAATGCTCATCCTCCTGTCTCTGCCCCTCTCTCTCCCAAGTGCTGGAATTTCATGCATATATGCCACCACACAAGGTTCTTTATTCAGTTTCATAGACGTGGTCTCTGTGGTTTGGGGTTGAAGACAATTGTACCATGGAAACTGCAACTAAAACCACACCTCCACCTTTGAGATGTGCTCGCCTGAGAGTCACATGCAATAATTGCTCCACCCAAATCCCTGGGCCATACTACATTGATAGTCACAGCTCAGGTCACCCAAAGACAAACGTGAGGGCATATTCAGTCCCCCAGTTCTCTGAACTCAAGGCCACACACACACACACACACACACACACACACACACACTTGCAGCCTATCTCCCACCAGAGAGGCAGTGGCATGGAGTAGCTATTTCTACTCTCACATACGCAGCCATGGAGACTTCAGTCCTGCCAGTTCGCACCACCTGAATTTATGTTTCTTTCTTTGGACTCAGCTCTGGGGAAATTACTTTTCTCAAAGTGTGATGTCTCTTTTATGTGGGAGTCGGGTGGGAGTTGTGGAAAGCAGCATACACTACCTATCGTCTTGTGATAACATCTAGGAGTGAGGAAAACACATGGGGATCGGTCAGAGAATTCTTCCAAAGGTGACAATGCTTCATCTCAGGGCTCAAGTCCCTTTATTCCTCACCCAGCCCCCATCTTCTACAGAGATGACCCCACCAGTGGCTCTTGATAAACAGCAGCAGCCATGGCTGCATGGACTGTGAGGAGAGTCCCTGGGAGGGGAGAAGGCAGAGAAGGATCCAGAAACAATGCTCAGCAGTGGGACAGGCATTAGTGCCTGAGGACCCATGAGCTTTCCCTTGGATCCATCCTCACTTCCCCTTACCTTCCTCCCACCATCCCTCCCTCACTGTTCCTACCCTTTCACCCTCTCATCAGTTCCGTGGATGTTCACCCCCAACTTCCACCTAAGTCATGGGCGGCTTTCTTAAGCTTATTTTACCCATTGGGAAAATGAGGCACAAAGGTTAAGGATTTTGTCCAAGCTCTTATAGATTGGCATTAGTAGCATCTGACATGGACAGTACACAACTCCTTTGAGTTGATACATTCAGCAGCAGCTGAGGCTACCTGATCAAGACCCACATAAGAAACGCACTTGAAATTGCAGCAGGGCTGGAGGTTGAAACCCCACCATTGGCAAAGGAACTATTGACAGCTGATGGCATCTGAGGAAGGAAGTCACTCTCCCTTGGAGATGTGGCCACTGGTAGGTTGCTCATGCCCCAGGATTTCTAACTAGATTTAGAAGTTAAAAGAAAATAAGCCATGGGTATTTGTGCATGTGTGTGTGTGGGGTGGGGGGCAGGGCCAGTCTGTGCATGTGAGTGTAGTATCTGCAGAAGCCAGAAGCCAGTGTTAGATCCCTTAGAGCTGGAGTCACAGGCACTTGTGAGCTGCCCAGTGTGTGTGCTGGGAACCTAACTATATCCTCTGCAAGATCAATAAACACTCTCAACGCTGAGCCATCTCTCCAGCTCCTAACCGAGGAAGTTCTTAATAATATAAATAAAGAAATAAAGAGAGGACCTGGCATGAAACTGGTAGGGAACTGGGATGGGGAACTAGGAGGGTGTGTGAGGCGGATATATGTGATCAATATACATTATATAAATGTATGAAATTCAAAGAATAACAAATGTTATTGAAAAGTAAACTCATGCGATTTATTGTCGCTTGTTATGCCACAGGGGTGCCGAACAATGACAAGGAATCATGTGCCATGCCCCTTCCTTAAGCTGTATGAGGGAGAATCTTGCTTCTATCTTCCAAGTCCAAACCCAGGGCTTCGACAGGCTAAGAGAATCCCAAAGGGATACCTACACCTGTGTGTCCATTGAACTTTTGCCCCAAATCATTGCATTAAGTAATCAGATCTATCATCTACAAGAATCTGACCAAATAAACATCTCTACCCCAGAGCCTGCCCTTTAGGTGACCAAAATGAGCAAGCTGAGAAATGGTCAGGACACTTGTTCGGGCCTGCTTAGTAAATTACACAGTAACAAAGGGGGATTCAATCAATTGCTTAGCAATTAGCCATTATGAAAAGATAAGGAGAAAATCCAATGGGCTGTTTGGTGGAGCAGGAAGCATTTTAAATGTCACCACAGTGAGAGAAATATTTGAAGATCTGTCTTCATAACGGTTAACTAATTGCAATCTTCAAATTTTATCGCTTTAGAAAAATAACTCAATTCCACAGATAGAGCATTAACACTTGGGGCCATTTCTCCCCTTTCTTCGTTAGCATGGAGGAAACGTATGTAAAGTGATGAATCCCAGTAGTTTAAAGAGACCGCCTCCCCACTAATGAGCAGGGTCCCTGTGCACACTGTTGATTGTCAGTTACCATGGTACTATCCTGTGTGTGCTCAGAACTGTGTCGGAACACCAGGCACTCATGACTCTGTATCACAATGGTAAGGAAACGGGCTCTATCCCTCTAAACCCCAAGTTACTTCTGCATGAAATTCCAGTGCTACATCACAGTCAGAACTACATCACCCTGGCAGAACTGAAGGGTAGTAGCTGCACATTTATTTACATAGCAAGCCCCCCAATCCTTCTTGTACCAGCCCTCCTGCCTACTGAGTGATGGCAAGAGACCAGTCCAACTGTTCTCTTTTCACCAACAGGGGGATGGACTTCAGGCCAAATGGAACCTAGTGGCTTCAGTAATGGGTGTTTGTCAAACTGTTTCCATGGGTCAATGGTTGATGTAGCTGGCAGGGATGTATCTCTTGCCTGGATGGTCATGCACTAGGAGGATGCTGTTTTTGACCAAATGGGGAGAAACCATTGATGCTATGGTAGAACTGAGCCAGTTTGCAAAGGAAGGCCACAGACAACCCTGATGCCCAGAGCCAGCTCTTCTGAAGCCACTTGTAGTCTTGAATTTCCTGACAGTGGCATACAGTGCATGCCTGCCCCTGACTTCAGGTCTCTGAGTGGGTCTCTGTCATGCATGTGTTTCATTAGAATCACTGCTCAGCTACCCAAATATTTTACACTGGTTTCTTAATATTTGGGCAACCACAAGAACATAACTGGGAGCAGAGTGAAGGCATTAAAACAGGGACATGGTTGGGAAAGGCAATTCTGATCAAAGGAGCAATTGTTGATGAAGGACTGGAGACACAGGCCACCATTAAGTGTTTGGAGTGTTTGGGTCACAGGTAGGAACCCACTAGATCCTAAAGGTAGAAAGGGGTCCAAAATTAGGATGAAAGTCATATGCAAAATCAAAACAAAACAAAATAAAGGAGAACTTTGAATTACATTGTCTATCATAAGTCAACAAATGCCTGTAAATATGTTTTGTTGAAATAGAGGGTTGAGTTCCTTTCTGAGTTTGATAGACACAGTGAAAATCCACCATGCCCACATGAATACCTAGGATGGATAAATGCCAATGACTTATATCTATGTCTGGGATCTCATTGTTGTGGCCAATGTCAGAAATACAACGTTGCATTGGCCTCAGTTTGATTTCGTCTCCTTTGAGCCCAAGGTCTTGATCAGTGAAATAAAACCCAGCCCCAAGAAACAAGAGAATGAAGAGAAGGCAGAATGGTGAGCAGCTGAAGGAGGCACAATAAACCGTAATAATTGCTGATAAAACTTTATGGCTGGTCATTAATCCTAACCACTTCAATTTCCAAAAGGAAAGATTCATTGTCTTTTTAAATAGACAAAATTTGAGTTTATGGGAAATTTAATAATATTCATGCTTATGTAATAGAGACTCCAAGAGTCTTAAATTTCATATGGCTTTGGAGTAGACACAGGATGTTGTAGAAGGAGACAGGTTGAGGAGTCAGGTTAATGGACAAAGGCATGGGTGTTAAGCTGGTTACTGGAGTTTTCTGAGCTTTAGGGTTCCCTGGAGAGTGGTAAGTGGTGGAGATTCTCAAATTGAGCTCATAAGGAGGCACAGAACCTGCTCCAGGCAGTGATACCTGGGAAGCAGAGCTGAGCCTGTTCAAACATCAAACTATCTGGATACATGAAGGTTCTGGTTCTCTACTCGTCCTTCTACCAGCATTGGCTCTGGGCCACACCCTGATACGTCCTGAGTGACTGCAGTGTCCCTTTGTTCTCCATTCATCATCCAGAGGGACCAATGACATGAGCCAGATCATGCCTGTTATCCACTAAATCTACATATAGGGCTTTGTTTCTTAGTTATAATAAAGGCCAAAGCTATGTTCACACAAGGCTCTTCATGACCTGTACATACCTCTTTGTTCTCTCTCTCTCTCTCTCTTTCTCTCTCTCTCTCCCTCTCTCTCTCTCCTCTTGCCTGTCCAACTACACTGACATCCTTGCAGTTTCCAGAACATTCTAGATAGACACTTTCTTCAACATTCTGCATTCCTAGTTCCTCTTCTCTAGTAGGCTCACTCCTTGGACAGATTTACTTTGTGCTTCCCTTACCAGTTCTCCATTAAGGCATCTCCTTCATCATCTATCCATAGCTCCACTAACTCAGTCCTATTCCTAGACCCATCCCCAGTTGCCTCTTCATCCCAACCTCCAGCCCTTTATCCTCATTATCCTTTGTTACAATCATCATAGCATCACTTATGTTTTATTGGCTGTTGACTTATGGAGTTCTCTTACAGGAAGGTGGTCTCTTAGAACACAGGGTCCAGTTTATTCTGTAATCTACAGTGTACAGTGTACAGTGTAATCTATAGCAGCAATTTGAATCATGTCACTTAACTCCCCACATCACTTGAACTCTGAGCTGAAACTTGGAAACAGATTTACCTGGACTCTTCAAAGAGCAACCTACAGAGATTTCCTGGCCAGTGATCATCCCCAAAGCCTGAGGCTTCAGGCTGAGCTGTGTCTGGATACTTAAACAAGGCACTCAGGTCAGAGAGCCTGGTTCGGCATAGGCATCTTTGCCTCAAGTTGTGGTTTCATAACTGACAACAGGGCCAATGAATTTGCTCTACTTGGCATTTGAAGATGTTTAAAAGAGACACCACACACACAAAGAGCCCTAAATACTCATAATTATTACACATCACCTAGCAATACAATAGGACTTGATAAAACAGAAAAACATAAGATTCTAGCTTCTAGTGGGGAGACAGGTCAGTTGGTAAAGTGCTTGTTATCTAGGCATGAGGACCCAAGTTTGATCTCCCATAACCCATATGAAAAAACCAGGAATGATGATGCAGGTTTGTAGCCTCAATGCCAGGCAACAGAGACAGGAAAAGCCCTGGCACTCACTCAGTAGACAGAGTAGCCAAGTTAGCAAGTCTTGAGGAAGCTCTAGTCAAACTTCCTTCTGCTGCTCCTGGGTTTCAGCAAATTCATCCCATAGGACTTCAGCACCAAGGGTAACTAGGAGTCTCAACTCTCACTCTCTATCACAGTGCTTAGCACAGGAAAGAACAGATCACAAGCTAAACAAAACAAGCAGAAAGGAGTTCCAAACAAACAGAAACAAAACCAGGAAGGCCTCAGAGGTGGATTGTACTGTTGTCTTTCCAGCCACAAAACCCAGTTGCTTTTCACAGTAAAACAATATAACCCTGCAAGCCTAATTTCATGACTAAATGGTATTTTAGAGAGAAACTATCTGTGTAAAGGTACCATCTCTTATTCCATGAGATAGTAAGGCAATAAAGGGGAGGGAATAATCGGTTCCCAGACATATGTCACAGAGAGGACCCAGAGGTGACTGGTGCAAGGATTAGTGACATTTCAGAATATGTACCAATCTGTCAACCATGAGGCACTGAGGGATCAAAAGGCTGGTGTGTCTTCACTTCCATGGTTAAACCACGCAAATGGGCCTACCTCTCTTATCTACTACCCTATTCTGGTCATGATTGTCTGCAGACCACACTGGTCCACCAAATGCTGGGTTTACAGGTGAGTAACGGATCTTGACTGGAGGATACATCTGTTTAAACAAGGGTGGGAGTGGACTATGCTTGGGAAAATTCCTTAGGGGAAGTGAAAAATTTCATTATCCAACAAACAAACAAAATCTCAAAATAAAACAAAAAACCACCACCAGCACCAACCACAACAAATGTCATAATTCACACACTGTGAGACTCAAAGAAATATGATTCTCTGTAGCATCATATTTAACAAATGGATCCTGAGGTCTTTCAGGTGGATTTGCTTCTCAATGTTTGAAAAGAACTGTTGGGGGCACATGGTGCCTGGCGATTGTTACAGCAGCATGGTGGCTAACTGGGAAGTTATGACATGTGGGCAGCAGGTGCTGTTTCCTGTTTGCTTTGCTTGGAGACTTGTTTTTTATCTCATTTTTCATGAATACTTTGATAGCAGCTTAGTGAGTTGCTCTGAGGTGTGTGTGTGTGTGTGTGTGTGTGTGTGTGTGTGTGTGTGTGTATGTATGTATGTATGGGGGGTGGGGGCAAGGGAGGAATAAATATTTGCAATTTGGGATCTAGGATGGGCAGATACAAATGTCAGTTGTTAGCTTTGTAATTGCCAATATTTCAGGCCTTGTTACCATTATCTGCAAAAATGGAATAATAACTGTGTGTACCTCATAAGCCTGCTAGAATGATCATAAACAGAGATAGACATCATATATATATATATGTGTGTGTGTGTGTGTGTATGTATGTATGTATATAGTGTATATATATATATATTTAGTGTGTGTATATGTATATTTATGTGTATGTATATGCTCCCTGCACACATAGAAATGGTTAAATATATGTTGTACATATGCATACACACATTTGCTCCTTACATACATAGGGATTGTTAAACACACACACACACACACAAAAAAAAAAAAAACCACGTTATCTAGTTAGCATTAACTGTCAAAAGGACACAATCTAGAATCAGCTGAAAAAATAAAGAGTAATTAGCTTTGTGTGGGGGGGATCTGTGAATTTTTTTTGTGAGAATCTGTCTTCAGATTTGTTAATTGATACAGGAGTGCCCAGCCCACCATGGGCAGTACCATTTCCTGGGCTATCTAAAGGTGCTAGCTGCACATGATCAGCAGTGACCCAGGGAAGAAGCCAGAAAGCCGTGCTCCCCATGGCTTCTGCTTCATGCTCCTGCTTGAGTTCCTGCCCTGAATTCCCCCAGACTGTGACCTGGAAGTGTAAGCCAAATAGCTTTCCCTGCACCTCTAATTGTTTCATGACAGGGTGTCTTATCATAGTAACAGAAAGGAAACCAGAACACACACACACATGAATGCATATGCACACACACACACACACACACACACACACACACACACACACACTTGTAATCACACACTCACACTTGCACACACACGGTGCTCAGATATCCTGCATCTGCTAGCACTTACATAACAACATGAATGTCAATCTCATTGACATCACTGCCCACCAACTTCTGTTCTCAGCTCCACAGCAAGCCATGGTATCTGAGTGCTGTCTTTCCTGTAGTAATCCTGGGAGTCTGCCTTTGTTCTAACAGGCTCCTTCCCTTGATTGAGGGATGATGCAGAGGCACCATCCCATGGCAAGAACAGAAGTTGGCAGGCTTTATTTCTTAGAGTTAAAGTAAAAGTCTTATTACTGGAGTCAACAGATGAGAAATAGAAGCACTGCAGTGAGCGCGTGACTCTCATGAGCCTCCAGACACAGGAATTTACTGTGAAAAATATTCCGGCCAGGTTTGGAAACAACTTTGCAATTTATTTTTCTGACCTGTTCCCTTTTCTCACTAGTGTTTGCCTCTAGAGGCAACAGGGAGTCTGCCAGAGGATCCAGCCAAGTGGTCCTTTGGGTCTGGGGTCTATCTCTGCCATTAATGCTTTGATGTGGATGCTGATGCCCATGCCAAGGGGTGGGGCAACTTAGGATGCCTTGCCACTGATTTGCAGCACCAGGGAAGTGGCTGAAAGACCCCACAGGGTTGGGCTCTGCCTCTATCCTTCTTCCTTGCACTCAAAATCAATTCGTCTTTATTTGCTTTATCTCTTGGGTCTTGGGTAAAAGTTCATATGAACACACATTCTGAGCCTCACTAAACTCTGGACAACCACAGACTAGCATTCTTCTCTGTCCTGACATGCAGAGTCTTGAAGATCAGACTGCTTCTGACAGCTCCAAGCCTTCCAAACAAGGTGCTGGCCTGGACACACAGGCAGCTGCTAGCCTATTGAGGAGGAGGCTCTGAGGCCAGAAGGAAACATAAACCAACCTAGACACACATAGGCCTTTAAAGGAAGCACAAGGACTTCCCCATATGAAGGTCCTAAGAAACGCCACAGTAAGTATTTGAAGGAAAGTTGGACTTAATTCCACCAGTTGCAGCTAGAGTAATATTACTGGGTTTTCTAAACAACTTGGTGTGTAGCCAATTCCCATGTGTAGCATATAACTCACAGATTTAATTATAGATCTTCCTCACTCACTAGTTCCTAGGAAACAAATCCATGGCTCGTGTCTTGTGCATGGAAGGTCATAGCAAGAAGATAAATATTTCCTGGGTTGGAAACTTTATCTAGAGGACACAGGTCCACAACCCAGAAGCCAAGAGCCCTTCAGACAATAGTTGAAAGCTGCTAACTTTGACTAATATCAACGACACTTAAAACTTTCTGTGTTTATCTCAAAGAAAGCACTTCCAACCTAAAAGATGGGAAAATTTCACCATATCTTTTCTCCCATATTCTATGGCTGAAAAACAAATACAATGAAATGTTTCCTTAAAATCTCTTTCCTGTTCAGTTAAGATAAAGGTTGTGTTTATTATCTCACAGGAGGGAGGCTATCAGAGAAATGCAGCTTAATTTTAATCACTTGGATATTGTGGGTCAGTGATCTTTATTAATCTCAAATTAGGAGGAAGCTGCCACAATTGACCAGCTACACTGAAAAACTAGAGCCAGGGAGCAAACTGAAGCAGACATGCAAATGATTTTATGTTATGTGAAGGGAGATCTCCAAGTAAAGAGACAATTTTCTCCCAGGACTAGAGGAAATGCATCTCATTTTACTTGATAATTTTGTGTATTTAACACTCTCTGAAATCGGTTTTGGCTCATTCCCATTAGGGCCACTGACTTTCTGAGTCCTAAGTGAGGATTAAATGGGAAAATAGAACCAAAGTGTTCTGTAAACCCCAAAGAGATCACCCAAATGTTAGCCATTTGCAATTAAAGTTCTGAGTGTGAATTCTTAAACACAATTCTTTGATGACGTATGACAGACCAATGGTGGCTTTCCAGTGTCCTCGGACTCTGGGATACAACATGTTGCTCTCATCAGCAGATTTGCCTTCACTGAGAACATGGAGATCATGAAGCAAACATGCATGGCCAGCTGAAAACCTCACAGAATCATCCCAGAGGATTTCACAGATGAGCTATGTCCCAGCAGAGCTCAGCAAGCCCATGCAGAGAGAAGACAAAACAGAGGAGGCAGTGATTTAAACTTGGCATTAAAACAGCATCAGATTCCCTTCAAACCATGGCGGTCTACAGTTTGTGAGTGGGAGACCAGCGCCTTCAGCATTAAGCAGACTTTGCCATTCTTTTGCAGAGAATCCAGATAGGACATGGGCAGGGAGGAGAGTGTGTCATCCCTTCCTTTCTGGAAAAATAATCGCACATAATTGCTCTTGTTGGGTGTAGAGACATTGTGTATTATTGGCAAGGTCAAAGGTCCAACTTCCTGAGTGGTTACTAAGTGCCAGATGATATACACTTGGCATATATTCTTGTGAAACACAACAACCCTGTGATGTGCTTGGAGTATGCTCAGAGGTTGCTTAGCCAAGGTTTAAGTAATTAGGAGATGGGCGCTTCCTCAGAGGCTCCATGCTTCTATAAACATCATAGGTAAAGGTTTGTTCTCATCTTTCTGAAGTCAATATCTCTACTGGGAGTCCACAGGAAGACTGCCCTTCTGTCTCCAAAACACATACTGCATGCATTCATACACATGCTGCAATACATGGATATCATAGGCACAAACATATATGCAAACTATGTGAGCTTTCACACATACATATACATGCGCGCACACAAACACACATACCATAACCACAAATATACATGCACATATATGGACAGTCACACATAAATAAACACATATGCATGTGCACACACATGCTCACATAGACAACCACACTTTGTCTAATATTTCAGATATAAAAAGACTTCTGAACATGCCAGGTGTAGCACCTCTGACCCACAAAGTTACCAGCTTCCATTCAGCCTCACCTCTGCCTCTCCTCTTGTCAACACTCATTCTTTTTCAATTTTCCCCATTTCAAGTTTATATAATAATCATCTAGCATAAGATTCTTGCTCAAGAACCTCTGACTAAGGGATGATTTTGCTTTATTGAAGAAATGCAGACATGTCAAGTTTTGTGGCCCCAGATGTGGCTGACGGAGCTTTATAGTCGATGAGGTTTTGGTACTGAACAAGGTAGCAGGATCATCATGGAGTCATTGGGTACCTAGGCCAGTATCACCCAGGGCAACTGTTGGTCCCCACTACAGGCTCAGTGAACTCAGATGTGACAGTGGTCATGGGATGCTCTCAACAAACTCTCTGGTCTGTTTGAGGCTTATTACAGAAACCATGTACTTTTAACAGAGAAACAGAGTCCTCCAGCACTAGCTGATTGTTAAACCTCAGATTTCACTCAACACAAAACCAGCCACAGGGACAATGGCTTCAACTCTCCATCCATGTATTTCTATCCCAAGCATTGACAGTAGGATCAAGAGTCAGTCAATAGTCAATGCATTTAAACACACTATGGTGTTGAGAAATGGATGTGAACATCTCAATGCTGGTGGGGAAGAAAATGTATATGATATTTTTCTTTATGCCAGTCATATACTCAAATAATGTATTTGTTAAATAGTGAGCAATACAACGCACATGTTTAAATCTATTGTAACAGCTGCTCATAGGAGACAGAGTCTGTCATTAATGACACTATTCTAGAAGAAGAAAACCCCTTGTTGTATTGCAAATTGTGAAATAAAAAACAAACATAAAGAGACCATGACACTCTGGATTCAGGGTTTGTATTTATTTTAACTAGCCATTGCCTTGAATGACAAAATTTCTAAAATGAAAGTTGTCACACATCATCTGCCAGGTATGCCTCTGAAGACATGGATAGGACTTGGGTCCTGGATGGTCATGTGGTGAAGAAGGATGCAGGACCCTGTGTGTTTCACACAGGAGGTACAATGTTCCCATGAAAGCCTGCAGCTCTTTTCAGACCAGAGATAAAGAGGTGTGAGAGGTAGGACATTACACGAGGAAGTAAGTCAGGGCTGGCCTCAGCAATGCAGTCAGGGTCAGATTGAGTCCAATGCTCTGCACTGCTTAAGTCAGCACCAGACTTCAGAACTCTTCCAAAATCAAACAGATTATGGATGTTCCTTAGGGAAGTTGCTGGAGGAGATTGTTTTCTTTTTAACCTCATGTTTGTGAAGGGCCCACATCATGGGTCCTCGGTTTTCATCTGCATCCATTCCTTCCAAAGAATACAGCATGAGGAACAAGCTTGTTTCTCAAAACAATTGCAGTTCCCATCAAGAATGTTGATTGACTTAGAGTTGTGCTATGAGAGAATGTTTTTCTACTTAAAAAACCTCATTTCTAAATTACAATGTGCCTAATGAAATTTAAAAGTGTGATAATCACCAGGCTCCCACCAGTGTGTTCTCTCATGAACTAAAACAAAGCTACGTTGAAGGGAAGGAAATTATGCTTTGAAAGCTACAAACAGCAAACTACAACAAACCTACAGATTCAGCCTGCTCACAGTGACACCCAGGAGGCAGTTAATTTCCCATCACTCTCCAAGTATAAGAAATATTAGTTGCGGGGTGTTGGTGGCACACACCTTTAATCCCAGCACCGGGAGGCAAAGGCAGGTAGATCTCTGTGAGTTCAAGGCTAGCCTGGTCTACAGAATGAGATCCAGGACAGACTCCAAAGCAATACAGAGAAACCCTGTCTCAAAAACCAAAAAAAAAAAAAAGTTTAAAAAACCCTGCAAATTGTTACTTATTGCTATTAACATTTTTTAAAATTATATGCCCCCATGTGTGTTGAACACATGAATTTAGGTACCAGACAGGGGCAGAGGTATTGATCCATGTAGAGTTGGAGTTTCAAGCAGTTGTGAGCATCCATCCTGAGTGCTGGGAATCAAACTCAGGTCCTCTGAAAGGGCAGTTCATTTTCTGACTGCTGAGCCATCACTCTAGTCCTGGACTTGCTTTTTAATCTGTGCTGAATCACCTTTTAGGCAGATGCTAAGGAATGCTTCCTTTAATTAGAAAAAAAAAGTATGTTGTTTCTATGTCACTCTACATCTAGAGTAAAGTTAGGAAACAGAGAAGGATGCAGAGTCTAGAAATCTTCAGGGCAGGGTCCAATCTCTGACTATGTGGTCCCAAGAAGCCGCTTTTTATTCTTAGTAAAATGACAGTGATGATAGTATTGATCTGTCTTGGTTGGAAGAATTGATGGATGGACTTGTGACTGAGATCCAGCTAATGTCTGGAACACAAGGAGTGAGTACCCAGGTCTAATGGAAATGCTGCTTTCTCAATATGACCTGTACATCCTAGAGGCCTGGTTATGCTTCATGAAATGAAATATCTTTAAAGTCCTACCAAACCACCATCACAAGTCTCGTGTGAGTGTCCAGTCCTGTCACCAAGAAAGAGGGATGCACTGGTCAAGTAAGAACAGCTCAGGGTCTGAGAATACACACTTCCCAGTAAGGTCCCTCGGTGTTTAGCAATGATACATGTATTTCCTTTCACAATGAGTTGTTCCAGAGAGTAAGCATGTGCCTCTCTGTGACTTCTAGAGGCTACATTAATAAGTTAGGGGGAAGTGAACTGAACACATGAAGGACCCAGGCCAGGCTATTTGTGTATTATAATGAGCACTAATCAAAAGTCTTACTCAGAGAAAGAGTGGAAGATGAACAAAAACAAAGCCTGCCAGCCTCTGGCTGCGTGGGTTCTGTAGACACAGCTACAATTGTTAGGGTCATTAGCAGGCATGCTGACATTCAGCTATGAAGTGGTATTTGCAGACACGGAGTGGGTGAAATTATATGGTCCGTTTAAATAAAATCAGTCCCAGAACAGATAAAAGTCACAGGGTGACCATTTTTTAAAATAGAAGATTGAATTGAAAAATCAGCATTTTAACGGCCCAATGATCCAAATATTAAGTTGATAATTAGACCAGAGTGACATCCATGAGAACCTAGGCACAATCTTATATTTCTATGGCCATGTATGACACGCCAGAGAAGTCAGGTGCTTAGAAATTATTGACCCAAGCTAGATGGTATTCGATTATCAGTGGTGGAGGGAACTTTGATATCATTGACTCTCAGTGGGTGTGGTGTGGTGTGATTTTGCCTTCAGGGAACTATTTGGTGATGTCTGGAGATAGTTCTGCTTATTGTAAAGGAGGTAGAGGGATCTAAGGTAGAGGCCAAGGGTACTGCTCAACGTGTTACATTGTACAGAGGAGCCCCCATGATAGAACTGTCTGGTCCAAACCATCATTGTGTTGCTGTTGGATTCTCCCATTTCTATTTCCAGAAGAGAGAAGTCAACTGACTTTTCAGGAGCATGGCAGTTAAGTGTCTGAATAGAGAGAGTTAGATTCTAGAACCCTGACACAACTTTTATTTATTTTACAAATATTTATTTAATTTTTTAATTACAGGTATGCTTACTTGGCTTATGTCCACATGTGGGTGTGTGCACCTGATTTCAGGTGCCCTCAGAGGTCGGATAGTACTCTTAACCACTTGTGCCATCTCTCCAGCTCTGCTATTCTTATTTGTATGCTGAACTTTTCATATGTATAGTCATCTTGTGCATTCTGTTCATCTAGATAACACTGACTGATACACACATGGTACCAAATGCAATCTTGCATTTGGGATCTCCAACTGATAAACACACATTTGGTTGATGGGATCCCCAACGGATGACCATACATTTGGTTGGGTAGCTTGAATTGGGGATATGTGATGATTTCTTGGGGCAGAGTCAATGTTGAGAAAAGTGTCTTCCTCCAGTGAATTTATTTTCCGGACTCATTCTATGTGCTTGCTTAGACAGCTGTGAGGAATTCTGTTACTGACGAGTAGGGAACTGGAACTTATTCTTGAGGAACTGATGGCAGGTAGGAAGTTTGAAGCAAATAGGAAAACATGACATGGGCTTATGCTTTTAATTGCCATATTTTATATAAAATCGTGGTGTCAAACATGTGTATATTTCAGGGGACCTATATTTTCAAAAAATTCTCTGCCCCCAAAGGTAGACACTTGTCCCATGTGGCTACTAATTTTTAAGCAGTCTGGATAACTACTTTGTTGATCACACTGGCCCAATCTCATGTGCTCAGCAGCCAACTAAGACTGTTGCTTGCCTTACTGGATGGGCAGATGGAGAACTGACACTTCATCACAGACAGTTCTATCAGATGGTCATATCCTATGATGACACCCAGGGTCTGACGTGTCATGTCTAAGGAGACTATAACATAGCCCATAGTATGGAGCTTTAGGCCATCTCTGGCCTAAAATGGTAGGGGAGGAAGGAGGCTAAGAGTTTTCTCAGTCCAAGACCCCAAACATGATGTCAAGAGAACTACCATTCAAGAATCAGACAGCTTTGGATCAGGAAGAAGCCTTAAGGGTTGAAAGTTAGTGTCCCCTTTTCACAAAAACACTAGTCTTAGTTCCCAAAATTAATGTCTATCTACTTCAATTCTGTTAGAGGTGGGGAATTTCCATTCTGTATTTTGGAAACAACTAGAGATATGCTTCAAGTTGAGGGTGTTTGAAGAAATGATATTTAAAATGGTGTGTGTGTGTGTGTGTGTGTGTGTGTGTGTGTGTGTGTGTGTGTGTGTGTGTGTGTATGCATGCTAAGCACAGTGTATGATACCATAAAGCCTTTGATGAGTTGGTGAATTGTCAGACCACAGGGCAGATTGCTGCAGGGTTTTCTTTCTTTTTATATATTTTTTTTTGCATTTTCTTATGCTCTGTCAGTGAGCAAATCTGCTTGTTTGATGCTATCATCAAAACAGAGGGCTGGCTGGTAAGGTAGGGATTTTCTCAGTCACTTAATAGCTACCCAGCTCACACCAGGAGGCTGGGTTCTGCCCCTGGTGCCTTCTACTCTACACAGCTACTCTGGACCCAAGGTTTGAGTTCCTCTCTTCTTCTCGGCCAGTGTCCACACTGCCTCATTAGAAAGAGAAGTAGAGCCAAACTAATTGAAGCTGTGTGTTTCTGCCTTCACAAGTGGCCTACCTTGGAGACTCAGATCATAAATTTTCATCTTTAACCAAGCGAGTACATTGATTAACTAGCTGGACAGTACTATATAAAAATCCCCAAATAATCTACATGTCTTAGAAGTATTTTCTTAATTCCAGTTCCAAACCAAATTGAAATGGTATTCTTGCCAAAAATCAAATGTACTGTTCTTTGATTTTTGGAGAGTGAGGCAAGAAGCTGTCACAGGGCTGTCCAATAGAGAGGCTGCTATCCATATAAGGCTACTGAGTGCTTTACAGTATATGCTCAGTGTGACAGAAGAACTAAAGCTTATGTTTTATGTAATTTTAATGTATTAAAAGGCAGACAGTTAAGTAGCTACAGGTACTGACACTAGACACTGTAGATCTGGGATTTAACTAAGTAGCTTTGTACCAGCATGGAGGGTCTTTGACCAGGGTAGGAAGTGTAAAGTGCAGGCTGACAGGTCTTAGAATCCCTGAACCTTGAATGTTCTTTTATGACTGTTTGATTTCAACTCACAAATCAGGAAGGAAATGAAACAGTGGTCCAGATAACTGGAGTCTATTAGGAAGACAACAGCATACCATCTTAGAGGTAATGCCAAGTAAGAAGACGGGGCTTCTTGAAGCTTCTGAGTGCTGTCCTTAGATATGGCACTAATAGGAAGGAATGGATTCTGAGTGAGGTGTGTGATGGGACTTGTGATTCCAGTCATGCTCCTGTGATCTGACAGTCACAAACTGGCTCCATCTTTTTTAGAAACCCATTTTCTTCTGAACTGGATAAGCCTCTGATTACCCAGGAACCGAACAGAGTGGGATTTCCTATGAAGCCACTTCCAAGCATCGGCACTGGGTCTCCTCTGCACCTGTACCTGTAAATCCTTCTAATTTTCTTAGATCAAAACTGGAAGGAGATTACTGTGGCCTGGCCTCATATCTGCATGTTGGTGTAATGTTTACTTGGAAACAGCCAAGGATGCCACTGTCCCCTGAACCTGGAGTGGCAGGTCCTAAGTCCTTATAGATGGGAAGCAGGGCATAGAAATATAGCCTAGCTGGTAAAATGCTTGCTGTGCAAGCATGAGGACACATGCTAGGATCTCTCCTAGAAAAGCTACTGTACAAGACAATGACAATATCAATAGACATGCTTACATGGAATGCAGGAATCTCATGTGGTCCCAACCCTAGACAAAATCCTGCAGGTAACTAATGAGCACTGAAAGAGGGGGGGCAAGCCTCTCCCAAGGATGAGCCACCCAGCTGCTTATCAAATACAAAGACGTCAGTGCTGAAACCATATTCATATACATACAAGCAACAAAAGAGGATTTGGCAGGTTATATTTATATTATTTGTGTATTATGTATACATGTAAGCAATAATAATCAAATAAAAAGAGATCAATTTGAGATGAGGGACATGGGAAGGGAGGGATGGAGGAAACATGGGGTCTAGAGAGAGGAAAGGGAAGGGAGCAAGTGATGTAATTATATTTTAATTAAAATGTATTAAAATTTAAAATTAAAATGAAAAAGTGTTGTGCCATACATCCTTCATCTCAGCACTGGGGAATGCAGAGTCAGGCAGATCCCGGGGGGCTCATCATCAAACATTTTAACACAGTTAGTGAGCTCTAGGTTCTGTGAAAGACCCCATCTCGAAAACTAAGGTGAAGTGGAATCAAGGGAGACACTTGACATCCATCTATGGCCTCCACACACATGTGCACAAACAAACACGTTACATCCAGTCATATGTATACTCATGAATACAGACACACATGTATGCACACACCTGTAATACACAAATATGCATGCTACACACACTCATGCACATGCATGGACACACACACACACACACACACACACACACACACACACACGTTGCACAGAAGAGCTTAGTAAGAACTGTCCTGGTGGTGAAAGAGAAATAAAGTGAATGAGGAGGCAACATGGGAGAATACAGGGCAGAAGCTCAGTTCAGGCAGATTTTAGTCTGTTTCCTAGGGAAAAACAAAGCATCATATTATCAGAGAGGGAGAGGCACAGAGAGGAGAGGGACAAAGAGGAGAGGGACAAAGAGGGAAGGGTTTAGAGAGGGAGAGAGTTCTAGAAGGCTCTTTATGTCCTAGTTCTCAAAGCAGTTTTTCAAATACTTTTCCAGATTTGGTGACTGCAAAAACAGGATGCTCAGATAAACTGAATAAGCAATGACTAAATCTTAAATTATACTACCTCCTGTGCAGTACTGAGGACTCATTGATACGTAAATATTAGTCATATTTCGTTTGAAAATTTGACTTTACTGGGCCTTCTATTTATCTGAAAAATCTATTTATGAAATACATGTCTTGAGAGACAACCCATGTTAAACACAGACCACGTGGTTCACTGCACCCTGGGGATGCTGCTGGCTCTAGCACCCTACCAGAGATTCCCCAAACAGAGCATGTGAAAAGCTCAGCGGAGTGCTACAAAGATACTCCCTCCCATTCTCTTCCACAGAGTGCTTTGCAGACTTCTGAGAAGAAGGAACCCAGCAAGCATTTCCAAACCAGCTCCAAGGGCAGAACATGGGAATTTCAATACTAGAGTCACACTGTGCTAGCTATAGGCATCAGGAAGAGGTTATATCCCAAGTCTTGGACCAGGCACATGGAAACATGCATGACCGGTTATAAGTAACAGTGTCATGGAGTCAGGGTGAGAACTGTGTGGTTCAACATTAGTATTTAGCCTGATCAGGGAAGTGGTGACTGCTCACTTTGACAGTCACACCACAGAGAGGAAGTTTCCCTGACAATGGCCATTTCCCTGACAAGGGATACCAGTGCATTCATGGATCCTGAAACATGAGGAAGATGGTAGTGTAGGAGGAAGCTGGCTTGGTCCCAAATTGAATGAGACTCTCCCTGTCCCACCCTGCCCCAGTGCCCCCCTCCCCGTCCCACTATAACATGGGTTTGTTTTTTTTTGAATTTTTGAATTTTTGAATCCAGCTCACACAGCTGATGCAATGATGATTTGGGGAGGAGTGGGCAGAGGACTGTTGGTGCATAGAATCATTTGGTGATCTTCTTTATATTGGAGCTATGCAGCCATCTCTGTTTCTCATTAGTTTCTGCCTTTGTTAGGGATCGCATTATAGAATGGTGTGTGATGGGTGGTTTGAAGAATAGGCATGATGGTGTCCCAGCTCCGGCGGCTGGAAGCTGGAGATCAAGGTCTCTCCGAAGACTGCAAAGGAGCATGTGTTTCTGCCTTGCTCTCAGCTTCTGCTGGCTTTCTGTTAATCTTCGGCATTTCAGGCCTTGTTGCTGTGTTATTCTGTCCTCTGCCTTCATCTTCATCTGTGTGTCTTTATATCTGCCTGTGTTTGAGACTGTCTCCACATCTCCCTGTTTTATAAGGAAATTGATGGCATGGGGCCAGGACCGACCCTAGTAACCCCAATTTAAACAGGCAGTCTTGTCTTGGAATAAGGCCACATGATGAGGTCCTGAGGTACTGACTTCAGGATTTGAGGAGGACGAGGCCAATCCATAACTGCCTTCCTCTACAACAGTGGTTCTCAACTTGTGGGTTGCAACCCCAAAGGGGTCACAAACCAGATATTCTGCATAGTGTATGTTTACATTATGACTTATGACAGTGGGAAAATTACAGTTACGAAGTAACAGTAAGTAATTATTTTTTTATGGTTGGGGGTCAGCACAACATGAGGAACTGTGTTAAAGGGTCACAGTGTTAGGAAGGTTGAGAACCACTGCTCTACAGCAACCCTAATCACCAGTTTTCCTGCCTCCCAGGACTAGAATGCATCTTAACATAGACAGTGTCAAGTAAGAGATGCTGGAAATCTCAGGGAAGGACACCAAGTCCTTCCCTGATCCCATGGGACTAGTGCTTGCTTATAACTACCCTCATTTACAATGACAATCTAAGACTCTGAATATTACTTCTCTTTGTAATCGCTGTGAATTCACCATTGCAACTCAGTGTGGCCCTGAAACTGGGCACTGAAAATCCAAAGCCCGCTCTTGCTAGGCTCTATTTTCTAAGAAGTTTGGAAAGTATCACATGAAAGAGAGTTGGACAACAGTGAGACGTATTACTATGACAGCTCTGACAACCATTCATTCCTCCCTCCCCTCCCGCTCTCCATCCCAAGAGAAACATTTAATACCACAAGTTGATTTGCCCTTGAATTAGTACCAAAACCTTTGTGGGAAGGATGCCAGGAGGTTGGTCCTCTTCCATCATCCTGCCTGATAGTGCACAGTTATCAGAGACCACCATGCGAAACAGAACAAGTCAGACTTGCGGAAAGAAACATCACAGGTTTTCTATTGTTTGTGTTTGTGGATCCTGGGTTTTATATAGATACATCAAATAATACCTATCTGTCTATGACATGAAAGTAGAAATTACATTGTCTGTGGGAAAGAAGGAGAATGGAGGGGAGTGGAGGCTGGAGTGGGTAGAGGCGAGCATTTCTAAGTACATGGTATACTCATGCAGTGGTTTCAATGAGATCTTCCCCACATTCTCAGGCACATGAATACTTGCCCCCACAGGGATGCAGACATGGCTCAGTGGCTAAGAGCACTGTTTTCTTTTCCAGAAGACCCAGGTTCAATTATCTGACCCATGTAGCAGCTTAAAACCATCTGTAACCCCAGTTTTAAAGGAACCTATGCTCTCTTCTGGACTCTATGGGCCTGTATGGATGAGGTACACAACAAAAAACACCTATACATATAACATAAAATAAAAGGGAAAGCTTTTAAAAATTATGAGTATTTAGGCCCCATTTGATGAGCTATTTGGACACGCTTAGTAGAGGTGGGCTTGCTGGAAGAAATACCTCTCTGGGGCAGGCTTTGAGGTTCTAGCCATTCACAGTTCACTTCTTGTTTGTGGTCTGAGATATGAGTTCTCAGCTGTTCTTGCCACCACACCTGCCTGTTACCATACTTCCCTGCCATGATGGTGATGGGCTCTTACCTCTCAGAATCCATAAACCCCAAATAAACCCTTTCCTTTCATACGTTGCCTTGGTCATGATGCTTTATCTCAGTAGTAGACATGTAACACACATGAACATGTCTTTATGAAACACATCACTGTGTACAATGAGTATATGCCAACAACAATTTATATATCCATCCAAAATATATGCATACAATCACTGCTCTCAAACACACAAACTTAGCTATAGTCTCCCTGCTTCATAAAGACAAACTTATTCTCAGGAAGTGGGAGAAGTACACTCGGGAACAAGTCTGCTGTGTGCAGTGCCACTAAAGTTCATAGTGGCTTATAGGAAATTGGAGACAGAAACAAGGAAATGAAGGTAGAGGCAGAGACATTTCAAAATTTACTGTGTACTTAGCTTGTGTCAGCCACTGTGTGGGCACAGGGCTTGCCAAATCTTAAGCTGGGACATGGGGATTATTTATAGGCAGCTTCTTTTAATGGAACGGATGACCTTATTAGAATAGCTTCCTTCATAAAAAGGGCTGGTGAGCTGGAGCAGGGAGACAGGGGTTGTGTGGGAGAGAGAAGAAAGGAGGGGAGAAGGGTTTTCAAAAGGCTTGCCAATTTTGCCTTTGGGGCAAATGATGGGGTCTGTTTTGCTCTGTGCTTTGGAAAAGCAGTTAAGAGGATCAGCCATCTAAGGAAGTGTGGTCCTATCGGGATGAGCACATGCCTGCACACCCTTTACTTCTCATTCATATCATCATCACTCTATCAGAAATTCTTCAGCCCCATGTTTTACTCCATCATAACCAGAGCCTTTAAAATTCATGCATATTATGTGCTAGTAAAATGGCTCAGAGTGTAAAGACACTGCCTGGCCTGACAACCCGAGTCCTATGCCTGGGACCAGACTGGTAAAAGAAGAGCATTGACTCCCACAAATTGTCCTCTTACCTCCACAGGCACACTCTGGCATGCACCCCTCCCAAATAAAATTGAATAAATAAATAAATGTAATACATTTTAATTAAAAATTAGACCTAGGCAGTATTGCTCATTAATAATAATAATAATAATAATAATAATAATAATAATAATATATTTTTTTACAAAGGGAATTTGTCCAGCAACCCCTATAGCAGAATTTCTTGTTTCCCACTAAAACATGCTCTAAGAAATATGTTCAAGGCTCTCATGATTTTAAGTGTGAAGACTGACAGCTCCAAGGAGACTCTCAAAGGTGGATGGAACAGACATAGAGGCAAACACATGGGTAGTTTCTCATGTTTGCCAAACACAACTATACAGCATATTAGACTGGAGAACTGCCAAGGCTCCTCTGGGGACTGACTTCCCGCCATGTCTCTCCTGGCTGATCAAGTGGACATTTCTACAGTTTCTGAATTTGTTCCACCTCTGTCTCTGAACTGATGTTAGTGTCCACAGTGTGACCTCTGCTTTGAGAATTCAGATGACAGCCACTGACTGCGTGGGGTAGGCAAAATGATAACATTTGTGCTTTTCTTTCAGTTGCAAAATAACGAAGGTAGTTTTAAAAATAGCACACATTTTAGGATGTATTATACAGTTGTGAGTGTTGGCACAATGTGGTGTTGTTGCAAATTTTAAGGCACCAGGGACTAGGGAGAAGAACAGTGGGTAAGAGCACAAGGTGTGTAAGCATGAGGAACCAGGTTTGAATCTTCAGCACCCACATTGAAAAACAAACAAACAAATAAATAAAGGGAAGATCACACATATCTGTAACCCCTATATAGTAAAGAATGGAGACAGAAGAGCCCCAGAGCTTGCTGACTACAGTCTCAGAAAAAAAGCAAGCTCTCAATTCAGTGACAGACCTTGTCTCAAGGGAGTAGGGTGGAGGATGACAAAACAGGCTACCTGATATCTTCCTTTGGTATTCACATGTACATGTTTGGACTTCTGCACACACATGCAATACACGACACACATTCACTGTCTGTCTCTCTCTCTAAAACACACATGCACATTTGTGCATGCCCGCACATGCATACACACACACACACACACACACACACACACACACACACACACACACAAGCTCATTTCACAGTAAATTGTTGCATAATTTACATAATGTCACACTACACAAAGGCTCTTTCAAAAAGCCAGAAAGAGAAGATCGCTAAGAAAATATTTAGTAGGAAATCCCTCCCCCCTAATTTTCAAGGCTAAAACTTCAAAATGGGACTTTAAGTAATACACTGAAAATAAATTATGGATGTATTGAAGAATCGAATGTGAAAATTAAGCTACAGCAATTTAGAAAATGGTGAATGTATTAACATGACTCTGATCTTGAGATAGATGTTAATTGTATAAATAAAAGAATAAGTCATAAAGAGAAATGGCATTGTGTCTGCTAACACTTTAAAAAATCAGTATCCTGACACATCAGATAAAATTAATTTCAATAATAACTTGGCAAGCGTCCAACAGATGTAGACCAGGCAATAAATTTATACCCACCGTAATTTTGGAGTCTTTGCAAGTGTGTAGGGGGAGTGCCATGTACAAGTAGAGGAAGGGGAAAGTTGTGCTTCACAGGACATGGGGGGAAGGGGAGAAACACTGCTCCTGCATCCCATAAATGCATAAGAGATAACATTACCTTATCATTTCCATCTATGAAAATGACAGATTTCAGAGACACGAAGTTAAACACTGGCAAAGGTCAGGTACCTGGGGGCTGCCACATGCTGCCTAGGTGAGAATCAAATTCACTTTTATTTCTTTGCACAGCATTTTGGGGGTCACATACCCACTACTGAAAAGACTGGCTTCTCCAGTACCAACTGTGACTTCGAAGGATGGAAGGTAAGTAATTCTGTAATTATGGATGCCCACCTCAGTCACTGCCTCAGCTTGCAATGATTCAGTTTTTGGTGAAAACCAAACCACCAGCAATGGTGGAAAGCATAAATAACAGCTAATAATGTTTTTTTATGTGGTGATTATTACACACTATGGCTGGGGAAAAGATGATGGAAGCAACAGTGGTGTGTGCATCACCATCTTTCAAAGTGGTAACATATTCCAAATATGTTACTGGATCATTCATATTTACATATGTGTAAATACATATATTTAAATGTACATTTTATGATAAAAATAGATGTAAAAACCCCACCAAAAGTCTATGAGAAGTAAGAATGTAAGTGCATTCTTCTTTCTTATTTGTCTCTAGCAGCAAAGATTACTTACTTTTCTAACCAGAAAAGTTAATTTGAAAATGAAATATTAGTGTCAGCATTTTGGGAAAATGTGGCCATGTTATGAGGAAGCTACATTTTCTTTAGTAATGGGCTAGGGAGGGCAAAGGCGTTAGAATTGATTCTGTTGGGAATAGTGCTAGAATTACACATTGTTGTTTTTTGAGGTAGCACTGTCCATTCCAATGGTGTCCCCAAAACTTTTGAAGAATGGGGTCCAGAGGGAAAGATAAGAATTTTGAAAATAGTGTTGTGACGGATCATGGTCACTGTCAAGTTGACTGCGCTTAGAATCACCAAGGAGACACACCCCTGCTTGGCAGCGAGGGCATTTCCAGAGAAGTTAAACTAAGGAGAGAAAAATTCGGGTGGCACCGTTACCATCAAGCTGAGTATCCTCTCTCATCTACCTGCTTCCGGACTGGGGACACAGTTTGACCAGGCCCCTCCTACTCCTGCTGCCATGACTTCTGCGCCATCATGCTCTCAAACAGGGAGGCAGACTTCCCCAAGTTGTTAATTGTCAAGTATTTTGTTTCAATAATGAGAGAAGAAACTAATACAAGAGTAGTAGTCTGTGTTCCTTTCTGTTACTGTGAGAAAAACCCGATCCAAAGAAACTGTAGGGGAAGAAAAGGTTACTTTCAACTTATAGGTTACAGTATCTCATTGCGGGAAGTCAGGACTGGACCTTGAAACAGAAATTAAAGAGGAATGCTTCTTTCTGGCTCTCAGTGTGTTTTCTTACCCTGAACCACCTGCCTAGGGAATGGTGCTGCCAGGAGGTGGACACTCTCACATCAACAACAATCAAGAGGATCACTCACAGACACACCCACGGGGTAATTTGATCTGGGCAATCCCTCAATTTTGACTCTCTTCTCAGATGACTAGCCTGTGTCAAATTGACAGCTGAAGTTAAAGTTGATAGGACAGGTATCGAGAAGAAAATGATGGAAAATGAAGTCAAGAGAAAAGCTTTAAGAGAGCAGACAGTGTACCAATGCAGAGCTCAGAAAAGTTGGACAAAATGTTCACAGATACGCAGTTTAGGAATAACTCCACCTGGGGCCAAGTTATTCCAACACCCAACACCTAGTAGTTCCTTAACTAGGACAGTATTTTACCTATAGACATGTCTCTAGTCCTAATCAAAGCCCATGTTCAAATAGTAGAGAAGTGCTATTGTAAACACATTTGCCAAAAACAGGGTTAAGATATTCACCGGCTTTATAGACTCATTAAGGTCTGATGATGAGGTCTGCCTCCTTCCCCTATATTCTGTACTCATTTCTGCATGCTTTCTCACTTTTGAGCTGAAACCACAGAAAATAGAGCCATTTTCAAATATGAAAATCCAACTGCTTAATTTTTGAAATCTTAGAAAGTTAATTACAGGGTTCGAGAGGCAATAGCTCAGTTTTTTTTTTTCTTCATATTTTTGGGAGTTTTGCAGCACCGTAAATAGGTTCCCATGAATGGCAGTAATATATGTTTGCTTTTCCTTCACAGTTCCACTAAAAATGGTTCATTTTGTAAAAGATACTTGATGCCCAATGGGTATTTTTTTTTTAAAAAAAACTGAATTGGAAAATGGTGTTTTATCAACACAAAGTTAAACGTGAACTCTGAAAGACAGAGTTAGTCTTAAACATGGGACGTACCATCACAGATGTACCTGAATCTATTAAACGGGGAAACAAGATAGGTGAGGGCACTGACTATATTCTCTCTGAACCACTTTCCCAAGCACATAAATTAATCAAATGGCACATGAACAGAAGCCGGCTTGGGGGGTCTGTGTTCCTCATGTTTCTTGAAGTGTAAATGCTCCTGAGATAATAGACATCCGATCGTGGACAGAGAGAAGGGAGGAATCAAGAGGTTAATTATCCGTTGACTCTGGTGGCTTCAGATGTGTGCTTAGGTTTACTCTTCTCTCATCTTGGACCAATTACTCTTTCGGTGGAATCTGACAGGTTTGCAAAATGCATTTCCGTTTAGGGCCCCTCTTCCTCTGATTCAATCCTGCTTAAATGCCACATTAAAGATTTACACAAAATCCTCAGGTCTACCGTTCTCTCTAGCATACCTGGGTGGCACCTGGCTGCTGTCTTATAATGCCAGGCGCTTCTGCTCTTAATGTCAGGCAACAGCTGCTGTAAGCTGGTTCTCTGGAAGCCTCTTTTTGCCCAGAATACAGCCTCAGAGCCAGTGAACCAAACACTGCCAGCCTGGCTACCACTGCTCATGGCACGTTCTCTCTGGCTGAGAAGCTTCCATTCTGCAAACAATGCAGAGCCCAATGACCATTTTTCACTTCAAGAAAAAAAGATATGATCTTTTGGGCTCACCATGCTCTTGGCTGGGCGGCTCTGAGGTCCTGTCCTCTTCCAGCACTGCCTGTCTGGCTATGCCCTATCTCCTGTATCGTGTGGAGAGGATGCTTTCACAGCCCTCTCTGCAGCATCCCCTTGGGAAGAGGTGAAGACAGTAATCTACAGATCCCACCTCTAATTCTGCCTTCTCCTCTCAGCTCCAGGTATCTAATCATATTCTAAGGTCAGACTGTCACACCCATTTGTCACAAACATCCTCTAAGCTGGCTCTATCTCTCTTTGGGACTTGGACATATTTCCTGGTATCTACTTCCTGTCTAGTCTTTCTTTCTTTGACTAAATTGTCAATTTAAGGTCTCTCCATTCTCCCCCTGGACTGTTATTACCCACCATATCTGCTGTATGCCTTGCTGTGGTCATCACATCTCCCACAGTAAACCATGTCCCTTAGCAAGGAATGTGACAGCCCTCCAACATCCTCCCTCAAAAGCTGTCCAAGTTTCCATAGCTATCTATCCACAGGCTTTGCACAATATGAGGGTTTCATGGTAAAAAGCAAATTAGAAATGAAGTGTATGTACACAGACTCTTCTTCATTGCAACAAATCCTGGAGCTGCTATTCTTCATAGTGCATGCTTCATCTTCAAGATACATGTCTACCATGTCTGCATGTGGCATGCACATGAATCTCTGCATTGTTTCGTGTCTAACATGTATGCGTGTAGTGTGCACATGCATCTCTCCATTGTTTGTCAACAGATGCCTTTTTGTCATTAGAAACCTTTTCATGAAGGCTTCCTTGGATGATAAGTCTAGGTTATATCCTAGCTCTCTAAAGTAAACTGAGGTACCCCATCTTCTATTTGTGGTGTCTTTCTGGGCTTGGCCATTGTTCTTGGCTCTAATCTTCTTTAAGGCCTCCCCAAATTTCCCAGGCCAAGTCTGAGCTCACTCTTTAATTTTTTCCTTCCCAGTCACTGTCCACAGTGCTCTCTGTTCTCTATCCAAGCCCAGTTCTGCCACCAGTTCAGCATCGAGACACAGCTATGCAGGCAATCCTGGGTCTCTAGAGCTCTACAGCCTGCTCAGCCACATTGTTCCCTAGGAGTCCTCTGGGAAACACCTTAAACACCATGAGCCTCAATTCTCTCCTCTGTTACATGGGAAGGACAGTGGTGGCCACTTCCAAATAATACTAATCCCAATCGGCACATAAGAACATTTGTGCACAGCTCAGCATGTTGTGAGCAGTAGCTAAGCAGCACTGGCTACAGGAGGTCTCCATCACTGAGAGAGAGAGACACATGCTCCTTCCTAATTATGTTAACAGTTCAGATCTACTAAGCCAACTGGAGGTGGAACATGATTTAGTTTACCCCAGGAATCCCAAAAGCAAAAACAAGATGTCTTTTCTCCTTGACCAGAGTAACTGAAATGACTCTTCCAGCTACATTTATAGCTCTTACCTCATGACCTCCACTGAGGTTCTAATCTGTCCTCCTAGTGGACCCTTGACTTCTGAAGGCCACTTTACATGGTCCTTCAAGAGTCACCATAGATAGCGTCATAAGGGGACAAGAGAAGAGGGGGAAAAATCTTAGGTAAGATATGGAGGCTGTGAGTGGCAGACCCAACTCTAACCATAGCAGAGGAGTTCACAGGAAATGAAAAACCTTGCAATATGTGCTCCCTCCCTGGCACCTCTTTCATAGGAGAAGAGCATCACAGGGCTTGCCTAGCAGGTGGCTGGCAGCTGTAGGTACAGGCACCTGGGGATTCATTGTTGGCCCTCCTGGGCAGAACTATTTACTAACCCTCCTGTCATAACAATCCCTTGTCCTTGTTAGTATTAGTTAGAAGCTGAGCAGGCACTGGATTATCTACTTCCCCAGAACTATCTCATTCAGTCCATTTAAGGCACTCATTAAAGCCACACAGTGGTGCATGGCAGGAATTACTGCTTAAGCCCAATGTCTCTGAATCAGATTCCTGAGATCTTGGGTCCCTGTACCAAAACGTTCATTTATAATATAAATGCTGGGGGGCACTCTCCATGGTTCTGACATGGAGTAAGTAAAGTCAAAGTCATTGCTATGATACCCTGGTGTTGGGCATAATGATGTTTCAGTGGGACATGAGCTGTGATAGTGTGTGTGTGTATGTGTGTGTGTGTGTGTGTGTGTGTGTGTGTGTGTGTGTGTGTGTGTGTGTCCTTTGGCCAGGAGTCTAATCTTTCCAACCCTGGATGTTCATGTTAGAAAAAAAAAGCTAACAATACCCACCTCTCTGGTCAGCAGAGGATCGCCTATGATAAGGATATCCTCCCCGCCCTAGCCCCTCAGCAGTTTGCCTTGCTGCAGTTACTTTGTTAAACACATGGGCTTTGGGAATGACTCTTCCGGGTTTTCACTTCTGTTCCATCAGCTACGAGGTGTGTGGCTGCATGGCACTCATGATGGCTCAGTGTCCTGCACAGTGGTGGTGTGATTTTGGAATTGTTAATGTTTGCAGAGTGCTTTGGATTGTGCTCAGCACATGGTAAGCTTTTTGAAGTCATAATCATGAAGTGTGATGATAGTGGTGATAGCTGTAGGAAACCTCATCAGGGTAGGGTGGGAGAAATTGAACAAAAAGATTGGGCAAACCTTAGGCTCACAGGTTAACAGAACAAAGATTTGTCCAGCTCTTTCTCATTCTGTGAATTCAGGGTGGGCTGTGGGGGCTGGATGCTAACAGAAGCTCAAGAACTCAGGTCTCTAAAATGTATGTAAGAAAGTGACTTTGCATTTTGTTGGAAAGACTTAATGATTTGTTGTAATAAGACCATGATGATAATGATGATGGTGATGGTGAGAAGGATGATGGTAGTGATGATAACACTCTCAGGATAAAGTCCACAGGAGTGATAATGAGCTTCTTGTAAGTGCCTGGTCCTCATACATGCAGAGATAGAACATAGATTATGTTCTGTTATCTGCAAAGGGAAGCTTACAGGAAATGAAGCCCTGGGCATAGAGATGGTATGTCTGGAATGTTGTTCATGTTTTTCTATTTTTATTAATAACTTGTAATCATATTGGAGATGTGGCTCAAGTTTAACCTATTTTTTCTTTAATTCTTTCTAAAACAGCCCTAATCCCCAAAACAGTAATAACAAAGGTTACTTGGCTTCATTTCTGAGTTAAGATAAAAACAAATGGAGAGAGAAATTGGCCATGGAAAAGAAAACAATGGATTCCTAAGTTCAAAAGAGAGGCCACAGATACTGATGAGATTGCTCAGTCATCATCTCACTTTGCCTTATAATGTTTCTGTGTGACCATCATGGGTTGCTGACCTAGCATCCCAGGGTTCTGACACTCTGGTTTCAGGAAGACTTTCAAGGTTGGTGTTTGTTCTTGGTGATGTCATATGAGTTAAGTGGAGAGAGTGACAGAGCTGAATGAGGAAAGAAAGAAGAATGTAGGTAAGGAAGAGAGCCGAGGTGAGTGGTTGACCCTTCAACTCTCCAAATACACAACTTACAGAGTCAGGTGTGTTGAGGAGTGGGGTGGGCAGGAAAAGTGAGGATTCCATGGTAAGACATATGAATGAAAGAGTCAAAATGCTTGACTGTTTAGTATCCTATTGTTTGAAAGCTATGTATTCTTAACTCCAAGTCATTAACAAGAATCTTTGGTTATAATCTATCCCAAAATGTTTTTTTTCAACACCCAATTTAAACAGAATTAGCATGACTCATTGGAAAACAACCACAGTTGCAAACACTTGTCTGATCAAAACAATTGATGTAGCTTTATTATCTTGATGACATAAATACAGTAGCCCAGTATTCAAACTATTTGATTATCCAAGTCTTATACTCTAATCCAGCACTTTGGGGAGATGTTAGCATATTACCTTGGAACCCTGAAGTCAAGGTTGATTTTTCTAGAATGTATGAAGCTTCTGAGCATCACATATACAAACAGGATCAAAGATTTAAAAGCTTTCAGAGAGTCACCAGCCTTTCTAAAGTATGCTACAGGAGACAGAGGCAGGCTGATAGCAAGCCTTGGTGTAAGGGGCAAATCTTGTTTACAGAGAGGCACCAATGACCTCAGATTTGTGACCCTCTGGAGTTGGCTATTTCCCCCACAACAGGAAATCATGTAGCATGACATCAAAACCCAATAAGACAAAAACAAATGTCCTGGTGGGATCAGACAGAAGGTCTCAGGTAAAGATTTGTGTAGAAACTGTTTTGCTCACCTTGTGTATAGAAACATCTTTGACATCCTTTAAAATGCAGGTTGCCATGGTTACAGTTGTTGTGCAGGGAGGGAGTTTCCAAGCAGCCCTGAGCTCATCAGTTAATGCTACTGGATCGGAGATTTTTGAAAATTGATATTTATAAAATATCAGCCCTCTTTTTTCCCTCTCTCTAGATCAGAAGTCACATCTCGGAAGGCAGAGAGAGGTTTTTAAGATTATTAGTGGCTGTTACAGTTGTGCCATTGTGGAACTGGCCTTTTGAAAGGCCACAGGAGTGCCAGAATGGCCATATGCTAAACATGGCCTTTGATCTAAGTCCACACTTTTGGGGTCATATTCATTTGTTGACATTCACCAAAAGGAAGAATTGTCATTTTAGTAGGCAAAGCTCCCAGCCTTCATCTCTGTTGTCACAGATCTGTCCCTATGCCAACCCTAATATTAATTTGTTATCTCTTTGGAAATTACACGCCGCACTAATCAAACTTATTTCTGAAGACCTTTTAAAGACCAGCCTGAAGTTCACAGTAAAATAGAGAGGAGAGCTTCCCCTCAATTCTGCTCTACTCAGCACGTTATCCATTGTCAACAGCCCCGCCAGAGTGGGGCATTGGTAACAACCCACAAGCTCACACTGACACTTTTTAAAAACATAGTTTTCTCTCAATTTGAATTTGAATCTGTAATTTAAATGACAGCACATTAAAGACTACCTGGCAAGGGGCATTATGTAAGAAGTTTAAAACCACTCCCGCCCAACCCCATGCAGTTTTACGTGCTTGATAGACAGCCCGTGCTGCTAATAAATTGACTAAATCCATGTCATGCTTGTTCAAATAAGAAATTATAGTTATATTCCTTTTACTGTCCACTGTGTCCTGACATTTGAAATGGCTATATTTCGTTTTTCTATTATGGCTCTTTTATGTGGATATTGGCTCCAAATTTCACTGGAGAGATTCAGGCGTCAAGGTGCAACTTTCTGACCAGCTGGATTCTCCCTTTAACTTAATTATCTTTCTCCTGGACACCCCAGATCATCATTATAAACACATAAACCTCACAAGACTGACCCTGCTGAGCCCACAAGTTGTTTAGAAGGTATTTGGGAAACATGAAAGTATGATCTTGCCAAAATAAAGCATAGATTGAGCCGCTTCCCAGGAAAGCTGGCTTCATCATCTCCTTGCTCTTACACTGGCTTTTTTAAAGCTGGGAATAAATTTAACTTCACTAGAGTCACGGGGATTCACAGTGTTGCTCAGAGATATGGAATTAGCAAACTGATGAATGGTCTATTTTTTTTTTTTTTTTTGGCCTGGGTATTTTTAAAACTTAGATTATTTTCAGTCATCTACTTTGGGCAAATGGGAGGATTAGCATTGGAAAGGAATATGGGAAATCAAAGCACAAATGTATCAAATTCAAGGTGGCTGAGTGTCCAGGGATGGAGAGGGAAAACAGGCTTGACACCCCAGTAAGAGGCGGAGAATGCATCAAATCGGGGAATTAATAATACGTCTGGAGTAACAGTGGACCCATGAATAAGTGATCCCTAGGAAAAGTGGGATGAGTTAGGAAAGCACTGCAGAGCAACCTCAAGGAAGCCTTGCACTAGTTAATCCAGCACAGCACCCATAGCAAAGCCAGATGACAAGAAAGAGCATTTGAAGGAACAAGGGAGGACTTGAGAAATGCTTGGTGAAGAGGCAGCAAAGAATACCAAGAAGGAAGTGGGTGTGGCATCCCCTCTGGCCTTGCTGTTTAGGACAGTGGTACTATAGACAGGATTTCTTCCCCATGGGCCCAGGAATCATCCAGCTCAGTGAGAGCACAGATCCCAGAAACACAATAAGCAGATGAGCCATGGCACCTGCAGTGAGCCCATCACCACTGTTCCCTGGAACAGTGAATGATATTTCCCTGAACAACCTGAAAGAGCCTCTGAGCCAGGCTTCTCTCCTCTACTGCTGAAGCAACGTGATGTTATCCTGCTGGACCCTTTTGCATTCCCATAAAAAGAAAGCTCTGGTTCCCTTAAATGCGGTGACACAGTTTCTTCAATCAACTGCATTTAGACTTTAAAATGCAATTAAAAAGCAAGTATGATGGAAATTGGGTTAGCCTGAAGATGCTTCCAGAACCTCTGACTCATCCTGCCAGCCAAGATGGGAAGTGAACTCAAATTGTAGCATCGACAGCCTCTAGCCACCCATTCCTGCCCCATGGGGGATGTGGTTCATAGTATGATTATAGCTTCCTTACAGGAGGCTGCTGGACCTGAAAGATAGGTCTATTACCTGTGGTTACTGAAACAGTTGGCCAGAATCACAATTCTGCTAGCTATATGGGCCAAGTAGCAATTAGCTATTACAAAGTGATAAAAACACCGTTCAAATTAATAGTAAAAAGTTAATTCTGTGACAATATGGAGGGCCAGGATCTGAGAATGAGGAACCTGTCTAGGGGTCTGGGGAGATGACTCAGGGTAAAAGTGCTTGGTTTATATTCATGAGGACCTGAGAGTGAACCTCCAAAATCCACATAAGAATGCTGGAAAAGCACCCATAACCCCAGAGTTGTGGAGACAGGAGGATTGCTGGGACTGGCTGAGTGCTAGCCTATCTCCAGGTTCAGTGAGTGACCCTGTCTCGATGGAATAACAGAGAGTGATAGATCAGGATGCTTGATGGACTACTCTGACTTGTGCATGTGTGCATGCACAATGCTCTTACACACACACACACACACACACACACACACACACACACACACACACGCACGCACGCACGCACGCACGCACGCACGCACATGCACACGCAAACGCACGCACACAACACCCCCCCCAAAAAAACCCCCCAAAACCTGGTTGAGTGATATTTTGAAGGAACTCCAGGGCCTGGCATCACCTCTTCTCATAGCTACAAACCTCAATTTGGAAGAGATGATTAGGAAAAAGAAAGAGAACTCCGTCTTATTAACTATGACACCTTCATTTGAATTTTAGGAGAAATCGCTCCTCCGAAGAGCACTGTAAGGGAAAAAAGCCAGCCTTTTTATGTGCCACACCAGAAATAGGGGCTCTGCCACCTTCCAGATCAGAGCTGGGTCTCTCTATTTGATGGCAAGCCTCTGAATTAGTATAAATATATTACAGCTGTAAAAACATCTGCGTTGAATGAATAAGGAATAAAGTAGCCTAGGATTTACGGGAGGAAGCTTGGGGAGGCTCCTATAGCAAAAATGCTGTCAAATCCTGACTTCATGTCATGGAGTTGCAGAAGTCAGGGCCCACAGCAGGTGAGGGAAACTTGATCCAGTCCTATTAAGAGATTGTTAGCTGCCCGTGGTGCCTCTTATTCCGAGTCTTTGAAAAAAACTACCTTTGTGAACAACCAGAGCAAAAATCAATTTCCTCCAACTTAAAAGAGAGCGCCCTTTATCAATGAGGACACACAGCAACTACTCCTAAAGGAGACCCTTTGTACAGCAGAGTGTGTGCCACCTTTGTAGAGTGGCATGTATCTTGTGATGTCATGGATACTGCAAGATGCAAGGACTAGAGCCCTGAAAGGAGAATGCTTTGATTACACTGGCTGTAAATGCATGGTGAGGACACAGAATAGTTTATCAAGAGATAGAATACATTAATGACTGTACTTAAAAAGAGAGACCAGCCAGTTACTCTTCGCCATCAAGATAAAACCATGTGGACACATCTGTATGAGCTCATGTATAATGACAAATATTGATTTGACTCAAGGAGTTTCAAAAATTACCTTAGTACTATGTTCAAAGCACACACCAAGCTACAATCCTGATGTTCTCTTGATTCAAAAGGTCCACCATTCCCAGATAATTCCTCTGAGGCTCTTACATTCACATCGGGCATGCTTTCTCAGTGCTCCATCCCTGCTTTGAACCTTGGCTGTCTGTGGACACACTTGGAGAGCTTAAGCCATGCGGCTACCTGGTTGTATCCCAAGGATCCTTATGCCATTCTATAAGATCTTGGGTATGGACTGGGCATCAAAATATTCTGCATGCTCGTGGGATTCTAAGGTGTAGCCAAGAGTTGAAAAATGCTACTGCTGACACCCAAGGCCTATCTTCAATCTACCTAGAGTGGACCCTCTGCGTTTTTATCACTTGTATGCCCATCTGTCTTTCACTTACTTTAAGAGAGCCTTGCACTGTGTAGCCCATGACAGGGGGATCAGTAACCTTGGATGCATTTTCATGGACATTCTACAGACTAGAGTTACTTTTTATATACTCAACTTGCAGTGTACATGTTGTGTGGGGGAAAATAGGAGAGGAGAGATGGGAGAGAGCTGACCAGAGGACAGGAGCCCAAGACATGGATAGGAAATGGAAAGACCTTCATAGTCTCTGCTATCCTTCGTTCTTTTGAATGAGACCTTAGTCTTCAATGCTCTGGAGAAATAAAAAACATTAATTCCTGCCTTTTGAACTTGTAAAGGCCCAGGTCCAGACAGTTTGAGGGCCATTTAAGGGACTTTCAAGGATAATTTTGACACCATACAATTTTGGCTTTAAATGCAGACTCTAGGACACGACCCTTCTCCCTGTCTTCTGACCGCCACTTGAGAGGCATCTCCTGCTGTCACCTCCTTGTCCAGCATGTCTCAGGGTGGACCCATGTGCCTTTCACAAATCTGGTTGCTTGCACATCTTGCTCCTAGAAATTAATATTCTCTCACAGTAAGTGAAATAAATTTGACTCTTTCAACAGATGAGATTTTTTCCCCTTTTAATATAACTTAATAGTGTTGGAACATCTCATTCTCTAAATGAGAATTAAATAACTGAATAATTGACTTTGGTTTATTTTTCAGAACAAGGTTTTCCTCCCCAAATCATACAGTTAATTGCCAAACCTTATAACTGTGTATTTAGTTTGAGACCCCTAGAACTACTTTGAATATGAGGGCTTTAAACAGACTCTCACTGTGGTAAAAGCACCTGAAATAACATCTAACAGTTACTTGCAGGTGCTGCGGAAAGCAAGGCACACCTGCCACCAAATCTTCCCACGTTGGAAAGGCAAATCAAATGTGATTTGTTTTTTAAAGGTGTATTTCTACTTTTATTTCTGTGCATGCATCAAGTGTGTGGGGGTACCCGAGGAGGCTAGTAAAGGACATTGGGTCTCCAGGAACTGAAGTTGGGCAGTGGTGAGGCACCTGGAGTACACCTGGGGATAAAAGTCATGTCTTCTAGAAGAGCAGTTACTCTCTCTAGCCTCCATCAACTGCTGTTGAATTATGGTGTTTCCCTGCCAGGATGGATGCCTGGTTTGTAATCTCATCCTCATTGTGGTGCTTGATGTCAGTCAGTGTCAGTTCAGTTTTGCCAGAGTAACAGGAGCACAGGATCTCAGTGGGTCACACTTACAAAGACCCTCTCCCCTGGAATATCACTAGATCACCGTAGGTCAGTTCAAGGTCTTGTCCTAGGTATTCCTGTCCATAGTATCCATCTATGGAAACAGGTCCTGTAGGACATACTGATTTCACAGCACCAAGTGACAGTGACAGAATCCCTACATGGTTTTCATTTTTCTGCTTCTAGGGAGTCCACTAATATTCTATAGGTTATAGCCAGTCACATGATCAAGGCTTTAACCAGACAGGAGTCCCCAGGGGTAGAGCTGGGAGAGGAGAAGGAGTAAACAGTTTTGAACAACAACATAATTCACCTTGTTAGTTGAACAAATCAACTCCTTATTGATGCACTGAACTCTATTACTCCTCCCACCCATCTCTAAATACTTCTTCTCTTCCAGGTGGAAACCAACTACGGTGACCACTGAGTCCATGCATGGCTTATCTTTATTTTCTGCTTCATTCCACATTTTATTATGTAAGATAAGCTATAAGGGAGGCAGGCTCATGAGCTGGGGAACCAGGAACTGAGCCCTGTAGAGATATGGTATGTAGGAGACACTGTAACCACTCCTGCTAGGGAGGGGCTGGCTACAGGTATGCCTGACTATGTCTGCTAGGGCATGGTCAGGGTGATGTAGGGAAGGTTTAAGAGTAAGGGGTGTGTACCTGGAACTTCCCTTCTTCCTTTTCATCATCATCTTGCTGTACTTACTCCTGCCCTGCCGGCTGTCTAGGTTGCTCTGTAAGTAAGACATCTCTCTAATAAATACCCTTATATTTTTACCTGACTCCATATTGGTAATTCCCTCATTAATGGTGGGACGGGTTAAGAGGACTGAGAGGAACCAGAAGTGAAATAAGGACTTCAAACCCCAAGTCCAGGTACCTGAAGAGTTTGAGGGCAGTAGCTTTGAGAGGTAAGGGGAATTGGGTTACACTGGTGGGAATGTTAGGGGTGCTGTAGGAAAAGGGTGGAGGTAATGAAAAAAAGGGTTCCCTGCAAAGCACCTGAGGCAGCATCTACACTGACAGCATGGCTGTGAGATGCAGGATGTTGGCATCATTTGTAGCCCAGAGAGGAAGGAAAATAATCATCTCCTTGCACAAGTTATTGAGACTTTCAAGCACACTAGCAGGACACCTGAGTCTACAGTGCATCCCCCAAACCACATGGGTCAGTCCCTCTGTCCTGCTGGTCTGGAACCTTCTCAGCTACAGGAACCTGGCCTCCATATCTCTGTTTTTCTGACCACTGCATTGTAGCATACCCAATTGCCCACTTCAGAAATTTTCATCTGTCCACCCATGGATAAGAACTCCAGGGACAAGGGGCAGCGCCTTGTGTTGCTGCATGCATTCAGTCTTAGGGCTTCCACTCATTGCAAAGGTTTTTTTAATTCAGCACTCTTCCCCAACTTCTTTCTACGACACTGTTTCATGTAGGCACAATATCGTTAAGCCTTTTTTTGCATGACATTCTTATTTCTTTTTTAAATTAAATTTATTCATTTATTTTACATCCCAACAGCAATTTCCCCTCCCTCATCTTCTCCCATTCCCTCCCCCACCTCCCCTCTGTCTCCCCACTAATCCACTCCTTCTCTGTTTCTGTTCAGAAAACAGCAGGCCTTCCATGGGTATCAATAAAGCATGGCATATTAAGTTGAGCTAGGACTAAGCTCCTCCCCTTGTATTAAGGATGGGCAAGGCAACCCAGTATGAGGTATAGGATCCCCAAACCCAGCCTAAGTGTTAGGGACAGGCCCTGCTCCCACTGCTAGGAGTCCTACAAGTAGACCAAGCTACACAACTGTCATGCATATGTAAAGGGCCTAGGTTGGTCCCACACAGGTTTCCTAACCTTCAGTCCAGACTCTGTGAGCTCCTATGAACCAGGGTTAATTGTTTCTATGAGTTCCCTTGTGATGGCCTTGACCTCTCTGGCTTGTATAATCTTTCCTCTCTCTCTTTAACAGGATTCCCTGAGTTCCAACTAGTGCTTGGCTCTGGGTTTCTACATCTGTTTCCATTAGTTATTGGATAAAGATTCTCTGATGACAACTGGAGTAGTAACCAATCTGATTACAGGAGATGGCCAGTTCAGGCTACCTATCCACTGTTGCTAGGAGTCTTAGCTGGGTCATTCTTATAGATTCATGGGAGTTTCCCTTTCACCAGGCTTCTACCTGATCCCAAAATGCTCCCCATATTAAGAAATCTCTTTCAGTCCCCTCCCTCTCTACCCCCTCCAACCCAATCCCTTATGTTCCCATTTGAATCCACCACTAGTCTACTTAGGAGATCTCTTCTATTTCTCTTTCCCAGGGAGATCCATGCATCCCCTTTTGGGCCATGCTTGTTACCTAGCCTCTCCGGGACTGTGAATTGTAGCATAGTTATCCTTTACAGCTAACATCCACTTATGGGTGAGTACTCAACTTCATATGGAAAAACAAAAAACCCAAGATAGCTAAAACAGTCCTGTCCAAGAAAGAAACTTCCAGAGGTATCACCATCTCTGATTTCAAGCCCTATTACAAAGATGTTGTAGTAAAAACAGCATGGTATTGGCATAAAAAACAGACAGGTGGATCAATGGAATCAAATCAAAAGACCCCAACATAAATCCACACATCTATGAACACCTATTTTTTTTTGACAAAGAAGCCAAAATTATACAATGCAAAAAAAGAAAGCATTTTCAACAAATGTGGTGGCACAACTGGATGTTGGCATGTAGAAGAATACAAATAGGTCCATATCTGTTACCTTGCACAAAACTCAAGGCCATGTGGATAAAAGACCTCAACATAAATCCATTTACATGGAACCTGATAGAAGAGAAAGTAGAAAATAGCCTTGAATACATTGGCACAGGAGATGACTTCCTGAATAGAACACTAGTAGCACAGACATTGAGATTGATAATTAATAAACAGGGCCTTCTGAAACTGAAAATATTCTGTAAGGCAAAGGACACTATCAATAGGGCCAAACAGTAGCCTACAGAATGGGCAAAGATCTTCACCAAGCCCACATCTGTATGACTTTCTTAATCACATTTTGGAATTGTCCAACTTTGTATGTGTGTGCTGTATGAGAGAGAGATAGACAGAAACAAACACACAGAGGGACAGAGAAACAGAGAGGTGGAGAGAGAGAGGGAGAGAGGGGGGCAGAACCAACATTGAGGTTGTTCCTCAGTTGCTATTGCTCATTGGCCTGGAGATCATTAGGCAGGATGGTCATCCAGTGGGCCCCAGGAATTCACTTCTCTCCACTGCCCCATTGCTGAGATCACAAGCATGAGCCCCCCATACCTGACCTCTCTTACATAGGTCCTGGAGTTCAGCTTAGGTACTCATTCTTACAAGGCAAGAACTTCATGACTTAGCCATTTGCCAACCCTAAATAAACATTTGCATCTTTATGTTGCAAAGTTCCATGAAATTTGACAAATACATGGAGGCCACCATTAAAGTATCACAGAGACTAGTTCCTCCACCCCCCTAGCCACACCCTGTGTTTCCTTTTCCCACCTCACAGCCCTCTCCCAAGCTTCTGACCACCACAGACATGCACTCACATGTTGGGAAGGCTTTGTAGACTCCCTTCTTTCACACAGAAAACACATTTTCACTCCTTACCTTTCACAGAGGAATAACACATTCCTTCCTACACCGTACAACCACACCTGCTTGTCTTCCCACTTGCCTGCTGAAGGGAATCCTTCTCACTCCCAGCTTTTGGTGATTATAACTAAAGCTTGCTATAAGCAGTCACGTGCAAGAGTTTGTGTGGAGGTAAGTTTTCAGAACTGTTGGGTAAATACCCAGGAGCACAATTCCTAGATCATATGGTAAGATTCTGTTTAGCTTTCAAAGAGACTGCCAAACTGTTTTCAAAAGTGGCTGTGCTATTTTGCATTCGCACCAGGAGCCAGTGAAAGTCTATACTCTTTTGCATCCTTGCTAGAAATCACTGTTTTCCCCAATAATCTACTTGGCATGCAGTTGTACCTCATGGTTTTAATTTCCTTCTCCGTGGTGACAGTGATTCTCAGCCTCTTTTTAGGTACTTATCTCCTATGCCTGTCTTCCATGGTGAAGGAGCCCTGGGATCTATTTCTCATTACTTAACAGTGTTTTTGTGTTCTTGTGGAGTTTTGCTGCTATTCATACATTTTGGATATGAGATCCTTTCTTGTAAACACGTTTATAAATATTTCTCAATTGGTAATGTCTTTCAATCACCTAATTTTCACAAAATGGGAGGTTTTGACATAAGCTAATGTGATGTGTACTTTTGTACATCTTTCTGTTGGCATCCTACAATAAACTTGTGACTAAACCCAATGTAACCAGGGCCTTTCTCCTGTTTTCTTTCAGAAGTTTAATAGTTTTCCATTTGTCTTCCTCCCCCTCCTTCTTTTACTTCAATGTGGGGATGCAATTTTTCAGTTCTATTTCTTTGGTAAGAGTCTCCTTTTTCTAAAGAGATATCTTTAGTATATTTGCAAAAATAAACCAAAGATCATGCAAATAAATATGTGCCCATGTGCCTATACTTATGGTTAGTTTTAAATCCAAACTTTCCCCAATCTAAAATTCCCCCCTCTGTGTGTGTGTGTGTGTGTGTGTGTGTGTGTGTGTGTGTGTGTGTGTGTGTGTGTACATGAGTTCACTGACCAGTTCAAGCCAGAAAAGTGTATTAGATCCCTTGGAGCTGGAGTTACACTGGATTGAAGCTTCCAGACATGGAATTATTAGGAACTGAACTCAGCTCTTATGGAAGAACAGTATGTTTTTAGCCATTGAATCATCTCTTCAGGCCTTGTCTCCCTATTTAGCTGATTTCAGATTCAATTCTTTTTCATTTCATTTCTTCTATTTTTAAAGTAATACAATTTCAGAAGACTGTCCCAATTGCTGTGTAGAGAGTGTGTTGAAATGGATCAAGAGACACATAAGGGGCTGGAGAGATGGCTTGGCTGTTAAGAACACTGACTCCTCTTCCAGAGGACCTGGGTTCAATTCCCAACACCCACATGGCATCCCACAACTATCTGTAACTCCAAGATCTGACACCTTCACATAGACATAGATGCAGGCAAAACATCAATGCACATAAAATAAAAAATGGATAAATTATTAAAAGAAAGACTCACTCAAGCAGACCAGTTAGAGACTATGAACAAGGTCTAGGCAGGAAGGGGAGGGGTAAGAGAAAAGGACAGAAACCCACAAATTACTGTTGTCTAAATGACCTATTTATCAGCAGAGTTAAAAATCAAGTTCTTGGGTATGTTAGATTCATAGAGGAACATAGACATATAAAATGAAGGAAGAATCTATGAATCATGAAGATACAAACTCAAATTACCACTGATAACCAGTGGAGTGCCAGCTTTGAGGTGGCAGGGCATCCAATTTTTGTATATTCTGTTTCTATTATGTAAATAGACCCTCATGGCTGACTTCAGACACCTATAGAATGGAATGGGATGCACACCAGATGGTGGAAGTTGACACAATCCATGCATTGTGCATCACTCTTCCCATTGTTTAGTATCTCTGATACGTCACATGAAGCTTTGGGAACTGGAACCCATTAGTGGGTTTTTGGAAACCAGAGGCACGTTGTTTTCTTAATTATTCCTTCTGCTCTGAATATTTGGTGATCCACAGAAATCTATGGTAATTTCAGTACACAAAGACAAGAATATGGCTATGCCTGGGACATGACAGGGTACTGTTAATGACACGTGAAAATGAATTGAGTTCCACCATGTTCACTCTGGATCCACACTCACACAAATCTTGTTTTCTCATGGTTGTGACCCTATTGTATACCTAAAGAACATGTGCTATTCAACACATGGGGGTGAAGTTAGCCCCTCCCCGTCAGGTGCCATTGCCATGTTTTTCTCATTAAGTGTTCTCTTGTCCCTCCAGGTTGAATGAATACAAATGGATATCCTCTGTTTTGTTGAGTGGAGTAACCCTAAGGCACAGAGACAGTCTCAGCGCCTTGATTTCCACCTCTCAGGTCATTAATGTGATTTATTATGAAGCTCCAGGAAATTAGTTGCTGAATATTTCAATACAGAGAGGAAATAATGTAATCTCATTGTTAACCACAGGACCACTGTATCTTGGAATAACCTGTAGCCATAGTAACAAGATAAGGACATATTCCTTAAACGCTTAACTATGATTCTGAGTTCCGTGTGCATTCAAGAATGGTCGATTCTTGTTATTTATAATTGAATTAATTTTCTGATACATTTGGGGTCCACTCTTCAGTAGAGGTTTTCAATTACCTTAATTTCAGATGATGAGAGTAATAAGATTTTCTTCAGGCTATTATTGTAAAAAAAAAGGGTTAGAACATTATAGTGTAAAAGAGGCTTAAAATGATATTTAAAAATGAGTAAATATTTTTAAATGATCCAAATAGTGTCTTTGAGGATAAATATTGTGAGTATCAGGGCAAATCTATCTTTGAGCTTTCAAGAGTGACCTTCACTCCTGCCTAACATGTTAACTGCTAGCATCAAGCTACCTTCTAAATAATCATCCTTGCACCCATAGATGAGTACACATCACCACAGGTGCTCATTTTTGCAGTGGATGTCAGGTAATTCAGAGACTTGCATCTGTTAAAAATGCAGAGAATAAATGTCTATGGAGTACTGAGTCCTAGATGCGACAACGGTATCACACCCCAGCCCAAGAACCCAGGGAGCACTACAGAGTGAGGATGGAAATCTTTAAGAGGCCAAGGTGGAGAGGTGTGCTATGAAATGCTGTCTTCTATGGGACTCGTGAACTCACTGCAGCTATGGCCGATGGCACTAAACTGGTCAGTGAATACTAGTCCAGTACAGACTGGGGAGGACACACAGGCTCTAGCTAAAGCTGAGGAATTATTGATAAGTGATGTGGCTCATGATAGGTTTCCCAAGCTCCAGTGGTTGTCTGCACATCCATGCACACAAGGATGGTACCCACCGGACTCAGTGGGTTATCAGAAAGATGAAGACAAGAAAAGGAAGAAGAAGAGGAGAATTCAGGCAGGGGATGTTGGGGTTCTGGAAGGAGGTGAAGTGGGAAGTGGGGTCTGGCTGTAAGCTCCCATCTCCAACTTCATCCTGCTAGAGTCACGGTGAGGACCCAGGCTGTGTTCAGGATGAATGACAGGTGGATTGAGAGGAATAGGGGGAGAGGACACAGTCCAAGAGTCAGAGGTCCAGGACAATATTTTCTGTCTATGATACGTCTCCACAAGAAACAAAGCAAAACACATACAAATGAGTAAGGCAGAGGCAGAGCAGGACCGACCATGTGTCTGTTTGTATTTCTGAGCTGTATTGACACGGTCCTTGGTGCCCAGTGAACAATTATATCAGTACAAAAATAATGACTGTATTGTTCCTCATAATGATGATAACAACACTGTGACAGGCCAGGAATACTTGAACATGGCAACTTTGCACAAAAGTCCGGGCCCAATTCTCACACCCTCTCTGATAAAGATATTTTTTTCTTTTTCATTATCCCAGTGGAGTCATAACTGTTAGCCTTCAAACAATAAATATCAAATTGATGTTGCTACTGTACAAGTCCCCATGATGGGCAGCTGACAGGGGAGTTGGCGTCACCCCTGCTCTGTGTCTGCTGGAGAACAGGGCAGCATTGCAGCGCATGGCGCCCTGACAAATAGCTCATCACTGTAATTAAAGCAGGGCTGGCTGCCTGCTGTTTTGAGCTTCATTTCCTTTCATGTGGACAAATAAATTGGAGAAGTAGCATATGAATGGGGACCAATGACTGAATGTAGGTCTCATACTTAGAGAGTATGAGGGCAGGGAGGGCAAGATGCAAGACTGCCTCTTACGTGTCTGTTGCTTCTGTCCACATTTGCAGCTCAAGCCCCAGCTTGCATGGAATCACGTCCCACAGTGGCTCTGAGGTGGTATGAGGACCCAGGCCTGCATGGATTACTTGGCTAATTCGGGGACAGCAGCCTTGGGGGCTACCAACTGTGATGAGAGAAAGGCAAATCTTCTAACAGTTTACGAAACCAGGAACAGGTACCCAGGTGGATGGAGCCTTCTGCTGACAGAAGTCAGACTCTCCAGCCTAGGAAATGAACTCATGCTGGCAACTGGAATCGTAGAACATGTTTTTCTAGGGAAATTTAGCTCAGAGCATGATTTAAAAAATAGACAAATAGCAGATCTCAATGTATCTCTTTTTGCAGGACATGGACATGAACAATTCAATATGTCCTGGAGATAGATATTTATTCTTCCAGAAAGTTTGTAGTGTCCCTTACATCCTAGGTCCTAAGAGAATAGTTTTAGCCACCTACACCACAGTGCTTGTGCTTTGCTCCATTCCCCTGTCCTCACCTGGGGCACGGAGAGTGACAGATGGAGAGATAGGGTCACTGGGTCTTTAAAAACACTATACTAGTACCCTGCCTGGACCAAGCTCTGTTCAGCGAACACCCTATCTGAATACAGTAGGATCTCAGTATGACCATCGAAACATTGGATCTTTGGACAAGGGAGGTCTTGAAAACCCAGATAAATAAACCTATGCCCCCCTCATGGGAAAAACATTCAGAGTCACCTGTTCCTTTTGTAGCCAATCTGGCCAGATAGGAAGAAGAGGAGGCAGAGAAGAGCAGCTCGATTGAGCACTTGGCAGATGACAGGCAAAATCGGCCAGGTGATATTGTCTTGCCCTTCCTTCAACCTGAAAGGTGGGTGGAATTCACCTTGTTGCATGTAGTGAGGAGTAGGACCTAGAAGGCTGTTAGAGCCTAAGAGCGAAGCTCCTTGCCACTAGCATGATAGAAGTCACAGGCACATAGGGTTCAGCTAGTCATATGGAGATGTGCATGAGTGAGACATCCTCAGGCCGCAGCAACTTAAAGTAGGAAGTTCTAAGGATTGGCTGGTCATATCAGAGGTAGGCATAGGGACAGCAAGGGTGACTGACAGCTGACAAAGCCTGAAGATGGAGAAGGAGATGAGAAAGTATCAAAACAAACAGAAAACAAACCCACAAAGACATGAAATACTAAGGAAAGGAGTTCATGGATGCTGAACACGCTCTGCATGCCTGGATGTTCTAGGCGATTCCATCGTGATAGCTGGGACAGTAAAGCAAGTGCCATCTTTCCATTAGTAAAGGATATCTCAATTTGCTTTAAGATAAGGACCTAGGATATGAAACTAGAATACCAAAATGCACATAAAAATATTCACTTTCAAGCAGCTTGTTCTTCCTAAAACAGTTTTGCTTCAGTTACCTGGAATATTGACCTATGAGGAACTATTCTTTCCATAGAGCCAAATACAGATAGTTCACCCCCACGACACAAGCCATGCTTTACATAACAGTTTACATAATGCTGAATTACATAAGATGACAGAAGTGCATGCTCACTCATTACAGTTAATTTTCTGACAACTTCCTAAACATGTCACTTTATTCCATAAAATCTGTCATTTAATTTATTTAACAGCAAGTGATATCATAAAGGAAAATACTTCTATTAATTCACAAATAAATAAATCTCTTCTATATATAACAGAATGGTGTATTTAGTACCTGTCCACTTAGGTAGGTGTGTACAAGTTACCCGTTTTAAACTTTTACCTCATTACTTAGACACACCCATCCACCCATCTGTCCATCCATCCATGTGCCCAACAAATATTTATTTAGAGCCTTGTTGGCCACACATATTGATGCTAAGGACTATTTGTGAATGTCTGTCTGCTTTGAGTTTGCTACACAGCAGGGGAGAAGCCATCAAACAATCAGCCTTTTCTTAACTTCCAGCAGGACTGTCCCTTTGAAGGGACAGAGGCATGAGTACACATGAAGAAGGCCCTGGCCTAGTGTGGGGAGTCAAGGAACCCTTCCCCAAAGGGAAGATGTTCTAGCTGAGCCCTAAGGATACTCAGTTACATGGAGAAATGAAAGTTCAGAGAGAGGGACACCTTGAGCAATGTGGAAACGGCCCCTACAGTGTCTACAAGCCAAAGCAGTGTCTTTGGCTTGTAGAAGCTGCTTTTCCCCCCAACAAAGCAGTTACTTGTACAGGTGACACACAGCCACAGAGCGAGTTCTTTCTGTCCCACAGGAGCACTCTGACTCTAGGAATCCCCTTTGCATGCTGGTCCCAGAGGAGTGCTTTGACTCTAAGAGGGTACTTGGGGCCTAAGATAGGCCCTCCCTCTCAGAACACTGCCAAGAGCAATACAAACATTAGGGCATAGACTTGGTCTTAGTAAAGTGGTCCTAGAGTCTATGAGCCCTCTGAGATCAATTGTGTTGGGCTCTGCTGAATCTGAAAGCCAGGAAAGGTCTTGTGCTCCAGGCAGCCATTCCCAGCTCTTCAAACATCCAGAAAGGTAGGTGTAAGCAGAATGGGATGTGAAGGAGCCTGGACAATCATTTCCTATCTTGTTGAAACAGATTTGAGACCAGGGCAGCTCCAGGGCCCATCTTTTAGAGCAGGAGAGAAGAAAGAAGACAGAAGTACTGAAAGATGGAAATATGGCAGCTAGACATCCAAAACTTCAGGCCAAATCCTCCGGCTTAGGGTCAGGAACAGGAGTGCCCCAGAGACTCCGTGGCTTGTTGGGGATTCCCACTGAGGATGATGCAAGAATTGTGTGTTCAACAGCTAGAACTCAGAAGACAAATTCTGTGATCACACTCCATATAACATATCCTCCTTTATCTGGGAGGAATACATTGCTTGGTATTCTTGACATTATGAATCTTAGGTCATTTCATTTCTAGGAGGTGGAAAAAAGAGAAAGAATCAAAATTTCTGATGCATTCTTGAGGTTGCTTTTTTTTTTTTTAAATCATACCCATGTCTTAAGAGTTTATGCATGATGGCTACTTGGAAACATTTCTAGGAGACAATGGAAGTTGAAGTGGCAGTGGCCCAACATAGAAGGGAAGCTTCGATTAGCTGCTACCTTTGTCAATCTGTAGGGAGGCTTGAGAAGCTTGAATATAAATAACCAAGCTGTCTCCACAGGGTTTAACCATGGCTATATCTTGGATCATTATCTGTAATTATTATTGTGAGCCCACCCAAGAAAGGACAGAACAGGGATACGAAATAATTTCTCACCACAGCAGAGGGTTAAGAAACAAATGCTTCTAAGGTGTGATATATATTCAAAACATCATGATTAAGAAAAATCAAAAGAGTCTTTGTTGGATATTTCTTTGACTTGATATCTAGGGTCCTAAATGTTTCATTGCTTGGTTTATAAAAGAACATTAAGTTAAATGGAAGTCTGGTGAGGATAAGGAGATGACCTCAACTCAGACCAGTAAATGGTGACTGACTGAAGAGTTTATCCCCAGGATAAGCATAAAATGAAGGAGACAATAGGAGAGCTGGCTTCCTAGGTAGGAAAGGCCCCACAGGTTGGCTATAGATTGACACCATGAGGGCAGCTCTCCACATCTTGATCTGATCTCTCCACATCTGATCAGGTTCTGAAGACATGGAACAGGCTCTGACTTGGTTTATATGGACAGCTGTTGTCCCTAGATACAGTATTCTTTAGGAAATAAACATTCTACTGGTCCAGCTCCTACAATGCATTACAGAGTAAGAACAATGAATTTAAATTTCACTGTGTGTACACCCACTCTGGAATTGGTTTCTGTGGCAGAATATACTACAGCTGACCTAACAGTTTCACATTAAGGCCTATCTCCGGCAGAAATGTGCAGATACGCTCACTCAAAGGCATGCTCAAAAATTTTTTCACGGCAGCACAATTTGTAATCATTAAAAACTGGAAATGAGCCAAGCTCCCCTCAGAAGAAAGGGCAGTTGGGAGATTCAGAAAATGCAATCCTGTATATCGGCTTCTACAGGTATATCTTACGGTATGGACTGATCTCATAAACACACAGCTGAGCCACAAAGGCTAAACCAAACCCATATGTTTCAAGATTCCATTTGTGTTTTGCTCGAAGCAAGGAAACTTACTGGAAGTCTTACATGTCAGTGTTGTTTACACCTGGAAGATGTGCAGCTCATGCCTAGAAGAGACATGAGGAGGCATTTTGGGGGCTGGCCATTTCCTGTTTCATGACTGAGGCAATCACTACATTGTATCCTATCTATAAACCCCCAATGCATTGTATTCTACTATTCTCACTCATCTGTATCTATCTGTCACACTTTAACAACTGATTTTTTAAAAATATGAACTTCACTATTCTTATGCCTTATTAAACTTCATCCATCACTCAGCTTTCTCATGGGAAGAACTTAGTGTGGTGGTTGGGGAATTAGCAACAGGTTACACATACGATGACCCAGTGCCCTTCCCATAGAGGACTCCTTAGTCCTTGTAAGGAGACAGAGATAGCAAATGAGGCAAATACACGTGAGAAGGATGGAGGAACCCTGGGCAGAATTGAAAGACTTCCAGTGTGTTCCTTCACCCTTTCAGGAATGGATAAGAAGGTACTACTCAAAGAGCCACATCCTTTTACTATTATCAAGGCTGAGGCTACACTGCCCTAGATGGGTGTTGTATAGCATGGTGGAAACAAAGGGGTTCTAGACCTGGGAATGGAGAGCCAGTGGTCCAGATGGAAGAAGAGCTGTGTGGACATGAGCAAAGACTTCAGCAGAACAGGAACACAGTGGAGATGGACTTTTCAGGTTTGCTGAGATTTGTTGGTGATACAGCTTTTTGATTCTGTACAAGCTCAAGGTTTATGAGATAAATAATGACACACATGCACACATACACAAATTATACACACATACATATTCTGATACCTTTTGTTCATAAGATACACATACACATATGTTCCCATGTGTATATGCTAACATTAATTTGCTTTAGATTATTTATTTTATGCACATGACTATTTGGTCTGCATGAATGTCTGTGCAACATGTACCTGCCTAACCCCTCAGAGTTCAAAAGAGACTACCAGATCTCCTGGAACCAGAGTCACAGACAGTTGTGAGCTGTCATATGGGTGATAGGAACCAAACTCAGGTCATCTGGAAGAGTAGCCAAAGCTCAATTTCTGAGCCATCTTCCATGCCCTCATGCCAAGATTTATAAGTGGCCATAGTGACAATATGACTTGCAATGGGGAAATGTTAAAGAGGAACCACTAAATGTTCCTCAGTGGGAACTATAAGAGGTTTCCAATCATTCATTGTCTGCTATAAGCTCCTTTGCCACTCTGGTGTACCCAAGTGTCACCCTTCCCCATGTGGGATTTACTAGATTACCACGGGGCAAGGGTGTACTCATGCACCCTTCAACAGAGTCCCATTAAGATGTCTCAGAACTCCAACAGCTGTACCCATTTAGAATGGCTTTGGAGACAATCACTGGAAGTCAGAAAGGATGTTTCTGAAACTCTGAGAGCAAAACCAGTGAGTCCCAGAGGTTCTTTGTGAATCTGTTTTAACTTAGGATAGAGTTACCCAATGTATGGGCTATGAACATATGCTAATAACACCAGGAACTGTTGGAATGCCCCACTGGGACCCCAGATCAGACCCATGAGCCTCAAAGATGGACTCAGGGCCCCCTCTGAAGCTTCACACATTTATATATGCTCTAAAAGCTTGGGAGTGAAGCCTAGAATGCCAGCACTGGCTACCCTGAGTGCAGATATTATTTTAAAATACATGGATTTCAATCAGGTTTCTGTGATGAACATGCATTACTAACAAGGGAAGGAGACATTAAAAACAGTGAAGTCAGACTGTTCCATGTTGTGTTTGGAGTGCTTTCCACATGCAAATAGCAAAATAAAAGCAGCGCTTACAAGGAATTTCAAGTTGTCAAATAAATGAACTAAAATTTGAGCAACACAGAACATGTGAATTGTATAGACTAATGCCTAGCCAAACACCGGCATTCAAAAGAGAAATTACTAAGAAGAATGTACTTAGAATTTGAGGCTAGCAGGCCAATACAGAACACAGCTGTTCTGTATTTCTGACTTGGCAGAAAACAATATTTCAAATTTACTACAAGGAGGGACTAAAGAAAAAACCCAAGGCACAGACTATGCCAGGGCTTGTGTTTGAACCTGAAAAGACACAGAGAAGGGATGTGGGGGGTACTACAGTGTTTGCCTATGATTGCTTCTGGTACCCTATACATCCATTAAATGAACATGAACTCTAGCCAACCTGAGCTTTTACTTCTCAGTAATATGTACCACACAGGTGGACCTGCCTCCTCTGGGGAAGAAGGGAGCCACTGAAGGCTCCACAGAGAGATCCCTGGGGAGGTAGGTAAAGGAGAATCTTTGGTTTCACCGTCCACCTACCAAAAACCAAACACTGGGTCTAGCAGAATCCTACAGAGCCATGATGCTCCCAGCCAAGAATCTTCTTGTACTTCCTACCTACCATCCCCTCACCCATCCATGCCACCTGTCATCTTCTCTCCAGTCCCCACTTCTTTTCAAGGAGCCCATTGTAGCCCACCTCTATGTCTCAACCTCCATCTTCATTTCCTTGCCTTTCCATTTTTATCCTTTAGGTGTTATCCTTGGCAACAATCATAGTAATCTTCCTAATGTGCCAATCTGATCATATAACATGCCAATCTGATCATATGGGCTCATAATTTACCCTCAATCACCGACAGAATAAAGTCCAAACTCTGACATCACTTTTATAACTCTGGCTTCTAGCCCTTGATTATTTCTGTAATGCTTTTACTGCCAAGTTCCTCCTCACATCCCAGCCTTATCAAGTTAGCCTTGGCTCTATTGACGTGAAATCCTATCTATTGCCACAGTGGACCACATCCTTCCTACCACCCAGAGTACTTTCCACCCATCCTAGCTTCCCCTTATCATTCAGGAACCTTCTCTTATGTCAATTTCTCTGCCAAAATGACTCCTTAAGCTCCCTTGCTCCCTCTCAGGTACTTGTCTGCTTGTGGAAAAGTCTGTCTGTCCTCTGAAATTGGGGCTTTTTGAGGAAGAATTGTGATAGCTAGATATTGTACTGCTTTGTACACAGTAGTTTCTTTGTGCATATTTCTGGCTGGATGATGAGGTATCTAAGTTTTGAGCCTAAGAAGAATGTTTGGATTCTCATGAGGCATAACCTGAGACTTTCTTCATCTAAGCCACCTAAACAAGAAATATCAGCATCTTCAATGAGGAGTTCATAGAAAAGAATGTGGAGTCTTACTGGGTATGTCTTGGCCATTACACATACGAACCCACAGCAGCTGAGGTTATCTGCACACGGCCTGCGTAAGACCAAGCCAGCTGAATTGCCAGTACAGATGGGGGAAATTCTCTGGAGGCCCCACCTTCTACCTGAGGAGCTGTTGGCAGTAGATGGAAGCTGGGGGATGATGGAAGATTATTCTTCTTTGAGTACATGGCAACTAGTGGTTCCAGTGCATGGCCTCATACCCATGCAATAGAGGGAACATTAATTAAACTTAGTCCATTATTACAATACTAAAGAAAAGGACATGAATTTTGGAGAGAGATGTGTTGGGGTACCCAGGGAAAGTTGAAGTGATGAAATGAAGGATAGAGATGACCATATTTAATTGCATACATGTGCAAATAATATTTTTAAGGATTGCACACACATGTGCATGCATGAGCACACACAAACATAAACACACAGACACATAAACACATACACACACACACACACACACACACACACAGAATACACATACAGTGGCCTTAGTTTTATTTATTTGTTTGTTTGTTTGTTTCCTCAGCCTGGAACTGGATGATGGATATGTGGTAGGGTCAGGCACTTCCTGAGCTGGAGGCTCTCATCAAGCTTAGTCCCCCTAGGGCCACTGTGACCTTTAGCTCCTTCTGATGTTACTGTCGCGTACCACACTGGAACAAATTTCTACTCCTCCATAACTGTCTGTAATAAGACATTCAGGCCTAGTTTAAGTTAATGACTTCAAAGTGGCTGTCATGAGAGAGAGTATTTACACCACGAAAGTAGAAAATATTCCTTTTCAAGGCTTCTTTCCCCTCACAGTGGTTCCTCAGGCTGCTGCTGCCCAAGGCCTCAGGCTTTGAGTTGTGGAATCTTAGATAACTCCTACAAATCTTGCCACTTGAGTTCAGGAGACAGAGTTGCACTTGGGTTGAAGGGAGAATGGGCAGGCAGATTCCTCCCTGGAACACCATCCTGTGGGTTGTCAATGAATACTAAACCCTGCTTCTTGTCTTTTCTTTGCCCTTTGTTTGTGTGTTTCCAAATTATGCAGTAAAGCTGATTCCTTAACTATTTCATGCTATTCTGAAATCCCTCCAGAGTTCCAGTATATTGCAGGTGGTGACACAAAAACTTGGCTTCTACAAGAGCTCAGTTAATCCCACGAATAGATCCCCATCTTACAGTGTGCTCCTGAGGCTCTGTTTCTGCAACCATACAACAAGAACTTAATGCTGCCTCCTTAATCAAGGATTGTGAGTCAAGTAAGAAATCATGTCGGTGTATTATGCACACAAAGACCAGTGGGAAACTCAGAGCACCCATATGTTACTATGGGTGGATCGCTGTTGGCAGGGAAGTGTCCTGGGTTTGGGCCTCTGCAATGCTCCTCTTTAACTGAGTTATCTTGGGTAAGTTACTTAGTGTCTTTCTATTAAGCTTTCTCATCTGAGAAATGGTTACAATGTTGTTTAAGGTGTTCCTGTGAGAACTAAAGAGAAAGTTGTGTTTGGCTTCACATTCGACTCTTGTTAGCTACTGCAGATTGTAGTCAAATAAGAAAATTTCTTGGTACCTCTAAGTTTAGGGTGATAACTCAAGCTTTAATGTTCACAAATAACTAAACATAAATGTAGTCTGAGGGCCAAATGTACATGAGAGCTGAGCCCAGGGAATGGTTCAAATTGAGACCAGGAAGGATGAGAGACTCAGGGTTAAGATATGTCTTCTCCCTCAGACTCAGGTGCCTTTATTGCCTGGGTGTATATTATGTAGGGCATTTCTGAATATATATGTATTTGGCAGAGAACCAAAATAACCCAATTATGTTTTATCATTAATTAAGCTTTGCAGAAGGAGGGCAACACATACTAATAGTGGGCACAGCTCTTATTAGACTTCAAATATAAGTTAGAATTGACTCTGTAGAGTTGTGAAAGTTATGAGTGTGAACTAAAAATATCCCAAGTATGAGTAAACTCACAATTCTACCCCCACTCACTCCACAGAGAGCCCATCAAAATTAAAATCTATTGCAATCTGCTAAGGGTACTGATATTACCCAACATAATGGCTGACTGCCAATCAATTTAGTTAGTGGCCTCATTGCCACTGTAGAAAATTAAAATTTGTTGAAATTATCCAGACTGGTCGTATAATGGTCTGTTAATTCCATTCTAACAACAAACTAGGCTCTGATCACTTTAATTAATCAGCAACTACTGAATGCTCAGCTACTCAGCCATAGCTATGGCAAATTTAAGGCAAAAGATATTCAGAGGCCTACTGTGGACTAGGTGGTTGGCCTGGACACCAGATCTGACATGTTGTACTTAGTGAGACTGTAAGAGAAGAGCAGAAGGAATTATACAACTGCTCACATGTGCTAGATTTCAATACAGAGAATATACAAAGTAAAATGAGATCAAGTGAAAAATGCAAAAGAGCAACATGTTGGAAATGGGCTGTAAGTCAGGTCCACTCCATAATGAGGACCACAGAAAGAACAGAATTTTAATCTGGAAGCCACATTGAAAACAAGTGCAAGAAAATACATGACACATATATTAATGAGACCCACCTGTCAAAAATGTGCTGTTTCAATGTGATTGTATATAAAGATTATTAATGTTATTCTCTGTTATTTGCACACAAGTATGCATGCATGCATGTTTACACATGTGGTGTGTGGGGGAGGCACTAGTTTTGAAAATCGGTGTGCATTTTACATTAACAGCATTTCCAGTTTGAACATTTTATATGTGTTCTGGTACTAGATAGGTTAGATGGTTTAGTGGTTAAGAATACTTGTTGTTATGCAGGACCCAAGTTCAATTCCTGGCATCCATACTGGATGGCTAACAACTGTCTGTAACTCCAACTCCAGGGGATTTGATTTTCTCTTCTAGTCTCTGAAGGCACCTATAGTCACTTGCACATACTTCCATACAGAAAAGCACATATACATATAATTTAAATTAAATTACTCTTCAAAATGGCTAGCCACCTATTGTTGGCATCTACTAACTTGAACAATATAAGCACAGAATATTGAGTGATGTTGTCATGTTCCAATGGACTATAGAACCCTAACCATAGGAACAGGATATGGGGTGAGGGGAATGTGTCTGTGCAGAGAGAAGAGTTCAAAGATATGCAAATAGGAAAGGCATATGTATAAGCTGAATGAAGAAATAATCCTTGATGTTCATTTCAAGGAGAATTTTTGAGCAATGAGCCTCTGGGCATCTTATAGCTCCCGATTTCTAATTCCTTACTATTCTCTAGCTGGTGGTAGGTTTGAGACGTTGAATCAAACTACTCATTCTTAACACTGGGGAGTTAGGCATGCAGGTAGGTATGTAGGCAGATAGATGGATAGTTAGATAGATAGATCAACACACAGACAGATAAACAGATAGACAATAGATAGATGATGGACAGATGACAGATGATAGATGGTTGTGAATGAACAAATAAATGGTTGAATAGATAGCTGTATAGATAGGTGGTAGATGATGGATATAATTGATGAATGATAGGTAGATAGATGAATAGATAGATTGATGGGTACATAGATGATGGATAGACAGAGGGACAAATAGGCAGACAGTTGTAAGGTTCTGGGAAGAGTCCTTGTTTGGGACAAAGGGTGTGAAACAAGAGCTTTAAAGGGTATAGTACTAATTGTTCATTGTGTATGATGAATCAGACAATAGGATTGAACAAGTTATTTAAGGAAAGAAAAGAGCATGAGGCTGGAAATTCAAATTTAGCTTGTGGCTCAGCTCTTGAGGATACAACTTAGGATCCTTGGGTTCTCAAAGGAAGTCAAAGGGCATCTTATAGCTCCCGATTTCTAATTCCTTACTATTCTCTAGCTGGTGGTAGGTTTGAGACGTTGAATCAAACTACTCATTCTTAACACTGGGGAGTTAGGCATGCAGGTAGGCATGCAGGCAGATAGATGGATAGTTAGATAGATAGATCAACAGACAGACAGATAAACAGATAGACAATAGACAATTGTCTATTGTCTAGGACTAGAATTTGCTAAATGGAGTAGAAATTCAATCCCAGTGCCAAAAGACTCCTAGCTCCTATGTATGTGCATTAGGTGAGTACACAGAGGACAGTGAGTATTTGGATGTGGCAAAAGCTCTGATAAACTGTATGTCCAGACCTCTGTGAGATGCTGTGGGACTGTGATCAATTCTACTCAGTTATGAGTCACACTCATGACACAAGCAAGGCAGAGTCCTGTCTGAGTAGTTTCCATGCTTTAGTCTAATGATCTATGTTGACCCCTTGTATTAAGAACACATGGCTCAATGAAATATTTCTTCCTTCCTGGGTTACATATGTCCTTCCCAGTGTCCATTCTACTAATTTATGGGGGTATAAAAAAGGATTTTCAGTAAAATATACTTCCATTGGCTTTGATGGAAAGGGTCCATGATGAAAGTGGAATCCCTAATAAGCATTTCATAAATGACTTGTCTTTCAAACTCAATATAAAACAGAATAAAATACATCTTGCAAAGACCTCCATGCTGCTTTGCAGATTTAAAGTCCCCTGCTCTCAATCAATTGGGCCTAAGAACTCAAAAACCTCTAAAGATGCAGTGAAATATTTATCAGCAGAAGTTGGTGAAATTGAGAAATTATTTATGGTGCAAATTCTGAAACAGTCACACTTTGGGGGGAGGGTGGATAGCACATGTTGAGAATACTACATGTTTCTCAGGCGTGTGTGTGTGTGCGCGCGCGCACACACACACACACACACACACACACACACACACACACACACACACACACAGCTCCTTTCTGTGGAGGAGAATTCAATGGTAAGGAAGGTGGGGGTTGGAGGAAGTGTGCTCAGACTATGGGGTGTTTTCCTCTTTTTTCAGAAACGAGAGGGCTTCTAGGGTAGATTTCACAGGGAAGAGGTAGAAACGAGGAAAACTCAACTTCCAAATGGCCTGGTGCGTTTCTAGTTGTCTCCCCAAAGCATGTGGGCTCCCAACAAGCTGGTTCAACAACCAAGTGGAATAGAGGGTCCTGGCTATCCAGGATGCACTCTCAGGATGGGAAAGGGTTCTCAGGACTACCTGTGTCCTAGTAATCTGGTAACTTGCCATCTCATAAGCATTTTGTGGGGTATGAAGCAGCCAAACTTTGTCTACAGCTTTGGGGATTCCCATGTAGCTTCTCTGTGAGTTGACAGTTCTACATGGCATGGGATCAAATGAGGACACCCTCTACATAGGGCACATCCACCTTAGCACCTTTCTCTAGATGTTTTTATCCTTCATCAGAACTAAAAGCTTTTCAGGAAATGATGGTATGCATTCTAGGTTTCAGAGGGAGAAGCTAAGCTGTGTTCTCCCCAGCCATCACTATGGTTTTCAGTACTAGAGTCACAATCCACTAACTAGGTTATCATATAAGCAACCCCTAGCATGCTCACCTAGAAAGTCCCCATTTATACTGACTATCCTGATATAAGTATAAGCAAAACCTTTCTCACTTAAAATTGTCCAGATTGGGACAATAAATGGCATTGCCATAGTATAGTACTCTTTACTTCCACACAGTCATCCATCAGTCTCTTTCTAGGTAATTTCCCTAAGCCTCTTTCCTGTCATTCAGAAGGCAGCTGGACCATCCTAGGCTGTAAGTGAATGAATGAGTGTGATGCTACCTAGAAATGTTCTTCATTGCCTATTACTTTAACTTCATCAAAGGCAATTTCATTTTTCGGTTGAGGACCCCTCTTGGTGTGGTATGTGTGCCCATGGAAAGAATCTCAACCCAAGTCCTCTACAAAGTGTCTGATTTTCCACTCTTGATGGGATGCTAACATCACAAGTCTCCCAAACTTCTAGATGCTTCTTGCAAAGTAACTATCTTACAAAAAGTCTGCCTTTTCTTTTTATCCCCTGAAAGAAGTTATTTTCCTGATTATGCCTGTTTTTAATTCATTCATCTCATCCCTTCATTTACACCACCTTAGCTTCATCTGTCCTACCTGTGCCTGTTAGGCTTTTCCCTGTGGAGTGATGGGAGAATGCAAAGTGTCTTCAGTGACTGCTGGGTATGGGACCAAGGAGGTAGGTATCTGGCCTCCACATGTCACTGTCCTCCAAATCCCTCTAGGCCAGTGCACTTCTGACTTTAGTATTGCGTATCAGACTCGATTCAGTGGTGTGGTGGTTTGAATGGGAAGGCGTAGATGGTGCAGTCTTGCTGGAGTAAGTGTTACCAGAGTTGGGCCTTGTGATAAAATTTCAAGCCACTTCTACTCTACTCTTACTGCTTCATGCTTGTGTTTCAAGATCTGAGCTCTCAGCCCCATGTCCCTTACCATGCTCACACACTGCTTGTGGCCACTCTTCCCTGCTATGCTGGAATGGCATCCCTCTGGAACTGTAAGCCCAAATAAACTCTTCTATAAGTTGCTAATGGTTATGGTGTTTTACATCAGCAATAGAATGTAACAAAACAAATGGTTATTAAGGAAGACCCTTGTCTCATTTTGGATCCCCCAAAAGTGAACCCTGAGACAAGTTTACTTCATTCAGAAGCCAGAGAGGCTACTTCTAGGGAAATATGAGTACTCACTGTGTGTGGCTAGAACATAACCCCGTAGGGGAGATCTGGGAAATCACAGTCTCAGGAGCATCCCATCAGGAAGGGAGGGTGATGAGCTGTGTGTTACCTAGCATTCCTTGTTTGCCTTGTGCTCTGCTTCATGTATGGATGCAAAAGGAGGAGAGAGAGAGCCTTTGGCCAGCAATATGCCCAGAGCAGCTATGCGTTTACAGTTCACCATAAAGGGCAATTCCCTGGGAAATCTCAGGACACTGATGGATTCTGTATTATCACCGGCCTGATACACGTACTTTGCCTCACAGGTTTTCCTGATCTTTTCTCATTCCCTGTCCTCATCCCATTTCCTGAGTCAACTTGTTTGTGTTTCCAGCCTTAGAGGCAGGTGCACTTGGCCTCTGTGAGTAAGTACTCCTGGTGCTCAGGAGGAAAAGTCCCTGAAATCCTACCTAGTTGTGTCAGCCAGCACATATTGAGTATCAGCTATAATGCACCATGGGAAGACCTGGGGACTTAACAGCAATGGAAACAGACAGGATACTTGATCTTATAGGATTGGAGATGCATAGAAAATACTAGTGCCTATGCATGGTTTGTCTGGCACTCTGCTAAGCCCTTTCTGTTTATCACATTGATTTCTCATGACAAGAATTCCACAGGGATCATCTTCTAACATGCAAAATGGAGGAATGGGACTCTGATAGATGAAGCAATAGGTAAAGTCACACAGTGAGTTAGCAACTGAGACCAGCTTCATGTCACCTTGCCTCTTTTCTAATATATCCAGGCACTGCTCACACCAATCTGAGCCATCTTCTGTGGGATGGGATGCTCTTGCTTGTGGACACTGTGATGACCAACTTGGGTTGTCAATTTGATACACCTGAGAAGAAGGACCCTCAGTTGAAGAATTCCCTCCATCTGATTGGCTTGTGGCCACTTTCTTTCGGGTATTTTCTCAATTGTTAATTGACGTAGGATGGTCGAAGACACTGCGAGTTTTGCTGTCCCTAGGCAGGTGGTGTTGGGCTACATGAAAAAGAAGTATCTGAGCCAGCCAGGGGCAGAAAGATAGTAAGCAGCATTCCTCTGTCATTCCTGCTGCAAATGCCAGTCCTAACTGACCTCAATGGTGGGCAGGGACATGGAAGTGTAAGTCAAAGGAGCCCCTTCCTCCCCGAGTTGCTTTTGGTTAGAGTGTTTTATCACAGCAACAGAAATCAATCTAGAATTGGCACTCTCTTTTAAAACAGCATCATAATGAAGTGTTTGGTTTTGAAATGTACTGAAAGACAGGGTGCATAGACAAGCCCATCAATGAATATCTGACATGTAATAAAGAGTTTTTTACTAAAATGCCAGTGCTGGGATATAGTTGGAAAGCATACAAGAGCTTGCTGTAAAATTCTAAAAGCTGGTTTCTGGTCTCCACCTAAGAGATTCTGCTTCAGTGGCCTAAGGATGGGATCCAAGAGCACATACTTCTACAAGGCCATAGGGAAGTTGACATTGTGGTTCACACTGTCTCTAGGAGGAGGAAGGCATATGCCTGAAGTCCTCACCCTGGCTGTACATCGGACTTCCCTGGGGTCTTTTAAATAAAACCTATGCATGGTTTTTATGAGAAAGCTATGTGCATCAGCCTGGAATGTGGGGCCCTGGTATCTGTGTTAAGTGTCTTTGGGGATTGTGATGTATGGTCACAGGTGAAAATCCTATCTTCCCTTTAGGGTACCTTGAAAGAGCACAGCTTAGGTCCTTCTACTATTTATATAGGGCTTGTGTAAGACCACCCACCCTCAATGCTTCACATGTGAGAATGGAAATCTTATTACAAGGCACTAAGACTATAGAAACCATCTTACTATGGTGTTTGCAGAGGTGCTCTTGGCATGTGACTAAAATTAGGCAAGGTCCCTAGGATAGAATCCCCATAATAGAATTCTGGTGGCAGTAGTATGTTAGAGAGACTGCAGTCTGCACTAGGTAAAGCGCTTGCCTTGTGATCATGAGAACCCAAATTTGATTCACAGAACCTATATTAAAACAAAGTCAACGTGGTATAATCCCAGTACTGGGGAGGCAGAGACAGGCAGATCCCTGGGGCTCACTGGCCAGCCAGCCTAGCCTACATGATGAGTTCTAGACCAAGGAGAGATCATGTCTCAAAAACGCAAAGTAGATAGTGCCTTGTGGGACAACCAAGGTTCTTTTCTGAACTCCATCTGTACACATGCACCCCACCACTTGCACAAGAGTGTAGCCATACATATGAGAATATGAATTTACAGATACATACAAAAATAAAGAAGCAAAGAGACTAGACAGTGTATACACGTGTATTGTCTACCTCTTACCCATGACTCCTCATACTTCTTCAGGTCTCTGCTCACAAAGCCATCACCTGATGTCAACTCTGGATCCTTCACATCTAGAACCATGAGTTAAACAAACCTCTTTTTCTTTATATTCTTTGTATCCCGGCTCTGCTATTTCATCATTGCAATGAAAACAGACTACCATTGGTCTCAAAATCTATTAAAGATGTGGAGATCAATCCCTTGGCAAGCAGAGACTTTGACTCTGTGAGAATGCAGCATAGGGGTATGACAGTGGCCAAGGATGTCCACAGGGACCAGCCTTGTCAAAACTCAGCTCTATCCATTCCAAGCTGCGCTGTTTTCTATGAGTCATAGAAAGTATTTGCTAAAAGAGGTACATATTTGGCACAATAATAATTTAAAATGAGAAGTATATCAATCACCAGAATATTTTGTTATTACTGCTTTTAATTTCCAGTAGAAATAGAACTCTAATAGAATGGTCTAGAACATCCATATCCCTTGTTCAGACCATGCCCCCACCCCTTAGTGGGTGTCTTTGCTCCCACTCCTATATTCAATTCTGTTTCCATAGATTATTCCTTACCATGAAGCCAGGGTGGTTTCTGAAATATACACACTGCCCTGGGAGAGCTTCCAGGGTCAGTCTTTGCAGACTGTGATCAAATCCCAACTCCTCAAAATGCCTCCAAGACAGATCATCTCCAAGATCTCACAGAGGTCCTCTAGCCCTGCTGTACCTGGCTCACTGTGCTGCAGTCCCCTAGGGTCTGCTCCTCAGAAGCAGGCTATCCCTCCCTACCTCGGGCCTTTGAACACATGTCTCTCTTCCAAGACATCATGGACCTGGTCTTCCCAGTCCTTATGCTTTAAGTCTCCCCCAGATATCGCAAACCTCAGCTGCTGTCAGCCAACTTTGTGACAATCTCCTCCTTCCAACCCCTCCAGGTTGTACTCTTTGCTCTTTTTCTCAGGTTACTGTGCTTTTGTTTTTCATAGCATTGTTTTCTTGTTACTTATTTTCTTGTTATTTATTTGCATATGTCCATTTCCCCTTAGAAGACAAGCTGGATTCTTTGATAGTTGTGGCTATTCCTGATGGGACTGTGGTATAAACAGATATTCTATTTTTACCTGATGAGTAGGTTACTAAAGCAATAGATCCTGGCATTGAGCTTGCACATTCAAGTAAGCAGTCATGTTCCAACTCTAAATTCAACAAGAAATAGAAACCAATTCAAATCTGAATCTCCACATAGACATTTCTGTGGGGCCAGGAGGTACTGATGTGTGCTCCATATATAATTTACTTGAGACCACTGTTTTGGATGAAACTCCTTTCCTAGGTCCAATAGGGCAGAGAATGACAGACAAGAGTCACCTGTAGCCAGGTACACATAATCAGAGTGATTTTAAATGGTTCAAGTTTCTGAGAAACAGGACATTCACAGTGACCAATTATGGATGGCTCAGATGCACTGAGCCAATGGGTCAAGGGTGCCCCTATGCCTTGTCCCGTAAGGTAAATTACATATCCATTTTACTCCTTGCTTCTCCTCATCTAGATAAAGCCAGGCCCTTCTGCCAGCTCAGCAGAGCACTCTTCTAGTTCACAGACAGGATATGGCCTAAGTCCTGAGTCACCAAAACAGATATTCAGATCATTAAACTCAATTTGATGATTTCTTTCTTTTTAGATGCAATGCACTATCAGTACTGTGGTCCATTTAACAGTGGCTATTTCTTCCTGGGGACTTCATAGTTCAGACTCAAGCAACATCTAGTTAGTGTGGTTGGGTTCCTATAATCTCCTTTTATTTCTGGGAAGCTGCCCCAACAGTGAGCGTGGACTGACACATTTGAAAAATAGGACCTCAAAACAAAACAAAAACAAAATCTCAACACACAGGTGTCAGCCTGTCACCTGGACATCAGTTACAAAGATAAAGCAGCCAGTTGTTAATCAACACCATCTTATAATATCACTTCAAAATTATTTTCTAGATGTAGATACCACATTTGTGATATATGGCTATCACTTTCCCACAGTCTTTTTCCTTCTTCTTTGTAAAAATGATTGCTGAAATTCCTATCTTGATAAAATCATTTTGACTTCTTACCATGCAGTAATGGAGGCCAGTTCCAGCTAATCACAACTGTCACAGCCAGCTTGCCTTGTGCATGCTTATCCCTTAATAGAAACACTTGGTGCCATTGTTCAACTTACCTTGCCAACATCTCTGGGGAAGGGCTGTCTCTGGTTCTCTGGGATCAAGATGGGAGACACCACAATGGACCTCTTTTGTCTTGGGACAGGAGATGTCCTTGCAAATTTAAATATATCCTAAAAGAGAAAACAAGATGAACTGACTAAGATCTCCCACAGATGAGGAAGTATCAGCCTGCCCTGGGCACTTTGCTTTGTTATGAAGGACACAGCTCTCTAGACATTGTCAACTTTATTCTACCAAATATCTTTAGAATGACCAAGTGCATGGTTAGAATCACATGAAAGTTGACATCGTGATTCACAATAACGATTATTAAGCTGGTTAATTCCAACTTGTGAATCATCTACTCAACCTGCCGCATTGGATTTATATACCTTTCATGCCGTGTAGACTGCTCTTACTTTATTGAACAGGAGAAGTCACCTGGTCAGCAACCAATTTCCAGACATAAGCTTGGCTCCTCTCATGGCCATCTGGAGGAGTAGGGATTAATATCAGTGAGTGACACCTTTGTAACCACTTCCAGGCCTCATGGGGATGCCAGTGATGCTTTCCCACGCTACGATCAGGAGTGCCTTCTGGAATGCATTCCACAAGGGAGCCCCTATTTCACTCAGTGCAGGCACACTGTCAGGAGTTCCACATTTTACAAAGCATTGCAATTAATTCTTTGAGAATTTCATACAATGTATTTTGATCGTCTTCATCTCAGATCCTCCCCTCAACACCTCCTAGATCTTCCTTCATCTCCGTAACCCCCAACTTCATCCTTTTCTTTTTTAAATCCAATAATCTATTTACTCCAATTTGAGGGGTTACACCTTTTTAATTAGAGAACTGTGTTCAACAAAGGAAACTAAATCATTATTTTATAGCAAGTGTTAATGTCACATTATATAAAAAGAAGAAAACATAAAAATAAACATATAGAAACCCACAACATTGTTAAACTCAAGCTAGAAACTGTTGCCTACAGAGACATAAGAACCGAGAGAGGGGAGCAGCACAACCTTGATGTAATTAGAGGGCTGGAGAAAAGTGAATTGAAAACAGAGTACCATTTTTAATATGTAAATCAATCTCATCAAATACCACATGCTAATTAAAATGATCTTCTGTATCATCAGGGGCAAGCACCTCAAACTTCGTACCATAGTGAGTTCCCATCAAGACAATGTGGTAAATAGTAATTTCATGATAACTCTAGCTTCTGGTCCGTAACTCTGTGTGTGTGTGTGTGTGTGTGTGGTGTGGTGTGTGTGTACCTGCATTTTGTAGCTTGAAGAGAAAACATACATAGGAAAGTCAAACAAGAAACAAAACCAGCTAAAGCTTTTGAACACCTCCACAAACATTCATACTCTTGATTTTTCTTGGAATATAGACTAACAGAATTGTGGAGAGCCATTGGGCAATATTTGTTTATCGCCTTGCAAATATCCATAGCCCTTTTCTCTATAATTCCACTCTAGGAATATACCCAGATGCTAAGCTAAAAGAAAAAGGAAAACTACACAGAAGAACACTTAGTGAGACAGGACACACAGAAGGCAAAACTAAAAACTAGCCCAATGTTGAGTAGCAAAGATAAGATTAAACATGAACCTAGTGTGGGAAGACCACATCCCAAGCCCTTCCACAAAATGTTAGAATAGCAATATAGCAAGTGTGTATTGGCCAACATGGAGACAATTAATGTGTGTCAGCCCTTATATTTATAAAATCATCCCAATAAATCCATATCTCTCTTTGGCCAATGAAGAAAGTTTGGATAGATTATGTAAGAATTACCCCCAATTAAATTTGCTTAACTAGCAGAGATAATGAATATCACAAACTATATTTCTAGAGAACATCCTGCTGTGTCCATTCTAGATTACATGACTGTGTTATAGAAGAAGAATATAACAATATAAACTAAGGAGTCTACATAAAATATGTTTGATTTACCAAAATGGGATTTCTAAGCTGAGAAAATGGAGCTACAATCAAACCAATTCACAGGCCAGAATAATTGTTGCAGACCTATCAAAATCTTTTTCTTCATAGTAAGTAAAATTTGCAAGATCCTAAGAGAAGATGTGAGCTGTTATTTAATGGGATATATATTCAGTTATGTAAAATGGAAAGCATTATAGAATTGGACCAGGCAGCAGTGTGAATGCGTTTCATGCCAATGCCCTGTGTACTTAAAACTACAAGAGTGATGCTATGTGGACTAAGGTCCTATGGAAGAGCAAACAGCGCTCTTACCCTTTGAGCTGTTTCTCCAGCCACACTTATAAAACTGGTTCAATTGGAAAAGCATTTCCATTTCAAGCATAGAGAGACCTCGATTTGATCTCCAGAATATACTTTGAAATGCTGGACCAAGTAAATGGTGATGGAATCTTTATCACTGGGCAGTGGAGGCAGGCAGGTCACTGAGACTCACTGGCTGGTACATCCTGTCTCAGAGGAGTTGGGCAGCATTCATAAAGATGACACTGCTGGTGTCCTGTTCTTCCCAGCACATCAATCATTAAAGATGAAGTACCAGTCCACTTCTCACCTCTCCCAGATCCACATGTGCACTTAGGTAACATACATACACAAACACACAAATGTGTGAGTAAGAATGATGGTTGCTTTCTAGGGAGACAATCGTCTCCACAGCAAACACAGAACACTGGATTTCTCTCTCTCTCTCTCTCTCTCTCTCTCTCTCTCTCTCTCTCTCTCTCTCTCTCTCTCCTCTCCTCTCCTCTCCTCTCCTCTCCTCTCCTCTCCCTCCCTCTCCCCTGTGGTGTGTGGTGTGTGGTGTGTGGTGTGTGTGTTTGTGTGTATGTGTGTGTGTGTTTATGAATGACAGTTGAAAGCATTAGCCAAGAGGCCAACAATTTTGTTGCTTTACTGGGGGACAGCAAAAGAATGGAACATGTGTAAAATAGATGATACATGCAAATCTCATTTACAGTTAGGAAAACTAACAACATTGGGAGCCTCACATGAGTGAATGCGCAAGACAGCCCTGTGTGGAGATTTAAGGCGCCATGCATATGTAAGGGCTTGGTGATTCAGAGCATAGCACAGTCACAGAGACCTCTGTTCATTACTATAGTGTGTGTGTAAATGTGTCCAAAGCAATGAAAAAGCACCCTGTGTCCTCAGCAACAAACTTTCCATTGTTTGTGATGAAGGGCTCACTTGTGTCTGCAAGCCTGCTGAGGGCGATGCCGCTGTTGTGGGTGCCCCTAAGCCCTGTGCCCACTCCTGGTGTCCCGTTCTTCCCAGCACACCAGCCATTAAAGATACAGCACCAGTCTACTTTCACCTCTCCCAGCTCCCTAGATGTGGGGTGACAGTCATCGTAGTGGTAGTGTCAACCCACATGTGAAATGCCTGAGTAGAGAAGCAGGGCACTCTGGGCCTTGGGAAACAGACTCCGAGGGTCAGGGTGCAGGCGGAGTTGCTTCCTGCACATGTGTGTTGACTCTGAGGGTACATTGGAGGCACATGGAGAGAGCAACTGGGCGGGGCAGCCTTCTGACTCCCATTCCTAAACACCTTGGCCCTTATTTCATGCTCCTAGGCCCATTGCTCTGCCTCTGCCTTTGTCAGGTAGGTGTATGCCTAATTGCGTGTCAGCAAAAAACCTCAGGCTCATGGGCAAAAAGCCTGTGATGAGATCTGTGCTAATGTGTCTGTCCAGGTTCTCTGAAGCCAGGTACCTCTGTCATCCTATGCTTGTCCTGGAAATCATCTTGTCACAAGATGACATAGAATTTTCTTTAAAGGTGGGGTAAGATGATGAGGGTTGGTGGGGTCCTGGGATGGTACAAAGCCAAGCAACAATTGGAAACTAAGGCATTCACCATTTTCAAAGACTGTCGGCACACAACAGGAGTGAATGGGTAGAGACCATCATTCCTCGGAGCCTCCAATTGCGTGCACTTTCTAGAAACAATAGCTAATGACATCACAAACAGCATTTCCAATAAGGAGAGCCATTGATAAGATACTTTGATAGTGTAATTGTCATTCTGAAACTGAAGGCTGGTCAGGGATGGATATGGGCGAGAGGCTTATGGCCAAAGTGCATCATATACTCACGTGGCAAAACCCTTATGAAACCCAGTACCAAGTACAATGAATAGATCACAATTTAAGCAAGAGAAAAGAAACTGAAATTTTCCAGTGACTTTAGACAGGTCAATATCTTGCTGAAATCATTTAAATATTTGTTTAGAGACCCTTCAGAAGTGACAGCTGTGGAAATGACACATTTTGCTACAATTTAGCCAGCTGAACATGTGAGATATTCTTATGGGTGACATCACAGAGTTCTGATAGTTGGTGGGAGCTGGGAGACCCCAGTGGGAGTCTTTTCCTGAGAAACCAGGTCTAGAGGAACACTTCCTGGTCTCCGAATTGGCTTCATTAGTCTTGTCCAAGCATCCTTAGATCATTATTTGGGAAATTAATCATCTTTCTATTTAGTGATATTAATTAAAGAAGGAATTTTTAGTGTAATAAATTAATCTACCAAAATACTTAAAAATAAATGAATGCATAAGTAAGCCCTCTCATCTGTGTGGCTTAATAACCAAGCATCCAAATGTGGAACACTGAGGAGGGACAATCCCTGTCTGTGATGTTTGGCTTTTGTATATATGTTTAGGATTGAAAGGAAGTAGTTGTGACCAAAATAGTCAAAGATGCAAAGAAGTTACAGGTTTCTCCATGGGTGTTTGTGATTTGAGAGGTGACTCTAGAAGTCTCAACTCAGAAAAATCTTTTAAAAAACACTACTTATCCCTTCTTAACACTGTATAAGTGTAGGTATGACCAGGGATAAAGTCCTCAGCATCACTGAGGCAGGGAAGGCCCAGGAAGTGTGGTTCTTGATGCTATTGCTGATGTTGTGAAAAACGGCCTGTGAGAGAAAGATGCCACCCATGTGAGAGGGTTCAAGCAGAGGGGTTTTTTTATTAGGGGGAAGGGGGAAAGGGGAGCGGGAAGGCCAGCCTCTGGAGACAGGAGCAGCAAGAGAGATGAGGAATGAAAGAGGGGGAGAGGGGGGGGAGAGAGAGGGAGAGAAAGGAACAGACAGAGAGAGGGAGAGGAGCAAAGAGAGAGAAGGATGGGAGGTGGGCAGGGCACTTTTAAAAGGGAACCCAGTGAATATGCACAGATGGTGCTCTTAGTGGCTGCAGCTGAGGGCATGTTCTGTCAGAACCCCAAGGACAGGCCAGTACAGATGCCTGAATATTAATAGCTGACCTCAGCAGGCACTGTTCCTCCTGGACCCTGCCCTGATCCACATGGTCAATTCCATGCATGCTTCCACTCTCCATTCTTGTCTCAAACATCAGTTCAAGATTCTTCCTCTAGAAAAAGGAATGCAAGGAAGGGGCCTGGCCAGCACTGGGGGTCGGGGTGGGGGTTGGGATCAGAGAGAGCAGGTGCCTGGAGAAGTTCTAACGCGGATAGGGAAGGAGATGTCAGCCCCATCTTGCAGAGCAGGTAGTTCTCTGGCTACCAAGAGAAGCCTCTGCAAGGCCTGGGTGGGGTATGAAGCCTGTTCACCCCACTTAAATGGCCTCTGTTTCCTGACACTCATTACACCAAGCCCAGAACCATGTTCTAACAATTGGTCTTAAAACTTAGAATGCAAGAACAACAGCAACAGGCCCTAGGTGTTTTCTCTAAACTGCCAACTTCCCTACATCCAAGTTGCCAGTTAAAAAATAATCCAAAGGCTCTGGCTTCGGATAAAAATTTGCCAAACAACACATCTAAGACACGATTGCCTCTGAAATATTTCATGAAGCAGGAAAATAACAATCCAATCAGGCCCTGCTCGTTCCACTGGAGGTGAAAAATGTTTTAAGCATATTTAAATTCTTTAGTCAGAAGTCCATTCAACCACGTGCAATGGTGATGGGGATATAATGGAAAGAATTTCCTTCAATCTACTCTGGCATTGATGAAATATTCATGCTAAATAGCTACTTCTGAGCACCTGGAGGGATCTGCTACTGTTTTACAAATGGGCTTGTTTTCCTAATACACACAGAGCCCCTTGCCACCACAGCTGAATTAATCTGAGTCTGTGTTCTAGGTGCAAGAATGTAAACTCCAGGAATGCTGCTTTCTTCCCACAGCTGTATGAGTGCAGAACAGAAAAATGCCAGGGGGTCCCTCTCATAAAGCCCTGTCACTTGGAAGAAGGGTTTATTTGGCTTAGGAATTCAGATCCCAGTCCCTCATTGAGGGGAAGTCAAGGCAGGAATTCAAGCAGCTAGACATTTCACATGCACAGTCAAGAGCAGAGACAATGCTCAGCTGGCTTCCATCACGCTATGCAGTTTCAGGACACAGCCCATGAAACAGTATCACCCATCTTCATGGTGGGTCTTCCTGCTTCAATTAACCATCAAGAAAATCTTCCACAAAAATTGTACAGACATGTCCATCAGCCCACTGATCTGGACAATGCCCCCATTAAGATTCCCTTCCCTGGGGATCCTACTTTGTGATAAGTTAACATTCAAGACCAACCATCACTCCCACCCTTAGAACGATCCTTTGAAATTCAAGTGAGTATGTACAGAATTTTGGCCCTGGGTTCTCTCCATGATGGTCACACAGAGCTACCCACTGATCCTTCAGGGTCTATACATCCTCAGCAGAATGGAGAACCATCTGTTCTAGCTCAGCTACCCACACTCCCCTCTCCTCCCTTGTCTCCAGTTCCGGTTAGAGACCAGTTTGGTGATGCTTTATAATCACTTCTGGTCAATGTAGACATTTTCTTTAAACTTTAATAAACGGTATTGTTGGTAAATGCTCTCTATTAGCACATGTCATCTCTTTTTATTCCAAAGACTCAGGGTGACTTCAGGGAAGAAGCAGTCCTACCTATTACTCATCGCCTGATGCTTTTGGCACTGGAATGGAAGGGATGCCAGCTTCCTTCTCCCTGGCAACCCAATCATCTCATTAGCTGGCAGGAGACTATGCTGGCTGCCAATGTGGACAGTGTAGCTACTCTGTAATGAAGCATGACATCACAGGTGCTAGCACAGGGAGATGTTCAGATAATGGTGATGGAGCTGGGCTCTTCAGATAATAGTGATGGAGCTGGGCTATTCTGGAGTGGATTCAAAGTCAGTGTACAGCTTTATCAATGGTGCAAGCAGGTGGTTCTGTCCTTTGCACTCCTACCGAGTGGGATGTCTCTTTCTCAGACATAAGAATATATTTTAAAAGCATTTTATTTATTTGTGTGTACACATGTACCAGACACACATGTGAAGGCCAGGGGCCAACCTCCACTACGTAGGTCTTAGGGTTCAAATTCAGTCTTGCAGGGAAGTGTCTTTACCCAATAGGAACTCATTGAAGGATAAGTAGTCCTTTTTTTGATTGAACCCACTCTCTGAATTTAGTCTGTTTTCAAAGTCCTTGTTTTGTCCGTCAGTTTGGGGTCTTTTTCTTGATGATGATGGCTGCAAACTCTAAAATTAGAAAGCTATTTTCCAGGGATAGAGAGATGGCTCAGCAGTTAAGAGGACTAGCTATTCTTGCAAAAGGCCTGGAGTCAGTCCCTAGCAGTCATATAGCAGTTCACAACCACCTGTAACTCTAGCTCCAGGGGTTCTGATGCCCTCTTTGGCCTCAGTGGGCACCCACACTCATGTGGTACACACACACACACACACACACACACACACACACACACACACACACACACACAATCTCTAATTTTGTAAAGAAAGCTATTTGACATACCAGCTGCCAAAGTCAACTGTTCCCTTTATCCAAGCAAGTTTTAAATATTCTCCATGACTGGAGCTGAGAGACATATTCTCAATATTTACACTAAACAATCCCCTCTCCTGAGCCCCTGCATTTCTTCTATGTCATTGTCATCTCACCCACACCTCTGGTACTATTGCCACTGCCTCCTTTCTTGGAGACATTTTAATTAAGACACCAGGGTTGCGGTAGCACACTTCGGCGATAACCTCTTTTATGTAGCGCTCTTCAGCAGAGCCTGGAACCAGAAAAGTGTCTTTTATCTCCCTGCTCAGTCTCCCTCTCCTCCTTTTGTTCTGTGTTTCTTGTTGGATCACAGGTCCTCACATTTTAATTCAGCCCCATCTCTCATCCACACGATGCCGTTTACATTAATAAATTCATCTCCACAATGACGGGCACGCTGTCGCCCGTCTCCCCACGTCATTGATTAGTGCACCCTTTGAAGATTCAAAGGTGCGTCAGATCTACCATGAAAAAGGACAGAAAAAAAATAATAAGAAAGAAAGAAAAACACATTTGATATTCTCCACATCTGAGTCTTCCCTGGCCCGGGCGGTTTTGATGTTGCGATGGTAAAACAACTGCTTAAAGGAGAGGTGCTCGTAATAAATATTCAATTGCCATGTAATGCGCATTCTTCTCTAAAAGGCAGAAGGGCCCTGCTCCTCTTTGGTAGTCTTGGTTGGCAAATGCAGACAATGTTTGATGACTGAGCTCTGAAAATCTTCTCTGGGACCCAGGGAGCTATGTCTGTATCCCAATTGCTCTTTGAACTCGCCCCATAAGAAACAACGGCTCAGTTTCATTTGTTTTCTACGTCCCTTCCACACCCAGTCCTTGAATACTCAATATACCTTTCAGTGATTGAAGCCATTCAAACCAATGACTTCCAGAACAACAGAGAGTTTGTGGGCTTGCTATGCATTAGGTATGGGGTTTCCAAACCCTTTCCTTCCTTAATCTACACTCACACAATCTTTGGGACATGTCACTGCACTCCCATGCTCCAGATGAGGAAACTGAGGTTGGGGAACTTTGAACATACAGCCTGGGCACATGCTTTGGAGAGTAGGAGAGTTGAGACTTGAACCTGAGTCATTTTATTTTATTTTATTTTATTTTATTTTATTTTGAGACAGGGTTTCTCTGTAGCTTTGGAGCCTATCCTGACATTCGCTCTGGAGACCAGGCTGGCCTCAAACTCACAGAGATCCACCTGCCTCTGCCTCCCGAGTGCTAGGATTAAAGGCATGCGCCACCAACACCCGGCGAACCTGAATCATTTTAATCTGAAGTCTGTATAGTTATCCACTCTACCTCCTGATTCCTGCATAGCTTACTTTCCCTGTGAAAATTTTAATTACTGAAAGAATTTTGCTCCAGATCTCTCTTCCAGGGAGACAGTCACGTTATCTGTGACATAGTTCCTGGGTTCAATTTTCAAATCATTTTTTGAGTTTACCTGGCCCTCCATGTTCTCTTCTACCACTTTGGTTTAGGCAATATCATTTTTAATTTTTATTTTATGTACCTAACTGTGTTGCCTACATGTACATAGTGCACTATGTGTGTGCAGTGCTCCAGGAGGCTAGCAGAAGGCATTGGATCTCCTGGAACTGGAGTATCAGTGGTTGTGAGCTGCCATTTGGGCACTGGAGACGGAACCTGGGCCCTCTGCAAAAGCAGTCAGTGCTCCTAACAACTGAGCCATCTCTACAGCTCAATCTTTGGCTGTCTTTGAACTTGATATATAGATCAGCTTCACTTTGAACTCACGGAGATCTGCCTGCCTCTGCCTCACAGTGCTGGCACTAAAGATGTTCATCAGCAGCAGTCCAGGCACCAACCTAATTTTTGCCTGGAAAACAGCATACCCCTCCATAGGGAATCCTGGCAAGTGACCTCACCCATGTATTTCTATCATTTCTCCCCCAGAAGCCTGAGTCCTATCAAAACAGGAGTGGGGTGACATAACTGTTCTGTGTCTTTACTTCAATGGAGTAAAACAGGTTAAATTTTCATTGGCCCATGATATGCTAGGTGAGGTATCATATGCCTCTGTAACCCCAAGCTCCCTGAAACCACTGTCTCAGTCCACCTGGAGGCATCTTAGGGTACATCAGATACATCTCCATCTCAGGGCGTTTGCATTGACTATTTCCCCCTTTGTTTCCTAAGGCTGCTATAGTGAGTATAGCAAACACATGGGCTAAAGTAGTATAGATTTCTTGTATGATGGTTGTGAAGGCTGGGTGCTCTGGCAAGCTAGAAGCAATTTGTGGGCAGAGATGGGTTCTTGTGGTACCTATAGGATTTTTCTTAGACTCTAGAGGCTGTCTGCACCCCTGAGCTAGCAGGCAGTGTCTTGAACTTCCATTTTCCTTTTTCTTCCTATTCTCTTTTGAGGAAGCTTTCAGCTACCCTGAGCCTCAGGACAATGCTGAATACTGGAAATCTCAATCTTTAACCGTGTGTGTGTGTGTGTGTGTGTGTGTGTGTGTGTGTGTGTGTGTGTATACACATGCATGTGGGGGAGGACAATCTTAGGTGTTATTTCTCAAGAGTTATTTACTTTTTGTTGTTGTTCCTTTGTTATGTTTTTAAGACAGGATCACTCAGTGGTCCAGACCTCACTGATTTAGCTAGGTTGGCTGATCAAAGAGCCCAAATACCCATGTCTCCATCTTCCCATCACTGAGGTTACAAACATACCCCACTACGTTGGTCTTTTTCATGTGGGATCTGGGGAGTGAACTCTGGTCCTTACGCTTGTATGCAAACACTTTACCGGCTGAGCTGCCTTTATGGACCCTTGATCTCATTTCTTTTGCCCTGAAAGGCAATATATTCCTAGGATTGAAAGATTAGCATGTGGAACTCAGTTGTGGAGGGGGGGTGTCATTCTTTCAATTATAGTCATTATTTTTCTCTTCATTCATATCAACACTTAGAGGAATCCTACTTTGTGAGTTCTGGCTGGGCCACTCTACCCAGTGCTTATCCATGCTCCATTTCTCTTCCCCACATACTAACACAGTACACATGACTTTATTTCATTTATTATTTTTTTCCACCCGAATGTAAATCCCACACATGCAAGTCAGCAACCACCACCCAGCCCAGTGTCTGGCATATAGTAGGTGTTCAATAATGCCTGGATTTTTGGATAATAATAACTTAATTTCCATCCTTTACCATGAGTTGAAATACAAAGGATCTTAATCATATTAGGAGATGAAAAATGAAAAAGAATGTAATCAACCGCGATTCGCTGAGTGCCTATTATGTGGTTTCCATTAGTTAAATGGTGTGTGAAATACAAAATTGCATCTGAGGAGGTGTCAGGCTGCCATTTATTGTGGTGAAGGTTGTACACTGCACAAAAGCCCCTGGGGGAGATAGGCAAGGGCTAAAATTCACCCTCTTTTCTGTAGTCGTATGTCAATGGGTGCTGGGTCCCTTAGGGGAATGACTATTTCTGAGTGACATGAAGGCACTAGAGGTGTGTACTCTATGCTGGCACTACCCAGATGGTGGGAGCTGATCCTAAGCCGAAGCTCCAGGTACATATAGAAAGGCCAAGTCATGAAGAGGAAGGACCTGAAGGGGATGTATTTCAGAGAGGGTGAGTAATGGGGAGGACTGTAGAACCACTAGCTTAGGTGAAGGAGCACCATTCAGGCTCAGCTGCCACCTGCCAGACAGAAATGCCCTGCACTGAATCTAGCCATCTTCCTTTTCTATCTTGCATCCGGAATGGAGGATGCTGTGTGGCATTAGGAAGTTTGCAACCCTTCTCTGAGCATTGCTTCCCTCTTCTCTAAAATAGGTAGTCACCCTGACCATGCAGAGAAATCTTCCCTGGGCCTAACATACTAAATACATGAACATCCCAAACTTCAAATTTCCCTCCCACATTTGATTTGTATCCATACCACCTGTTACTATCCAAATGCCTCATGCTTTACTAACTGTTACTGTTTTGTTTCTACCCCCCACCTGTGGAGCCAATGTGTAAGAGCCATAAGGCAGATATTTGATTTTCTCTTTCACACTTAACACCCTAACCCTGGTAAAACAGAGCAGTCCCGGCACCTGTTTTGAGCACAGACAACATATGAATCAAATGAGTGATGAATTAATGTAGCTGAGAAGACGAGATGAGCCTGAGTGGAGCAGTAACATCCACTGAGATGCTACACTGTGTTTACTGACTGTTAGCGGAAGCGGAGATGGATGCTGACGGATGGGACACTTGGCTGAATGCTAACCCATTTCTGTAGGATAGCCTGGGCGATGCTGATGGACAGACTTTGGTGCCCTCACCTAGAGGAGCCACAGGTAGAAACGGGGCCTGTCGCACCTCCCAAGTGCTCCCCTCAGGCTAGGCACAGTGATGCATACTTTACTCGTACATTATCTCATCAGCTTTAAATGCCGAGCAAGAACCTGAGGCATATCCAACCCAGTCTCAAATAGTGCCTCAAAACTAAAATAAACAAAAGTTTTGAAGTGTGTCAGGATGGAGTAGTAGTTCAATGGGAGGTGAGGGACACAAGATGAAGCCTTTAGCTTCTAGAAGACTCTCATTAAGTGATGCCTGCCATTACCAGACCAACAGCTAAGGCATTGAGCTCTTTGTATATCCTCTCTGTCTCTGTCTCTCCTGCATATATCCATCAATTCCACATGTCTGTGAACCACCTTACTTTTACCCACAGAAGTTATCTGTTCTCCGTTGGATGTACTGAATGACACCAGAAAAGAGATGCACAGATCACAAAGGGATCTCCCTGGGTGTCTTGTAAAATTGTTCACATTTTATATATCTATAGTAACCACAATCTCTAAGTAAGAGGCTAAGAAATGGGACGGTTTGGCCATTATCCTAAAAGCACTGTCTTTCCACCTTAAACCAAACCCTTGGGACCAGTGGTGCCCCCTTGCTCTGTCAATAGCTTGCTCTTGTCTATGAGTCAGTTTAGAACAGTGGTTGAACAGATGACTATAAATCTGATATCTTTTGCTCAACTTTGACCTCTCCTAGGAAAAAAATATGCTGTATTCACTCTGTGTCCCTGTTTTAACACATGCAGAGAGGGTGTTATAATACTTCCCATACCACAGGGTTATTGTACATATGGGACACTTGTACAAACACAGATTAGCTAGCACATAAGGAACACCTACCTTATCAAGCACTTAAACTTTGTAGTTTCAGGTGTATTTCAAATACATGAGTACAACATCTTAAAACTTGGCTTCTATGTCCATAGTGGAACATCTTAATGTGCCCATGTCAGTGTACACACTCACACCGACATGTTTGCATGGCACCCTACAAAGGTTAATTCTCTTTCTAGGTGTACTCTCTAAATGGGGTTCCTTCAGCACCTGCCAAGACATTTATCACTGGCTCTAAGAAGAAACTCCTAGTTCCAATTATACCATGGAAGTTCACCTTTATTGAGCTCTTTTTCCAACACTCACATCATGTCTGTTTCCATGCCCTTTTGAGTTACCCCTCAGAATGTTTCTTATCACAATCTGATTGCTTACAGCCTGTAATAAGAAGGAAAGCACAAGAACCACTGTGGGCAAAAAGAAAAGTCTCCTACAAGGAAACAAAGATAAGGATGACAGCAGATGTCTTACTGTGAACAATGCAAGCGAGAAGACAGTGGAGCTGCAGACTTAAGGAAAAAGAATACTTAGAGTTCTATACCTGGTGAAAACATCTTCCACTATTGAAGGTGAAATGAAGACACACACACACACACACACACACACACACACACACACACACACACACGTTCTTGAACTTGGTTTCAGTCACCACTTGCCACTGTGGTGTCACTGGCCTTTAGGATCAGCACTACCTCTCATTCATCCCAACAGCATCTTACCTTGCCTGTCCTGTTTAACCACCTTATCAAGCCTCCCAGACAGACCAGTCATTATGTAATACTACCCTTCAAAAGCTCAGAGTGGATGCTAAGTAGACATTTGTTACTGGGAGAAATTAACAAGCAACACAATGTTTCTTGGAAGCTCACAGTGTGGCCTGTGTCCTCTTAACTACACCCTGAAGGTCTTCTAAAACTTGACCTCTCACCCCTTTTCTAATGTTCCCTTTTCTGCTGGATTTGCCTGCTGAAGATCAAATGCTACAGCATCTTCTTCACTGAGCAGGGTGTTTTTTGATTTGGCTGATTGTTTTTGCAATGCTGGGCCTTAAACCCAGAGCAAATGCTCAACCACTGAGCTACATTTCTTTCTAGGCAAAGCAAGTTTTGCCTTTCCCCATCTTTGTACTTTCCCCCATAGCACCTATCTCACATGAATTCCTTTCCCACATAAACCCCAGATGCCCTCTTTGGTTATAATATTCAATAAAGTTATGGAAGTTAGGGAGGAAGGTGGTGTGACCCAGGAATTCAGATTGCCCCTGGCAATGAGTAGGCTGTTTACTGTACAACAATGTTTAGAGACCTGCCTTGATATTCTGCTGCAATTGTGCCAGAGTTCACCCTTCTGTAGACTTTGACTGTGTCTTCACTGACTCTTGACTTCAGCTTCAAAATATTATTTAAAAACAACAGAACTGAACAGTAACCCCATAATCTTGAGCCCTCCTGCTTGTTTGAGGGTACGTGTGGTATCTAATTGTGGTTGTCAACTTGATTGGATCCAGAATCAACCATAAGACAATCTGCTGGGCACTCCTGTGAGGAATTGTCTTGATCAGGTGTTCAGAATCATAACAGGATTGCTGAGACAATCAACTTTGTGAACTGAGAAACACAGGGCTCTCAGCCTCTGGTGTGAGACATGCATTGTTTGACTACCCACACCCTCTCGTGGACGCCAATCTAATGAATCTTGTTTAATATGTAGTCACTTTCTCAATTCATTCCTCTAGAGGAATGTGAGTAGTGTGGATGGAAAGAAGAAATTTCATGGGGCAAGGTTGGCACTATAACAGACTAAAGGCAGCTGGAGATATTTGGATTGCCAAGAAGTACATTCTTACCACCCAGACTTTGACAGGTCTTGGGTGCATGCCTGCATGCATCTTTGTGGTTCAGCTTGATACATATTTCCAGTAAAAAAGAAAAAAACAAAGAAAAGTCAGTCCCCTGTCTCTGTGGTAACATCAGCTTATTCTGGGCAGCACTGAGTTTCAGCAAGGTGAAGGGACTTTTCCTAAGTACACAGAGAAACATCGACAAACAGAGATTTAAACCCCTATCAGCATTTCTCCAGAGGTACACTCAATCTTGACATTATCGAAGGACAGGATTAGGATTTTTTTTTCTTATTTTCAAAGTGGTCCAAAGACTACTTTTAGTAGGACTTGGGAAATAGTTTATCACATCCTGACTTTTTTCTTTTAAGCAAAATCTCAGCTGTGAACAACTTTGATATAGAAATCATCATGTTCAAGTGTAAATGAAACAGTTATCTCCATCTATTCTTGGTGTTCAACAAAAGTCACAGTGGGTCTTGGAAGGTAGCTCCTTCCGAGGTGAAGAGTGTGCTATGTATGTGTGAAGACTGGGTTTCAGATCTCTGCACCCATGTAAATGTTGGATATGACTGGTGGCCTGCTTGTAAGTTCAGTGTTTAAGACAGAGAGACCGGAGATCCCCAAAGCAAGCTGGCTGGTTCTGACTTCAATGAAGAGACCCTGTCTCAATGAATAAAGTGGAGCACAATTGAGGGAAATGCCCAACATCAACCTCAAGCCTTTATATATATACACATACAGCTGCACCCAATATGCATATACATGTGTAAGCACACAAAACACATAGATACATTCAAACAAACAAACAAGTAATAGTACATGTTTGGCCAGTCCTGTTTGCATAGGCTTCTCATTGGTCCTCTCAAGGGGTCTTGTGGTCAGTCCAAAAGAATTAAATCCGAATGGACTCAATCTGTCCTGACACATGTCTATAAAGCACAGGCTCTCATAGTGAGAATTTAAATTAGGCTTCAGCAGAGCCTCTCAGTCCTGAAAATTGAAATCGTGAGTCGTGGTAGCAATAAAATGCTCATGAACTGCAGTCATAGCCCAGGGATAATTTTTCTGTAATTGCACTTTCATTTTTGTGATCGGTCCTTCAGCTCTGGTGCCGAGAGGACTCTCCTCATCTCAAGGTGAAGTAGCTGCTGGATAACATCTCCAAAGCGAGGGGAATTACCAAAGGAGTCATGCCCCAGCTGCAGATCTCCAATCAAGCCTTCTCCTTGAGGTGATATTTGATGTGTCCCTATGTGAGGTCTCAGGGAGATATATGGATACATATTATAGCTGTTGGTGGTTGGCTGTTGAATTCCTGGGAGTGCTGATTGACTTAGACAAGCTGGGCAAGACCCAAGTCTATAGCTCACTCTGGTGTGCCCTAATGGCTGGTACAGGCTGATGCCTTAAGAAGCAAGGTCTATGCCACACATTTCTTCTGATTTTACATACAAAGTTCTTGAGCTATGAAGTTCAAGGTGATCATGTTCTTCATTGCATTACAACCTCTCTCCTGGACCTTTCTCTTTTTGTTGCCTCCTAAACTCATGTTCAACCTTTATAGAATAGCTCAGTTACTCTGGCTTCCAGTGAACTTAGGAAAGTCCCTGGGTGGTGGCATCATTGCCCCTTCTCTGTGTCTATCTTGTATCAAACCTCTCACTGTGTTTTATCTATTCATCTCATGTATCTGTTGCCCTTAAGAGGAGGAACAGTCTGGAACTTATGTGGGTCATCCCACAGTATGATCATTCAGTCATACACATGGCATACAGCTCTATGAAAGTTTAATGAATCCCACTCTTTGAAGTCATTGTTCTTATTCAGTTAGCCAGGTTGTACCTACCAGTTCAACTAAGAAGTCAATAAACCTATACTAAGCACCTGATATGTGATAAAATTTGGGCTAGCTATTGAATTCAGGAAAAAATATTGCATGTTTTCTCTCATTTACAGCTCTCAGATTTTATATAGATACATAAAATCACATAAGACATGGAATTAGAGTCATAACTATCTAAGGGACTAAAGGGTACTAACTAGAGGGATGAGAAATAGGAGGGTCATGGAGAATAGGGTGGGTATTTCCAAAATATATTATATACATGCATGAAAATGATCTCAAATAATATCATATAATAAAATATTATTATTATAAAATTTATTTTTTATTTCATGTGCATGAGTGTGTTGCCTGCATGTGTGTAAATGCATTGCTTATGTGCCTGCTGCTCACGGAGGCCAGAAGAGGGTGATGGATGCCCTGGAAATGGAGCTTTGGATGATAGTGAACAGCCACATGGGTGCTGGGGACTAAACCCAGGTCCTCTGCAAGAGCATCGAGTGCTCTTAACTGCGAGCCATCTCCACAGCTTTCAAATACTATTTTTTTTTTTTTAAAAAGGAACTCAAGATTACAGGAAGTGCAAACAGGAGGATAATCATTGAATCAGTCTGTAAAGAGTTTTAGAACCAACTATGATGGAGAAAGGTCAATTGTCCTAGGTTACATTTGGAATGGTTGGTGATCAAGGAAAAGATCTTGTGTGGCTTCCCTTGGGGGAAATCATCAACTTCACATTGAAACTGGGTTTTTACCGTTGGGGAGTCATTCATTACTAGCGTAGAACCCTGATGTGGTGATCACTCTGGGTGGTGTAGCTTTTTGTGTTCTGTGGTAAGGAGTGAATACTGGTCATGTAGTATCATGATAATCACACTAGATGATGGCACAATTATTACCAAGATGCCCCTGTTTTTGGGTGACACGTGTAATCCTAAGATGTTAGCAGCCAAAGCCATCAACTGAGAGGATTTTATCTTTCCCAAAGACAGTCACCTTCCCCCAAGAGTACACCCGTCCTAGGATAGTCCATCTTCAGTGGAGAATCCACATGAGGGTATACAATCTCAACGCCATGACCCGATTCAGATTCAGAATGACCTTGAAGCCTTCATGTAGGGTCAGGTGAGGTTGTTTTGTTTTTGTTTTTGTTTTTTTTTGTTGATTGTACATCTCTGCCCAACTCTTCCCTGAACACAGCCCTGAATCTCTCTTACTGGAAAATAACAGATGTGATTCTGAAGATTGCTTCCCAGTTCCAACATTCCACTCATGACCAGAGACTGTTTTCAGTAATCCCATCGAACTGTTAGACAACACCAGAGGCCAGAGTGACCATGAACAACACAGTCCAGAATCCAATTCCTAGGAACTTTTGCAGTTAAGCTCGAGTCATGTGGCTACATAGGTCTTTCTTTGTTGGACTGGTGAGAATTAATTCCTGACTAATAGAGTCCAAGTGTTTAATAACAGGCCCAAATATTCTGACCTTAAAAATAGGGTTTTAGCTCTTATCTTACCCATTCCTAACACCCCACTCAGGGGCCTCTGTCCCACGAAGCTTTTGTGTTGTCCTCTTGCTTAATTTCTATGCTTTTTCCATGTTTTTCCTGTCTCTCCCATGAAATTTCACTTCTCATTATATAGGGTAGCAAGCACTCTGCTCTTTGCCATTGATGCTTCTGATAGACATTTCTTCCCTATCCTATGTACACTTCTTGATAAGGAATCCCCCCACCCCCCTGCCCTGAAAGGCCCTAGGAACAGTAGGAGGCACAAACTTAATAAAAGCGACAAGGCTTTGGACTTATTCCTGTGTTGCTGGTAATACTGAAGTAGATATGTCATTTCCTCAAGACAAACTCAAATAATATGTCTTGTTGCAGAGTCCATTATCTTAATCATGAAAGAGGTACAGGAGAAGACAGAGACAGTTGGAGGTAGGAAGGGGACAGAAGGAGAAGTAAGTCTCACATGCTTCAGCTAAGCTTGGCTGCTTCTTTAGTGGTTGAAGGGTTTAATTGCTCTGAAAGTTTCTAGAGCAAGCAAGTTTAAAAAGGAAGGGGAGAATGGGGTGTTTGCCACCACATTTGTTCTTGCAGGAAAACACCTTCACTTTGATTTTCACAAATGAAATAGTTCTACCAAACTTTGAGGCATTCACCCCCATAGACACTGAGAATTGTTTAAGAAAATTTGACTTGGGGCTGGGGAGATGGCTCAGCAGATAAGAGTGTATATGGCTTTTGTAGAGGACCTGAGTTCTGTTCCTAGCACCTACATCAGGTGGCTCACGATCACCAGTAACTCCGGAGTTGGGATTGTAGCAGGCTTTCTTTTGGGCCACCAACTAGCTCCTAAATTATGACATGGAAACTTATTATTAGTTATGAATGCTTGGCCTTATCTTATACTTGTCCCACTAGCTCTTATATCTTCATTTAACCTGTTTCTCTTAATATACATTTTGCCTTGTGGCTTTTTATCTTTCTTTCAGTCCATATGACCTACTGTTTCTGATTCTTCCATGTCTGTCTGGATGATAGCTGCCTGGCTGGCTGGCCCCGGATGTCTCCCTCTCTTTCTCTCTCATTCTCTCCTTTCTCTTTTCCTTTCTCTCTTGAGCCTATATTCCACCTCCTATTTATTCACTCTGCCAGCTAGCCCTGCCTATCCATCTACTGCCTAGCTAGTGGCCATTCAGGTTTTTATTAGATCAATCTGGTGCCTTAGGCATGCAGAGCAACCCATCCTTATATCATTAAACAGATGCAGCATAAACAAATAAACCTTTACATAGTTAAAATAATATTCCACAACAAGGGATCCAATGCCCTTTTGGCCTCAAGCTATAGAGATCAGGAAGTGGTGGTACACACCTTTAATACTAGGACTCAGGATTTAAGAGGTAGACAGATCTCTGTGAATCCAAGTCTACTCAGATCTACAGAAGATTGAATCAGTCTAAAAGAGGATTACAGCTCACACCTTTAATCCCAGCACTAGATGGGTATAAAAGACAGGAGCAAGTAGTCAGTTGAAAGCATTCATTCTCCAACCACACTGAGGAAGGGTTACAGTCTGAGGCTTGGTGAGAGCTCATGGAAACAGGACCAGCCCATTCAGCTGGAGGTAGAGGTAAGAAGCTAGAGGCCAGCTGCTTTGCTTTTCTGATATTCAGCTTGAAGTCTGAACCCCAATATTAGCCTCTGGGTCATGTACTAGTTTGTGTTACAATAAATAAATAAATAAATAAATAAATAAATAAATAATTTTTAAAAGCTAAGTTCAAAGGCCTCCAATCTCATGATGTCTTTGTTGTAGTAGTAAATGTCCTCTTGCTTTAACAAGTTATGGTTCCAGGTCTTTCAGGTGACGATAGATATGTTTAGAGAAAGCTGAATGGCCATAGTTTCCCAATAGCTTTGGAAGTACCAAGAATAAAGAATCACACGGGCTGTAAGAGGGAAAGAGTTCGCTTTTAAAGTAGCAGAGAAAGAAGGTAGTCATGATAAAAGAAGAAAGAAAAAAGAGCAACAAAGGAAGACAGATGAGGCCTGTTTAAGGCGTCTATTGATTTGAACCATTTTATTATATCAGTATGTGCTCAAAAGAAACCAGGAGTGACAAGTTAATGAACTCTAGTTAGAAATTTCCAGACGAAGCTGAGACCGGCATTACCACCATCCTTGTCCTAATCATCTGAGACCTCGCCTTCCAAAAAATGTCTTGATCATATTACAAGAGAGCCCGGATTATCTGCAGTAACAACAACCATCAATCAAACAAGAGGGAGACAAAGGTGGAGAAAATCAGTGTAATGGTAATGGGAAGTATTTAACACAGACCAGGATGGACTCTAAAAACCAGGCTCTCTACTGAATAACCGTGTCAGCCTGGATGAGTCTTGGAATCTTTTTGAGCCTAATTCTTGCTGCTGTCACATGGGAATAAGTAGCAATCCCAATTTGGAGCATAATCCAGATGGAAAAGGACAAGTGGCTTAGATTGCTTACATTTCCATGTTTCCTTTCATTTGTGGGATCGCTCCAATGGGTCAGAGCCTAGAGGATCTTTCAGACATGGGAGTTCTGATGCCAGCATCATCTGACACCCATAATCAAGATTCTGTGGCCTGGCTAAAATTACCTGTGAGATGGTATTTATTGATGCTCACATGTGGTAGCTGTATTCATTCCCAAAGGGCCTAAGAACCACTGTCCTAAAGTGCTGCAAAGATCTAGTCTCTTTTCTTTCTGATATTACATTTTTTTGAAGTCAAATGTGTTTTTAAAGTCACAGTGCATGCCAGGAATCCTGCCTCATCACTCTATTTTATTCCCATGAGACAGGCTGTCACTGAACCTGGGAAGTAGGATGGCAGCCAGTAAGCCCAGGTATCCTTCTATTGCTACCTCTACAGTGCTGGGGTTACAGGTAGCTTTTCATATGGGTACTGAGGATTTACTCTCAGACCTTCACACTTGCCCACCAAGGGTTCTTACCTTCTAAACCCTCTTCCCAACCCTGATACATTACATTTTAAAATGATTCATGAAACATAAAAATAAGTATTTATTAAACACCAATAAATCCCAGGCACTGAGATGCAGAGTTACAAGCAGACCAAACAGACAAAAATCTGTCCCTTAAGAAGCCGAAAATATAGTGGATTTATTATTTAAGATCAGCCTGCGTGATCAGATCTAAATGATATTCTTTGGGGAATCACAGGGACTGAAAGGGGTTTGTGCAAGACAGCCTCTGCCTCCACAGCTGAATTAAGCATGGGAACTGGCTTGACAGATTTTGCTTCCATTTGACACACAATTCAATGGCCCCAGGAGTATAGGCAATGGAATAAGCTTGAATGACCTGGTGGGCAGAAAGTTCACCTAGGAGGTCACTTCTGAGATCTCCTCAGAGGACTGTAGAACCATGATAATTTGGCCATCAGGGTTTTCAGCTGAAGGGGAAACATGTTCCTCCTGTGACTGACTGAGGATGTAACCCAGGAATACACATCAGTGCATAGTAAGCAGCCATCACATGTTCACGGAATACTTCTTCTTTACAGTAGAGGACTGCAAGAAAACCAGGAGGAGAGCGCAAGGAGGAAGCCAACAGTCAGCAGGGGAGCAAAGGAAAGGAAAGGTGAGAGGAAGGTAGAGGTGAGGGGGAAGGGAAGGGAAGAGAAAGGAGAAAGAGGGAGGGAAGGGGGGAGGGGAGAAGGGACTGGGAAAGGAAAGAGAAAGAAAGAAGAAAAAATCCATGGAATGTCCAGCAATGTATACTCACATTAAAATATTTTTAGATTTATTTTTTTATGTATATGAGAGTTTTGTTGCATGTACGTTTGTGAACCATGCACGTCCCTGCTGCCTGCAAAGGCATCCCCCAAACTGGAGTTACAAACAAATGTGAACCACCATGTGGGTGCTGGGGATTGAACCTGGGTCCTCTGTAAGAGCAGCTAGTGCTCTTTACTGCTAAGTTAGCTCTCCATCCCCAGCATGTACATTTTACTCAGCAGATATTATGGCTTGCCAGCTAGGAGAAATATGGTCTGGTTTGGAAAACCAATAACCCTCCACCAAAAAACATGCAGCAACACAGAAAATGCTCATCAGATAATACATGGAAAATTACAGTGCCCCCTCACATACATACATATTTAAGCAATATGCTAGGCTGAGAAATCAAAAGGGCTACTTACCGAGGGTTTTGCTGGGGGAATCATAATCATTTTTATCTTTTTTTCCAAAAATGATTTTAATGCTGTTACAGATTTTACAACACAAAAGCTTTAAAAAGCATATGGTCCTGGCTTTGTTTTTATTAGTCTGTGTTGTAATGAATGCTGAAGTCTGGTCTGGAAATGAAATTTGCTTAGGAAATAAAGGGTCTAATTATTGTTCTGAGTTTTAATCACCAGCTTGTGCAGTCTGAGCAGACAGTCTGGGAAGACCTGGGTGGATCTGACTGAATTATTGAGAATGGAGAGTCTGGGCTAGGGAGGCTGCTTCCATTACCCCTCATTTGAAGCAGATTAGAGAGGGAATGCTTAAGCATGTCCACAATACTGGCTGTGGTGGTCTGAACCACAGAGATGTGGTAGGTTGGGTTAGTAGCAAGGAAGAACCAAAAACTAAAGCAAAAAAGGAGGTAGTGTAAGCTAGTGGCTAAGGAGATGAAGAAGCAGAAGGATGTAGCCTTGTGTAGGGGTTGGACAAATGACGAACCAAAGCCTCAAGTCTACATGGTGTGGTCAGTGCTTTAGACTTGATCTGAGATGGCCTTCCCACACTATCACTTTTAACTTTGTTCATGCATCTAATATCAAATTGGAGGGATGTTAGAGAATTCTAGACTGCTCATTGGTACCTTGACCTAAAGGTTTGGCATTGATTGCTCATTAGTGTTGTACCTTTTCTCACCCCCAGAAACATGATTCAGGACTTGTATTTTCACAAGGATGTCACTGTCATGTACACACCTTAACTTATGGGATTTCCTTGACTCCTTAGTGCTGAAGACTTTGAACTCTGTTAATGTGGACTCCTTCTCCAACTCTAGCCCTTCGAGCAGAGTCATTGGACAGAGGCACAGGGCAAAATACCACTGTATCATCTCATTATCTCTCTAGTCTAGATACAGTTCAAGAAATCAAGTGTTCCATGAAGGCAATCTTCCATTACATGCTGAACCTCCTTCCCTTCTCACATTCAGGGCAGAGACCAAGCTGTGTGGCTCAATGTTGTAGGGGCGGACCCAGCACTTACAGGGTCACACTTGGCAAACCATAGAGATGGCAAGGATGATTGTGACAAAGACATTTTCTGTGTCCATAAGGATGTTCAGACAGCCAGCAGCATAACTCTCTGACACAGGAAGTGGTCTATTCACAGCTGAACTCTCATGGGTCAAAGACATGTAATAGGTATGCAATAATGGAAAATAAAATACGGACTTTTAAAACATATATATATAATATATATATATATATATATATATATATATATTACAGAAAATATCCCCACAAAGTAAAATGTATGTATGAATGATTTAAGTGCTACATACTAAAGACTAAATATTGGCTGTGGTATTACTGGGCTCTACTTAACTATTGGCCTTGTCATTCATAAGCTGCGATCCTCAGTCTATAAACCTTTATTATGGGATGGCAGCCCTTCATAGGCCTGTGTGACACACTGATATAAATCTATAGACACAGAAATCAATCAACAAACCAAGCCAGGGGTTATCTATAAAGCACAGAATGATCACAAATGGCCTTGTAGGCCATGATAGCTCTGCTGCAACTCCCCCTCTCTGCCATTAAACTAGAGAAGCTATTGAATGGACAAGGATGTGTTCCAATAAATCTTTATTGCTAAAAACAGTTGCTGGGTCATGTCTGACTTATGTGGTATCACTGGAAATCTCTATTCTAAACACCTGCATACATTAGGAATCATTAGCCACAAGTTTCAAAATTTTGGCAGGAAACTTGACAGAGTGCATTAATTTGCACAAAGTATTTTCTTTTATTCTAAAATAGATATATTTGTGTGTGTGTGTGTGTGTGTGTGTGTGTGTGTGTGTGTGTATGTGTGATGTGTATGTCTGTGTATGCTTGTGTCTGTGGGGGTATGTGTTTATAAATGCAGTGTCCACAAAGGTCAAGGGGGGTGTTGGATCCTTTGGGGTTGGAGTTACAGGTGTTAGTGAGTAGCCTGGCGTGGGTGCTGGGACTGAATTCCAGTCCTCTGATAGTAAGGGCTTTTGACTGCTGAGTCAGTTCCACATGAAGCATTTTCTAATAAATAAAATTTCAATAGCACAGCATGCATGGGACTTAAATATGTTGAGCTGTGCAGATGACCACACCTTTCCATGTTCCCTTCTCATACCAGCCCTGTAGAGAGGCTGATGACGGCTTTCTTCTATAGGACAGAGAAGTACCCAGACTGGCAGAAGGAATTGGTTGTTCAAGGTCTTGTCATGCATGGCTTTCATGTTGAGATGAGACCAAGACATATTCTGCTAAAACTCTTGGACTTGGGGCATGGTTTGGTGCGCAGGTGTCACCTGGAAATAGGAAAACATTACAAGAAAAGGCCTTGCAAATCGTGCCCAAGGAATGTCAACAGCTTGCTTTTTGCTCCATTGTTGTAGTGACAACCCTGACATTTTAAGTCACAGCTCTGTGAGTTATAAGCCTAATAGGCAGCACAGAACCAACAAGACACCCTTGGAATGAAGAAATAACATGTCAGAGTCAAGCCAGAAACCTGTCAATGTAAGCTAAAGACATAGGAATTTGTGAGCCAAAGGAGAGTTCTCTCATGGATTATGGCTGAGCCCACATAATAGATACTAAAAAACATGAATACTTGAGTGTAGGAGCTGGGTGCTCCCACTCATCAAAACTATGATGGTAACACCAATTGTCAGCTTGGCAAGATCTAGAATCACCTAGGGGAAATGTTTCTGTGGGGGGCTATCTAAATTGAGCTGACTGAGGTGGGAATATCCACCTTAAACATACACAGTGCCATTCTATGGGCTAACCTCCTGGACCGAATAAAATGGAGAAAGCTAGAGCTGGGCTCCAGCGTTCATCTTCCTGAGTGTGGATGTAACAAGATCGTAAGGCTGCCTTGCATTCCCACTTCCTTGACTTCTCCACCCTGATGGTCTGTACCCTCAACCTGATCTGAAATAAACTCTTCCTTCCTTAGACTGATTTGTCAGGCATTTTGTCATAGCAACAACACAGGCAACTAATAAAAGCTTTCACAGACAGCAAGTCTGCTCAGTTATTTTTACTACAAGTATTTACTCACTTATTTAGTGTGTGTGTGTGTGTGTGTGTGTGTGTGTGTGTGAGTGTGTGTGTGTGTGTGTACATCCTGAAGTCAGTTCTCTCTTTCTACCACATAGTTGGAAGCTATCAAACACAGGTCCTCAAGCTTGGTTACAAGCACCTTTACCCACTAAGCCATCTCACCAGCCCAGGAAAGTTCCTCTTGCTTCTCTCTTGATCAATTTCATGAGATCATCTTGTCAGTGAACTCACAACATACACATAACACACAGTTGGCATTAATACCCACTTTCAATTCAATAGTGAATAAACTTTAGTATCTAAAAAAATAAATATTCTAACGTTTAATGTCCAAAGAGAGACAAGAACATTAATAATTAGGGCTTGTGAGTGGTGTGGGTGGCTTACAGTGGGATGCTGAATCCTGTTATGTAGACTCAGTCACCTTCTCATACATATCTCAAAGCTATTACAATGAATCAGAGTTATTTCAACAATTTTTGCCCAGCAATATTTCTCAAAGCCAACTCTATTAAGCCAAATTAAGTCATTGATCAGTTTTCTACACAGCATAGTAAAAGAATTTCAAATTAGGAAGACCAGTTTTACTTCACTAAAATAACTTCCATCAGAATTCACTGTGCTATGTAAAAATTTTATACCAATGATTTGATTCATTGATTGTTTATGTAAAATTAAATTCTTACTAATGGTACTTCTGACTTTGGGTTTGTTTGGAGTTGGGAGAGGACTCAGTCTACCAATTTCAATTTTGCATTTTCATCTTTTTTGACAAGATCATTGGGTTCTTACATCAATGTCTAGCTAACACTAAATTTCCTCTGGTTGGTTTTGGCTATAGTCATTTTATTTCATTCTCATTCTTTCTACTACATCTAATTTTTTATGGGTCATCCCCATAATATTCCACCATGCCAGAAATATTTGATCTTTAGTCCATTTTTCTTCCACCACAGATTTTTACAGTGCATCATTTTACCCACTGCCTGTTTTATTTTGTCTGTGATATTCCTTGAAGCAATATTATGAATTGGATTCCAGACAGTGCTATGTACTTATTTCTCAGAGAAAATACTATTAGGCAGGCTGACACAAACCCTGATTTCAAAGAACAACCCAAAAGCTGCAGACAGAACAATGTCATCACATGTTGCTTTGGAACTCAGGAGCCAAGGGAAGGGCATTAGAGACCTTAAGGAACTGGAAGCCCAGTGCAGACCTGGACAAGGACAGGAATTCAACTTGACTATACTTTCAGTGCAGCATCTGCAAAGAACACTTCAACCCACCTTCACTAGTGGTATTTTCACTGCTCTTCCACGGTATGAACTCTTCCTATTTTACAGATTAGGAAGCCAAGTCCTAGAGTACCTCATCCAGGATCCCAGAGCTCAGAGCTCATTAATAACAAATTGAAGACCTTCTAACACTCTGCATTGCTCAGGTTTATGCCCCATGGAGACACATATCTCAACTGTCTTGTAGCCTCAAGATCATGTCTGAGAAAACCTTTTTCTTGATTTTGCCCTAAACATGACAGCAATTTGAAGTCACGGTGGGGTGGTATTTGGTATTTTACTAAGCATATGGCTTTACTTTGGCCACAATCTACCCATCCTGAGGTACATGCAAAGATCTCAGTGCCCTGCTTTCTTTATTAGAGTAGTCAAGTACTTGCCTCAGGTAAAGAAGCTCTATTTGACTCAAAGATATTTGGCTAGCTGTCTTCCTACATTATTATTTCTCCATTTTTCTTGTCGTACAAATTCAATTCTGTTTGAGGCACCAAACAGACTGGTAAAATAACTAGTTTCGTTTTGTGCTTCCCTGGCAGCTAGGATAAACTATGAGACAAGTCTCTGACCTATGCAATAAGTAGCAGAATTGTTCTAGTAAGGCTTCCTTCATTGTAAAGAGGACAGTCATGGCTGTCTCACTTTCCCCTCCAAGGCTTACTGACGTGATGGATGGCTACCCTTTAGCTATGTTACATACATGAAGGCAAGTGTGAGGACAAAGTACAAAATTTAGTGAGGTGGAGTAAAAGATAGCAATAATTCAATTTTCATATGCCAATGTTGAGCTGCCAATCCAGCCTGCCAGTCACCTACTCTAGTATATCCTAGTGAGCAAAGAAACCAGCCTCTGCCCAATGAAGCAGGTGTGTTGTTAATTGCAGCCACATGTACACTGTCTGGAGCATGCCTGGTATTTGGTGAATACACAAACACATTTTCTTCCTATGTTGTTGGTGTTTATAAATCTGGTGCCTTGTGAAGGCAGATAATGGAGTCTTCACAAAGACCTTAGAAAGGAGATTTCATAAAGAGTTTCTGCCACACAGGGAGCAGTCCCAAAGAGGACTTCTGTGTACACACAGAAATAACAAAGGCATGAAGATGCAAGGGAAATCTTTTGACAGTCACACCCAAACAAACGTGTTCAAAACCAGAGATCCTTACCTTGACTCCTCCTTGAAAAAAGAGTCCTGGGCATATAATTCCCATGAGCCAATTGGCTGGCTCTGATTTTTGCTAACATTATCATTAGTTCAAAACCAGACATAAGCAATTTATCAGGTATGAAAAAATGTCACCTCTGGCAACCAGATTTACATGTGAAAATTGATTTTTATCACATTACAAGTTTTAGGACAGCTTTTTCTTAAAGTCAGCATAGTCACAAAAGTGTGGCAAAAATTACAGTGGGTCCCCCCATCACACAAAACTCAATGCAAATTCTGGTCCCTAAAGAGCTGTAGTTGGTAAAGTGGTATCGATGAGATCCTGAGATTTACCTGGCATCATCTTTCTTGATGACTGAATATTGACAACTCAACTTAATAAAACAATTTGGGAGAGGCAGAGGGATGTCATAGTAGTTTAATGCCCTTCATTATTATTAGCCCCTGGATCGTATGATTCATCTCAGGCATGTTAAACAAGTAGTGGGCTCCTATGATGAAGAAATCTGTAAGTACTGGGGATGGGGGCAGTGAAGTCATATCTGTTCACAGCTCAAAGCTCATATTCGTTTCCAGCCATAGTTCTATGGAGTTTCTCTACAAGCTGACATCTTTTTCAATACCAATTTCATTTTCCATACTATGGAAAAGTAGTGCAGAATAATAGAGGCGACAGGATTTTGGCAAGGCTGGTGTGGTCTAGGTTTTGCCACCTCGGCTGGACATGCTGGTAATTTCTACATCTACAACATGGAGGAGTGGTGTACCCCCAGTGGACATGTCCCCGGTGTACAGGTGACAGTCAGAGGCCCATCCAGACTCCTTCCTCTCCTTCCTCTCTGTGTCACTCTAATTTCATGACAACCTTCTACATCCCAGGTAGCATGCTGCTGTGTAAATTGCCCCAGTTTCTTGTTGAAGTAGACAAGACACCCAGAAACTACACATCAAACCCCATTGGGCTTTTCTCTCAGGATATTTTAAGACCCAAGTAAGATACTGTTTAAAACTGCATTGCATACCAATGTGTTATGATTAACACTTTTGTCATGAGAGAGTCTGAATTCATATAAATATCCAATTACTATATATTTAGTGATGATATTTAGAGAGCCTGAAAGAATATCGGCTCCTGCTACGGTTCTGAATCATCCTTATTAAGAATCAAGTTAATTGCTCCCAAACTTATTAGTCATTTCCACATTAAAAAAAAATCTTAGCACAAAATTGTTGAGAGGGAAGACACCATTCAAAGTATCCCATCTGGCAGGAGACAGAAAACGTTTTTTTGCCTTTTACTCGGCTTTCCCCTCACATTGTTGCTGTTAAAATACTGAATGCTTTTCTAATGAGTATTGACCTTGTGGTTTAAGGATTCTCTCTGGTCTTTTCCACATAGTTCCTAATTCTGCCCTTTCTTGTATAAACCGATGGGAAGATGAGATGTCAGTTCCATTGCTTTAATCCACTCACTGATCTAGCCCTCATTTCATTTTGGAACCCCCCCCAAACCATTCTTCCCTTGGACTGGCTGTCTTAAAGTTCACACAAGACTGTGTTGAGATTTTGGGTTAGCTTGATCTTGTGCAGGTCTTGTAGAGGTAACCACAGCTGCTATGAAGTCTTGAGCATGGCAGCCATGTCACACCCAGAAGACAGAATTTTAAGATCCATACAGAATGAAGCCAACTCAAATTTTCCTACAGGTGGGGGAGGTGGTTTCTAGGCCATCCTCTTTAATGATGAACTACTTCAGTTGATAGTTGGGTGGGAGAGTTGTTCTTTTTAATGGGTTTTCCCAATGGTGGGTACCCCATGCTCCAGTGGGCACACCCTCCATATACATATGGACAGTACTGACAAATTTGTAAGTTATTAAAGACAAAAAAAGAAGTTGGGAAAGGGTCATGTTCAGGAGGATATAGGATTCAGAGGAGAGAAATGAGCGCACAGATATGATCATGTTTCAGTATACACATCTATGACATTTCTCGAGAATAATGAAAATTGTAATAAATTAACAAAAATACAAATAAAAGTTAAGAAAAGAAGACTTTTGGGTCTATAGAAGAAATGGATGTATTGTGCATGGAAATTCAAATGCTAAATTCTATTCCTGATATGATAGCATTTGGAGGTCAAGCCTTTGGGATGGTATTAGATGAGGTCATGAAAATACAGCCCTTGTAATGGGATTAGTGTTCTTTTAGGGAGATTATGGGGCCAGTATTCTCTATGCTATATGTAGATATGACATGAAGGCAACAGTCTGAGAGTCAAAAGGAGGGTTCTCACCTAGTAGTGACTATAGTGGTACCCTGATCTGGAGATCGCAGCCCCAGGACTAAAAGTGTGGGTGCTCATGCTGGGAAGCAAACTCTGGTCTTCTGCAAGAGCAGCAATTGCTCTCAACAAGTGCTCTCAGTCTTAAGGACACTGTTTGTCTCCAAAGATCACAGTTTGCTTATGAGGACAGCAATACGGACTACTAGTCTTCTGCAAAGATTCCTATACCATCTGCATGATAAGCTTCCTCCTGGGTTACAAATCCCTGCTGTTGATGTGCCCATGTTCTGAGAGACACATGTCACTGGCCAGTTCAGACATAGACTTTCCTTTCATTATAACACAAGACTCACAGCTGACATACATGGACCCTGGGTTGGCTGTATAAATTACCCAAATCTTAGTTTTTTTTTCTCACTTTAAACTGGGGCCAATTATAGGGTATATCTCACAGTTTTGTCAAGGGATGACAACGGTCCCTGTGCATGTGAAGTAGTCTGTGGCTTTCCAGAAGGTACACGAGATACAAGAGGAGAAGACATAGATGAAGTGACCCCTTAATTCATTTAATCATTTGGTGAATATTTCATTTACGAGTGGGAGAGGGGCAGAAAATGAACATTTCTGCCTATTCTTGTCATATATGAGCATGTAGGAATGGGAGGTGTGTAAGTCTTTTTAAGTGATAGCCTTTCAATGTTAGGCCCATGCAGTTGGAAGTCCCTTAGTCTGAGAGCTGTGTCTGCTTTGAACCATCTCCAGAGAAGAGAAAAATCTGGGGCATAAAATGGAGGGCTCTTTCCCACTGTGGGTATTCCTACTGAGAGCACTTCATCATCCTGACACTTGATACTCCGTTCTGCAAAAGGCAGAGCCTCCTTGACCTTCGCCCATGCCACAGCACAGCCGTGGGTTCTTAATGAGATAAAGATGATGAAGCACTTCAATTTCCTTAAGCAGGGACGAGGCAGATATGTCATTTTTATTAGTCCAAATCTAAAAGTGCTTTTAATGAGCATCTTAGACTCCAAAATGTGCTACTTAACTTTATCTGTTTGGCATTATCCAGTAAGCACTAAGCTTCATTGGAAATAAGGCTACAGGAGAGGATTTTTCTCATATAGAAATGTATACACCAAAGCTACGTAAGTTTCCTTAATTTTCATAAACCATGAATCACCTAAATAAATGGCGATGTGTTTTGTAGAGTATTATATATCCATTAAAGTCATGTTTCCCAAAGCAATCTAATGAGTGCAAGGAAATCCTCATCATATATTATTGATGTAATGTTTTTATATAAGTTTGCATGCACACCAATTGCTAGCCAATCTCTTATTTGTGTTGCCTGCTTAGAATTGAGGGCACAAGGACAACAGTGACAATAAAGATCTCCCAAACAGGAAACTAGTACATTCTTCCTTTTTTTGTTGTTTGTTTTGTTTTGTTTTTTAGACGGGTTCTTGCTATGTAGCCCTGGCTGGCTTGGAATTTATCATATAGATCCGGGTGACTTCAAACTCACAGAGATCCCCCCTGACTCTGCCTCCCAGCAGTGCAGGGATTAGAGGTGTGCCCCAACATGCCTGGCTAAAAACTAGTACATTCTTTGATTGAATTGTGTGCCAGGTTTGAGGTAGCGACTTCAAATACATTGATTATGCACATCATCTTGATTATTTGGTGGAAGTCAAGTTTCTACTTAATCACACAAAAGTGCATTTTTGCTACCATTACTACTACTACTACTATTCTGTTGTAGTATTTGGCCATTCTATAAGATGCAAATTCCTGCCACATACTTAATAAGGAACACTCACAGGGCTATAAAGAAACTTGGTAAGAGGGAGGAGTAGAAACTTGGAAGAAGAAAGTGATGTGATAATGAGATGAGTGTGTTTCTATTCTTAAGGCTCTTGGTCCGAAAACAAGATCAGCTAGTGCCAGGCATGCAACTGAAACTGAACAAAATCCCATAGTCCTGATGACTTATGCAACAGAGGACACAGCTAGAACAACTCTAGCCACCTAGAGAAAACTGGGAGAATTCCAATAGGAGAGAATGGGGAGAGGGAACCTTGACTTTTATGTGTCAGTCATGCTCTTAACCCTGCTGATGTCGACCACTAAAACATGCCTGCATGAGTAATCTCTAAAGGTTTCCATCCATTCATTCATTTCATTTTTTATGTGTGCATATTCATATGTGAGGTTACGTGCACCATAGTGCACAAGTGGAGGTCACAGTACGTCTGTGTATTCCCTTCTTACCTTCAACTGGCTTCTGGGAATTGAACTCTGGTTTCCAGGCTTGTTCAGCAAAAGCCTTTGCCTGCTGAGCCACATCATTGGCCAGAATTCATATTTGAGGTGTTTCTCATCTCAAGGTGAATTTAGACAAATTAAAAATAAACAAACAAGCAAACCAATGAAAACCAGAAAACTGTTCTTTGTTCATTGAGGAACAAAACAGAACCTAGCTTCCCTATAACATTTCATTTACAATGACAAGGATATGATCCAAAGTTTACTTGCCATTAAAAGGAAAACAATAGGAAAGCAAAGAGAGAAATTTATAACCTTATTATACCTTTATGTATTTACTTAGACATGGTCTCACTACATATCCCTGGCTGACCTGGAACTTCCTATGTATAGCAAAATGTCCCCGAAGTCACAGAGATCTGCCTGCCTCTGCCTCTGAATACTGGGATTAAAGATGTGTGCCATTGGCCCAGGATAAACTATATCCTTAAATGGATTCTACTGCAAAAGAGGACCACCAGTGACTTCAGATCTCATCTTAAGAAACTGGAAACAGAAGACAGTGTCAGCTGTAACAAACAGAACAAAGTAAATAACAATAATTAGTAGAAATCAGTGGCCTGGAAAACAGCAGAGAAAACAAAAATAAAAGCAGCTTATATGGAAAATATCAATAAAAGCAAAGAATACTGGCTAACTCCTAGTTAGACCAATGGAGATAAGCAGTATCAGAAATAAAGCAGGACCTGTCTTCACAGGTTCTGCATCAAAATAGTGAGGTCAAATTATATAATACATATGCCAACAAACATAATAATATAAAGTCAAGAGTTCTTAAAATTAAACAAACAGCTATCATATGAAACACATGTAATACCAAACGTCTAAAAAGTCTACACTTGTTAAAACAAAACTTCATAAACCTTCCTACAAATGACAGCAACAGGTCCACAGATCAAAAGGAGTTTCATGCATCAAATCCTTCAGTAACGTGAGGGATGGATGAAAGCAAGTTCCTAGGTTTCATTAAGCACAGGAAGAGGGACCATCACCCTGTTTGTTTTAGGAGGGCAGAGTAACTCTGACACCCAAACCGGACAAAACATTGTGACAGAGAAATTATGGAACAATGTTTTAATCAACATGCAAAATCCAAAATAAAATATTAGCAAGTTGCTTCCATCAGTACGTAAAATGTAGCAAAACAGGTTTGTTTCAGGAACACAGGTCTGGGTTACCACTCAAAATATCATCAACAGATTCTGCTACTTAAAAACAAAAAACATTAAAAATGTATGAGGACTGGAGAGATGTTTCCATGGTTAAGAGCACTTGCCACTCTTCCAGAAGTCCTGAGTTCAATTCCTAGCAGCTGTGTCAAGAGGTTCACAACCAAAGAAATTCCAGTCCCTGGGGAATCTGACACCCTCTTCTGGTCTCCTTAGGCACTGCACTCACACACACAAACGCACGCATAGGTACATATACATAATCAAATAGTAAAAAAAATAAATAAAATCTACAATCACTTCAGTAAAGTCTGAGAGAACTGGAAAAATTTAGCCCTGACTTTTGATAAGAGAAAATCTCTGTCAATAGAGAGCAGAAGGGATTCCACCACTGTGATGAATATCTCTAAAATATCCACAGCTAGCAGAACACTATTAGTGACATAGTGAAAAACTTTCCTCCCCTCTAATTTCAGGAAAACTAGCAAGGGTGCTTACCCATCATATCCATTCAGCCTTGCACTGGAGGCAGCAAAAGTCACCCCACCAGAATTAAAATTGAGAAGTAGAACTGTCACGATTCCATGTTGGTACAGCAGTTGAAAGACCCCAGTAATCTATATTAAGGCTCCAGATCACATAAGGGATCCCAGCAGGGTGAGAGTCATTTCAGGTATGGAGCGATGTTTGAGCTCATATACTGCTCTTGCAGAGGACCCGAGTTCCATTCCTAGCACCCATGTCTGGCAGCTCACAACTGTTAGTAACTCCAGCTTCAGGGGATTCTATGCTCTCTTCTGGTCTCTGTGACTACCTCAAGTGTATATACCCACACAGACACATAGACACATAAATTAAAAAGGTATCTTGTAGAAACAGAACTAGTAACTTCTATGTATCCTAACAATACAAATTTTGAAATTAAAGCCCAGGAAACAATTTAATTATAGTGTTATAATTACTATATATGCTTAACTATATAATAAATATAGTGTTTAATATAGTATGATTCTTCAAAAATAAATGTAACAAAAGATAGTCAAGATTGTTTTTATTAAAATTAGGATAATGTTGAAAGAAATTAAAGAGAACATACAGAGATGGAAAAAATCTATCCTTATGACCTCAATATTTGATACATTCATTTTCTCCCAAGTTTTCCTTGGACACACATGATGCAGGTCATAATGCCACTAGGCTTTCTGGAGAGGCTGGCAAGCTAATGGTAGAAGTCATGTGAAAATATAAAGGATATTCCGGAGGAGACAGCACAGTGTTTGCCACACATGTGTAAGGAGCTGGGTTGAATCCCTCGCATCAAGGTATAAAGTAGTTGGTACTTGGGATCTCAGCTTGAAAAGGTAGAAGCAGGCAAATCCCTGTGGCTTGCTAGCCAGTCCAGCCAACTTAGTGAGCTGTAGGCCAGTGAGAGACTTTGTCTCAAAGAATGAATGGTGGTGTTTGAAAAATTACATCTGAAACTTACCTCTGGCCTTCATTTGAATGCATATATACCTTACACACACACACACACACACACACACACACACACACACACACACACACACACACACACACACACACACACACACACACACACACACACACCACAAGAATAGCTAAATGAAACTTGAGAAAGAACAAAGTTGAAAGTTCTAGATTTGCTTGAAGGCTTATCAGTCATCATCAGAAGAGCATATGGACCATCTAGCAGCTCCATGGAATAGAATACACAGCCTAGCAAAAGACTTGGTTTTTGGCCAATTGACTCTCCACAAAGATACCAAGCTAAGTCAATGAATGGGATTTTATTTTTTAAATAAATAGTTCTGGGACAAGTAGATACATAAGAGGAATAAAATGAACCTCTGCGTTTATCTAAAAAAAAAAAAAAAACTCACAGCAAATAGGTCTAAGTAGATACAACATCAATTTTAAATGTAAATATCAAAATTATGCCATTATTTTTACATTGGCTGAAGTGTGCGCGCGTGTGCGTGCGTGCGTGCGTGCGTGCGTGCGTGTGTGTGTGTGTGCACATGCACACACATGCACATGTATGGTGCATGTGTAGTGGGAGTTCTTGTAGGAGGCAGTTCTTAATTTCTACCATTTGGATCCCAAAGAAGGAATTCAGGTCATCAGGTTTGGCAGCAAGCATCTTTACCTGATGAGTCAGCTCAATAGCCCTTTAAAATTACAGTTTCTGGGGAAAACATAAAAATACTTTTTACTCTGGATTTAGAAGTATATATTTCTTAAACTGGATCCAAAGAAACAAAACTACAGATGCAATATAATAAAATTAAAAGGCACTAATACTTAAAAGTCCTGCCCACCAAAAACTACTACTAAGAAAATGCATAGGTGAGTCACAACCTGGGATGAAATATTTGCAAAGCTTGCCCAAGGTACTGTCCCAACAATATGTAAAGAGCTCTGGTAAGTCATGACAAAAGACAAACAACTATGTTAAAATTAAAAACTGAACAATAATATTAAAATGTTAATCATAGAATCTAGCAGGTGGGTACATAGTTATTCAGTAAAAGCTAACTGTATATCTGACAATATTCATAACAAAATATAGGAAGCAGGATTGTTGAGAAACTATTTTATTTACTTAGACAGCACCTCACTAGGCAGCTAAGGTTGACCTCTAAATAATGATTCTCCTGCTTCAGCACCCTGAGTGCAAGGATTACAGTCAGGCACTACTATACCCAGCTAGAAATTACTTTCTACAATAGCCAGGTGTGTTCTCTGAGGCTATGGATAGGTCTGTGTCTGGCTATGGACACACCAGTTTTGTTTTGACATCCCATCTTGATAACTCTAAATGAACAAGGCATGGCACCAGGCACCCATCTGTAACAGTTGCACTGGAGTCAGGGTAAATGCTTTAGTCATTTCCAGGACTTAGGCAGAACATTTGGGAGATGTGGCTTCTCATTTTCTTTTTGGAATATTATCAAACAGTGCTCAAAAGCTCTTTGTGCCAGAGGAGAAAAGTCTGGCAATGCCGTCCTGCTGAGTTTGATGTCCATATGGACCACTTGGTCTTGTCATAGCTCCTATGTGCTATTTTCTCCTTCCAGTTTCATGTGCACCAGGCAGGATGTCTAGAGTGAACAGGCCAGAATCAGAATTGTGGCTCTGCCTCTTGTCAGCTTATAGCCACTTCACAGACATTCCTTCACTCGTACCATCTTTCCCTCTCTCCCATAGCTTGGTGACCCTGCCACCAACAGGTACATTCTAGTTTTCTTCTGCAGGCCAGGAGCTGGGTTCTACAGCAGTTCTGTTCATGGGATGATCGAGTACCAAGGATCTGTAACCGGTCTGGCTTGTAGCATATACCTCACGTTTTCAGAGCTAATTCCTGCTCTACCAGGCATGAATCAATGCTCACATTTTCCCAGGAAAGTCACACAGCAATATACAGATGCTGGCTGTATATGTTTGTGTGTACATGTATGATTTTGTTTGTGCATGCATGTGTATTTCCTAGTGTGCTGTATTATTTTGTTATGTTAAGCACATCATTTGATTCGAACTATATTATCATATTTTAATTATTGTGGGGAGCTACGATGGTGAGATAATCAACACATGATCCATTTGTAACCAAATACACCCTCATTCTCTCCTTTTTGGTGTAAGATCAGTGTAATCTCTTTGCATGAATGTGATTTGTATTAGAGAACACTGAAAACTGCTTTCTTCAAGAGTTGGGATGTCACCAGGTCATTTGAGGGTGGGACAACAGGGAAGAAGATGTGGGGAATGTTCCTTTTCATCTGAGTGATTGCCTAGCCAACTTTCATGATGGGTAATTAAATAACGCCTAATTAAATATATCAAGAAGTTCAAGGCTCCAACACTGCCTAGTGCTAAAGGGAAGAGATGCAGTGATTAAGTTACACTGCCTACTCATACCTCAAAGAGAAGCTGGGTTCTGGCACTAAATGTCCTTGGGCCCAACACATTGTTTCTAACTTGCACAATGAAACAGGTTAGACTTGAACCCTAGGGTCCAGGGGTTCCTCAGCCTCTGTTAGTCAGGCTTTGTTTTGTCTATGGGGTCAACAACAGCCCTGTCTGGGTTGTCTGTAATGAAGTTATGGGTTGCTAGCTCACCACATTCAAATCCAGCACTCAGAACATTTGAGTACTGTGTGTCTTTCATATCTCAGGCATGGAGACTCTTCTCTGACAAAGCCATACTATTTTGAAACTCTGGATTTCGGTATAATGTATAGAAAAGAACTTCAGACCCCAAGAAATGTTGGGAAATCTTCTTGGACAACTTGGCTCCAACCTAGGGGCTCTTATAATGCAGACACTTAGAGGGGTCGGTGAGGCAGATGCTATGCATGTCTATTGGTGGATGAAGATGTAGATAAACCATTTTTCTCCAGGAAGGGAACGCAGATCACTCTAATAGAGCTGCCCTGTCAGCCAGCAGGCCACAGAAAAGGCATATCCAAGATCCAGGTGTTTGCAGGCCCATTCCACAGACACACAGATATCTCAGCTCCTCACAGGAAACTCTTCCAGCTGGCTGCAGGGAGAACAGGTACGTCTGTGGATTTCCTCGAAGGAAAATATAATTGTGTTTGCAGTCTTCAAGCACAGGCTCATATTAAAATGTACATGATAGGTGCTGGAGAGATGGATTAGCAGTCAGGAGTGCTTACTGCTCTTGGGTTCTGTATCCACACCTACAAGGCTCACAACCATCTGTAACTCGAGTTTCCATTGGTCTCACTGGGCACTGTATGCATATGTGTGCATTCATATGTTCAGGCAAACACAAATATAATTTTTAAGAATTAAAAAGTGCAGATTTCATGCATATTCAATATTTCTAGAACTATATGCAAACACACCATCAGTTTGGCCTTCATTGTTAGACTCATTCATCTGTCTCAAGTAGCTTTGGTACGCTCTGGACATGAAGCCTGTTATCAACTGTGTATTTTATGAACAATGACTATAGATCAAGAATTTCCAAAGACAGTGGAATGTGTAAATTGCAATGTATTATAAAACGCATGCAGAATCCTAAAAACTAGACACAAAAATGAAATAAATTTCTAATTCCCTGAATTGAGTGTATATTGAAGAGATCATGCTTGCCTGCATTAGGTTAATATTGGGTTGAATGAAACATAGTATTTGATTAGTTTCACTTGTTTCTGTTTCGTTTTTAAACGCCAACACAAATTTTTTAAATTGCACATGTGGCCTAAATTATATTTCTAATGGCTACTGGTTCAGATAGATGGATAGGTTGATGGAGAGGATGAATTCATAGGATGAATACTAAGTAATTTATAGTCCAGGCATAAGTTAGATATGTGTAATCCTCATATGTATAAACAAACCATTTCAGAATTCTCTCATGCACACACATCTTCTCAAATTGATTATATATGCACTTACACATGCTGCATATTTTAAAGGTTTGTTTTTATTTTTAATTATGTGTATGTGTGAGTGTTACGGGTGGAAGTTTGTGAATTTGTCCAGGTGTTGGCAGAGGCCAGAGGCTGGTGGCATTGGAATTCTTGGAGTTGGGTAAAATGCAGTGTGAACTGCCTGATATGGGTGCTGGCAAAGGAACTTGGGTCCTCTGCAAGAGCAGTGAGTGCTTTTAACCTCTGAACCACGTCTTCACCCCCAATGCTGCGTATTTTGGATGTTTGTTCAAACATTTAGCACAGTCATCTCATGTGACATTACTTCTTGGTGTTTATGACCCGAAGCAATGACCACCAAACCCAACATGTTTGCACCAGAGCTAATAGTTTCCCAGTGGCTTGGGGGAAAGAATCTGCAGCTCCCTTCAGTGAGAGTCCTCTTTCTCTCTGATGCAAGAGCATCAGAGGCAGCAGCTGTTCTCTTGAGCCTCCAAGTGCAAATGGCCTGTGCTTTGGCCACAGCTGGGCAGAGCCCACAGAGAACAGCTGCTTAATAGCTCAGGGGTACTGTCCACAGGCAGCGATGGCCATAGCAAATTGTTTATCTTCCTTCCTCCATGTCTAGTCGCCTCCCCTGAGAAAAGGACTTCACATAGCACACTCTTTACAGCACTGGGTGTGGATTAGATGAAACAAGTTGGTAGGAACTTATCATATTGCCTGGGATACACCAAACACTCAATCCGTCTTGGTTGCTGTGGTTAAGATTCCTAACACTTGGGTATAATTCTAGGCCATCTCTTCTGAACATGTCTAGAGATACACATTCCTGTCCTCTTTGCATTTGTATCAGGGTGTCATCTTTAGGACCAAGCAGTGACAGTAAGAAATAGTATCATATTATGGTTGATTGGGAAACATTTATTGGGAAGGAAAAAATCTGGAATGTTTTTCTTTTTAAGCCACAGACAAGCTGGTGTGTCCTCTCAAGGTATTTGATGGATGTGATGGCTCAAATTTGCAATCTCAGCATTCTGGAGCCTGAGGCAAGAAGATAACTATAAGTTCAAGACCAGCCTGAGTTCCATAGTGAGACTCTGTCTAAAAAAAAAAAAAAAAGCCAGATATTGTTGCCATAGCCTAGTGGCAGACTCTATGCAACTTTAGCCTACTTTGATAGTGTACCATGAACAATAAACAAACTGTTTGCTAAGTTAGTAAATACTTAAGGACCTGTGTGTCACTGCAGCATAACTTAAACCAGTTCTACTCAAATACTGATGACCCAGACAATACCTTTGCTGAACCAGGTTTTAAAGTTTGCTCAGCCTTTCATAGATAAAAATAAACAATTTGGCCATCCTTTCACGGGCATGTCAATCATTACCTGGTATGTAGGGAGAATCTCATCTTGTTCCAACCTCACTAACACTTATCTTTTTGGTGTGATCACCAAGACTTTCTCTGAGGAAGTGGATTCTTTCAGCCATGCTTGCTTGGCTTAAAAAACTCTATCTTCTAAACAGTTTTTATGATCAAGATCCTTTTTATAACACTGCACTGAGGCTATTAAAAAAGACCGGAAACTACAGATCATAAAGATGTCAACAGTGAAACACTCATTTCTCTGTAGGTTGAGAAATAAAAATCAATATCTGTTAACCTACTCTTCAAGAACAGAGAGAGACAAAGGGAAACTTCAATACATCTGTTAGTAATCTGTAGTCCAAGTTCATGAATTCATGGTTGTTGATGGCTAGAAGGGATCTCAACAGTTGTCATAGCTGTCACATAACTGTCCATAGTAACTTCGTGGCGGCTCATGCCAAGATATTTACACACAGAGACAGAAAGATCATGTATTTCTAATAATACATTTTAAGAGATAATTAATGATTTTACAGCTTTTCAGAAGCCAAGAGAGCTGATATTTGTTGTGGCAAGAACAGTATTTCTTAATAAACACTTCAAGAAGCAAGAGGCTCCCAGAACAGCCTGTGTGGTATTTTAGGTAAAAAGATTTCTTTTCATCAAGCTTCTTGGAAAATCTTGACCCAAAAATTTTGGAGAATTTTCCAAATGGGATGAGCCCATTTTTTTTAATTCCTTATCTGGTTTGAAACAAGCACATTGATTTCAGACTGGTCCGTGGAACTCAAGAGATATTCTGGGTCAACAGTGAGTGCAAAGCTTTGTTTTTCTCCCAGAGATAATTGCTTGCCTACATGAGAGACAGAACCCAATGTGTCATCCCTGCAGGAGCTGTGTGGAGTGTTCCCTGTGAGCTGACCAGGGTTATCAGTGGATCCAATGGCTAAAGGGAGCATTTGGGGAGAGCTGATAAGGGTGAAGATGGCTCCATGTCAGGAAGGAACAGGACGGGGGGTGGGGGCTGGAAAGAGGTGGGGGTCGTCTTTCTGACAGATGATACTGCCAAGAGGATGAGATTCCAGTGGCAGATTTCCCAGACTGAAGTCTCACTAAGTTCTGTAGTGTCTAGGACCTCACTGTATGATGCCTTAACCTCTTCATGTCTCAGGTCTTCCCTTCAAAAATCGTGACAGTAGCAATGCTTTCTACTGTGGGGGGTTGTATTTACAAAGCATGTAAAACAATAAAAGTGTGTTGTAGTGTGTGTGTGTGTGTGTGTGTGTGTGTGTGTGTGTGTGTGTGAGAGAGAGAGAGAGAGAGAGAGAGAGACAGAGACAGAGACAGAGACAGAGACAGAGAGAAGCAGACAGAAAGGGGGGGCAACCTTAGGTGTCATTCCTCCTCAGAACCCATCGACTTTATGTTTGAGACAGGGTCTCTCACTGAACCTAGAACTCACCAAGTAGCCTGGGCTGGGTGGCACATAAGCCCCAGGGGTCTTCCTATCTCCACTTTCCCAACACTGGTATTACAGCCATGTACTAGGATGCCAGCCTTCTTATATGGGTTATCAAACCCAGGTCCAGTGCTGACTACATGGCATTATCATAGTTGTAGACCAGGTTTATTATTTGGAAGTCCAGAGAGCTCTTCTTCAGCATCACAGTTATAGTGGAAGGCCTCATACATGAATTAGGTACCATGCCAGAAGCTTGATAAATGCATGTAGCCTTATCTGAATAAATCAAGACTACGTAAGACCTTCATTAAAGCAGTGAATGTTCTTTAGACTTCGGGTACCCAGACTCTGCCAGGTTTAGATAAAAAAAAATTCAGTCCTGTGGGCCCAAACCAAGCCTTGGAGTCTCTGAGATGTAAACAGTCTTACCAGTGGGTGGCGCTCATGTGTCATGATGCAAAGGACCACATTTCCTTTGGGACGTTTAGAAGCTGGGTAGAGATGGAAGAACCAAGGGATGTGGAAGGCTGAGGCAGGGAAAAGTGGCAGGAAAGACACAGACCCTGCACTCTGGGAGCCTGCCTGCAGGAACTGTCCAGACCTTCCTATGATAGCTGCCTGCCTGGCTCTTCCTACAGAGGGATACATGTTTTAAGAATAACATCTAGGATGAAGACCGCAGTGCCAGTCTCTGGGGGTGGTAGAAATGGCTCACTAATGGGGTGAGTCATGACAATCCCAGGTCTACTGGTTTAGAAAACTGAGAGTTCATCTCACATTGTTGGATTGCTCAGATAATATCTGCCAGAATGTCTCAGCACCACTGGATGAAGTACATACTATGACAATGACCTATGCAGCTCTGGTCCTGAGATGTCCCTCTTAGAAGCTTTAAGTCCCCTAGTCAATGAGTTTCATCTGCAGAGTGGGGATGAAGGTCATTAAGTCACCTTGCAGGGTTTATTTTGCACATGGCAATTAGTGTCTCTTGCAGCTGGCTTATTTCACTTAACTCACCGATTCCCATTTCATCCATTTTCCTGAAAACATTACAGTTTCAATTCTTCTTCACAGCTACATTAAGTTTCAGTGTGTATATGTAGCAACCCCTCTCCATCCGTTCATATGTTGGTAGACACTTGGGCTTGTTTCATTTCCTGGCTGTTGTAAATCGTGTAGCAGGTGTGTGACATGGATGTACATGTACGCTGCCTCAGAATACTGCACACATACAGCCATGAGTGGGATAGTTGGGTCATATGGTTGTTGTATTTTCAGTTTTCTAGAACAATCTCCATACTGATTTCCATGGTGACTGTTTAGCTTTTCATTCCCATCAGCAGTGAATAAGCAAACATTCTTATATAGGGAGTTAACCGCCAATGAGACAAAATTTATGTTGGCTACAACACTGACACTTACAGATATTATTGTATCTTGGGTAGAGGGCACCAATTATAGTTCAACCCATGACTGACCATGGGTACTTTTCCTCAATGCCTTTAGCTGTTAATTTTGGCAAAAGCCATCCTTTTATTATGCCCTAGCTATATCTTCCATAAAATTCCTGTGGAACCCCTGACAGGGTAGCTGGGAAGAGTCAGTAAGTTAATGGCTGTTCTGGTAACCACAGTAACCATGGTGTGTGGTACCAACCTCCTGGGTCCAGGCTGTAGACAAAAAAGACTTAGGTTCCCTTTGAAGATCCGGTAAGAGAAAAGCGTGATGGGACAGAGGAAGGTGGACAAATGAGACTTGGGACACATAGAGAGAGTAAGGGAGGGCAGTGATGAGCATAGTAGACATAGGGCAACTGGCCAGGAAGGGGAAGAGCTGACATAGACTGCAGCGCCATTTTTTCATTAAAAGACTTTTCTTCATCATGTCCTGTTTTACTATTTTCCCAACATACTTTTTTTTATTTAGTCATCTTTCTCTAGAATATTAGTCATCAATAGCACTAGATATAATATAGAGTGTGGGTTATATTTATATTATCTCCAGTGTTCAAATTCAGTCAGGTTCTTGGGTCATTAATCTTTGTTTGTCTAGGTTGTAAAATGGTAATATTTCAAAATTGTAACAGAAAATGATTTTCACGGGTATGGTTATCAGCTCTCATCTGTTAGGCATCAAGTTTGTCTCAAATCAGGTCAAGCTCTTTATGTGCAGTCCATCCTTGTATCACCTGGATCTGAAAGGTTTCCATTTTACAGACTGGGAAACTGAGGCTCAAAGGGACATAATACCCTGCCCAAGTTCTCATTGGTAGGAGATCAGAGCTGGTTTTGCTTCAATTCTCAGTCTGTACCCCTAATCACAGTTCTTTGTGGTTTCTCCACAGAACTAATAGGGATTCCTGAAGGGTGGGATGTCTTTCCCATTCTGCAATTGTAAAATTTGGAAGGAAGTAGGTAGAGGTTACCCAAAATAAGAGAAGAAAGATGGGTGTAATAAAGACAAGATGGTGCCTAGGGAAGTGAAACATGCCTCCATATTTGAAGATACTAGCATATGCAAGAATGGCCAGGTCTCAGAGGTCAAAGCCTAGAGAGTAGGATGCTAGTTATCGTGGCTATGTTGGCAAGACCCATCCTGAAGGCAGAAGGAACTACTGAGGCAGAGCCTGCCAACAGATAAAGACAGTCTTCATTCACTGGGAAATAAGGGTGAGCAAACATTCATAGCCAGCTGCCTTCACACCCTCTGCCCCTTACAGGCTGTTCTGTGAGGGACTTCTCAGTGGATGTCACTTTCCACAAAAGATGAAGGCAAAGCACAAAATGTGCTGACCAGGTGGTCTCTGAGTGACCCATCTCTGTGATAGTAATTTCTCTTTGTAAATTAACAGATCGACTTCATGCCAGGAGAGAACTTGCTGATCATTTGGATCTCATGCATCTCTGCATGGGATGGTCATTCTTCTTTTTTAAATTATTAGATTGGCTTCATCCAGGGAGGAGAAATGCTGATCACATGGTCTTGGAGATTTTCAGTCCTGGTCACACTCATTTCTCTTTTTGCAAACTAACTGGAATTGTGGATTTATAATTCCTTTGGTTAGTTATCAGCTCTAGGAGGCCCTTCTCTGGGGATTACCAATATTGGGAGGTCCTTGGTGAGAAGGCTCATCTAGCCTGTCTGGGCTTTAGGACTTTTCCTGATATTAGCACTCAAAGTCCTAAATATTGGGCCTGTCTTCAGCTATCTGGAGACTAACAATGTTCTAAAAATGAAGCTCTCTTGTGCCAGGAAGCCCCTTAGCCCCTTGCACACTGGGATCATTAACTGCTGAGAACTTACTCTGTTTCAGAAAAACTCAGCATTGATATGAAGCTTTGAAAAAGCCAAAGCCATTTATATATGTGTGCCAAATCCTAACCTTGTGTCTAGTTTTAGAAAGACATTTACGCTGTCACTAGCCTATGACTTCTAGATATGAAATCACAATATTATCCGTGAGTATTTTATGTTATAGTGGTGCTACATAAGACATTTTAGAGAAAGCAAGTTTTACACTAATATGTAGGGGGAGGTGATTGTTTTATGGTTGGGTTGCAACCAAGCTGAAGTTCTTCCTGGCTGCAACAGCTTGGCTTCATATTTTTATATCTCAAAAGCAGTTGGTAGTTACTTCCTGGTAGTGTGGCATGGTCTAACAGACTTTGCCAGTGGGCAGTTGCTGGCTGTAGTGCTACTGTAACCTACTCTTTACCACCCAGAGGGAATAGTGATGGAAGGCAGAAGATACTTTTTCCTGCATCTTTTTTTTCCCCCTGCATCTTTTGTGATAGGTCTCCATTCCATCCTACCTATCTTTACACATCCAATACAATGGCTATGTTGCTGACTTCCCCAGGATTTGCATATTCCTTCCTGGATTTCCTTCTGCATTCAATCTTCCTCTGTCTCTTGCTTCTGCATGCTGGGGTGCTTTTGTGCTCTGTGAGAGAACTTCTGGCCTCTCTCCACAGAGCATCAGGATCTTTTGTCACCATGAGCCACGTGTAGCCATGGAATGATGTAAATCTGGACAATTCCCATCAAAAAGTTGACTAATATATGGGATCTATAGTTTACTATGAAAAAAAGTAATTGAAAATTCCTAGGTGTACACAGATTAAATGACAGGATGGTAATCACATGAAACATAGAGTTAACAAAAATGTTACTAACATTACCTTTCCTATTTAATGAGTCCCAGAAAATTTAAATATGCATATATGACAATTCTGATTTCTGTCAGACAATGATGAGATAAACCCTCTCCATAAATGACCTCAGAAATCATCACATAACTTTGTATTGATGAATCTGATGTGGGTATTTACAACCCTGGATTCCAGACTCATGTATGAGTCATTTGTCTGACTTTTTATGTCATCTCTCATACTTCTCCATACTTAGCCTGATCAGATTTTGATTCTGTCCCTTTGGCTTGCCTCTGGACATCTCCTCACCCTGAAAAGATGCTTCACAGCTGACTTAGAAGATGAGGAGGCTCTAAACATCTTTTAGAAGCCAGAAGAGGCAAGAAGTAGGTTGTCTTATGCCCTCCAGAGAGGAATCAGCCCTTAGACACCTTCCTTTAGATATATGGGACTCATTTTGCATGTATGACCTTTAAAACTGTAAGAAGATAACTTGATAATGTCTAAGCCATGGAATTTGTGATGTTTCCTCCTATTGAGTAATGGGAAACTTGTAGAGACAAATGAGTTCTCTCTTCTCTAATGACTGTAAGACAATCATAACCAACAGTCAAGCTTCCCCCTAATTATACAGCCAACCTACTTCCCTTTCTCCTCACTTTCTCTACTATAACCACAGGCTGGATCTATAGGAGCAGTTTCCTAACTGGGTGGAAAGGCAGATGGTGTCTTAGTTACTTTTCTATTCCTGTGAAGAGACACCATGACCAAGGAACATGAAAGATAGAATTTAATTGGAGGCTTGCTTACAGTTTCTGAGGGTTGGTCAGTGACCAATGTGGCCAGGAACATGGCAACAGGCAAGCAGGCATGATGCTAAAGTAGTAGCTGAGACCTTATATCTGATCCACAAGCCAGAGTCAGAGAAAGAAAACCAGGAATGACAGGAATCTTTGAAAACTCAAAGCCACCCCAGCTACATTCTTATTCCAACAAGGCCACACCCCTTAATCCCTCCCAAATAGTTCCACCAACCTGGGACTAAATATTCAAATATATGAGCCAACAGAGGCCATTCTCATTCAAACCAGCATAGATGGGTTAAAATGGCTGCAAAATCTTTTAATTTTCTCAATAAGAGATAAGACCCATTTCTCTTCCTGGTGAATTTGAAGCAATCTTGCTTGGGTGGTTTTGGCCAACAGAACATGGTAGTAGCTTCTGGGGCTGGGGTTTAACAGAGCTCCAGCTTCTGATTTAAAAGTAGCTCTTGCTGTTCCCTTTGGGAGCCAACTACCATGAAAGACATCTGACTCTCTCTGAGGTAGCCCAAGATAGAATATGGAAAGAGAACAGAATAAGCACCAAAGTGCCAGATATATGAGTGAGTCCTTCTTGTATATTCACTCCCCAGGTGAAAACAGATGAGTAAAAGAGATGATTTTCAACTAGGTAGAATCTTTGATTCAGGGAGACATGACCAAGTGGAGTGGTTGTTAAACCCCTATGTTTGAGATAGTTTATTACACAGTACTAGGTGCAGAAGACACCCCCCCCTTTCCAATCTTGTGGTAGCACTAGTGTGCTTGTCAAGTGTAGTAAACATGGGTGTTCTGAGGGTCACCCCTTTCTTCCCACTCTACAGACAGAATCATTGAACCCCATCATCTGATACTCTTCCTATTGATCCCTGGAACCCTGCCATAAGGCATCACAAAAGTCATTGGACATTAATGGCCTAACAGCTATTCAATTAGAACTGGACTTATTAATTCAATACCTCTTTATGGGACTCTGAGTATGTGCCAGGCTCTCAGCTAAGCGTGAAGGACTCTTCAGAAAAACCAATGGAAATGGTAGATGTGAAAAAAAGCAGAGGAAGAAATAATGTCTTCCTAATTAAAACCCGAGATTTCTGAGAACCGATGAAACACAGCTATACACAAAATGTGTTGTGATACAGGGTTACCCAATTTAGTCAACATGGTCATGAAAGACTTCTCTGAAGAGATAGAATTTAGATACTCAAAAGGAAGAATTTTTGATCCTCCAAGGCCAAAGCCAAGAGCCACTAACTATTTAAGATAATTACTGAGTTCCATCTGGTCTAAACTGTTAGAAATCCGGGCACTGACCACCATAATATTCTACACACACCCTACTCACTATCTCAGCTTCTAACCCTCAATCCCAATCCATCAAGCCTCTGTAGAAGGCTTGTAGATGGTTTCCCAAGACAACAATCCCTAGATGAAGGGGGTATCTTAGTTCTACTCTTAGTTCAAACATTATGACTTTCTTGTTCTACTAGGACATTGTAGCCATTCACAGTTGCCACTTCTTGGATGGGACATCTTTAATTTTTGTTTTCTCTACTCAATTTAGATATTTATTTGTATATTACATTTAATTGTTATATTTAGATATTTATATTATTTAGGTATTATACAATATAGTTTTTATTTAGCTTCATAACTGTGTGTGGGAACTGTCTCTGGTTTCATGCAGCTGTGGTACAAAGAGAAACACGAGCTATGCTGTGTCAAAATAGGGTAGTGTTGACTGTTGACTGTGTGGCAGGGGCCCTGCATCCTCTGACACTGTTCCACAGACCACAGGACAGCTCTTCTTAGCATACCACTGTGGGTGTGTAAGACATTTTGAGCAGGGAAAAGGAACTATCCACTGATTGTCTACAATGGGAACCTGGATGGTTCTGATTGCCATTACACTTAGGATGGCTACAGGTCCAAAATCAAGAAGAAATGATTTTGGAATGAGGATTTGCATTAACTGTGATTCTGGAATGTCACATGACTTGATTTAAAGAACACAGAAAACATACCCAGTGCAGTGTAGCCCTTCTGCCATTCTCAGTTGTCTGCCATGAGAGTCACCTAAAAGGTGCTATCTCTGGAGACATTCATTTAATTACTCATGTCTGTGGGAAGTGAGTACACTTTACTGGAGTTTGCAAATACATTGGGTGCAGGAACCCGGAAACCTGAGTTGCAGCTCCAGCTATCCTCTACTGTGAATACGTGACTGGGGAAGAATGACATCAGGAAGGCTATGATGAAGCATCTGCTCTCTGAAGAAAGAATGAGTTCATGCCTCTACTGTGCCAGACACTTTGTCAGGATGCATGGAAGCAAGACCCATTTTCCATTAGACAGAAACATCTCAGTGACAGGGCTACAGGGCTCACAGGTGAGAGACACTGACTATCAAGCAAGTGGCACAGGCTGGAACGGGTCTGTTAGGGAGAATGGAGATAACATTAAGTAGGAACACCTATCTTTCTGTGTGGCCCAGAAAAACACAAAGTGACTGTTGTGGCTGAATTCAGAAGGTCCTCAAGGCTCATGCGCTTGCCTACTTGCTCTCCAGCTGCTGTTGCTGCTTTGGGAGGTTATGGAACCTTTAGGAGGTGGAGTCTATCTGGAAGACATGGGTTACTTCAGGGTTGGCTTTCAAGTTTAGAGCCCAGCTCTGCCTCTAGCCAAGATCAGACCTGAGATGAGAGCAATTTTCTTCATACTCCTGGCACCATGAATGCTGCCATGTCTTCCTTGCCATGACACTGTGAGCTAAACCACTGCCAACACCACCATCCCCCATGTTGCTTCTGTCAAGTACTTAGTAGTGTCCCAGGTACTACCTAAGGATTCATAGCAGACTAGGGAAAATGGAAGAGGGCATGGGATGATAACTGTATTTAACATATTGTTTTATCTAAGCCAATGTGTCATGACCCAGAGTGGGGGTATGGGGAGGATTGGTAGGACAGGTGCTCAGGAATTCAGGCTTCAGGCTCAGCCCTGAGCTCAGCTCCTTAATTCTAAGACACAGGCTGTCAAGTATATAACCTGTGAATAGCTCAGTTGCTTCCCCATGCCTCTTTGTGGCTTGGATAATACTAGATTGCTCATGAAGGTAATGTTCTCAGCATAGTTCTTAGCTCTTGAGAAAAGCTGGGGAGATGTCTGGAAGCATTTTATTATTTTTTTTTGGCCTCTCAGTCTTCCTAGAGGACTCTGAAATTCATAATTCAAGTCAGTTCTGGGTATTACTTAAAGCTAGGAATGCAGCTTCATTGGAAGAGTGCTTGTCTACTCTGCATACAGACTTAGGTTCAATGCCCATCACTGAATAATCATAAACAGGGGATGTTCTCCCAAGTCTATAAATCAAGCACTCTGGAGCTGGAGGCAGAAGAATCAGAAGTTCAAGGTCATCTTTCATCACACAGTAAGCTCAAGATTAGTCTGGGGTACATGAGACTTTCTGTTGATCTGTTCTCAAAAAAAGAAAAAAAATAATCCAAACTGGAACTCTATATATTTGGTGAAAGGTCATCATTTATCAGTCATATTGACTCCCTAAGTCAAACAGTTTTCTCTGCTTTAATCCAATGTGATTGCAGCCACAAATCATTATCTCTCCTAAGTCTCTCATATCAAAAGTGCATTTGCCAGAGGGTTTTTGAGGCACCAGGCGACCACTGTGTTGAGGAGCACTTGGGATGTTCTAAGGCAGTGGTTCTCAACCTGTGGTGCGTGACCCTTTTGGGCTCCAATGACCATTTTACAATGGTCACCTAAGAGTATCAGAAAACACATATTTATATCACAACTCATGACAGTAGCAAAATTACAGTTGTGAAGTAGCAAGGAAATAATTTTATGGTTGGGGTCACCACAGCGTGAGGAACGGTATTAAAGGGTCACAGTGTCAGGAAGGTTGAGAACCACTCTCCTGAGATAACAGTTCCTTTAGACTGTGAAGGGTGAAAGTCTCAGATGTACATGGATGATGGAATCAGAAGCCTGGAATGAGTTAAATTCCCATTCTCTCCACTTGGATGCTCATCCTTGTCTTTTGCTTTGTAGAGACGCCATATTTGCTATGGGCTAGAGGACCAGCTCCATGTGCCTCCCTCGCCCTGATTGGCTTGCTTTGGAATAGCTTGGCTCCAAGCACACTGGTGACCAAACATTCAGTATGCCCACCTAGGCTGTGATAGAAGAAGACTCGATGCTCGTTTCTTATCTGTCCCAGCAGCAACTGTGTCGCACAGCCTTGTGAGCCAACACTCCCCTGGCTCTCTCATGTTTCCACAGGGGGTCTATGTGACTGCAGCTCATTTTACCCAGAACCTTCTTTGACACAGGAAAGAACTTCTCCTACACATAAGACATTTAACACACTTGTAAGTAACTCATCCCATAGGGACTGGGGGAACTAGATAATTCTGAGAGGCTTTCCAGGGGCTTCTCTGGGGTCCTGGTAGAACTGCAGAAATGAATCCCACTGTGTGCAGGGACAACCTCAATGATAAACATGTTCTGCCGGTGTGCCCCTTGCCTGTCTCACTGACAACTTTCCCAACATTCTGCTTCACGGGACTACTTCCCAGACAGAAAACCCACCCCAGGTCCTCATCTTGGACTCTGCTATCCAGGTAACCCAAACCAGGGCAGACACAGTACAACCAGCACATCTATCTTTCAATGAAAATGTATTAGCAGAGAACTGGAGGTCCCATCAGGTAGGAATGAAATAAAGCAAAGCAAAGCAAGAAAATGTCCTTGCAAAGGCTGCCTGAGCCCTGGAAGAGAGATAATCTCATCACCAGGCAGTTTCTGGGAGGTCGGCGGGTGTCAGCAGTAATTCTTCTCCTCAGACTGCACATTTGTTTTTTGGACCATCCCAGATGCTGACTTCAAAAGCTTTCTACTCTGTAATGTGCTGTATGAGGCTATTTCTTCTTTCCTGCATGCCCAGGTCCATTTCGGCAGGAGATATGTCTGCCAGCAGAGCATGACTACAGAAGCACTGTTGTTGCTGTTTTCTCCCTGTTCAGTCAGGGATGCTCAGGGGAGGTGACCTGCCAGTCTGCTTCAGCACGTGACTGGAATCCTAAGCCACACCCTGTAATCAGGGAGGCAAAGAGCACACATGTGCTGGGGAAGATGAATGGACCATTAGATAGCCATGTGTTTAGACACAGCTAGAACCCCCAGAGAAGAATAAATGTCATTCTAGAATTAACAAAAATGATGCAAGAAACTCTAACTTGAAGTAAGCTCTGGTACCCCAACCCTTTGTTTTATTTTTGGTGGGTTTTGTTTGTTTATTATAGTCCTGACGATCAACCCCAGGGCTCTCCACTTGAGGCCAATGCTCTGCCACTAAATGAGTTAGCTACATTTCCAACCCACACTCTATCTGGTGCATAAAGAAAAGCCCAGTTTTCCCACATGACATAGCAAAGATGGAAGGAAATAAGTGTTCAGAAAGTCCTGGCATTTTCTAGTGTAAGTGGTCATCACCTTAAAATCCCCAAAGAATTTAACTGACAAATCATCAAGCTGAGTTTTAATTTTTAAGAAAAGAAAGATGTCATGGATCTCAAAGTTTTCCTGTTTTGAAAAATAAAATGGCCTGTGAACCATGACAATTTAAGACATACTCTGGTTTTCTTTTTTTGTTTTGTTTTGTTTATTTGGTTCTTTTAAAAGTCATTTGCAAGACAGGCTCTCTACCAGTTTTAATGTCTCCAAACCTAGGGATGTTATATTAGTTACTTTTCTCATAGCTGTGACTAATACTTGACAGGAATCCTCCCTTGGGACAGGGAGGACTTATTTTAGCTCATGGTTTGAGGAGATGTGGTTCATCTTGGCAGGGACAGCATGGTGTGGGGTGACCCCATGGCAGTGGGAAATTGAGTGACTAGCTCACTTTGGTCAACTAAGAACCAGAGACTTGGGTGAGAAGAAGGATTAAGCTCCAGTCCTTAGTGAGCCCTGTCTGCCACCAGGTTCTACAACTTACATAATCAGCACTGCCATGTTGGGTAAAAGTGCTCAAAACACATGAGCCTGTGGAGAACACTTTGCACCCACAGGACAGTCTTACTGGACTGTGCAACAGGGAATCTCTTCCTCACTACTGTGTAAGATGTAGGTGTCTGTGGCTAGCCCTTGGGTCTGCCTCTGCTGTCCCATTCTGGAGCAAGAGGTGGCCTATGCTCAGGATGCCTCTAATAGTCTCAGGATGGTTTAAACAGAGCAGGGTGGACAGGAAGTCAGACCAGTTCTGAATACTCTGTGTGACAGGGTAAGCACCGAGGGCTACAGTCTCCATGTTCACCTGTGTTCTTATACCACATGGCATTTGCTAATTCACCAAAAGGAGGAGTCTCCTGTCATTTTCTCTCACCTACTTTTAACGTTTTAATGAAAGTATGCTCTAGTCATTCATAAATGGAGTTGCAAAACTGAAAGCATCAGTTTGCTAGTAGGTTTTACAGTGATGGAATCTGTCATCACTATGACAATGCAGATACACAGCGTCCTCATCATTCCAGAAACATCATTCAGTCCTTCTCAGCCTTCATCCTCCCCAAGGCCCCACCGTACTGACTTCCAGGGATTTCCAGAGATTTGCTATTACCCACAGGTGAACCTCATCCTTGCTTTTGGCCGTTTCACTCTACGTTTGGTCTGCATCAGCCAATGTTCTTGAACATAATAACATGTCTTATTGCATCATCAAGACTGCATCCAGTTACGTCTTAACGGGCTTTGGCATGTTACTGAGTTTAAGCTACCATTAATAGTGTGATGAGCATGCTGGTATCCACTGGGGAAAGTTTCCATACATTTATTTTAGGTTCACATCTGATCACATTTCTAAGTCATGGAATGGTCAGCTTTGTAGTGTGTAGAGTTTTTGGATGATACACATGCTAGCTAATACAGGTATCATTGTTTTTTTTTTTCAGAAGCCTTTATGGTGGTGTGTGTGTGTGTGTGTGTGTGTGTGTGTGTGTGTGTGTGTATGTGTGTATGTTTCTGTCTGTGTTAGTGTCTCAGTATTATCTTCATATAGTCATTATACATCTCCTTGTCCATTAGTTCCAAATTGCTGAAAGTATTCTTAATCTTGAGAGGTCATTTCAAGGTGCTCTTCTGTACAGGAACTGTTAAAATCATTTCCCCATTGTTAAACTAGTTGTCTGCCCTTCCATCAGGTTTATAGACATTGTCTGTTGCATGGGCAAAGATCCCATGCCAATACATGCATGACCTAGGTTTTTCAGTTCAGCAACCCGCCATTTCTCCTTTTCAGTGGGATAGTGGTCTGATGAATGCAGGCTCCATGCTCACTGCTCTCACTCTCTTATCTTCCTGAAGGTACTTATGCACAAGATTGTTTTTCAACATTTCTGTCAGTGCTCAGGTCAGCTCTACTGTGACAAGGTGACATCGGCTTTAAAAAGGGAGCTGAAAGACTCCTTTATGAAAGCATAAGCTGGTGTTGCATCTTTGAAAGTTTGGTAGAATCCTCTGTGCAGTCACCTGGCTTTGGGTTGATCTTGGCTGGCAGAGTCTCAGGTCAGGAGATGCCGGCACCCCTCTCTGTTCTCCAATGCACCGAGTTTTTATCTTTTCAGAGGACTTGTCAGCTTCAACTTCCAAATTGATTTTCAGGAATACATTCCCAGAGGCCCCTGGCACTTGTTATACCTAGTCACGTTTCCTTTTACACCCCATTCATCTCCGATAGCCTCTTCTCCATCCTTCCTGGGTTTTTTTCAAATTAGGCATCTTTCAGAGCTGCGCTGTGATTTTGCTGGTTTTCCTTTCTTTTATCTGCATTCTCTTTGACTGACTTTCTTTTCACTATCTCCTCCCATCTGCTTTGGTAGCTAAGTTTACTACTCTCTGGCTTTTTGCTCTGCATTAGCCTCACCCAACAAGCTTTGTTGAGTTTCAATTTCATTACATTCTGCTTAATAATTTTCAGCTATTATTTCTTATTTTCTATTTTTACCCATGTCATATTTCAAGGCATATTACTTAGATTCTGTGCATGTGGGGCTCCTTTGGCTCTCTTTGTTACTGACTCCTGGATTACACACACAGTGCTCTGACAATATTATTCTGAGGACATTTTTGCTTTTCAACTGTTTAAATAGATTTTTGTGATCAACACATCGTATTCCCATAACTATCCCAGGATTACTTAAAGAGAATGTATATTCTGCAGCATCTCAAAGCATCAATGCACTGGTCTTCATGTCTTCATGATCTCTGCATATATTTGCATGGCTTTTTATATCAGCTACAGAAAGGTGTGCTAAAACTGAAACTATAAGTTGCGTGGGCTCATGCTTGGAGTTGCATCACTTGGGAGGCTGAGGTAGGAGAATTATCCATGACTCTGAAGCTGTCCTAATTGACATTACAGGCTCTTTTCCAGCCTGGGATACAAGATGAGTCCTTCTCAAAAAAGCAACAAACAAAACATCTGAATTTCCAGATGTCATCTTGGGTTTTTCCATTCCTGCCAATAGTTATGCGCTGCATATTGGTTTTATGTGTGTTGTTGGATGCATCAGCTCAGCACCATCCTATTGGCCTATTGCCTGGTTCCAGTGCAGTGAGCTCTCTCCCGGTAGCATCATTTCTCCCTGAAAGTCCGTTTCTTCTCAGAATAGCATGGCCATACCAATTTACCTTTGATTAGGATTTCACAGGTAAATTTCTTTAAGTTGTTATCCTTTTCTGTAGATTACTTCTGAAGCGTATTCATACTGAGCAATACATAGTTATTTCAAAATTTGACCTGAGAACCTCTGCATTCAAATAGAATATTTAAAAAAGCTTCGCCATTATTGTAAGTGTGGGTGTGATGTGTAAGTGTGCACACCTACACCACAGCATATTGTGTGGAGGTCAGAGGACAGCTTGTGGAGTTGGTTCTTTCCTTTGCCTTGACATGGGTGTCTTGGATCAAACTCAGCTGTTTGGGTTTGTGTATCAAGTGCTTTGCCCACTGAGCTGTTTTACTAGCTCTCATACAAAATTATTTTTCAGTTTACACCCCAGCTTCTCTTTTTATACCTCACTATACTTTAGCAAATTATCTCGTACGTCTGCCTGTTTGTATTATGTAACATGAGTGTCTCTTCTGATAACTAGGAGATCATATTGCTTAAACAATGTACACAAACCAAAAAAAAAAAAAAAACTGCACAGGGAATACTGAATCCTTGTGACACATACTGAGACCTTTGGAGCATAGTTACAGTCCCAGCCAGTTCTCTGTGGGCTTGATGTATTTGTTAGTTTCTTTTCACCAGGTGGTGTTATTCACACCCATGTGCCATTCACACCCACATTCCTAGGACTGTCCTGACATCTCACAAATTCTCTCTCATTCAACCTGCACAGCATCTCTAGGAGGGGAGTACCAGCTTGAAACATTTTACACTCACTTAAAATTTTTTAGAATTAAAATATAATTGCATCATGTCCTCTAAAAGCTCCCAGGACACCCCTCACTCCCTTTGCCCCCTTTTCTTTGATTATACTTGTTAAACACACACACACACACACACACACACACACACACACACACACACACACACACACTTCGATTCCCATTTCACCAACAGAATAACTGAAGTCTTAAAAAGCTAAAGAGACTTTTTTCAAGAAGTTGTGGGACTGATGAATGCTGCAGCTGGGGTGGAAAAGTGAGAAATCTGAGCCCAGTAGCTGAGCTATGAAATGTATCCTATTATTGCATCTTCTGCAGTGGAAGGCATGATCGGATATATTGAGATGCTGATATTGAGACTTTGGACCAATCTATACAACCTCTTTACCTCTCCAAACACCATTTTTTAAATGTCTATTTTATTAATCATGGCCATCGCACTGTCCTTTTAGCTTCCCTGTCTTGGGTTGCATTTCTGAAAGTCCCATTCTGGCTCCTCTAAATGTCCTTAAATGTTTTATAGGTCCTCATAGCATATTTTCTATTTAAGAAAATATGGATTGTGGTTTCCTGCCATGTGCTGGAGAATTCGGGGAGTGATGAAAATACATGACCCTGCATTGTAAATCTCACATCTTATTTCAATGGGACACAATGCTATTTCTTACCAGGGAAATGTTGACAGTTTAGATTTACAACAATGTATTTGGAAACCTTGAAGTTTTATAACAGAAAATAATGTGTCATTAGGCACTCTGAGAGGATAATGAGGCATTTAGTATTTCTTGCTCATTTTGGTAAAGGTTTCTAGAAATATACACTATCATGCATGGACTTGGCATATGGATCATTCGTGAAAGAAGCAGAGAATGGAATGCATGATATAGTTAGCCGCTTGAATTATTTCTCCATAAATTATTCATGCTTCTGTTTATCTAACCATTTTCCTTCCCTTACCATATCTACGTTATTCTCATTTCTACACTGCAGGAGCACGTGATTGTCAACAAGGAAGATGTTAAACCCTTTCCAAAGGGATTTAATGGTTGACCAAAGAAGCCACAGTCAGATAAATCAAGCACCGGAAAGAGTTCTAGGTGAGAGAGCTGTATGGCTCAGGGACAGCCAAGGGTTCTTGGCCTTAGTTTTCCCTAGGGATTTGAATACTTTATCCATACTAATTCAATAAACAATCATATAGTTATTGAAAGTCATAAAAACAGCGACATCTGACAGTAGAAAGAAGCAAGCTCAGATTTGTCTAAGGTGATGTCTTAGGGTTACTATTGCTGTGATGAAACACCATGACCAAAGCCTCTTGGGGAAGAAAGGCTTTATTCAGCTCACTATTCCACAGCACAGCTTTTCATCAAAGGAATCCAGGACAGGAACTCAAACAGGGCAGGAACCTGGAGGCAGGAGCTGATTCAGAGGCCATGGAGGGGTGCTGCTTACTGACTTGCTCCCCAGGGCTTGCTCAGCCTGCTTTCTTATAGAACCCAGGACCACTAGCCCACTGCTGACACCAACCAAAATGGGTTTGGCCTTCCCCCTTCAATCACCAATTAAGAAAATGCCTTATGGCCTGATCTTTTGAAGGCATTTTCTCAACTGAGATTCAATCCTTTCAGGTGACTCTAGTTTATATATAAAGTTGACATCAGACTAGCCAGCACCAGTGGCCAAGTAGCTCAAATTTGCACAATTATGTTACTCTACTCTAAGTGAGGAGAGGCAGAGCATCTCATTGAGCTATAGACTGTAGAACTCTCAGACCCAAGCAGGGTCAACCACATAGCTTACAATCTCTGCAAGTGCATCATGTTTCTTATGCCTTATTTTTACCCTGATTAATTATGAATTTAAAAAATAGCAGTATATGGCTGCTGACAGAGGGAGAATCACTCTCCTTTGGGGACATGGCCTCTGGCTGCCATGCCCAAGTGGATGGCCTCACACCCATGAACATATGGGCAGCACTAATTGGGCTCAGGTGATTGCTAATTATGAAAAAGGAGGACAGGCAATTGGGAAGGTAATGGGGTGGGTGCACAGGGGAAGCTGGAGAGAGGAAATCGTGGGACAGATGTGCTCAAAATACATGGGTATATATGTACAGATATTTCAATGTAATTAGAATATTTTTAGAAGATAAGAAATAAACTCCATAAAAATTGATTACCTTTTGGCATGTGGCATTTGTTTTGCTTAAATTATACAATATTAAATGATAAGTCAAGGGCTGGAGAGATGTCTCAGTAGTTAAAAGAGCTTGTTACCAAGACTGGTTACCTGAGTTTGAGTTTTAGGATGCACATGATTCAAGTTTTGTCCTGACCTCCACATATAAACATCTTATATGCACACACACACACACACACACACACACACACACACACACACACACACACACACACAATAAATAAATAAATAAACAAACAAACAAACAAATAAATAAATAAATGCAAAAAGTCAGAAGTTAATGTTTCACATCACACCCGCTAACATTTGTATTATTCCAAAAGAAATTCCTGAACCTACTAAGCATTTGATTCCAATCTCACTTCTCCAAACCATTAGCAACCACCAAACTGTATTCATACCACCCCATTCCTATAATTCTATACAGCTCACATCCTCCATCCCCGGGACAGATACAGAAGGATCCATGTTATTTCAAGTGAACATGTAAGACAAACAGTATTTTCTGATGGGAGAATCACCTGAGTTATGGGAGCTATGACAGGGAAGTTTAGTTCATCTGAATGCTGCTACCCAGTAGGCATTGCAAACTAAAAGCTTGAGGATGAGATGTGACCTGGTCCCCGGTCTACACCAAAGAGTCAATTAGCACTAATAGGCTGTGGACACACCACAAGGGAAGTGCAGATGCCAGACTCAAGACTTCCTGTCTTAAGCAGAAAGGAGGAAATAGTATCTAAAACAATGTGAGTGCTGCAACAGAGAAGAATCTTCAGAAGAAGACCACAAAAGAGAAAGAGGGAGGCTCAGAATCACCTCTTAAGTGATGGTAAACCAAAGGGCATTCCAAAACTATGGCGCCTGCAAAGATGTGGTATAATCTTGAGAAACAGAGTTTCTGAGAAAATCAAACACACACACACACACACACACACACACACACACACACATTGAGAGATGAGCATAGGTGGGAGATGACTTTTATACAGAAATATGAAGAACTCAAGGTCAAAAATGTAGCTATGCGTTTGTAAAGTATAAAGTTGTATGTTGAATGATACTGCTGAAGAAGGTGGAAAACAGCAGAGGAAAATCAAGAAAGAACAATGATGGACACCTGCTACAGCACAGAAATAGGAAAAGTGTTAGAGATGGAGAAACGCAATTGTCATGTGAAAAAGGAGAACAAGGGAGTATGACATCTTCCTTGACACAGTGAAGAACACTTTAACGAACCAAATTGATCAATTATCTAGTAAGAATGTAAAGTGGTTCAACTTCTATGGAAAATCATGTTATTAATTTTGCAAATTGGAAAATATAGACCAAATTTAAGCCATCAAGTCTATTCCCAGCTGAATAATGACAAAGTCGTGAACACACACACACACACACACACACACACACACACACACACACACACACAGGCACACACACATCACAGAGCATTGTTCACAGGACCCAAAAGGTAGAAATAGCAACTGACACATGACTATGTCAACAAATAGTGGCCTATACATGCAATGTAATTTTATTTAGTTCTAAAATATAATAAAATACCAGTCCGTGCTATAGTGTTGATGAACCCCTAACCATGCTAGGCAGAAAAAGCAATGAGTTGTATGACTCTATATACCCCAAATACACAAAGCAGGAATTTATAAAGAAAATACAGGTTCATGGCTGCTAACTGCTTGGAGAAGGGAGATTGAGAAGTAAGTACAAGTTCTTTGGAAAGTGATGCACATATGTTAGAACTAGAAGGAGATGTTGGTCGTACAGCATTTGTGTCTGCACTATGCCACTGAGATGGTTCATTGAAATGGCTAATGTAGGGAGTTACCCTGGTCATAGGTACTTCTGGCCACACTCACCTATGACCAGGGTTACTCCCTCCAGGCTAACTTTACGTTATAAGAAAACAACAAAATAAACATTAAAAATAATTTGCCAGGTGCTTCAAAGAATTCAAGCAGGTTGGGACTAATAAAAATTTAAGAAATTCAGCTGTTTTGCTGCTTATACCTTTCATAAGAGAACAATGTTAGGAAAATGGTGAGGGTAGAGCCTCTCAATATACTACTAAGGTCTGAGTGAGCAGAGAAGTGAGATGTAGATGAAGAGTGCTCTCTAAGATCAAGGAAGGGAAGGGCCACAGGAATAAACAATGGCTCTGTGAATATTTATTTTAGCATGGGGTGATTTGAGCATGAAGGCAAAGGGGAGGACACGCACAGGGGGGACCACTAAAAATACTTAATGGAAGTCAGAGGTGGTCAAGGTTCTAAGGAACAAGTCAAGAGAGCTGATGGGATAAGGTTAGGCTTCCTTAGGGAGGGGAGAGTGGGAAAGGTAGTCAGTGATGAGAAAGGCAGCTGAGCAAGCCCCAGAAACTTACAACTCTGAGCTTGACAAAAACTAGTTATAGAAAACTTTAGGAAGGTTGAGCAGGACGGACGGCTTAGGTCAAAAGGAAGAGTCTTACTGTGGTGCTTCAGGTGATCAGCCACAAATTAAGGATGAATGATAGGAGAAGCCAGAAATGTAGACACCACCAGAGAGGGGGTTAGCATGGGGCCCTGGCTGTGAATGGCTCATCAACCTGGCTTTTCTCACATCACACATCCTGTCTGTCAGAAGTTCCACCCTAATTGGAGGGTTTGTATTTGTGCCTATTGAGTGATTCCTTGTCAACTCTAAGTCTACCCATAGAAAGGCTTGAGGTCTTTTTAAATCCCAAGTCTATCATATATGAAGCCCTAAGCTGTGAAAGCTAATGACACACAGCCTCAGATCCTCAGCTCCATCTTGGGGGGACAGCAATTGGCATGGCCCATAGACTGCATGTGGAAGCCATGCTCTAGGCTGACAGAGGTTGCTGTGGAAACCTTTGGGTGCAGCCGCTCACCTAACTTGAGTCTCCTTCACTGTAATAACATTCAGCTCGAGTTCATCCCTTCCGAAGAAAAGGATAAACTGTCCCAGTGAGTGCTTTTATGAAAGCTTGTGAGTAGAAAGCTGGGCTCTGAGGGATTCTAGCTCCATGACCTTGGGCAGGTCACACATATTTGCTGTCTCCAGTCAGCTGTAAAGACACCAGCACCTGTCTTGTAGAGCTGTGCTGAAGGTTAGCTTGCTTCATATAAGACCACAGAGTGTGAGCTAAAGAAGCTTGGCTAGGGTCCTCATGATTTCCATCAATATTCGCTCCACTGACAGTTTATTTATTCAGTGACACACTGTGTCAAGTGCTATATTTCTATCAGTGAATGAGTCAAAGTCCCCACTCTCTGAAGCATGCAGTTTTATTATCTATTGTACTGTCCAAAAGGCCCATAACAAAATTGTGACACGTAGAATTTTGGAAAATATTTATTTTTGTCTTTCTTTCTGTACACCTTCCTTCCTTCCTTCCTTCCTTCCTTCCTTCCTTCCTTCCTTTCCTTCCTTCCTTCCTTCCTTCCTTCCTTCCTTCCTTCCTTCCTTCCTTCCTTAATTCCTTCCATTTCTTTCCTTCCCTTTCCTTCCCTTACTTTTTTCTTTCCATTATAAGGGTTTCATGGAGCCAGGTTGGTCTCGAACGCTCTATATATGGCCTTGAACTTCTGATCCTCCTGCCTTTACCTGCCAAGTTCTGGGACCTGAAGGCCTATGTTACCATTCCCCACTATGCTATGCTGGAGTTTGAACCCAGGACTTCATCCTCAACAGGCAAGTACTACATCACATGAACCACATTTGTTATTTTAAAATTCTGTTCCTGGAGTGTCTTTCTTTGTTTCCCTCACCTCTAGAGAGATATTATCCACAGGTCTGAGTGGAAAAGGAAATCACTGCTAATGAGGTAAATGAGATGATGTTCACGCTCTTTAGGGCTCGGTTTTGCTAACAAGGGCCAGATTGAATAAGGGAACTTGGAAGGAAAAGGCAGCCATGTCTCCATTGCCCGTGTTTACCAGGGTTTAGAAGACTGGACCATGCAGGGAGATAAACCATGAGGTAGCATGGTTCCCTGGCTTGCTTCTTACAGCTTTGAAAAAAAAAAAAGAAAAAAAAAAAAAACTGAAGCCAGTCTACATAGGCATTTGGAATGTGAGCAATGGTCAGGGAGCAGCAGGTGACCCTCCTAAACACCTGTTTAGGTTTTAAATCACTGCCTGAGTCCCAGAACTGCCTTTGTTTATAGCTTCCTATCTTCAAAGGAGAGAAGCTGAGGAAAGTTGCTGTCAGCAGAAGTCCAATTTACTTTACACAATGAAGGGTTTGGTTGACAGTGCACACTTTTTGTCAAAGGATTTGTTGACAAAAGATGGAGAGTTGAAGGTAGCGGTTGATTTCCATAAAAAGCTTGGAGCCAGGAGAACTGTGTATGTGGGGAAAGCACAGCACCCCAACCTTGGATCAGAAGTCTTGGATTTTATGATTGATGAAGGAGAAACAGCAATGGTGGGAGAGGAGTGTATCCCCCTCTTCCCTCTGAAGTGTAAGAGGCTCGGGCAATGGCTCCAGCCACTTTAAAGTGTGAGTGTGTGAGTGAGTGTGTGTGTGTGTGTGTGTGTGTGTGTGTGTGTGTGTGTGTGTGTGTGTGTGTGTGTGTATCACAGCCATCTAGTAATCAAAGAGGGAGCTTTCCCAAAGCAGTCAAGCCTTGTGAGTGTCTTTGGCACTGGGTGGTCCTGGGGGTCCTATATGCAACCCCATGAAGTTCTTGCTCCAGCCACTGGCTGTGTCTTCCTCTCTGAAGAGACTAGAAATTGCCAAGAGCTTTGAGGTTACATCTCTGTGTATCTATGATTTTCCTGCCTACATTTAGGTTCAGATCTGCTACTGAATAAAATTTTGAAAATGAATGTGGTTTTTTGTTTTCTTGAGAATTGGTATTTCTCTGCCTGCTAGAGGAAAAAAAGGACAGTCTGCAAAATTTGTTTTCTGCCTTAAAAAGCAGCAGCTGTTGCACCCTTCGATGATGGTGCACACAAAATTTGCCATTCCATTTGCTACTTCTGGTCTTATTTTGAAAACACAATTCCACAAGTAATAGTGTTAGTTAGTTCCTGTTCAGGGTCCCAAGGAGGTATGGGAATTCTTGCTCTCTCTCTCTCTCTCTCTCTCTCTCTCTCTCTCTCTCTCTCTCTCTCTCTCTCTCTCTCTGTGTGTGTGTGTGTGTGTGTGTGTGTGTGTGTGCTCATGCTTACATATGGAGGACAGAGGTCACTATCAGGTGTCCTCCTCTACCACTCTTTCCCCTCTTTTTGATGCAAGGTCTCTCACTGAATCTGGAGCTCACAGTTCAGCTGGATATGGACCAGTGAGGTCCAGAGCTTTTCTGCCTCCACCTTCCCACTGCTGATATTATAGGTAAATTGTGCCTCTGTCAGCCTTTTACATGGGTTTTGGGAGACTGAACTCAGGTCCCCATGATTTCATGGTACACACTTTACCAACTGAGCCATCTCCCCAGACCCTTTCCGTTATTTTTAATGTAGCACCCATAGATTCCAGGCAAGAGGGGAAGAGGTCCAGCTGCACAAGAAGAGCCAGGAAGATGTCAATTGCCATATGATGAGACCCAGGACAGGATACAAGCATTTCCTGCATGTCGGTGCAGTATCGTGAATCTAGACTTGGCTGTTTGAACAGCAATTGAGTAGAGAAATGATCACACAGCACACACAGGGTGGCCATGGAGGAGTCCTAATACTGGCATCTGTCACAAATCATGACAGGCCACAGGCCTACACATAGGTTGGAAGAGCTGGTGAACTAGACCCTAAGACTTGATCATCGCGTATGCCACATTGAGAAAGATTTGATTAATGTGCAATCTTTCCTTTCCCTTAGTTTAGGAGTCTCCAGCCAAATGGTGACAGTCTGTAGTCTGTTTAGGGACTGTGATTTCATGTCAAGCTTTTGTGTCCCCATCTTCAAGGTGTTTATCCCCAAACTGCCATTATACATGAAGAAAACTTCCCACACAAATAGAAACTTTAGAAATGGGAACAGCACCACACCACAGCAGCACAGGGGACAGAGTCACACACACACACACACACACACACACACACACACACACACACACACACACACACACCACAGCAGCACAGGGCTCATCCACCTTTTTGAGGTCTTCTCAGAAGCATGCTCACTTTAGGAATGATTTTTTTTTATCCACCTTGAACTTTCTCCCTGCCATCTCTGAGAAGAGCAGCTGTGCATTTACTAATTTACTACAAACCTACCTCACAGTGGGCAGGACCCTCCAATGAACATCCCTAGGAGTCAGAAGGAAGAAGTGATCTGAAAGGGTCATTGTCACCGTGCTTAGATGTCCCCAGTGATTGATTTACAGTCACTATAAAAGGCGGAGGAGTAGGAGTATGTGGGAGAGCCTGGAAATGCCCTTTATCCTGTTCTACCAGACAAGAGGAGGGGGCTCATCTCCCACAGTTCCATTTTCTGTTAATTTCAAAGCCCAGTGTGGCTGTTGGGGACTCTAACAAAGGTCACAACAATGACTTTGGGCATCACTGTGGGCCTGACTGTAGGGGATGCCAGTGAGCAGCTTCATGACTCAAGACCTTAGGTCTACAGGTGTCAGATTCCTAACATAAGCAGGAAGAGTGGCCCTAGGACAGGACAGTCCTGTGAGGACTGAATTAGACAATGCACATGAAAATAAAATGGGATGTTATAATTTATAAGATTAGATAAAAATAATAAATGTGAGGCATTTTCCCCAGACTCAACTCTGAAGACGAATGAGGCTTCCAGCTTAGAAGCATTAGTCTAAGAAGCCTTATGCTATTCTCATGATATGCCTTTTCCCTAAGGTTCTATTCATGGGGAAAAATTTTTCTAAATTGTCCTAACCACACAAGACTTGTCCATGAACCTAAAACATTATTTAGTGGCTCTGCTCAACTCTGGATTCATATTTATTCCTCAACACCTTTTCCTTCTCTCACATCCTTCTCTAGTGCTCACTGGCTAGCAGAAGAGCAGTGGTGACACCACAGATGCTATCACTACAGAAACAGCAGTGATTATGTTCAACCAGAAGGCTCAGCTCACTTCCTGGTTCTACCACTCATCACTAGAGGCAGACACTTAATCCTCTAAGCAATACATCCATATGTGTGAAATGGGACTATAATCTTCTAGGGTCACAGTGTGGCCAGCAGATTGGAGAAATGGCTTCGAGTTCACACTCTGGGGGACAGACATTCAGCAGCTAACCCTTTCTTCCTCCTTTCAAAACACACAGTTGTTCTTATAGACTCCAAGAACAAGTGTGTCTCATGTGCATCTGTTTGCCACCAATGACTATGGAACACTTTAAAAATGGATGCTCAAATTGATGACATGTGCTTGTGGTTTGAATGAGAATACTCCATTAGGCTCATGTATTTGAACACTCTGTCTCCAGTTGGTGGTACTGTGTGGGAAGGAAACGGAATCTGTAGGAAGTGGAGCCTTGCTGAAGAAAGTATGTCACTAAGGAGTGGTTTTATAGTATGCTCTGTTCTCTATTTGTCTGCTTTCCATGTGGGTGAAATGTGATCAGTTTCCTGACTGTCTGACAAGCCTCACACTCCAGCCTCCATGCCTTCCCAACCATGGTGGACACTATCCCCTAAGGAAGTAGACGCCAAATAAATCCCTCTCTCCCCTACGCTGCTTCTGCTCGTGCAATTTATCACAGAAGCAGTAATTAGGACTTTCAACAGAGAACCTAGACCAACATCCAAAGACTTGGCATAAAAAGAAGTACATTTAAAAAAAAAAAAAAACATCGTGGATGCTCTTGGTGTTGATTGACTGCTGAAATGACAACATATTAGAAAAACGATGTGGCAAAGACAGAGAGAATTCAACAAAATATCATACTGAAAATTTACTTTACTTGGTTCTGTTTAGTGGGATGCTACAAAAACTTGAACTGGCAAATGTGACTTTGAGGTTCTGTGCTGAACTGTGTACAAACGGAGGTCTGCAGTTTTCCCAAGCTTGAAAGAGGCCGAATACAGTTATCTCCACTTTCAGTTATTTTTCCCCCAAGCATTCCAATTAAAATTAATCTTCAGAATATAGTTTTTGTAGATTCTGATCCACAAAGCAATCTGTTATCTACTTAAATTAATGAATCGAAGGATGTCTTTTTATCTATATTTGAATGCTATCCTGGAGCTAAGAGCCATAAACACAACAATTTAGGCATGTGTCAAAATGGAGCAGCCCAATACACTGTTTAAGGCCCAATTCTTGGCTCTGTGTGATCATTTTTGAGTCGTATATTTTCTCCAATTTGGGTGACAGTTAAATGGATACTAATTTTCCTTAATAGTAACTTCAGAGGCTCTTGCCATGGAGGGTGGTAATTCACAGGTGTTTGGAGTTATCTCACTTGTTAAATCTGTGCCCATTAAGTTTCTACATCTTTAACTCATCATTTCTTTATGGTCACAGTAAATGCACACACTGGTCCTCCGAGGGGATGTTTATAAACATATTTCATGCAAGGGAAACTGATGTAATTGACTAACTTGACAGATTCCACGTCATTCCCAGTTGGGGTGATGAGGTCTTGAGATAGGCTAATTCATTTCACTTTCATATTAATGACATCTACGTGGTGGTTTGAAAGAGAAATGTCTCCTATAGTCTGGGGCGTTTGAATACTTGATTTCCAGTTGGTGGCGCTGTTTTGGGAGGTTTAGATGGTGAAGCCTGGCTGGGGGAAGCATGCACTGGGATTGAGCTTTGAGAGTAAAAGCTTGCTGCTGGCCTGCTAACTCTGCCTCCTGCTTGCATTTGCATGTGGGTTCTCAGCATCCGGCTCCTGTGATAAGGCCTGGCCCTTGCTGACATGAGTCCCCACCAAAATGGACTCTTTTCCCCCTTTAATTGTGAGCCACAACAAACTCTCCCTTCCTTAAGTCACCTCGGTCAGTGTTCCTTATCCAAACAACAGGAAAGCAACTAATAGTCTGAATGCTTTGTAGAAATCAACTCAAATCCCCTATATAGAGCTATCTTGGACAAGAGCCAAAACAGATGCATATGAATGGCTCAGGATTGAAGGTTAAGGATTTACCTACGAAACAACTATGCCGAAGTATTTTTGCCTAGAATGTGTGATAAGGAAAGTGAGGGAGAGATTAAATGAATGACAATAGTTACTGGGTACTTGAGAGACTGAGAATCAACTGTCAGGCTCCTGGGCTGACACAAAGCCTTCTTAAATTTCATGGATCTTACCACGGCTTCCATGCCTGGAGCCAATACCCCCACTATATAGATGAGAAAACTGATACCAAAGGATCTAAGTGATGACTCAGGATCATATGGCTAGAAATGTTTAGTAAACAGGTGATCCCAGGCACATCTGGGGCAAGTCTAGGTTCCCCTGAACAATGTCCATAGTAACCTGGCTATACATCCCCAGAATGTGTGTGCGCAGTGACAGGAGCCCTTAGCTACTGCTTTGGGGTCTATTACTCAGGACATCTTCAAAGTACTTATCTTGTAGAACACTGAGTCTCTGAGAAGTCATCGTTACAAACACTATGATCTCACACAGGCTTCTGGGAGTTTGGTAATGTATTTTATATTATTATTTAAAAATTAATGAACAAACCGACTGTTGTTTTGCAAGTGGCTCCTTCCCCTGATTGCTTTTTTTTTTTTTTTCTTTAGCTGCTTTGGAGCAGTTTGAATTTTGATCCTTGGAGCTAGATCAGGAGCCAAAACCATGTCATTTAAATCACAGGTATGTTGTGATGATGAACAATGAAGATAAATAGGCCTTGAATGCAACCCTTGCAGTTTATGTAACCACCTTTTTGTATATTTTATTGTTAAGGGATTCTTAAAATGACAAAATAGGAAACACTTATGGATATTAGTTAGATTTTAGGGACTTGATTTAAAGTCCAGATTTCCTTTTGGTGGGGGCCAGTTTTATGTGTATTGACTTCCAGTAAAGAAGTATACATCACTCCTAATTAACTTTTAAACACTGCCAAGTCTTTGGCTTTTATTAAGTAGACCCGGAGAAATATATGGCTTCTCTTCTCTAGAAGTCCAGCCATTGACTTACATAAACAAGGCACCTAGAGATAGGGATTGCCACACTTAGAGCCTTCTGGAACACGGAATTGCTTGTGGGATATTAGAAGGGAGAGCAATTGGTCATGTTGGGCAAGCACAAGGATTAGGGTTCTCAATTTGCCTCACTCACTCACTGAGCATATGTTATGGATCTGGCTTTGACAACCCAATCATGAGGAATAATTACTATCATCACGGCACTTAAACATTTCAGTCATTGTTCCGAGGGTCTTTTCAGGTAATTCGTTCTGTTACCATGACACCGGCATGAGGCTGAGGCGCTGATGAACCCATTTCACAGCCAAGGAAACCAGATCAGAGGGTGCATTCAGTGCTGGGGTTCCTGCCAAATTTGGCCAACATCATTTTTTTAGTGCCCCACCTGGTGCCAATACTGGAGCTCAGGGGCTCAGAACTGAGATGGACCCAAGCACAAAAAAGAGGTAATTGCCATTTATTGGAAGAGATTGAGTGAGGCTGTAAGAGAAGCAAGGAGGAAAAGAACTCACCAGGCAGAGGGACCTTCAGAGAGGCAGCCCCAAAGAAGGACTATCTATGCAGTAGCCATGTGTTAGCCAGACTAGCTAATTCTGGCCAGTGAGCATCTGACATCATATTGGAAGTGACGTGACAGAGTCTGAAAAGAGAGGCAGCCTGTGAAGGAGTAGGGAAGCTTGGCTCCCCCATGGACACACCGTTGTTTGCTAGTGGGGGAGGCAAGTTTCAATGAGAGAGGACACTGTCATTCTACTCATCCATTTATTCCAAACACACATACTAAAGGCTGACTGTGTGGCAGGCACTGCTGAGGGAAGGGCAATGAGTGTATGGAAGGAAGAAAACCTGGAGGAAGAATGGAGAGGAGATAGGAGAGGAGTGAGAATGGGAGGGGCAGAGGATTGGTGAGAGGAAGAAAATAAGGTGGAAAGAGGCTGTGTTCTCATAGCCCTGGGGAAGTTTATAATTGCATAACGGAGCCAGGCATTGAGCTTGGAAATGGAAAAACATACCATGAATGGGGAGGAAAGACAGAGAGAGGAGGGGGGGCTGCTTTGTGTGTGTGTGATCCTTCCTCAGAAAAGGAATGAGAGAGACTCTCAGAGATGACATCTTAGCAGGGGAAGCTGCTGAAGGCAAGAAGGAGTTGGATGGATAACAGAGAAGCCGCAGAATCACCGCTGCTATACTGGGAGGGTCTTTTCTGAGCCGCAGAATTCAGAATCTACTGAATGGCAGGTGAATGGACCAGGTGGAGACACCAAGCGCTCAGATGATTTTGTACCTGAACACACGCATAGCCTAGCAGCAGGTACCTTGGATTTGGGGTACAGTTTACAAGAAAGCGGATGGAGTTCTCCCTGTGCACTGTGTATCCTCTTCCTGGTCATGAGGCCCTAACCACCTGGACCAAGGAATCTATATTCCACAAGTCCTCAGAGCCCAGGCTCCCACATTCAAGGTGACTTAAGCATGGCCACTTCAATTCTCCAACCACAGTCAAAAGAAAGCCCTGCAGGTTCCTTGCTGTTACTTCCTGATCTGGTTCCATTAGGTTCTCTGCATCCTCCAAAGCCATAAGACTGCAACTCATGAACTCAGAGAGAAAATGAGAGAATAATAGATAAATGATAAATAAACAAACAGTACAGGGACTGACAGGCAGCCTAGGAAAGTACGACTCTACATACAAGCAAATACATCTCATCAGAAGGACCACAACACAGAGTTTTTCCCCAGGTAATTCTTTGAAGCTCTATGCACAAGGTAAACACACAAACATAAGTGACTAGGTACAAATGCATGCACTAGTGAATGTGTGCATGTGTGTGCAGGCACACACACACACACACACACACACACACACACACACACAAAACACACACACACACACACACACAAAACACACACACACACACACACCACCACCACCACCACCACCCTTCTAAAGTTCTCCATCTCTTCTTGATCAGGCAGTGAGAGATAGTTTGGTGATAGGAGGATAAAGTTTGGTTCAAGCTCATTTTGGTGATTCGGGTTCCTTGTCACTTTCTAAAGCTGGCAAACTGGTTTATGCATGGGTGGTTATCCTGTCCACTCATAGTTCACCATAAGACTGGAGATTAAACTGTCTTGGCCAACTCAGTTCTAAGGTAAACTTGCATAGCTCAGCCAAGTATTGGATTATAGGAAGCCCATTAAAGATCCAGAAATAGCTTTATAATTAAGCTACTAAGAAGCTGAAGTCTGGGTGCAGGGGTTACTATTGGACATGATATCACTTAGCCAAGAGAAAGAAGAGAAATACAGCCTTCCATCAAAGGCAGGCTACATTCCTCACCACTAACCTGGGACTGTACTGTAGTTTGTCTCAGAGAATCTTTATATCTTTTTATTATTGATTAAAATTGTTCTTTGACAACTTCATGTACATGCTTTTCAAAATATGGAACTTTTCAAAATATTGACCTGGTGACTCTGGTCTTTCCAGTTTGATGTCATACCTATTACTGGGAGACACCTGCTTTTTTTAATCCACATTTTCTGCCTCTGCCACATTCCAGTCTCTGGCTCCATCTTATAACCTCAGTTGATAAATTCAGCCTGAAGCTCTTCATATGTCCTCCAGGAGTACCAATCAAACCCTGTTGACCCTTCTCCTCTCGAGATCATCTGCTATGCCCAGTGGAAAGACACAGACCTGTGGGTTCCTATTCTTATCCCTATTTCCCCCAGAGTACTGAGTGACTTGTCCAAAGTAAGCAGAGGAGTGTATATGTACATCTGCTCATTTCCACACCAAAGCAAGAGTCCTGCCATCTTGAGTTGTTCCATGTTAGCCACCATCTCCTGGAAATCACTATCAAGATGTCTCAAGAGCCTCTATCTCATTGTGCACAGGCCTTACCAATATCTTGCCTATCTAATTCTCCTCAGCTCCCATTTATCTCCATCTTCCAGGTCAGAAAACTTAGAATCAATCAGACACACATCTTGACCCAGTCTTCCTTCAAGCCACACTTGTACATCTGTTTCATCAATTGTTTTTATACAGTTGTAAGCCATGTACTGCAAGTCTCTTGACTCATGGGCAGTAGCAACACTTACCCAGAGTAGTATTCATGTAAGCAGAGTACCAGGGGATGTGTGTTGGGATAGAGGAGCCATTATTTCAATCTCCTTATTGTCAATTTTAAGTTATGGCTCTTGGGGTGAGTTCTCATGTGTGCCTATGGCAGGGGAATAACATGACCAACCTCACAGGGAGAATGTAAAGATGAGAAAAAACATCTATCAAAACATATGTTGAGGTTCACACCCTTTCAAAGGTTCCATGGAGTAGACTCTTGAAAAGAATAGTGGCCACGATTTTAACCATTCATTCTTATCTCTACTTGAGTCAACACTGCCAAGGTATTTCACCTTGTCTGTTCCTCTGTCAAGGAGCTACAAAGATCCTTGTTGCTTTCACACTAGTCTAAAATCCTTCTTTCTGCTTGCCCACATTTCCTGCAAGTTTTACTCAGTACTACCTCTCTAGCCTCCTCAAGCCCCAAATGCAGAATGCTGAGATGTTGGGTTCCTACTTCAACGGGGAGTACAGAGTGTGCCCACTAAGCTTGAGGATACAAACCTGCCTCTGAAAGCTGTGACTGAAATGCTCCTAGCTGAGTAACAAGATCAGTCTCAACTCCTGGCTAGGGATGGAAGCAAGGTGCACTGGCGGAGTATCGCTAAATGTGAACAGGGTTCTCAGAATATTGTAGTCTCAGCCACAGGGGCAGGGAGAGTCAGAATAGTATTGAATAAGACCCTGTGACATTCCAGTCTAGATCATAGTTACTTCTTTCCACTGTCATCATAGTCTCTGTGGATGTGACTTTTGTGTACATGCTCAGTTCCAGACTGTGAGGAGATTGTGTCCCCAGTCTGGTCAGAACAATGGACTGAGAGCTGAGCCTTGGCTCCATGATCTACTTGCTGTGGATAGGACAAGGGACCCCATACTGCACCTCAGACTCCTCACCCATCAGGTGTAGATGATGCTGTGTTCTACCCTTGGCATACTGTGTGATGTAAGGAGTGAATAAGGCAGGGGAGGGCTGAGCTCCCAGCACATTACATAAGCACCAGCATTGGTCATTACTGTAGCCCCAGCTAATGCTAACAGTTACTGCTGCATATATTGTCTCATTTGATCCTCATGAAGACCCTGGGAGGTCCATTACCATCTCTTCTTTATGGATGATAAACTCAAACTAAGTGGAGGCTTAGGAGGCACAGCAATTTACCCAAGGTCAAAGAGCTAAGGATAGATACATCCTGTAGGCAATTAGTCATTTCCCTCAGGAGGTATGACCTCATGGCACATTCCTCACTCTCCAAAGGGATTATCCTTCAAGGGACAGCTCGGGCCAGGATAGGGCAGCACCCAAAAAGAGGCCAGAGGCATGGACTGAGCAGCCAGAGTGGCTATGCAGATATCTCCCCAGTAACATTGAGTGACCTTGGTCGAGTCAATCAGTCTTCCCACATCCTCCTCAATAGGATAGGGATAGGAGTAAGTGCCTCACATTTGATATATTACATGAGCCAACAATTAGAGCACACGAGAGAGGGACCCAGGACACAAATAGCCCAGGCTTCTTGACCTCTCCCTTCTCCAAAGGCACACAGTGTCCCTCACTTTTACATCCTTGTATAGTACTAAAACCATGCCTACATACCTTCCCTTTCCCTTCCAGTGGGATACTAGGACAATTCATGCAGTTATGGTGTGAATATCCCTCCCAGGTCCATATGTTGACTACTTGGTCACCAGCTGGGGATACTGTTTTAGAATATCAGGAATCGTTAGGAAGTGGGGTCTAGTTGGAGGAAGTAGGTTACCAGGGGCATGGATTTGAAGGTTCTGCCATGTCCCCAATCCTAACCTTTCTGTGTCCATATTCCATATGCTGCTGCAGCCATGATGCTGTCACCTCATCATAGGCCCAGAATCTGCAGAGCCAAAATATCTGCAGTGAAATCCCTGACACAGTGATCCCAAATTAACCATTCCTCTTTTACATTGTTCTTATGGTATTTTAGTTACAGTGATAAGAAAGCAAACTAATACTCCTACCTACTGATAGCTTCCTGTGACCTCACCTTGCTTGATCATACACATTGGGATATTTTAAAACACCAACTCAGGGCTGGCAAGATGGCACCATTGGTAAAGTACCTGCCATGTAAGCATTGTGAGGACCTCAGATCATATCTCCTGGACCCATGTAAGAAGGCAGCAATGCCTGTCTATAACCTTGGAAGCAGGAGGGTCCCTGGCACTCACTGTCTAAACAGTCTAGCTGAACTGGTAGCTTCACAATCAGGGAGAAACCAGCCTGTCAAAAATGAGATGGAGAGTGATGAGTCTCAGGTACACTAGTGCATGAGTGTTCCCATGCATGTGTGTACATACCTATATAAACACAGAGAGAGAGAGAGAGAGAAGAGAAGAGAGAGAGAGAGAGAGAGAGAGAGAGAGAGAGAGAGAGAGAGATGATGCTCTGACTGTCTCCAGAAGAAACCTTTGATATTTGATATCGGTTGTTTTCCCTTTCCCCTTTTCCTTTTTAAAATTTATTTATTTATTTATTTATTTATTTATTTATTTATTTTGCTATGTATACATCTGAGCATATTTAAACTTCATAAAATTATCATGGCTCCAGAAGTCTGTTCTAATGGAATCTGGTCCACTGAATGCCATAGCACCCCCAAGTGCATTATAGGAAGCAAACATTCTCAGCTAAGCTTTATCTCTGGTGCCTTTACACTGTTGCAAATGGCAACCAAATGACTTGGAGGAGCTGTGGTGCTGCTGGAAGGCATGCTTGAGGCCCCAAGAGACCCAAATATCATAGCTAAATCTCTTGGTCACAAACTTCAGTCTTCTTGTCCTTCAAGGGAGACCTTGTCCTGAGAAGTACCCAGAATACCCATTTCTGTATGTTGAGCGAATACTATGGCATTCTTTACTTACTATAAATATGAACCACTAATCATAGCAAACAATGTCTATTAGAACCATTCAGTCCCTTATGTAACCATTCCCTTTCTTGATCTTCATATCATTTACAGGCTCCTAAGAAGCATTTTTTGTTTTACAGTCTGGCAGTTCTGTTGTTTGAGTTATTTGCCAAGTTGCTGTATCACAAGTCAGTGAGATGCTGGGAAAACAGCACCAGCTAAGCAAGAAACAGTCTTGCCTTTGTCTGTGGATGAGTTTCCACGCTGGTGAGTCTAGTCACCAATGTCCTGCTGTCTTTCAAAAGATCCATGACACTGTTGTTTTGCTAAACAATGGGCATGCTGTCAGATGCCTTCTAAATATTTATGTTTGTAGTTTAGTGCTGCTCTCAGCCTTGGTCAGAGAAGCATCCTTGTTTGGTAGGCATCAGTCTTTGCACAGACTCCTAACTGGACATCTGTATCAACCCCAAACCCAAGGCTCAGGGAATATTGTGGAGGGGGAGAGGGCAGAAAGAATGAAAGAACTAGAGGATGGGGAGAAGTGCCATAAAATGATGTCTTCTGGGTGTCACATGGCCTTTGCACTCCAGAACTCATGGCAGGTGTGAATGCCTGCACAAGACTGAGCCTGTCAACATTCTATCATGGATAGGGGAGGGGGAGGGGCTTGTGATCCTCCATCACTCACTGAGGAACTACTGGCAGTTGATGGCTGCTGGGAGGAGAGTCACTTTTCTTCAGTGACCTGGCTACTAATAAGTGGCTCTTGATCAAGTAAATTACCCTAAACCCCAAGTCCATGCTCAGGCAGGCAACCAAGAATAAACTCAGCGGGTTATTAAAAAAAAGATGCAAAAAAAGGGGGGAGTTGTTGGAAAGAAAAAGCACAGAAGAACCAAAAGGGAGTAAAGGAATATTAGGGGTGACTATGATCAAAACATTCTGTATACAGTATGAAATTATCAAATAAGAGATAAAGTATCAACAGTATCAGTGACTCATGCTCGTGTGTGTGTGTGTGTGTGTGTGTGTGTATTTCAATCTCCCCTTAACTTTCACAATCACAAACCAAAAGGAGAACTGTGGAGTTTGCTCTGCCCAACATGGCAAATATAGTCCATCACTAGAAGTATCTATACATGATCAATTGACAGTTATTTCTACAAGTGCTGCATTGGGAAAGATACTCCCATCCAGCCAGGGGCATTCAGCCATATCTGATATGAGCATGGTAACAGAGTACCACAGCACAGGGGCCCCTTGTGAGCCATTCCAGCCTGTGTCACCCCTCTAGTTTGTAGATAGAGAAGTTATATTGTTCTCCTAAGAGTGTGGAGACAATATGGGCTTGAAGCCAGCACTCATTGCCAGTGTACTTCTCGGCTCCCCAGCTGTGGCACCATTCTCCCTCCACCACTGAACTCCATTGAAGACAAAGCAGGCTTGTGAAGAGCACCAGATGGAGACTCAGTGAGAGTCACAGGCTTCTCAGAGAGGAGAACCAGGACAGCAGGCAGGAGAAAAGGCTATCTATTCCTAGCTGGGGATGCCACCACTGTTGCTGTCATTGTTTTGTGGGAGTCTGCTAGAGTGTCTTTCAAAAGTTCTGATGAAGACATAGGAGTCAAGGAGTCCCTAGAGAAGGAGGACTTGGTTGCAGATTATAGCCAAAGACCCTGCTATACACAGTTATTATGTTTATATGTACCACTCATCAGAATTGTATACATATGTGAGAGTTTTGGGGACTTGCATATGAGTATCTGAAAGGGAAGCCATTCTGTGGTTAGTGTGCACCTAGTTATACAGCTCTATGAACCACTGTGTTCTTGGCATGCTAAATCCCTATCCCTCTTTCTTGGATAATAGCACCTTCATTAATTTTTGAGTAAATATTGTCTTTCATTCCTGGTCTATGTGTTCGTCAGTTGAAACATCATCAGGAAAAGACATGCAACCAACCAGAGTGTCACAAATGATTATGGGGCCTACTTTAGGCATGGTTGTTACATGATATAATGAGCCAATGAAATTCAATCACAAGCTTCAGATGGTGTCATCAGGAAAAGATAAAATTAGGAGACTTCAGACTGAAGAATGAAGTGGATTTGTCAGGGAACCTCTACACGGGGGACACCTACATGGTGGAACTAATGAGCAAGGTGGAATCAGAAGAAAGATGCCCTTGTCTAGGTACCAGGGCATAGTCATGCTTGATAGAGAAGGAAGTTCAAAAATGCATTCATTAGTTACATGAATTCCCGCATTCCCACTACCTTCACCTTTGCCATTCAGTTTTGAATTGTATTTTTGTCACTCATAGCAATGATAACAACAACAGAAAGGTTCTTAACCAACATGCTAAACATTCATTTCTCACATGATACTGAATCTAACATTGCTCTTGCAATTCACACAAAGGCGTCAGGTTACCTGGAGGGAGCCTTGGATCTCTTTCCCTCCGACGATGACCAGTTCTGCCATGTCTTCAGCATGAAGAGTCCTCGCATGGACAAACAGCGTCCTGCCCACTGCAGTTATGTTTCTGAGAGCAACTAAGGTGCCATCACTGTTCACCTTGAAGTGTGGGCTTGAGACCTCATAGTGCAGCTTCTCATTGCCCTTGCAGTCACTGAAGGTCACTAAGGAAACACAAGAAACAGTGGAATGAAGGTGAGTAGGTTGGACAGCTTAACATTTGTGATGTTGGTGATCTTTTTTTAAACATGGATGGATGAGTGTGCCACTTCTTTACCAAGCTACCCTCTATACTGATCCAAGCCACTTGTCTCAGAGTGACTTAGACTTTGCTGATGGAGTTCGAATAATCTAGACACAAGCATGGGCTTGAGGTGCAGCTCAGATAGAAGAGTGGAACTCTATCTGGTCTCCAGCAATGTACAAACTGGGTACAGAGATAGGAGCCTAAAACCCCAGCACTTGGAAGGCAGAGGCAGGAGGATCAGAAAAAAATCATCTTTGACTATATAACTATATGACTACCCTGAACTACATGACATCATTTCAAAAGGAAAACACAAAAAGGCCCACCCTTGATCAACTTTTATTTTCTAGGCAAGTGTTCAGCATTGTTGAAGCTGAGGACTGGGGCAAGTCCTGTCCTCAGGGTTTGTGAATGGAGTGAGGGTCAGATGTTGCAGTGTTTGTTTGAAGGAAGTGACCTGTTTTTGCAATGTGTGAGTCTTTCTGCAGAACCACCACAGACAGAAGCTTCAAAGATGACACTGAAGACACAATATCTGAGCTGCAACTTGAAACTGGGTAGACCAGCAAGCCCTGCAGAAGGTGGAGGGCGTCGTAGCATTTAAGTATGTATTCAAAGATATGGTGAGTGTTCATGGAGGTGGGGGAGGTAACAAAATATATTTGAGGAAAGAGTACAACGAGGGGCATTTATGAGAGACGAATTGGAAATAAATGAGAGATGTAGGCAAGTGGAAGGGCATTCTGGAAATGTTTTTTGTTTAAGAAACAAACAGAAAAGCCAGTAAATTGGGGTGTTTCCTGGAAGCTGTCCACTATCCTATAGTATGGACTGTAGGAGCAGTAGGGATATGTTCTGGTTCTAGTGGAGAACAGAGTAGGAATCATTTAAGAGCCCTTTGAAATCCTAGAGAGATCCATTATAGACATGAGCTATAGAAAGTGGCTTGGAGATGGACAAGAAGAAAAGCCAAGAAAATAAGCTACTTTTTGTTTGCTAAGGACATATGGTAATGATAGAGATGGTTCTGGGAACATGGGGGATAGGGAGGCAAGGTCATGCTTTAGTTATTTAAAAAAATAGAGAAATTAAGATCTTGGATGAGCCTCCAGACACCACAATGCCACCAGTGGTGGCTGATGACAGTGATCATGCTTCCCTTTGGAGTGTCTCTGCCATGCCTGTAATCCCACCATTCTTGCTCTCTCCATGCATTCTATATCTGCTTGTCTGTCTCCCTTCTGCTACTGATTCTGAGGTTCCTTGTAGGCAAGCATACACTTGTAGTTTCTTTTTCACATGGGGGGTATTTTCTTGAAGATTTATTTTTCATGAATATGCCAATGTCTATGTATGCCATATGAATGTAAATGCCTGTGGAGACCAGAAGAGGGCATTAGATCTCCTAGAACTGGAGTTACATTTAGATGTGTATTGCCCAGTGGAGGTGCCAGAAATCAAACCAGAGTCCTCTAGGTGAACAGTAAGTGTTTTATTTTCTAAGACCCCACTGCATTGCTGAAACTCTGGCTAGAACTAAATATATAGAACGTTTATTCTTATGAACATATATGGTAATGATAAAGTTTAATGCATAAAGTATGCACAGTAAGAGATTAATAACAATAATGAGCAATAAAAAGAGCAATTATAACACTATTCTGTAATAAAAGCTATGTGGACAGAATCCAAACCACTAAATTGATCCTAATCATAATATCATATTCTAGCATTTGGCTGTACCAGCTTTGTTTATTCTACTAGCAATGAACATTGGGCTTATTCTCTCTTCCCTCATCTTCCCTCCCTTCCCCTCTCTTCATCTCTCTCTCTTTTTTCTCTGTTTCTGTCTGTCTCACTATGTGTGTTTCTCTTTCTGTGACTCTGTCAGTCTCTCCATGTCTCTATCTCTGTCATTGTCTATCTGCCTCTCTCTCTCTCTCTCTCTCTCTCTCTCTCTCTCTCTCTCGCTGCTGTGTGTGTGTGTGTGTGTGTGTGTGTGTGTGTGTGTGTGTACAATTTTACACTTAACACTTTTAGATTGCAGCTGACTGCAGGTAACTAAAGCCAGTGAAAGCCAAACTACCCATAAGGTGCAGGGCACACCTGTTTTCAGTGCTCTACCTGACGGCCTTGTCTGCTTCATTGATCTATATGATGGGACACAGAACACACAACTCCATGCATATCCATGGTGTCAGCCCAGAGGTATACCTATCACTCAGATCATGACACAGAATTTGACTGGTCCCCTCCCTTATTGAGTAAAATGGCTCTCCTCCTCCACAGTGGCCATATCACCATCAATGATGAAACCTCAGAGTCCACACCATGTATTACATTTGCTGGGGTGGAATCACCTAACAGATTCCCTTTTGTGTTTGAATTCCTTCACTCAACCTGACTTTTGCCAGGTTCACCCACGGGGTGGTTTAGTCAAATTACTACTTAGCAGCCACTAAAGACTATATTGATATCATAGTAATAAAGTAACTAAAAACTATCCTGGATCATAGTGCAGAATGTAGCTGTTTTAATTCTGTTGTCAACAAGCACTGGGGCTATTCTCAGCTTAGGTCTCTTAAAATGTTACAACTGGGAACTTTGTCCTTTATGTCTCCTGGAGACAATGTGGACTTGGCTCCTAGTGTACTGGTAAAGCAGGGAAAGACTGGATGGGCTGAAGCAATCTTGTTCTCCTAGGAAGACTGCACTTAAGATAACCATCACATTAGCTGGCAGTAATGATGGCTATTGTGGACGGAGCTAAGGTCGAGAGCTAAGCATTTACACATATTTTCTCATCTTCGCAAAGAAGAAAAACCATCACTGTGACATCCTCTACCTCGAAGTGTCTAGGTAAGGTCTCCACGGCTTAGAGAAAGGGCAAAGATCAGCAAACACAGTTTGTAAATAAGAAATGGAGGTAAGAATTCTGGTTCATAACAGTGTCATCACTACATAAGGACAACCCCCCAGTAGAGTAAAACCCTTCAGGGATCTGATCAAAACTGAATGTCAGAGTTCCATAGTTTCCTGATGAGTCCTGCTCCCATGGTCCCACTCAACTGGGAACTACACTGCATCCACTACCTCTTGGTCATACCACGAACATGATGGCTGGCTGATCTTGGTTGTTAACTTTACATCTGGAATCAACTAAAACCCAAACTGCGGGGCAGACCTATGAAGGATTTTCATGATAGAATCCTTTGAGGTAGAAAGACCCACCCTAAATCTGGGCCACACCTTCTGGTGGTAGCCCACCTAAAAAGACATGGAAGAAGGAAGAGTTTGCTTTAGACCTACTTGTCCTCACTCTTGCTGGCAAGTTCATCTACCTTGCTGTCATAGCATTCCTTCACTAGTGCTAGAACCTACTTCTTCTGGGTTTCAATGTAGCCTGAAGGCCAGCAGCATTCCAGGATAATCTGCCAGCACCCCAGGACCAGATTGGGACTGCTGAGAAAACCAGGCTTGTAGACTGTAACAACTACAGGATTCTTGCCTTTTCATTTGGAGGCAAGCATTGCTGAACTAGTCAAGCCACAGCTTGTAAGCCAGTATAATAAATACCCTTATAATATATGTAATCATTCTGTTAGTTCTGGTGCTCTGGAAAAATCTGACTAACAGACCCTGTGTGCCCGCTCCAGGGCCATCTTTACAGATGCTCAGGTGGACTTTGGTATCTGCAGTTCTCAGACTCTTGCTCCTCTCCTCTCACCATCTTGGTCATCAAGATTCCTCAGGCTTGCATGGCTTCAGTTCTTGGAGGTAAAATGTGCAGGGACTGTGCATGGCCGTCAGCACAGAGCTCACATCCACTGAGAGCCACACTCCCAAATGACAAGGCCTGCAGGGACTTGCTGCCACATAGCTGGCATGAGTACTGTGGCCACAGCCCACAGACAGGATCAAAGCAGACAGCCTCTGCTGTGGAAGGATGGGGAAGGGAAAGGCAGAGGACTGTGGGAGTCCGGGCTTCATTTTGAACTTCCCCTGTTCTTGCTCCTTCTCTTCTTATTTCCCTCCCTCTGCCTGCAGATTCCACAAATATTGAACAGGAACCTATATTGTGTGAGATGCTGAGTTCATAGTGCTCACAAGAACCATTGGTTCTTGAAATTTAATGAGTGACACATGTGAGTCCAGCACTCCTGTGAGTAACTGAGGAGCTCTTTTAGGGAGACAGAACTACAGCATGTGCAAAAGTCCTGTTTGCACCAAGTGAGCTGGACATAAGCAAGGAACAGGTACAGAGGCTAAGTAAGGAAGTAAGAAGCCAGGAGATGACTGGGCCCAGGGCCTGGGGCCTGAAGATCACTCAAAGCCTCAGTCATACGGGAATCTGTGAGCTTTCTACACTGTGATAGAGACCTCCCTTGAGTCTTTGGAAGCCAAGGCTTCTTACTGCAAAATGATGCACAACCATCAAAAGTTTTTCATGCCTAGGCTGTCTGTCAGCTCCTCCTGGATTCCATCACCATGCCTGGCACCTTCCCTGTTCCTGCAGCTTTCCTGTTTGCCTTCCCACACTTTGCTTTTGGTACTGGGTTTGGACAGGCAGAAGGTGCTTTGGACAGTCTTCATCCTGGAAACTCCTAATTAGTCACAACGACCCAGCTTCTTCTACTTTCATTTCTGCTGCTGGGGTAGATTACCCTGAACAAAAAGCAACACGGGGGAAAGAATCTACCCTGAACAAAAAGCAACATGGGGAGAGAATTTTTATTTGGCTCACAACTGCAGGTCATGGTCCACTGTTGTGGGTGATAAACATTGGATCCCCAGTGATTGGGTCTCCTCCTCCGCTGATGCAATAAGCCAAATCACACTGAATTAATAAGACCAGATAAACAGACCAAAGTAGAGTGAAGCAACTCCTGGGTGACTTTCAGGAAGGCAGAAGAGAGATCACATGGCAGGTCTGGAGATCAGGTTTTAAATACCCTGTAGGCATGGTCTTGAGCATCTCTAGGGGAGGAGCTGGCCCTTGGTAAGCTTTTGGAGGGGTGGGGTCTGGAATTGGAGGAAAGAGATTTCCAACAGTGAGGAAGCTGAGGCAGCAACTTAAAGCGTCTTGTTCACAGTCTAGAGCAGAGAGAGAATAAACACAATGAACCTTGCTTGCTCCTGTGAGCTTTCTCCTCTCATACTGTTCTGGACCTCCTACCAAGGGGATGGTACCACCCATAACAGAGCTTCCTAACTAACAGTCAAAGCAATCCCCCAAAGCCCCATAGACCTACCTGATTTGGACACGTCCCTGTTAAGACTATCCTCCCAGGTTATCCCAGGTCATGTCAAGTTGACGGCTCAGACTAACAAGTGTACAAATCAACAGCTAACTTTTCCATATGCTCTATTCCTACCATTTTCTAATACAAGGCCTTCGCATCAAACCATGTATCATAGCTCCTATCAATCATATCAATATATTTCTACTTTATCTGTTTGTTTTCGCAGCCTAGAAAAGAAACTGAATCTTGTTTTATTATTCATTTCTATGTACTTGGCAATAAACAAACCACTTTTATTCCATATGAGAAGCTAATAATAGCTTCCTTGAATCCCATTATTATCCAGGAGTAAAACGAAAATTTATTGGTGGGGATGAGGGTCCCTGTCCTGTTGTGAGCAGGGCAGGCTGGAGACGAGAATACAAATTGATATCAAGGCTTGCTATGCCCCTCACCTGTGGTAGAGATAGGTATAGAGGATTGAGCTACAGTTCTGCTCACACCCATTCACACAGCACACAGTCTCCCACGTTTCAGACTGACTCCATGTATCTGTAAAGACCAAGGTTCTAGCTCATTTCCCCCCATACCCTTGATGCAACTTTACATGTTCCCCAAACACAGCTGAAGCCAATGAGAGCAACTTGAACAAAAGGACCGCTCACAACACCTGCCATTCACCAGCATTAGCTGCATGGCTCCTGACAGCCCAGCTCTGTGCCAAGGCCTGCATGGTCCATATCTTCTCTTCACCACATGTCCACACTACAGCAACATTTTCTGGTTTTTACTTTTTCATTACCTACTTCCCTAAAGAGACATTTTAGGTATTTTCCTAAATTTTATCACTATCATAAAAATTTAACATCGCAGACACATTGATGTTTGTCTACATATTTCATGTCTATCTCAGCTTATTCTTTTCTAAGTAACTCTTTATTCCTTCCCACACAAAAATAATTTTTGTCTCCTTGGGGGCAATACAGTCCCACTGAGGATAACATAGAATAATGTAGAAGCATCATTTTCCATTTTACAGAAGAAACTGACTTAGGGACTTGTTTAATCAGGATCACACGAACAGAAAGGCACAAGGCAGGAACCCACCCCCAGTTGGACCTGTCTGTTTCGAATGCCCAAGTACATTCACTTCCTACTAGTAGAGGAACTAGATAAGAAGTTCCTCTACTTCTTATCTCAGCTTCATATCTCAATCCCCATGGGTATCCCGAAAATCCTCGGATGTCATCAGAGGTACCAGTGAGGACATCAGAGGTGACAGGTGGACACATCAAAGGAACTAACATTTTATGTGTTAGCTGAATATTAATTTAAAATGTAAGATCTGAAGAAAAAAGTCCTCACGAATCAAATTTATACCATGTCAGTATCCGAGATGTTAGATGATAAACTGCTCGTCTGAATGTCAGGTTTCCACATTTCCTAGCCATCCTTGACATAGAGTGGAGGCTGGGGACCTGGCATGCTGTGAACTGTTATTTCTGTGCCACAAGAATGGCAGTTTTCATGCTGGTTTCTGATTCTGACTCCTGTTGGAGCCCTGCTACCTTGGAACACCCTGCATCTTTACTCTTGCCTTCTGGGAAATGGGCTCATGGAAGACCCTTGTGACCTGCATCAAAATAGCACACACACACACTCTCTCACACACCTGTGCATAGAGCTCTTGGGGCTGAGCTTGACTCTCTGACAAGGATGATCAGCCAACTCTCCATCATCCCTTCCTCCTGCACAGCTTCCCTCTCCCAGAGGGTCCCTCTACTCCTGTGCCCCTCCACCTCCTCTTAGTCAGGCTTCCTTGCTCAGACCAGGAACAGTGAGCTGTTACCATGGAGATAGGCACTCCAGGCAGCTCCGCTCTGGCTGATTTTGAGGTCCGGTATATGTGCCTGTGAACCTATTTTCTTAGCCAGATGAAGCCCAATCCCTTCCTGGAGAGATTATTGAGAAAGAAGAGTGATATTAAGCAAGTAAAGCTGCAGTGTTTTGCCCACAGAAGACTCAATGCTAAGTGTTCATAAGAATCACTCTGTTTAAATCTAATCTGGGATAATTCCTAAGAAAGACGCTGCACTGAGAGCTTTAAGTCCACATTCAGGATTGCAATTCCTCCTCTCGTATCGTATCAGTTCCAGGTAGATATTCCTCTCTGGGAAGCGGGGAGGATTTTTATATAACACGCCTGTGGTGGTTTGAATAAGAACGCCCCAATATCACTCCCCACCCCTGCTTATCTGTCTAAAGACTGGTCCTCAGTTGGTGAAACTGTTTGGGAAGAACTGGGAGGAATGGGGGAGAAGAAGGAGGTGTATCACTAGGGCAGTCTTTAAGGTGTCAAAAGAATGGCCATTCCCAGTATGTTCTCTCAGCTTTCTATTTGCAGACCAAGATGCAGGCTCATCATGTCTTTGCTCCCCTGTCATCGTCTTTAACCCTCTGAAACCATAAGCCCAATTAAATGCTATATTTTATAAGTTTCCTTGTCCATGGTATTTCATCACAGCAACAGAAAAGTAACTAAGATAATGCAGAACATAAAAGTGTAGTTTTCTAGTACAAACACACACACACACACACACACACACACACACACACACACACACACACACACACACACCCTCCAAATCAATAAAAGTAAGTTTAGTCACAAATTCCTCCCACTGCTACTTAGCCCTTCCTTGGAATCCTGACCTGGGTTAAGCTCCCTCTCTGTCCATCCTTTATACAGCTCAGAGCTCCACCCTTGCCACTTTATAACCCAGGTCTGATACTTTGCTCATCACTGTGACCAAACACAAGATGTAACTGAAGGGAGGATATGCTTATCTTGGCTTACAGTCTGAGGGGACACAGTCCATCATGGTGGAAAAGCATGGCAGCAGGAGCAGGGACAGCTAAGCATATCAGGAAGCAGAGAATGGGCAGGAAATGAAGCTGAGCTCTCAAATCTCAGAGTCAAATCCCTCTCAGTAACACACTTCCTCCAACCAGGCTCCATTCCCTAAAGGTTCCTCAACCTTCTAAATTAACACCTGCAATGGGAGTGTGTGTTCAAACACACCAGCCTAGTAAGATACTTTACACTCAAATCGTAGCAGCAGAGACTGGGATGAAATAATATACTTAACATTGGTAGTGAAGGGTTGATTAAAAGCACACATTCTAGCAAAGGCTCAAATCCAGATGGCTCCTACGTGGTGACCAGTTATATGTAAGACAGCCCTGGCATATATGAAGAATAAAAACTTCATTAAAAGAGAAATAATTTATCCTAAAGAAAGAGACTTTTTAAAACCTACTTCATACCTATTCTAATACTATATAAAATTCCCCATTAAGGTGCATAAATGACAACCATAGCCATGCCTCTCAGTCTCCTATTAGGAACTGTGTGGGTTCTCCAAAGCATCAGTGAGGTGGTGCCAACTTGGCACAGAGATGAAGGCAATGTGTACCCAAAGTGCAGAGTTTAAAAAAACACAACTAAGGAAGAATTCCATAGCTTATGATGATCTAAAATGTTTGTTTCTATAGTGACCATGCTCACAGTATTAGTAGCTCCCAGTGATATTTCCAGAGATGACTCAAAGGAAAAAATTTAATACGCAGTTAAACTTGTGAACAAATATCTAAAACCTCTATGGTGGGAGGAGGCACTGATCTGTCTGTGATCTCTTGAACCTATTGGAGATTTCTTCACATACTTTATCATGGTGACATTTAAAATAGCTTCAAGAAAGAATTAAAAAAGAAAAAGCTAGACATATTATACACCCTACATGAGGATTTATGGGAATCAATTGTATAACATCACTCTTTGAGATAATCTGTGAGCACCCCAGGAGAAGAGAGGGGGAGGTAAAAACGCCCCACCTGGGGGAAAATGCAAATTAGATGATGGCACCACTCAGTGTTTCAATTATGCTTTCAGCGTGTTTCCACTCAAAATGTCCTCTGGGCTTAATGCAAATGTCACGAAAAGACAAACTTTAGCTGGGAGACAAAAGCCACAACTGAAATGGAAAGTTTGGCACATGAATTAAGGGGCTTAATCTTCCCGACCCCAGTGCCAATGCTTTTCACTTTCTTTGTTCTGAATGTTGGTTCTTAGGGATGAGAACCCCAAAGGCATAGATTTCTTACCATCACAGAAAAATGAAGCAGAGGAGAAAATTAAGCTGTATTACCAAGAAATAAGAAAATGCAGAGGGATTTAAATTTATCTGCTAAGTACTGAAGAGTTCTGCTCCTACAGATATATGGGGCCTGTGATATACTTATAAGGGCATTTGGCTCCATCTGTGCCCTATGCTCTCCCATCTTTGATGGAAAATGTTTCTAAACGTTGTAGGCATTGTTGGAGGCTTGCAAACTGCATCTGTGGTAAATTCTCTCAGCATTGATGCTCATACTCTTTGTGTACTGGTGCAAGGATGTCTGTGATTTGGGAGGGAAGTCTGTGAGTCAGCCATCCTAGGGAACGTAGGCTTCACAGGGATGGACAGGGTCTGCTCCTATCATCCCTACCCACACATGCAGGAAAATGACTCTTTCTGTGGTGTAGAGAAGTCTTGATCTATAGCAGCACTTGTCAGATTCAATCACACTGTAGATTCCATGATACCAACTTGCCTCCAACTGCCTTGCAGATCCTCTGAACTATATCACTTCAAAGGACAACCTGTCCTAGCCATCTTCAAAGACTTTGTACTATCCCTGAATGGGTAAATGTAAACTGTTTATTCTTTCAGTGAAGTGCACCTGTCTTCCCAGGACCCCTTGACTAACTAAAAACATGGAATTCAACTTCCCTGATACTTCTGAAAGGGCTAGCATATTAGCTGAACTTCAACATCTGGGGGCTTTGTGAACAAGGCCTTTCCAATGAATAAACTGGTATTTAGTTCATAATCATCAGATGGACCTTCATGAGATGTAGGAAACTACCTGATGGCCCTTCATGCCCCTCATACATCACTGGTACCCAGAGGCACCAGCATCCTCTGAAAGAACTCGTGGGCTTAGTCCAGAAGCTCTTCAACTCCATGAATGACACAAACAACACTTCATCTGCTTTCCCAAGCCCTCATGCCTTCTAGACAATAAACCATCACCCACATGTATGCAGTATCACTCATGTTGGAGCACACAGTGACGACAGGTCCTTCCTCCAGCCTCCATTCATAATACCCTCCTGGTACCTGAATGCACTGGGTTTTATTCTGGGCTCCATGTTTGGCTCAGAATTGTTCTGACATCCACAGAACTTATGTGAGGTCCTGGCAGCATCTCACCATGACAGATGAGCTCAGGAGTGGATTTGTACCTCCAAAGACTGTGTAGATTTGATAGTTGCACAGTACTCATAAAACAGCCTTAATACCATCTCACGCATCAATTCCAGCTTTGATAAAATAGAGCTTCAATTCTATCATGTCAGGGAAGATATAATGAATGATTCAGCCAAGGGAATCCTCAGTACAAACCTATTTTTGCCATGTAACCCTGTAAGGGTTTCCTCTTAGGAAAAGACAGAGCCCACATCTCCTTTCAGGGGATTTTTTTCACATCTGCAGACCATTAAAAACTGAGCTGCTAGCTTCCAGTTTCTTCCTTTTTGTCAAACTTATCTTTCTTAAATCATGGAAGGCTGCTTTCTGATTGGATGCCGAGCAAGTCTCTCCCATGGTAATTGCAAATTTGGAGTTGGAGATGGAGTGATTTTATACATTGCAGAGAGCCTGACACTGTACATGCTCAACTCAGTTGAATAAAGAAACATCAGGACTGTTACATGGCAGCCAAGCATTTAGAGCCACTTCCCAATTCAAACTGAGAAATAATGACAAGAGTACAAGTGAGTGTCTGAATAAGTTGATCAGGAAATTCCTCAGCCAATGGGATAGAGATGTGGATTCAGCCAGGCTGAGAACCACCACATCTCAGTGTGTAGAGATTGCCTTAGTCACTTCTGATGAGTCAACTGGACTCCTTACAATGTCCTTGGCTCACCATGTCCCTACTAATTTGTGTGTATTTGTGTTCCTCCTGCTGAGTATCTCCAGGGTAAGTAAACACAAGGAGAGATTTCCTCCACTAAGGATAAATGCCCTAACAGTTGTAGTGATAGGAGCACTCATTTGTGGCAGGGTGCACTGGGATTAAGATCCAAGCTATGTTTGATACCCTAGCAAGTCTTATAATTCCAGGTTCCTCTCAGCTCTACCAGCATATATTCCTATGGAGGGTAGAGCCTATAAGGAAGACAGTATGTGCACCTAGAGAGAGGCACAGAATCAGAAGATAGATGGCAAGAAGACATGGCACTGCTTCCCTGGCTAGCCCTGTGGGTTCATGGTTCATGGAAGAGGCTGTATATCCAAGTTCCAAGACTTGCAAGCCATTGGAAAAATGGATGATTCCCAGTCACTGTTGTTTTTGTATCTGAAAACAAAGTACTAATGGGGAGTGGCAGTGTAGCCCTGTTCACTGACTTTGCCCCGGTTCTGGGAAGGCAAAGGCAGTGATGGGATGCCTTCACTTCTAAAAGGAGTCATAGATTTGGGATCTTGATAGAGGGTCGTTCCAACAAAAAGGGCAGTGAGGGAGCCCTTCCTCTAAGAGCCTTCCAGAAATGTCAGTCAAACAGAGGATAGGAGAGCACTTGGGAGATGATCTGAGCTCCTGCAGAAGCACATGGAAAGAAAGCTCAGGAAGAAAAGGGGAAGTGGGCACTTGGGGGGGCAGGGGGATCCAGTTGTGCAGGTAAGAATTACTGCAGGGTGAATATTGGTATTTATTTGACCTCATATTTATCCAAATCCTGGAAATGCCTACACGAGTTCAGGTTATCACTTAGGAGGCCTGGTTCTTTCTGCATGAGACAATTTGCCTGTCACTGGATTCTTTCAACCAGAACCTGTCTAACTATTGAGCAATGTATTGGGATACAGTCCAGTGGTAGATGATTCTCATACAATGGGAGAATTAGATTATCCCAAAGCTCAACATATTTATCCAGTAGCCCATTAAAAATGTCATTTGTTCACTTATAATGTGCAGGACAGTAGACAGGAAGGAACAAATGCCAACACAAAGATGAATACCATGTGCTATCTACCTCCATGATGTTCAGAGTCTAGAAAGCTGACCCTGTGAGGATTTGGAGGGCTGCCATATTGAAGCTTAGTGTTCCATTTAGTCATCATGTCAAAAGGCCAAATAAGTAGCATATGGTAGAAATTACCAACAGACATACCATAATTCAATGTAATAAATTCTTCCTAGAAGGAAGAGTGAGCCAACTGGAGAGCAGGCTTGCCACTCCCAGAGGCACTGAGGCAAAAGCTTATCAACAAATGTCTTATATCACTGAAGAGCTGAGCTTTCTAAAAGTATCTTTGGAAGCCAATATTAGCCTATTTTTCACAGAATTTATTATAAAATTGAATTTTTCTAGGCAATTGAGCTTATACATGCTTAATTATAAAACCAGGGTTTTTTTTTTACATAAAATTTAATAAGCCAATCTTGAATGAGTTTATTTCAAGTGGACAGGTTAGTTGGGTATCAAAAAAATCTTTAAAATATTAGAATGTATGTAAAATATCAAGCCTTGGTTTATGTAGCTAGAGATGCCATATGCCACCAGGTATACTTATTCCACTCCAATTTAGTTAGTGTGAGTGGCCCTGGCATCAGAGGGTCTTGGTTCATATAAATATACACTGAGGATCACAGAACCACTTTCCTTAAGATTTTAAAGGCATGCTATGGAGTCTAAACTTGATGCCTTTTCAGTGTGGCACCTGACTTCCCTAGTAATGGTTCCCATCTACAGAGCATTCTCTACTATCTCAGCAGTGAGCCCACCATCTGACCAACAATATTTCTTAAATCTCCCATAGACCCATGAAAGCACGGTTTTATAGACAAGAAAAACTGAGACTTATAGAAGTAAAGGCTATTTCTTAAGCAAAAAGAGTAAAACCAGAGCAGTCATATCCCTGCCCTATGACCTGGAGGAAGAGGGGAGGGCTGGATTATTCTGGGAGCAGAAAGCTAGCAGCACCTGGCTCAATTGGAGGCCAAACACTCTCTGCATGAAGCTAATCTTAGAGTGAAGATGCCTTCCAGGGGGAACCCACAGAGCAATAGTCATGGGTCAAAGCCAAGGGAATCTTTGCATTCTAAGAGGACCTGGGAGCTCCATCTGTGGGACCTATAGATGCCATTTTGCAGATCAGAACATCAAAATCTGGTCAACAGCTCCTAGTAAAGTGATGTGTATAAAGCTAGAAGCAATAGAAGAGGGGAGTTAGCTACCCTCCCTCTTACCAAAGAACTCTTGACAGAGCTTGAGTAGAGACCTTTCCCTTACTAGTCCTCTACTGAATTATCACAAGTCCTGGGGCCAAAGGCAGCACAGAAATTTCATCCATAATCTTTGGAATGTCAGGTTTGGTCTTCATCAAAGTCATAGGTAATTGGTAGGTAGTATGTGGCTGTGTATCTTTGGTCTAAAACTCTGGGGGTATTTTGAGCTTCCCACTCTTCTTTCATTGTGGTACCTGGAGTGCTTCTATGGAAAGATAGACTGAACTCCATAACAGTCTAAAAATGTCTCCCAGAAGACAGGGTGTTGTTTGGAGGCTGAAGAACATGACCTAAAGCAGCAGTGCTTATCTTTCCTAGAGTCCCTTTTATAATTCAAGACTGTTGGCTTTTAAGCAGTCAACAAGGATGTCTCAGTCATACTACTATAGCCCCTGTAATGCTACTTTCTGCACTTTAAACATTTTCTCATGACCTTCACTCTGGTAACCTGGGAGCTCTGTGAGGGCAGCACTTCCTGAATCTGTTCCTTTCTAGTTATGCTCAGTGTTATTCCTAGCACAGAGATGGCAGTCCAAGAGTATTAGTGGAGTCATTGTGGTTGCAACCAATTAATTCATTCACCTCCTCCCTAATTGCAATGGATAAGACTTTCACCAGCTGTGATTACAAACTGCTCTGCCTAGTTGACAAGATCCAATCAAGAAATTAAAATACAGTAATTTGGCTTGTAGCACATGAAGCACAATTAATTCTTGTATGCATATACAGATATTTTTGATGTCAGCAGGAACATGAGCAACCCTTAGATTATGCCTATTCACCCTCCAGTTGCCAAAAGATACCAAATACTTCATGCATTATTGCATTATCCCAAACTCTAGCCTGGTGGGGATGGAAGGAAATGTCGGCCAAGTTTGTCTTGCCACTCGTTAAAGGTATTCTAGTTTCTCATGATTTCTTCGATCCACAATAACCCTTGTACCTTTCCCAGGAAGTAAAAGCCAATGTAGCCAAAGGCTTTTGCATTCTGTTTCTTCCTGCCTGCATTACCATGGAAGCTCATGAACCAAATGTAAATCATAGCTTCCCATGAAAAGTGGCAACTTTTACAATTGAAGGGTTCTTCTATGGGATCTCAAGTGCATTACCCTGATTATAGAAGGGCCCACGTGTCTGAAAATGTTCTTTTAACATACCCACAACAAGTCGAAGGTTCTTGAGATTTATAGCTCATGTTTCCTTCTTTATATATACGCTTCAAGCTGAAGCATATGGTCTCACACAACTGTGATATTTACGATAACGAATCACAGATGTTTAAATGAGTGTAATCTGAAAACACTCAAATGCTAAGATGCTGCAATCTTACCGCAAACATTACAAAGTGAGGACCTTTGGATTATGTTGATTTCCAGAGAGTACCAGGAGAAATGTGGCTTTACACATCTCCAGATGACATGCAGAAAGAAACAGCCTCCCCCCCCACCCTGTTCAAAATAACCATGGAAGTTTGAAGGTGTAGATTTACTTATTCTCTTAAGACAGTGAACTGTATCCACGTCTGGACACAGGTAGGCATACAGAGTGGATAGTCTTTCACTTGTATCCACTCCAAGACTCATTATGGAATGGTCATTTTTAAATACAAAAGGTTAAAATGTGGTCAGTTGGAGAGACAGGGAAGGGACAACCATTTATCTTGACATTAGCCATACATGATAATGTATATTTTACCAAGTTTACAAACTATATGCATATGAACATCAATAATTACAATTGATTTTGACTTTTATTTTAAACTTTTCCCATGAGCTGTACATGATGGCACACACTTGATATTCTAGCACTCGGGAGGCTGAGGCAGGAAGATGATGAGTCTAGGCATAGCATGGATTACATAGTGAGATACTATCTCACAGTCAAAGTCCCCTTTGTAACATCAGGTAGATAGATTCTCAGCAATTAATTTTCAAGAATAAATAGACCAACTATATTGTTTGCCATGGCCTCATTGTATCTCATAGTTGTAGATGTCATATCTGCAAACCTTTCCACTAATGCTGGATACCTAGGTGTTTCCTGTTTCATAACAAGCAGCTGTGCAATAAAAGATACTTTCATTCCTGCCTCTTGTGCAGATGTTTGAGTAGTTGAGACTCCTAGGAAACTGCTGCTTCAAAGGAAATACCATTTATAGTTTATGCCGACTCAGGAACCACGCCCCTAGAAGATTTCATCAATGTGGACTTGAGTCTAAAGAGCATGAGTGTGCTCTGTCCTTGAATAAATGACTGCTGATGTTGGTGTGTCTTGTCTCGTTTGTTGCCGATTTAAGGCTGAGAACAAAGCATGGCATTGAGTTGTAGGATACTCGGGTGTTTAAAGACCCACTGCTACCTCTTGCTTTGTACAGGCTATGAGCTTTCCAGAAACAGAAAAGCTTCTGTTTCTGGCCATCCTGTCCCCAGGGCTCTACAGGTACCTGAGCATGTGTGTTATGGAATGAACATTTGCTTGCGTAGAGAAAGCTTATCTTCCTGCCAGAACACAGTCCCTGCCTGAGCATTGCTTTCAATAGGACATCTTGATTCAGATTCTCTTTCCCCCTTATATTTTGTTCTTCTAGAGCAGAATAAAACCTTTGGACAAGCAGGAACTTGGGCAGTCCAGAAATTCTTGCATGTACCATAGATATAGAGCTGGAGAAGCTGTGGGCACTCAGTAGATACTATCTAAGTGGATCAGTTAAGACCTTCAGATGATGCCCACACCCAAGTCCACACCAGCTCATAACTGAAAGGAAGAGTGTGGTTCTTCTGCTTTCTGTTTCCCTGTTCTCCTAATCATGTGAACAGGGAGGGAGGTTCAGCTCCTCGGGAAATGCTGAATTCTCCTCCACAGATGAAACATTAGGCATGTGTGGAATTGGTAAACTGAGGCAGGGGAATGCTCTGGTATCCTCCCGAAAATAGATAAAACTTGGAAACTGTTCTCATGCTCCTTCAGGCTGGCATGAAAGTCTAAAGTCCATTGAGAGACACAAACAGCTTGTGGGTTGTCATAGGACCACACACCACTCTAAACAGAAGTCAAGGATTCACAGCTAGCATGCAGTTCTAGCCCACTGCCTGTTTCTGCAAATAAATTTTGTGAGATAATGCCACACCATTTACATGTGATCTTAGCTACTGCTCTACAGTTCTACATCTGTAGAATTGAATAGATTTTAAAGAACAACGGGAGGAGGAGGAAAAGAAGGAGGAAGAAGAGGAGGAAAAGAAGAAGAAAGGTAAGAGGAAGGGGCAGAGGAGAAGAAAAAGCAACAAAAGGGCAGTCTGCCTTGCAAGAATTACATGTTTTTATTTGGTACTTTGCAAACGGAGGTTGTTGACCCCCTTCTAGGGCAAGGTCATGTTCCACTCACATTCATAAGGATCCATTCTAAGCCATTTTGGTGCGCAGGCCAATAAACTCATGTAGGACATATTTCACACTCTTGGCTTCATGATTAACCATAAAGATAATCTACAGAATGGGAAAATGACTCAGACACTTGCACATAAATGTTATGCCAATGTGCGCGTTGCCTTTAATTTTCTAAAATGCAATATGTTGAGAGAAAATTTCCATTCAAAGTAGAATCTCAAGAGTCTCTGCTTTTTAAATACTCTTTTAAAATCCATTATCAGTCATTAAGTATAGGGACAAGCTACAGAGAAAATGAATTGTCCCCAAGGAGCAGAAGGGTACTATGTGTATCTGTATATTTATGTGTCTAAGACAATAATTTAATTTAGTGCTAAGAAACTGCCTGGTTTGTGCTTTTTTTTAAATCAACTTTCCATGTGTTATTGTTTGTCCTCAAGGTTGGCTTCCCACATGGGAAAGGATCTGTCATATATTAACATGATTTATCATAAAGTTGTGTTCTTTTCTTGTATGTAGTCTGTCATTATTTCCTCTCAAATGGCCAAGAGGGCTGCCCCATTCTCTAAATGGAACCAATTGAACATTTAGCTTCCTAGAAAACATAATGGAAATTAACCAGCCCAAAGGTGAGAAAGCAATAATGATTATTTTCTCTCTGATGAGGCTTTGGGTCATTAGCAAAATAGTCAAGTACTGCTTCTTTGAATAAAGGAGCAAACAGAAAAAAAAAACAAAACAACAACAACAAAACATCTGAAAGCGACAACCCTTCAAATTGCTTGAATAGCTCCAGGAAGTTAGGAGATGTGCTACAATGTTGAAAAGAAATAGCCACTGTGTATAGCAAGTACTTCCAAATCCAGTGAACCCAGAGAGACACCCATTTAAACTATGACACAAATCCTCTCTGTAATTCTCCAAGTTCGTGTTGACTGCTTTCCTGTATTGGTCTTTAATGACTGTTCAGTAAAGCATCATTGAGTGAGCTCTTCTCTCAACATTCAAATACTTTGGAGCAACAAGTGGCCATTCTGGGCTGGGGAAAAGCACAGAAGTAAAATGTGGTGATCTAATCACAGTAGGAGTGTGTGCCATGAAAGAAAAGTGTAACCCAGAAACTTATTCCTTCATTAGTAGTAACTGGCCATGTCAACCATGTCTTCAGAAATGCAGCACTTGTTAAGTTAACTTGACTGACCCACGAGGGGGGGGCAGACAGAACTAAAAGCAGACTCCTTGTTTGGGAGTTTGGGTGTGGATGTTAGAGAGGGTAAAATGCAGGGCTTGCTGAAAAGCGTTGTGCAACGAGAGATGAACACAGAAGAGAGGAGCAGTTCAGACACAAAAGGCTGAGAAACTAATGGGGAATAGAATAAGAGAGAGGAGGTCAGGAAAGGTGGCGGAAGACCACTCGTGTGCCTGCTGGGGAACTGAGCTTTTAACAAATGTGCTTTTCTTAGGAAGTGTGTGTGTGTGTGTGTGTGTGTGTGTGTGTGTGTGTGTGTGTGTGTGTGTGTACATCACTATGTTTATTGAACAATGTGATGTAGGAAGCATGCTTTACTCTTTCATTGACCCAGGTTGAAACAACAGTTTTTGAGACATGGGAGCCACAGGCGAAAGGGACAGTGAAGGCATAAAGTCCCAGAGATCCATATACATCACGGAGGGCTTGAGTGCCCTCCACTTACAGGAGGAGGTCATTCACCTTCATGTAAGCATCCCCATGTGAGTGCAGTGGGCCCATGAGTTTCTGGTGTTTATCCAGCTGTATTTCCAGCCAGACACTGTGTTTACAACATGCATTATGTCACCACCTCACCAGGTTCCCACAACAGTGCAGGATCCTAATGTACGTCCCCATTCACAACTGATAAACAGAACCTAAAGGGAAAAAAAGAGATATATGTAGAGAACTCTGAACTCCACCAGGCCTGTGTGACTTCACAGTTTACACCTTTTCTCTCCCCTTTACTCAGCAAACTTAGTTCTACTTCTATCCATAGGGCTAGTTAGTGTCTTTGGTCAGGGAATCAGTCACTTAGAAGAAAGTGACAATGTTGCCTGGTGGTAAGCTTGGGTAGACATGGGAACCAAATACTCTGAACAGAACTAAGAGGTCATTTGGTTTGAACTTGAGCCAGAAAAGCTCCACAGAGGAAGGGAAAAAGCATTAGCTTGAAGGATAAGGAGAAGCAGAGCTGTTTCTACCAATGTTAAAATGGATGGGTCGATTTCACTGTGGGCTGCATCTGATCTCATGCTCAGAAGCTGTTCCCAATTCCCTGAAAGTGAAGCATCTCTGTGACCTGTGAGGGCTCTGGGTAGGTACCACGAGAGCCTTCAGTCTGGTTGGCAGCAGGTCCACCAACAAAGTGGTGCCTTTGAACAATCTCAGCAAGGACAAGGCAGCACACATTTCAAACAAGGAAGGAAAAACAGGATAGCAGAAGCGAAACATGCACAGGGACAGAGTGCCTCTTGATCTCGTGTGCCCAGAGAGATGAACTTGGAGAAAACATGAGAACAAAGACTGTATCCTATGGTTTATGCACTTGGATTAAAACAAGCAAAGAAACTCAAAGACCCCAAGCCCTCATTACTGAGAGTTAATTATTTATCTCAATTGAAACTTTTTCCCAGTGCAAGCAGGAGGGGATCTTACTGGTGTTTGGAAGGAGTAGTAATTCCTGATCTCCATTTGTCTTTTGAGAACAGAATGGGATTGACATAGATCATGGATGGAGTTCCTGGGATAGTAACACGTGCATCCTTAGGAACTTATTGGACCTAAGATTCTCAAGCCCCCTTCTTAGTCCTACTAAATCAGAAGCTCTGGGTGGAGACCAGCAACCCATGTTTGTGCATAGGTATGATGGTACTTGATAAAGGCTGAGTATTCCTAATGTGAAAATCCAAAACAAAACAAGAAACAGTACTGTGTGAGGGCTGTGTGACACAGTGCCTTAACAGAAAGGCATACAGCTAGGGAGATGGCTTAGTGAGTCAAGCATCTACTAAGACCTGAATTCAAATCCCCAGAGCCCACATAAAAGCCAGACTTGATAGTGTGCCTGTAATCCTAGAGTTCAGAAGGAGAGTCAGGAACACAGAGACAAGAATCCCTGGAAGCTTGTAGGCCAGATAGCCTGGTGTACTGCAGTACCACACAGAAAGAGAGCCTGCCCCAAGCAAGGCAGAAGGTGAGAACCTACATTTCAAGATGCCCTATGACCTCCATATGGTGAGTGCACGCACGCACACACACACACACACACACACACACACACACACACACACACACACGAGAGAGAGAGAGAGAGAGAGAGAGAGACAGAGAGACAGAGAGACAGAGAGAGAGATAGAGAGAGAGAGACAGAGACACAGAGAGACACAGAGAGAAAGACAGACAGACAGAGACAGACTTTAAAAATAAAAAAAAATGTGAATAGAGATTGCTGTGCAAAAATTAACTTCAGGGGGTTAGACAGATAGTTCAGTGGTCAAAAGCACTTTCTGTTTTTGCATGGGACACAGATTCAGTTTCCACCATCTAAATAGTGGCTTATCAGATTCCATAATTTCAGGTCCAGGGGATCTAGCACCCTCTTCTAGCTTCTGAAGGCACTAGGCAAACCGGTGGTATACATACATGCAGGCAAAGCACTCATACACATAAATAAAATGAATAGACCTTTGAAAAGAAAATAACTTTCTGTATGAAACAGAAAGGAACCTCGTGTTTAGAGATGGGTTCTGTCCCCCAAGATGTGTCATTATGTAAATGTTGATGTCCCCAAATCTGAAATCTGAAACTCCGCTGGCTCCACACATTTCAGATCAGGGATCATCAGCTTGTCATGAGTGATCTCCAGAGACTCCCTGTCAAAGTTTAAATATGAAATGTCTCCCACCGAGTCCTGTATTTGAAACACTCTGTCTTCAGCTACTGGCATTGATGTGGGAGATTGTGGAGACTTTAGGAAGTGGGGGTGATCTGGAGAAAGTAGTTCTCAGGGGGTGGGTCTAATATTTTATAACCATGCCCTGCTTGCTGCCCCATCCTCATTCACTCTGATGTGAGCATGCAGCCTTACACTCCTGTCACACAGACAAGAGTCACCCATGTCACCCTGGCTTTCTGCTATGATGAACTGGATCCCCAAATCATGAATCAAATAAAAACCCTTAAGTTGCTTCTTGCCAGGCAAGTATTCTCAACAATGAGGAAAGAAGCCAATACTTAGCTTACAGCTACACAATGTATTACAACCATGCAATATATATTCAAGGCTAACTCTTACAGTATTTGATACTAACTTCTTCTTATAACGTTAAAACAATTAAATCAGACTTACAAATTTAGTGTGTGTGTGTGTGTGTGTGTGTGTGTGTGTGTGTGTGTGTGTATCTTTATGCATGTGTCACAGTCCAAGCATGGTGGTCAAAGGACAGTTTAGGGAATAGGTTCTTCATGTGGATTCTAGGAACTGAACTCAAGTCTTCAGACTTGGTTGCAGTTTCTTTTATCCACTAAGTTGTCTTTCTGGTCCTTGATATTGGCATCTTAAAAATATTGCCAATTAGATATCCAGACATCATATCATCTTTGGAGTCAGAGTGATGTTGGGCTGAGACGTGAAGATACTCTCTCCACTCTCCCCCTGTGCAGGATTTTTCATGGAAATCTCTGACCTTCAATTTCCCACTCTGAAAAATGGAAATAATGATACCTATTACCTAAAATTGTCTCCAGAAAACAAAAGAGAACCAGAAAAGCATCTGTTGCATAGGTAGACAATATGAAATAGTTGCAGGTGTAGTTTTATTAAGATAATAGGCCCAACCACATCAGTTTACAGCCCTTCTCTTTTAATAAATATCATACTCTAGGAAAATGAAAATACAGCTCTTATTGATCTGCTCTACTTAAATGGAGAGGTTGTTTTTCTGCAACACTATTAGCAGAAGTACATATGTCTCAGAAGATGCAACATAATGGATGCTAATGTGAAAAGGTCCCATGAAATGTCCTTTAGTTGTTCATTCTTTTAAGTGGGATAGGCAGGCAAATTATCAGGACAGAGAGAAACGGGGAAGGAGAGAGGAAGGCTCAGCCCAATCCAGGTCACTACCATCTTCAACCTGGACCACAGTAGGTGGCTTCTTACTATGGTATCAACAAGACAAAGACAAGTTCAGATATGGCTTTATGTCACTATCACACAGAGTTTCTACCTCATTTGGAGTAAAGTCCAGGTTAGAACACTCTAGCCTGCATGGTTCGATTCATGATATTCTGATCTGCTTTTCACTTAATCACTCAGCCCCACCCAGATCCCAGATTTCCCTCACACTGAAAGAATCTTTCTTCCAGCCTTGGGCCCCTTGCATTTATCAGTCTCTCTGCCCTCAGTGGCCTTGTCCAAATTACCAGGAGCCCCTTTTTGTCAATTATCAACTTTCTTCAGGGATCTGTTCAAAAGTACTTTCTTGAACTGATCATTTAATATTATATCCATCACTACCTGGCATGTCTCTGTGGCTTTGCTTCTTTGGTATCTCCAACTGTCAGAATAAATCCATAATTCTTACTAGTTATAGCATTTACTGAGTGCCTTTCACTAGAACATAGCTTCATGGTTTCCAAGAGTTTGGAGCAGTATGTGATATTAGTAGCTCTGGAAACATGGCAATTTGACCAAGGAATGGATTAATTTCTGCTCTTCATGTACTTGTAAGGTTTGTTGGTCATCAGTCACTTAATGATGAAGAAGAGAATGTATGTAGACAGGATCAATGGGAGAAAAGGAAAACACAGAATCAAAGCTTGGTTGTTGCTGAGATAAATATTAAGTATGGCTTTGGAAAAAAGAAATGTCAAGTGGGATTCATAATGTCTTGAACACCCTCCTTATTGCCATCATCTAGGTAGGAGGGCTAAGGAGAAGGTGGAGTGGCTTAGTAGCTGGAGGCTAATGTCACTGCAGAGCTAGGTTGCATCATGATGTCATGTGATCACATCAATAGTAAAGACTCAAGACTACCCAATACCAGCTGGGACCAATACGGCCAACCCAACCACTGATGTTCCCTATCACTATCAGCTTTACAGAAGTGCCTGCCTCCATTGTGCATCTCAGGCTATGCCACATCCAAAACCCCTGTGTTAGGAATGCAAAGGGAGCCAACCACCTTTAGGAAAGTCATACCATATTGCTAGAATTCCCTGTCTTAAACTCATGAGTAATCCTCCCTCCTCACCACTCGTTTGTCCATAAAAAAAGCTCTCTGAAATCACTCTCTCCAGGACCCAGGACATTTCCACCCTGCAATAAAGCTTTCCACCAATCCCTTCCTTTGTCTCATCTCTAAATTCTTTCTCTGAGAGTATAAGAAGATCTTAGTCTTACCTGTGTTTGACTTTTCCCCAAACTTCAACCAGCACCAATACCCTATTTTCCAGCTGGTAGGTCACCTTTACCAGGGGAGCAGGAGAGTAAGATCTTAGCTGCATAAAGCTTAGCATTTGAGATGACACTGGACAAGCTAATCTACACTTGGATCTTCAGCTTCTACATCTTCAAGGTTTCCGGGACTTCGGTGAAGATGAAATGAAACTGCTTATAGCTCACTTGTCACTGTTTGGGGCAGAGGAAGGGGCCTGTGGATGCCACAATGTTTTCTCATTGTAACTTTTAGCACTTGAGACTGGGTATTTTTGGAAACACATACCAAATACAGGACTTTAGCACTAAATCAATGTTGCAATCTCAGGAGCTAAACTTGTTCTGTTCTGACTTGGCCATCCTTAATCTTGGGATGAAACTGGGGCATGAAAATATAATTGCCACAACATTGAAAATAATCAGTTTTTAAACATCAATAAAGATGCCTGGCTTCTCATGAACTCTCCACTCGTTGCGGCTGGCTCCCTTGTTTTCTTGTTCAGACACCATCAGTGGCAAAGCAGCCATTCTAGGAATGAACAATCCTCATTTACAGGCTGTCAACAAAGATGAGCAAATGGCACCCCAGAGAACTGTGTCATTAAAGCTGTAGCACTGGGAAGCTTGGCCAGCCTCCTGCCTCACACCATCTTCTGTAGACATAGCCTTTGATTTGCCCCGGAAATGCGGGCTTTCCAGTTTTATGTTTTTTGCTTTTTTTTTTTTTTTTTTAACAAAGAAGATGCCTTGGGGGAAAGCAAGCTGTGTCAGTCAAAACCATTTATGAGACATATCTGGATTTTGTTTTCTTATACACCTGGGGAAAGGTGTCTCAGATGGCATTTTTTTGACTCTGTATTAACAAAAGGTTATATTTATTATCTCTTGTATCTGAAAACACACCCCCAACAAGCTGACACACACTCTTAAGGCACTTAACTTTTTTTTTTTTATTTCAGATGCGATTGAGATTTTAAAGTATCACTATGGAGATTTCACCAGGTGGAAATTACCATAAAGCTTCAAGTTAAAGGACAGCTAGGTTCAGCATTGTTCAGCTGAAACAAAAGCCATTTTAAGCTGTTGACCTCAATGATGCTAAATGGAATGCTGATCCTGGATAGAGGATATTGCAAGGCAATGTCAACACAAGTTCAACTGCAAACCAGTGACTTTTATTACATTAAAAGCAAACAAACAAAACAAAACAGGCCAGGGTGGAAATGTTCTGAACAAATTAGGAGAAGTAAAATTTATCTCAATATTTCATTTTGAACTGGTATTGATGCAGATGTCCCCCCATCATAATTTTGTTATATATATATTTCTCTGTGTGAGTATACACATGTGTGTGTATGTGTCTGCGGAGGACAGAAGAGGTTATTGGTTTCCCCAGAGCTAGTGTTATGGGCACCTGTGTGTCACCCTTCATGGGTTCTAGGAATGGAACTTGGTTCCTCTGAAAGAGCAGTGAGTATTCTTAACCACCTACCCATCTCCCCGCCCACAAACTCCTAACTTCTGCAAAGTCTCTTAAATGCCAAGTACTCATTTAAAGGACTTAACCCTTGTTAGTATATTAAAAAATAAAATGAAGGACAAGGCAAAAGAAGCAAAACTCCAGTCCAGCCTTAGGTCCTTGAATAAAACTGAAGAAAGCCACCTACCTTCCCTGCAGTGCATCATGGGAAAGCATTCCTTTTAGTTGCATTTTGTTTAAGTAACTGTTTAAACACTGTCCCTTAGGGCTCCTAAGCGATATCCTAACTAATGTGAATGCCCAGCTCCAAGCTGACATGGTATGTTATTGATTCAGTTCTTCCTGGCACACATCCTTTTGGGTTTCCAGAACCCTCTCTCCCTTTCCCCATCACTCCTCCTTTTCCAATCTCCATTTTGTCTTTTTGTTCTTACCTTCTACAAGATCAGAAGCAAGAACACTGCTGCCCACTCTGTGAGGGAAGGGAGTCTCACACTAAACACAACATTCCCTGGTTTCCAACTATTAGCCCAGGAGCACTGCAGGAACATTGAGGCTCTACTGTGGGCCAACTCTCTCTTAATTGTTCTGACTTTCCCCCTTCTCCTTCTATTAATTTAACAAGGAAGCAGAGAGTTTACATGAAGAAAATTCATTCCAAATTTCCTCCAAAACAACCAAAGGAGATCATAAAGGAAGTGGCAGGGAGGCCCCATAAATACTCAGGTTCCTGCTTATGGAGAATTATTTAGGAGCTGGAGCATGTTGGGTAAGCACGGTTCACAGATCCTTAACTACTTCCATCAGTCAGAGACTTCTGAGAATAGAGAAGATGAGGTTCCCCTTGGGGAGGTGTAGTTGCTCTGTGTCCTAACTTTGGGGCAGTGTTAAGGAGAGCTGCACTGGCAGTCTTTCACCTGGACGTCAGCTTTGCAGGGCATGACACTCAGTAGCCCCTTGACCCACTTTGGTCTGAAGGCTATTCTTGCTAGTGTAAGGAACAAAGGGCCTTCTGTGTTCTTTTCCACATTCATGGGCCACATTAGAAACCACTGTGATACTCCTGGTTATACATTTAATTATTTGCCCTCATTTTGTACCTGTTTATGAGTCTGGCTTTTTGAGATATCAAATAAAATATTTAAGTCATTTAATGAGATAAACAGTTGACTCAGTGAGATCTGGGGTCACACAACTGCTATAACATTCTGGAGACACCAGGAGAGTTGGAAATCTACAGTGTTGACCTTTTCTAAAGGAAGGGACCTGCTCACCTCTCAAGAAGGCTACTCAAAAATCATTTGCATTGGACTCTGAAGCAAGCTAAGCTCATCAAGGATGTCACAGGGGGCTGGATGCCTGCAGACAAATTTTAAATCAGATGAGGGTTTACATAAAGCTCTCTGCTATTGGGGAAAGGATGGTGAGTCTGCCATTGACCTGCGATTCCTGCTCCAGTGCTACCACAAGTGAGTATAGTCATCCAGGTCTAGCAGCAATATATTCAACTATAAAGGACATTCATATTTTCCTGTCTAGCCTGCAGTAAAGATGCCAACAAATAAAACATATAGTGGATTCGCTGTAGCAATGTGTTGAGTATGTGGATGGACACATGCTGAGGTTCTGTAGGACTACTCTCTTCCCAGCTTATCTACATTCTATTCCTTCAGAACAATAGAACATTCTATACAATCCCATATGAACTACTCACTTCCAGACCCCAGAATGGTACGATTCCCACCTCTCTATCTGTCTTTAACATATCATCTTGTCTGACGACCACTGAATTTACAATTTGCAGCCCTCTTCCAGCCCAGGTCCTTTGAACTTCTTTATTAATTTCTATCATGTCGATCACAACCTAACACCTAACACATATGATTCACAGAGTGTGTCTGTCCCCTCACTACCTACAGTGAATGCTTCCCAAGAGTAGTGGTTTTCATTTCCTTAGTATACTATGTGAGTTTCCTGTGGCTGCCACTAACAAACCACCACAAGCTTTGGCAATTCGAGCCACAGACATTTTATCATAGTTCTGGAGACTGCAAAGTCAATGTAGCCCCACATTTTCTGAAGCCTAGGAGGTGAGGGTAGAAATGGGGGTATGACATTTCCTTCTGCCCAAGCTTCTGGATGGTTCCTGGCATTTCTCAGGTCAGGCCTTAGCTCTCCAATCTCTGCAGCCATCTTCACCATCTTGTTCCTCTTATTGCCACGTTGCATGCCTTTCACAGGGACATCTGCTTTGGGTTTAGGGTCCCCCTTGGTAGCACAGATCCATTTCACCCTGACGTCCCTTACATTTCCAAACAGTGCCACACTTACAGGTCCCACGTATTAGGATATAGACATATTTTATTTTGGTGTGTGTAGGGGGGGGCAGTCAACAACCAATTGCATCATAAGTGCCAACAGTGTGGAGCATCAAGATTCCCAAGCCTGTGTCAAATAATTGGACAGGTCAGATAGACATGGTTGCTGGAACAGCAGATCCGAACAGAGAGTTCCCTCCCTGTCCAGTTACAGTGTGAATCTTTCTCCTTAGCCTCCTGTTATGAACACTAAATCCCTAGCTTCTGGTGATACTGTGTGTTGCAAAGACGTTAGAAGGTAGGGCCATAAATTATTGGGGTGGCTCTTCAAGGCTTATAGCCTGACCCTAATCCAACTCTAGCTCTCTGTTGCCTGGTCCACATCCATGATGTGAACAAGCCTGCACCATGCTTCCACCACTGCAGAGTTGCTCTGCATGCCTTTACCACCATGATGAACTGACCTCTCTGAAACCATGAGTCAAACCTTTGCACCCTTAAGTTGTTAGGTCAATTATGTTGTCACAGTGATGAGAGAAGTAACGAGCATACTTCCCTTCATTCCATTTTCATCATAGGGCCTACCTGTGTGGGATGACCTTCCCGAGGAACAGAGCAACAGAATAAGCACAGTGTCTTTTGCCAATATGGACCACCCTCCTCAGACGTCCCAGTCAAAAAACTGTCTTTCCATCTTGTCTTGAGTGATTGCAGGGACAGAACAGAATTCATTGTCATGCACTAAGCATACTTTATATCAAGTGTCCCCAGTCAAATCCAATCATCAAAGATATAAACGGCCACACAGAACCCCACTGACAGGAGAGGAGGAACGTGAGAGAGGTTTCCCAGAGTGGCATATCCATTAACACAGTGGCCAGATAATTCCTTAGAACTTTACTGATTTACATATATATATCCCAGTCAATTTCCGATCTTCTGAAATTAAAATGAAAGTGGCAGTTTATGGCTGAGGCCCTAGCTGTGGTCTGGTGGCTCCACATTCATGTAGGCAGTGACAGCTTGAATTCTGGCCCACTGAAGCAGGGAGGGATGAAAACATACATTTTCAGCAAGGGGCACTATTTGTTTAGATATACTGAATAACTTTTACCTGCATGGAAAATCAACTTATTTAAATGTGTTTGAGGAATTCAGACCAATAGGAAATTACTTGTACTATGTGGTTCACATAGAGGACTGTGTGTCCGATTGGAAAGACTCAAACACCTTGGAATCACTGTCTGGGTCTTTTGTGCAGACGCTACACTGAGTAGCAGTCACAGGGGTTTGCAGGAGTGAATGTCAAATCATCTTTCCTTCAAGGGACTTGGAGTCTTCCAGAATGTGAGGACAATGTTCTCACATATCAAGAACTTGAAGCAGAAAGTGAAATCAGCAGCACGGAGGGGCCGCTTCTGGGTTGATACATGTAGATGGTGGGTCTGTCAGCTGATGGCTAGAAGAGGAAGCTTGGAGAAAAGCATGCTCTCAACTATAGACATCTATCTCCTTATGTCACTAGCACCGATGAGTGAGATGTTCCTCAAATCACCTTATTTATGTAAGGGCCAAACAGGAACGGGTGGACAGGCATGAATGATTGGAAGTGTTCAACATTGATTGACACTGAACAAGCACTGACTGTGCAATGGGTGCTATGGAGATCCCCTGTACAGGTCAAGATTTTTTAACTCTGATTTTTCTGAGAGTTGAGGCAGAACCATTCTTTGCCTTTCTGTTATAGGATGTTCAAGAGTACACTGATTCCTGCCTACAAAGGGCCAGTAGCAAAACCTGTTGTGCTAATCAAAAATGACGCTGGATGTTGCCAAATGTCTCCTTGGGGTTAAAGGCATTCCTGACGGAGATTCACTGATACATTCTTTCTTGTTCAATGATGCAGCATCATTAACCCATCTCATTGATTGGGAAAGACTGACATGCAAAGGTTAAGTATGAACCACAGGGCACATGGCTGAAGAGAAAGTCTCACCCTTTAGAATATATGGTGCATATATATTTCTCAGCATGTCATTTGATTTCACACTTATAGAGCTATTTTTTAACTCTAGAGACCCATTAAAATTTTATGAAGTCAACTACATCAATTTTTCATCTTATAGTTTTGACTTTTTGTGAAATGCTTAAATTCTACCTTATCACAAGACTATAAAAAATCCATCTTTGATTGATTCCTTCTAGTATTTTATGGTTTCCTTAAATACATATCTTGGTACCATTGAATTAATTTTGATGTAAAGACACACACACACACACACACACACACACACACACACACACACACACCTATTCATTTACATATGGAATTTGTTCCTTGTTAATAAAACAAAAGAGGAAGACAAAATGGCATAGTATTAAATTCTATCATTTGGAGATAGCTATGCAACATTTTGTTTAAAATGCTTCCAGTTGCCTCTCTGTTGGTCTGTGCACAAAGAATTGAGCTACAGGAGTTTGGAGGCTGACAAAAGAAAAGAGAAAAAAGTGTTAATGGCATATGGGAGTGTCGGGAGTGAGATGTAGAAAAAGAAAGGGGGGTAAAAATTAAGTTAGAAAGGTTATAGTTAGAGGATGCAAGTCAAAAGAATGTAACATAATGGAAAAACAGGAAAGAGGCATTTTTGCTATAGCAACACACTTCAGATCTCAAACACAGTGTGAAGCTACGACTGATGGGTCCTGGAAGGACATACAATGTGGTACCTGAATGGATATTTTGAAGGATGGAGAGGAGAGTTGCTAGTGTTCAAGCAGATGAAGACAAATTCTCATGTGAAGAGGGTAATTGTAGAGGCAGAACAGAAATACAGAGAAAGTGGAATGCTGGTGCCCAGCCAGTTTTCTGTATTTTGCACCCCTTCCCTTTATTTGGTCATGGTTCCTACATCTATGTGATCATGCTGCCCACATTTGGGGAAGGTCTCCACTGGTTACTTCTCTCTGGAAGGGCTGCACAGACACTCAAAAGTGTGCCTTATTAGTGCCTGGAGTATTTCTTAATCTAATCTAGTTGAGCACTGAAGTTAAGAGTCATAAGCCAGTGAAATTGAAAGAATACATAAGTAGAATTATGGGGAGGCTGTTAAAACTATAAAACTATATATTATTTGCACATATTTCAGGTTATGAAAGTTTTGTCAGTTATTGGTAAGTGTTAAGAAGGAATGTTCTTGAGAATTAGGGTAATATCTACTAGTTCCTAGCAGGGAACAATGACCCATTAGAAGGGCCTCCATGGAGATGGTTGAGAGCAGATTGAGATGCTGAACAAGGTCTAAGCAAAAGTGAGGAAGAATGGATTGAGGAGTATGTCCTGAGGCCACTCCAATCCCAAATTCTCATTTGGCCTCCAGTCACTGTGGTCAATCATTAGTAAGAAGTTGGGATCTTTAGAAGACAATGATGCCACTTTACAAGCAACAACAACAAAAACCAAGAAAAACAAACAACCTAAACAACAACAACAACAACAAAAAAAAAAAACAAAGGGAAGAGACTTGGAAAGAACCCCATCTTCCCAGTCATATCTGAATGGTGTCAGTGCCCATCATCTATCTCCCCCTCCTTATCCCCCTTTCCCCACTCTGTCTTCCAAAATGTTTCCAGTTAATACAAGCTGATTTTAAGTTTCATGGAAGGAACAAGATACTTGTATGTCAATGTATGAGTGCATTTTAGGAAATAGCCATTCTGGGGAAAATGATACAAACACACTGGATATTGGCAAGGAAAATGCAATGATGAGATGTCAAGCTTAGGCCTTAGGGGGGCAAATTCAGATGCCTGTGGAATGGGATCCATGAAGATAAAATTGCCATCAGGAATACCCAAGTTGCTCTCCAGTTCTTTAGCAGAGTCACTGACTCTGGGCACCCAACTCAGAGGTTACATGTCCCTGTCCATAGAGTACAAAGTAGTACAATGTAGGTTCCTTATATGCACAGTGTCTGAGTTGAGTGGACTAAACATATGAGTGGGTACCTAATCAATGCTTATTCTTGTAATTCCACAGCAACAACATTACCTGATACTGCTGGCTTCCTAAGAAGTGAAGTTAAGAGTCAAATCTGTTTTAATCCCCAGCATTTAAATATAGCTCAGAATATGAGGGTGGATGTTATAGTTATGTGGAAGACTTATTCAATAAGATAGATAAAACACTGGGAAATCCTGAACTACGTCACATACACCTGACCCAGAATGCCATCTTTTCTGTACATTGACCAAGCTCTTGAGCCTCAGTGTTTTCACCTGTGAAAGGGTGACAAGAACAAATGGGCCAAGTTTGCTTTAAAAATAAACTAATATTATCTTTAGCTTACAGAAAGAGATGGGAGTCAGATCCAACAGGATAAAATTGTTCAAATGTGGAGTCTAATCTTTATTTAAAAGACTGATTTCTATCATGTATTCTTATATTACCAATTATTTTTACATATTGCTTCACCTAACATTATTTACTTTGATTACTGATGTTTTGGTGTTTTAAAATTTTTGTCCCAAATGACACGTTAGTTCTAGCCTTGGTGCTATTAATTATAAATACTTTGAGTGCTTTAATTTTACATATTTATGTAACTCAAACTTGCAACATGATACCTAGCCTAGAGTAAGAAACTATCATCGTTATCACTATCATAACCACAATTAACACCATCACCACCATCAGCACAATCACCACCATCAGCATAATTATCACTGACATCATCATCACCATCACCATCATCATTGACAGTATCAGCACCATCACAAACACCATCAGTAGTATCCTCCTCCTTTCTTCACCTGTAATCATCACCATCATTGTCATCATCACTCTTATAATTTTCTAAGTCATTCTAGATAAATTTCCTTCTTCTCAGTTTCTGGTCCCTCAGTTTTATCCCAAGGCTAATACCCCCTTATAAAGTATATAAAAAACATTTTTATTAATTATCATTAATGTTTTTGCTGACATCAATGTGAGACTTGGCTCCAAACACAGGAAGGAATCGCCTGTCAAGAAGCCAAATAGTTGTGATGAACATGAGACCAACCAGGCAGAGCAATAGGGCAGGGCCATGCTGGGCCCTGGGCTGGCTTTGGTAAGGCTTCCTGAGTCTTACACAGAGAGCACAGGCTGTTCTCACAGCTCACATCTCCATGCTGGAGAAGATGGTGTCCTCCAGTCCAGGAAGTGGATGAGTCATGGAGTAGAGGCAGAGGGGAGGGGGGGTGGGTTGTTCTTTTTTTCTTCTTCATTATAGCTTGGAGTTTTGATCATTTTTAAAATGTTTCTGATGTACTACAGGAAAAGGAGCATAATAACCGCCTAGTCCCTACCCTGCCCAGAAACCTCAAGTGACTAATTGCCTTTTCTTCTAATATGGAAGCCTTATTTCATCTGTCCACAGAGTTCGCTTCCTTTTGCTGCCTGCTCCCTTTCTACATCTTTTAATCTTGCAAGGCTTAGCCACATAAACAAACGGCAGAAAACAGGAAGATGAAAGGCTTCCAGGTTCAGCCCATTCCGATTCCCACTTGACAAACAAGCCCTACACGATTTTGATAAAGGCTGCGAGGACTGCGATTTGACCTTCTTCTCGCCACTGTGGGAGATGTAAACACAATGTGCTTTCTCATAATTAAAAGATATTGATTCCCCAGCAGCTCATGGGGAGGCTGAGTGGTCTTTCTTCTCCATGGATGCAGCATGCACCATTCCTATTACCAGACAGTCAGGTCTGACCAGAAGAACACACTAGGCTCGGGCAACACTGCAGGTTTGGACTTCACATTGTGTAGCTGGGAAAGAAGTAGCACTTACTGTTTTTGAAGATAGTGCTGGCAGTGTTTTAGATACAATGTACTACTGAAATAATTGACCCCAAGATTCAGTCATTTAAATGGAGATACAATTGTTCCTTCATTGTGGGAGAATCTAGTATAGAACTGCAATGTTGGCTTGATAGTGCTAGTGAGCAAGGACACTTTTTACCATGTGACATCCAGTACAGTGCCTGCTTTTTTGGTTTTGTTTGTTTGTTTCTTTTGGCAGATTCTTGTATATCACAGGCTGGCCTTAGATGTAGACTGTTTGGCCACATACTAGTGACATGACCTTGAGAATGTATCTGAGCTTGAAGCATGTTCTTCATGGACAAAATCAGGATGATTTGACTATTGAGCTTGACTATTGACTATTTGACTATTGACTGTTGCCAAGGATGACCTTAAAATTTTCTTTTACAAACAGTTTTAGCCAGGTGGTGGTGGCATATGCCTTCAATTCTAGCACTTGGGAGACAAAATAGGTGGATCTTTGAGAGTTCAAGGCCAGCCTGGTCTACAAAGCTACAGAGAAACCCTGTCTTGGAAAAACAAACAAACAAAAACACTTTTAAAGACTTTTAAAAATAATTTAATATGTATGAGTGTTTTGCCTGCATTATTTCTGTACCACATGCATGCCTGGTGCTCAAGGAGGTCAGAAACATTGGATTTCCTGGCACTGGAGCTACAGACAGTTGTGAGCTACCATGTAGGTACTAGGAACTTAAGCCCAGTCCTTTGTAAGATCAGCCAGTGCTCTTAACTACTGAGCCATCTCTCTGGCCCCAACCTTCAACTCTTGATCCTCCAAAGTTCTGGCATTATATGTGTATACTGATATATCCAATTTATGTGTGGCTGGAATTGAACCCATGGCCTTGTGCATGTGTTAGGCAGGCACTCTACTAACTGAGTTACCTTTCCAGCCTGAGCTGACTGAGCTGAATATGGATTCACCACCATGTTTGCAATTCAGCTAAAGGGAAGGAGACAAGTCAGGAGAGCAAATTTCTTCTTCTTAAGAGCATGACTTTAAGGGCACACAGTCTCTTCACTCATGCATTAATGCTTGTTACCCATATACATGGTCACACGCAGGTAACTTCTCCAGATGTTTCCCTCTGTTTCTCTCTGAACAGAGGGTATTAGAAGCACTACACACTTTCCCTTCATGTTGATCATACAGGCTCAATAGTCAAATCATCCTGATTTTATCCATTAAGAACATGAGATGCTTCAAGCTCAGACACATTCTCAAGGTCATGTAGCTAGTATGTGGCCAAACAATCTGCATATGTGGTCTAAATCACACCCTTACACCATTTATTAAGACATAAATAATTAATATTCTGAGGTGCTTTGGTATTTCAAAGACAGAATTAAACTGTCAGTCTCCTCCATACATAGATCCTCTTAAGCATAGAAAGGTTTGTTTATAACTTGGATAATATCAATTTAGAGTGGGTGTTCTATTTGTGGATGAGAGATAAGAATGTTGGCCTTATGCAAACCTTAAATTTTTCTAAAACTTTTGGGGAATGATTGAAGGGATTGTTCCTTCAATACAATTCAGTTGGTCCATGAGATCTTTCTAAATGTGATTGACAGAGGAAAGGGGAAGTCACCAGAATGTGATTAGTGGAGCCGAGATTGGGAGCTAGAGTGCAAAGACCGAACACTGGGGCTTCTGTTGATGCCTAAGGAAGCTTTGAGGCAGGAGCAGAGAAGGAAGCCCTCTGACCCTCTCCGAAGGGGAGAACTCAGGCACTCTGAGGAGGTTCTGCCACACTGACTCGGTGAGCAGCATGGAACCTGGGTCATTCCAATGGGCCACACGTCAAGGCACAGGGTTGTTACACAAGTGGATCTCAAGCCACCAGGCAGTCCCATGCAAGCAAGACCTGAGGGTATAGTAAGCATTGGGGCATAGGGGCAGACTTCAGTATGCAGCTGCTGCCACCGTCACACATCAGCACATTAAAATGTCTGGGAAGGAAGAGAATATAACCCTCCTTCTCTTCCCACAAGCAGATGGGCAATTACATGGAGAGTGGGAGCCAGACGCTGCTTCTCTCTGGAGACCAGCACTAGAGGGAATGGACTGGCTCTGCAGAAGGAGTTTCTGCTACTGGAAAGGGACAAGGTATTGGGGAATGAATCAGGGCTTCAGTGATCTGGGAAGGGAGTTCCTCCCTCCATGCTGATCTCTGTAGCTGTCCTCTAAGCACCAAAATGGCAAGTGTGGCACCACTCTCACGGGACTGCACCTGACAGACACAACCCTGGCATGCAAGGTGCACTGGCTTGCTAGTTGCACTGACGCAGTATCTGCTGGTGTTTGTTTCAGCTGTGGCCTGTTTTCTTTCTTTTTCAAGATGAAACCAGAATGCTCAGACAAAAGGTGAGGTTTCTAACCAAATCCTGTCTGGCAAGCAGCATCCACTAAACCAGGAACCACACTCTAACATGACATCTTTTAAACAGGACTTAGTTACATTACTTCCTATGGATCTAAAATAAGCTCTTGTGGCATAAACTTCTTCTGGGTTTACAGGCATGACAGGCTAGGGGCTTGGTCCTGAGTCTCACAACAAAACCAAAGATTGATTTCTAAAGTCTTCCTTGGGTCAGTTTATACATGGCCTCTATGCCTGGATGCCAGCCCCCCCCTCTCCCCTCTCCTCCTCTCCCCCCTCTCTCTGTCTCTTCATAGTAAAATCACTACATTTGACTCAAACCTACAACAACTGAGATCATGAGCAATAGCTAATTAGTGCTTTTGTAAGATGCAGGGTGTCTCTGACTTCAAGGTATAAGACAGTGGCCCAATACACCATAGTTGGTGACCCAAGGTATATGGAAAGGAGGGACACTGTCTTAGTGTTTCTATTGTAAAGAGACACCATGACCATGGCAACTCTTATAAAGGAAACATTTAATTGAGGTGGTGGTTTAGAGTTTCAGAGGTTTAGTCTATTATCATCATGGCCATGGTGGGAGTATGGCCACGTTCAGGCAGACACGGTACTGGCTATATCTTCATCAGAAGGCAAAAGGAAGTGGTCCCTGACATTGAGCAAAGCTTAAGCAAAAGATACCTCAAAGCCTGTCCTCACAGTGACACACTTCCTTCAACAAGGCCACACCTCCCAATACTTGGCATTCCTTATGAGCTTATGGGGGCCAATTCCATTCAAACTACCACACTCCATTCCCTGTTTCCCATAAGCTTGTTCCAACATCATAATGCAAAATGCATTTAGTCCAACTTCAAAAGTCTGCATAGTCTATCACAGTCCAAAGTCTTTGGACAAAAGTCCAAAGTCTCTTCTGAGATTCATGCAATCTCTTAACTGTAATCCCTTATAAAATAAAAATTACAAAAACAGATCACATACTTCCAACATATAATGACACATGATATATATTAACATTCCAAAATGTAAAGAAGGGAGAGTAGTGAGAAATACTGGACCAAAGCAAGATTGAAAACCAGCTGGGCAAACACCAAACTGCATCTCTATGTCTGATGTCAAATACTCTTCAGATCTCCAACTCTGTCCAGCTTTGTTCACTGCAACACACTGCTTTCTCCTGGGCTGGTCCACTCTCTGTTAGTAGCTTCCCTTGGCAGGTATCCTATGGCTCTAGCATCTCCAGCAACTTGGGTTCTCCAAGGCAATCCAGGCTTCAACTTGACAGCTTCACGAAATAGCTTCTCTGAGACTCCATTCAGGGACACCCCTGACACAGGCCTGGCCTCAGCAGTTTTCCTTAGACAAGGAAGTAAGTTCCAGAACATTTTTTCTTCTATCCTGAACTCTAAAGCCAGAACCATGTGGATGAAGATGCCAAGTTCTACTGCTTGATGGGGCTGGAACATGGCCCCCTTTTTCAATTACATCTTCACCAGCTTCCTGTTTTTCATTGTTTCCTTTATTGCCTAAGCTTGACTGTCCTTGAACTTGCTCTATGGACCAGACTGGCCTCAAACTCAAGGATTCACCATTCTCTGCCTCCTGAGTGCTGGGATTTAAGTTGTATACCACCACACCTAGTTCTAAACTTTTCTTTAGTTCCTTTTCACAAGTTGGAAATGTAGTTGGGTGGAATCTTGCCCTGAGGTCACTAGTCCCTTTATTCACTTTCTTAAACTGTTTATCTCCTTGAACACAGGATTTAGCTTTATTCTACTTCCTAGCAGACATGGTGCTGGAGAGGTAGCTGAGAGTTCTACATCTGGATCTACAGGCAACAGGAAGGGACATGAAACACACTAGCCAGACTTGAGCATCCAAGACCTCAAAACCCCCTCCCAGTGACACACTTCCTCTAATAACACCACAATTGCTCCAATAAGGGCACACCTCCTAATAGTGCCATTCCCTATGGGCCTCTGGGGGCTATTTTTTTTCAAACTACTACAGTCTCAAAGGGGAAAAAAAGGAAGTTGGCATGGCATCTAAGTACCATGCAAAAGATACAGTTTTGACCCTGAGATCTTGACCATGGATAAATAGAAATCTAGGAGGTCTCACCTAGAGGTTATTAAAGTCTTCTGGTCCTAACCATTCTCTGCAAAGGTTGTGGTTAACTTTGGCTTCAGTCCCTTCAGTCTCGAGATCATCCCTGATCTGATTTTCTTGCCTTTCTGTTGAATAAATGTTTTCTGGAGATATATAAATAAATAAACATGCTTCCTCTAGATGAGGCACTAATGATGGATGAAAATATGAATCTACCAGTGCTTATCTTAGGAAACCAACAAGTTTATTTAGTTACTTATGGAGTATGGGTGAGGGTTTACTTACAGGATCATGGGTGACTACAAAACATTTACACCACTAGAAAGTTACACTCCAGCATGGATGACAACTTCCTCTTAACTAGTTAACCTTCTATAGTCCATATACTTTTAGCATCTCCTGAGACCAGGGACCATGTAGCTGGGACAGAAATGCACACAGCTGTAGAGAAGGTCCGGGAAGGAGGGAAAGAGATCTCAGGTGAGAGAGAAAGGGCGCTCACTGCAATTATGCTCATAATTGGACATAACTCTTTAATACCTTTTTTCTTAGCCACTCTTCCATTGACGTGACAAAACACCATGGCCAAAGCAACTTATTACTAATTAAATTGGTAAATTTAATTATTATTAAATCAAAAGAGAAAGTTTTTTATTTGTCTTATGGTTTCAGGAGGTTTGAATCCATGAAGGCAGACTGAAGGAACAGTTTTGAGCCTACATCTTGATCCATAGCCACAAGGCAGAGAGAACCTGCTTCTACTGACAGACCTTCCCCAAGAAGGCCACTTGTCCTAATCTTTCCCAAGCAGGTCAACCAACTAGGGACCAAATATTCAAATATGTGAGCCTATGGGGCCATTCTCATTCAAACCACCACACCTCAAAACTGTCCCTCACGGTTTACATTTTTGTAGGTCCCACTGCTTCTTATTTCCTTTACTTCAAAGAAGACTTTAATCTCCCTGATGATGAGAACCCAAAACCCAAAAGCAACTTTATTTCCCATGACCAACACCTTTGACGTTCTTGTATTGATTTACGTGTTGCTTTAAAAATGTATTTATAGAGTAATTAGTTAAATCAGACCAAGTTATTGATTCGTAAACACCGAGTTAAAATTCTGTGATCCACTTGTCCTAGTTCTAAAAAACTGCAGAAATCTCATCTTGCAGAATGGTAGATTCTGCACCTCACTCTCACTAGGCCATGAACTAGATGTCAACCAATCTTCTTCCATGTTGCCACTAAATCCCACTTAGAGGAGACTCTAGCCTTGAGATGCTTTGACATTCATGTACTTCACACTGACAGCATATAGCAGGATCTCCAGTGAATAAGATCTCAGACATTACCTTATTTTTTTTTACAATCATGCCAAATAATTTTGATGCATAATGAAGTCTGAAGGTGATAGATTCCAAGCCAGCCTCTGTGATTCACACATAAGGATAGACAAACTCAGGCAGGTCTATGCTTGCCCAGGCTGGTGACATCTCAGAGGTGGCTCAGTCTTCAGGGAGGCTCAGTAGCAGTCTCACTTTCAGGGTTTGCTTTCCTGCTTTGTTCCTGGCTACCCTCAGCAGAAACCCACTGTTATCGTGGAATCTTCTAGAAGTGAGAGCTTCCTCACCCCATTCTAGCATTTTTGATGTCATTATTCCTCTTGCCCATTCATAGCTGTCTCTCTGCTTAATGGAAGATTCTGGTAAGTTTGTATAGCTTTCCACTCGAATCCTAGATAGTGGCATAAAGTGGATTGGCTAAATTGGCAGAAATAAATATTTCCATCTCTCCTCCACTCCTTCTGGACTATGTTCAAGGCTAAGGTCAGCTGTGTTCAAACTTCTGTAATTCTCTCTGCTCTGAGCCTTGCTCCTAATTCTTGCCGAGATCAGCAGCCCTGTAGGTTACACTGTTCCACATGCAATGTCCACGTCAGCAATTGGTTGAGATTACTGTGCCCTCAGATCTTGGCCTGCCCTTGATAGCTCATTTCAATCACCCGCTGGCCAAGAGAGAAGTTTTATCATTTATGTCCTGGAGGTGGATGTGTGATGATGCATCGGAGCAAACTGGTCCTTTCCTGAGTGGTAAATGGGCTTGAGAAGCACAGAAAGAGATAAACAACCAGGCTACATAACATGGTGTCTTCCAACCCATGGCATCTAAGAGGATGGAAATCTGAGATGAATTTGAATTAGCCAAATTTATCAAAATTTCACATCTTCTAATTAACAGGAATACATAAAGAAGAAAACGGGTGCTTATCACTATATATTAAAGAGTTGATTTTTGCCTTGAAATTGTCTTTGATTACTACCGAAATTGATGTAACCCTAATCCCTGGAATAACTATCAAACATGGCTCATCAGCTCTCAGAGGAGCATATGGGTACATGGACCTACTGAGAAATGTGCTATTGTTGCATTGAAAAGTTTTTCAAACCACCTGAACTGTCAATATATTTTAGGAGAAGACCAGAGTGCAAGGTGTTATGGTCACTCCCAGGAAAGACAAGCCACTGCTGCTCTGGGGACATGGTCATGACCACTCATGTGACAGGCTGTTCCAGTAATGACAGAGGTGGCAGGGTGAGTAGGAAAAGATGAGTGGAGCCACAGAAACCCATTCCTATTTCCTCAGTGCTGAGTCATTCCCAGGAAGGCATGCAGACATTGCCAGCTTCCTTGAAGTACAGTTTGAATGTTTTATTTATTTTCTAGAGTCTTTGCTCCTCCATAGAGCAGGAAGGTACTCTTCCCCAAGGTGAACTTTGGAAATGCTGAGCTCAAGTGATTGACAGCTGATTCCTTGACTTCTAGGCACAAGGGACTGTGGTGGGGACACTGTGGAGGTTAAAGAGGAGGCTGCCCCAAAATAAAACACAAAACCATGATATGATTCTATGTACAGCCAAGTCCCAAACATACTGAAATGAGTATACTGACTGTCAAGAAGAGAACCCGGGCTTCAGACTTTGGAGACAAGAAACTGGTATGGAGGGAACTTGTGGAGAAGGAGGAGGGGAGCTGTGTGAAATCTGCTTGACTGTGTTGCATGGAAAGCAGGAGCAGGAGAGAGTTTCTATAATTGGTACCCAGGAATCTCAGCGGGGGTGGTTTCGTGCGAAACTCAGGGATTAAAGGGAAACTTACACGTCACTCACAATTCTTAGTTAAAGAGAAAAGTGGTCCAGATGGAGAAGGAAACAAGTCACCTCTAACTAGGAAGGTTAAATGAGGAGAACCAGCAGATATGAACCCCAAGTCCTGCACAGAGCACAGATATAGACACTGAGTTCTATATTCTACATCAATAGAGAAGATAGAAGTCTTCATAACATTCCTGGATGACCTACAGAGTTTTGGTGTCTGGTCTCTGCAGACAGAGCAATAGAGGAGACAGACAGAAAGAAAAGGAAATGGCAATGACTGGATTCTGAAACTGCTCCCACCTCTATGCCAGCCAACCTTGGCATCCTCCAACCCATAGTAAGTTTGTTGGGATATGTTCTTGAAACATGTGATCTTGCCACTTCCACACAACCACACATACACCACCATGGGTAGGGTAGCATGGCCATTACCAAATAAGATTTATGCCTACTAATAACTTACATAGAAGGAACTGTCGTTACAAACTCTATATTGTCAAGGAGATGCAATTTCCTGTTTGTGGGTAACTTGAACACCATATAGACCCCTGACATAGCTTTGCATCTTGGTGCCTTCCTCATGCCTGGAATAGTGACTCTTTCATGTTCTAGGTATTAATTGGGTATTCATTGATTGTGTCAGCATGCCACATCTGTGAAGGTCAATTCTCTTTTTCTGTGTCTTCAAGTCTAAGACTTACCCTGCATTCCACTTTTAAAGGAACTCAGCACCCTAGTGTTTTATTCATTTATTCATAACTTCATTCATTTACTTAGTTCCCTTAGGGCTCACTCAAGTGTTCATTGGCATCTTCAGAACTACAGATAAAAATAGAAAGGGCACAACCAAGGCTTCCAGAAGCTTATGGACTAGTGATCATGCCCTCTACTTACACTGTGTCTCCCATCTTGGGGGACACAGTGTATTCAGTAAGCAATCGGCTTCATTTCTGGTTTCTCCTTGGAAACGTGTGCTCTTTCTGGACTTGCCCAAATCTCTGTATTATTTAAAGTCTAACCCAAACACTGTAGAATTCAATTTCTCTTCCTCAGATCAATAGTCGCCACCCTTATCATCCTATTACCCACTGATCTGCCAGGAAAATCACATTCACTCTTACCTCTCACCTAGATGGCCTCCAACATGTTTCACACTCTAGCATAGCTTCATTTTAGTAAAACAAACTCACACATATTCACACCTACATTCACGGGCCACTTTTGTTTTTAGTTGGGCTCAAGCACCATGGGTCCTCATCTCGATCTTAAATGATTTTGGGAAGAGGGTTATTGCTACAAGATGTAAAGTACTTTCTTGCTTCAGCTGGCAGTGGCACAGCCATGTTCTGGCAGGCTCCGTTGTGCTTGGTGATGGCGTTCTAGTCAGTGAGTGATAGAAAATGATGAGCAGAGGAGCTGCTGGCTCTTCAGCTTGTGATGAGCACTTCAAGGGGAGAAAAACCTCTCTTGGGCAGAGGAGAGCTCTCTTTTTGGAGCTCTGTATGTAGCCCCACAAAGAGAGAGATGAAGCAAACCAAAGTAATGTTCTTTGGTTGCTAAGTGACAGCCAAACCCATAGACCCATGCTGAGGCCAGAGCCAAAGGCAATCCTAGCACACACCTCACAGTGTTCAGTTGAATTAGTGAAGGGCAACAGAAATTGAAGTAAGTCTTTACTTAGTGGTTGATTCATGCCAATAAGGTAACGTTTTATACTGGACAGCTCTGCCCGATAGATTAGAATGCAGCTAATTCATCCAATGAATTCCTTCCTCTTGGGAGCACTTAAAGGATGCAGCAGTATTTGCAAAAATAAAAATAAAATTAAAAAGATAAAGCAACCAAAAGTCAAGAAAGAACAAACACAGAGAAGCTGAATTATTACACTGTTGATGATCACAGCAGAATAAAGCTACTTCTGGAAAAAGAATGTCAAGTTGGCTGGTCACAGAGGTTGCCTCTGGGTGACTGTGTGTCCTTTAAGTAATCACCCACTGAGCAGCCACTTTGTACCACCATATTGCTGGACACTTGTGACCCCCATAGTGAGTTACTGTGTTCTAATTCCATCAAGCCAAGATGCTCAGGGATGTGGACTTTCAGGGATGGAACAAGTAGTATTTACACCATGTATTTCCAGGCCGTAGTCTCACATCTGAGCAGCAGGGCTGGCTTGAACCCTGTCTGAATTTTATCTTGACACAGTCTAGAGTTACCCGTGAAAGGAGTTTTAATTGAGGGATTTCCCAGATCCAATTTGACCCATGTCTGTATATGTGGCACTGTCTTAGTTATTTGATGAAGGAGGGCCCAGCCCACTGTGGGTGCTACCACTTCCTGGGCAAATGGACCTGGGCCAAATAAGAAAGTTAGCTGAGCCTGAGTCCCTCAAGAAAGCAGCAAGCAGCATTCCTGCATTCTTTCTCCTACCCTGACTCCATACAACCTGTAAGCTGAATTAAAGCCTTTCCTGCCCCAGGTTACTTTTGGTCTGAGTGTTGTTATTGCTGCAACACAGAGAAAACTAGAACAGATGCACAGGTCCTCTGGGTGTAACTGCAGCAGAGGCTGTGGATGGGTTTTTTTAGGATCAGGGTTGCCTCATGCCATCACTGAGAGAATAAGAAATGTAGGGAGTAGCCTGAAGCCAAAGTCAGTTAGCGCTAAATCCACCTGAGCCCCTGCTCAGATCAGATGTGTTCACGATGACCTTCAGATGCGTGAGCAAGAAATAAATGCCTGTCCCAGTAAAGCACTGCAATTTTAAGGTATTTTTGACACTAAGGGCAATGGTGATCTGAGAGAATTGGTGAGATAAAGACTCTGATATAAGACTTTTGTGGTTGTGAATTTCACAGACTTATGATATTATGGTAGGCATCTGATGAACACTTTCAACAAACCATTCTTGATTTCACAGAATCAAATATCAAAGGGTTTTCACTGAACTCAGTAGGAGCCAGCAGTGGGATTACTGGGGTTCCCAGGTACCTACAGGGGAATGCACCCATAACATAAACATCAGTCACATCTGCACAACACAGGGCTGAGCTCTGGGGGCACATGACATATTTGTACATTGTCTCATTTTGTTCCACAGCCCCCCAAACATGGGGTTGTACTGTCAACATTTCAGGGCTCAGGTGACAGCTTAGTCAGGAAAGTGGCTGGCATGCTCACATGAAGACCTGAGTTTGATCCCTAGGACCAATTTTTAAAATGTTGGGAGGTGACACACACTTGTAAACCCAGTGCTTAAGAGGTAGTGAAAGGTGGGTCCCTGGGGTGAGCTGACCAGCCAGCTTCATCTATTTGATCAGTTCTAGGTCAAGAGGGAGACTGTGCCTCACTTGAGATGCACAGCTTACGAGGAACTATAGGCAAGCTTGTCCTCATGCTTATAGGATACATACAGAGGAAAAGAGAATGAGGAGAGAAGGGAGGGGAGATAGATATGGAGAGAGAGAGAGAGAGAGAGAGAGAGAGAGAGAGAGAGAGAGATTTTCAGAAAGAGCAAAGTTCACTAGAGGTAATAGGTTCTTTTCTAAAATCTCTCACAAACAGAACACTGGTCCCAAGCCCAGACCAGACCATCTCTAAAACACATATTTATCTCCCAAGGGTTTGGGTAAGAATTCTTGGCAAAGGTAATGAGGGGAGGTCTAGAAAATGTCTAATGGACACAGCCACCACCAAAACTCTGTTAGCTTTAGTAGAGTCATTGGATTTATAAATTGGAAGGTACATGTGTTTTGTTTTGTTTCCTCTCAAACTCAACCACCAAGTCTTAAGCACTTCAGGATCTGAGTTGTGCTTCCCCACAGAACAGGGTGAATTTCTTTTTTCTATGAAAAAGACATCTTTTACCTCCCCTTTCTTCATATTTGGAAACAGTTCTCTTTGACACCAGAGTTCCCGGGGTACCTGTGTGTCCTACAGAACTCAAAAAACCACTGGGGTTAAAGGGCCCTGAATTGATTTCTTTAAGAATTCCTTTTCAAATTGGTGAGAAATGCAGCCAAAAATACTCTTTTCTGACCTTATGTGACCAAATAGGCTCCAACTCTGACAGCTCCAGTCTCCCTGAGCACATGCCTCCATGTGTACTGCCTTCCCATCACCCACATGGCAGACACACAATGTGGACACAGGTGCTCTGACTTTACAAGTACCTATTGTGGCACTGCAGATGGCAGAGTTGTGACAATTGCTCCCTGAGCACCAGGGTAAAGTAATGATTAGAACATTAGCTAATAGCTAGTGAGTGCATAGTGTGTTCTGAGCTCTGAGGAGAGTGCTCCCTACAACAATGACAGAGCAAAGTCCTTCAGGAGAAAAGACTCCAGTAAACTGGACAGCTCATCTTTATCCCTTGTGGGTTGTGCAGCCTTTAGTAATTCATAATTAATTTCACCTCTCGATTTTCTTTCCTGTGCCGCCCTCCTCCTCCTCCTCCTTTCCTCCTTCCATGTCCTCATTTTCTTCTTCTTCTTCTTCTTCTTCTTCTTCTTCTTCTTCTTCTTCTTCTTCTTCTTCTTCTTCTTCTTCTTCTTCTTCTTCTTCTTCTTCCTCCTCCTCCTCCTCCTCCTCCTCCTCCTCCTCCTCCTCCTCCCTCCTCCCCTCCTCCTCCTCCTCCTCCTCCTCCTCTTCCTCCTCCTCCTCCTTCTTCTCATCTTCTGGTCTTTCTCCATTTCTGCCCCTAGAGTTCTGGGGCAGCTCAAGTTGGCATCAAACTCCCCATTCTCCTGCCTCTGACTCCAGATCATTGTGATAACAGCTGTGCACCACCATGACTCTTTAACCTGCTGGTTCCTTAGCTGTTCATTTGTCTAATGGGAATGACAGAATCTATCTGGAAGAGTTATTAGAAATCCATGAGCTAAGACATGTGCTTGAAACCAATCAGTGGAGAACAGGTTGAACACAAGTGTTAGCTATTACAAGTATCTTATTTGAAATTTTAATTTATCCAGGAAGGAGTGCTTTTATTATCCTATTATACAGCTTGGAAAAGCAGGGTTCTGAGCAACAGAATGTCTTTACTTTTTATTATTCTTAGTGTGTGTGCTTATGTAGACATGAGCATGCCCCAGTGCACAGAGCAGGGTCAGAGGAGCATGGACTCAGATAGAAATTGAACCCATACAGTCTCTGAGGTGTGAGACCTTACAGGAGACCACACACACCAGTACCCACTTGTATAAGTTATGTTCTGGCTGCTGTGATGAAATATCTCGAGAAAGGCAACTGAAGGAAGGAAGGAAGGAAGGAAGGAAGGAAGGAAGGAAGGAAAGAAAGAAAGAAAGAAAGAAAGAAGGAAAGAAGGAAATGTGAGAGGGGGGAGGATTTTGGCCCACAAATCAAGATGCAGTCCACTATAATGGAAAAGTGATGGCATCAGAATCTTGAAGCATCCATGAAGGAAAGACCAATGAATGCTAGTACTCAGCCAAATATCTCCTTTTTTATTTAGTCCAGGACCCAAGCACAGGGCATGGTGCTGCCCACATTCAGAGGGGTTTTCTTTGTTCAACTAACCACAAGATAACCCCTCACAGGTGTGCCAGGAGACTTGCCACCTTGGTGATTCTAGATATTGTAAAGCTGACAACCAACATTAGTAATCACATGACCCATGTTAGAAAGCCCTTGAACCCACATCAGAGGTATCCCAGCTACCTGTGATTTGAGACATGCAGTAGGAACACTCTCTTTACATGAAATTATTGTTGCTGTATAGTGGGTCTTCTTTCTGACTGCACAGGGAACAGATCCATTTCTTCTTGACTGCAGCCTTACACACAAAGGCAGCTGAATTTAGAGCAAAACACACTGCAGTGAACACAGACACTTGTCCCTGCTCTTCAGTGTAGACATGTTCTCTCCTACACACACCCCTGCTGAACTGCTCCCAAATCTCTAGTTGATTAACTGTCAATTTATGTCAAGCATGACATCATTGCACAGCAGTCCTGTCTCACAGATCCCTTTGTTGTTTCTAAAACATCTCATTTTCCTCCCACTGTCTTCTTCTGGTGCCAGGAAGTTTGCATCGTTGCTTGAGTCCCTTACTGGCAACTGTAAACTCTCTGTGTCTTCCTGGAATCAGAGAGCTCGACGGAAGTGGGCTTCATCATTAGGTCTTGACCTTAAACTTTACATTTCAGACACATATCATAAAGCCCCAAGAAGTAAGGGCAAATTAGAATTAAAAGGCAATTATTTCATCAGGGGAAATGCCTAGGTAAAAGAAAAGGCCTAGGAAACTGTGAGGACCTGATCTCATTAGATCAGGATGCAAGACTGGTAAATGAAGGGAGAGGGAAGAGGCTTCTTTAGGCCTTTAAGGATTACAAGACCATTGAACAGTCCTAGACCTGAGAAACAGATCCAAGAACATCAAACAGTCCTAGACCGGAGAAAGATATCTGCCTCAGTTTCTCCAACTTGCTGGTGAGAGAACCTAATGGGAAGAATTCTTTTGATGAAGATCAGAGGAGGAAATAAAAGAGATCCAGCTAGGTCAGAGAGAAGTCAAGGCATCCTTGTCTCCAGAAATTGATCTGTATCAGTTACTTTTTCTTATTGTGAATAAAGGCCATGACCAAAGGCAACTTACAGAGAGGAGCTTATCTGGGCCTCATGGTTCCAGAAGAAGATTCCACAAAGGTGGGGAAAGCATGGCAGCAGGTAGATGGTGCAGGAAGCTGAAGGATTGCATCTTTACCCACAGTCAGAAAGCAGCAAGAGCAAAACTAGAAGTGAGGTGATCCTATAAACTCTCAAAGCCTGCCTCCAGCAAGTCTCCATCTCCTAATGGTTCAACAAACTTCCTAAACAGTGCCACCAACTGGAGACCAAATGTTTAGAATGCCAAGCCTATGGGGGGACATTTCTCACTCAAATCACCACATGATCCTATATGTAAGAATCCCTAAAGACCTCTGAGCAAACTCTCAAAGCTGATAAATACTTTTATCAAAGTGGCAGGACACAAAATTAATATATAAAACTAGTATGCTTCCTACCTACCAATAGTAAACATGTTGGTAAAGAAGTCAGAGAAATAATCTCATCCACAATGACCTTAATCATGGAAGTGAAAGAAAACTACCATGAATATTTTAAAACACTGAAGAAATATATATAGAGAGACTCTGGAAGATGGAAAGGCCTTCTGTGCTCAAGGGCTTGAAGAATAAATACAAAAATAGCTACTCTACCAAAAGTAATTTACAGATTGAATGCAATTCCCATAAAAATTCTAATGACATTACTCACAGAAATAGAAAAAGCAGTCTTAAAATTCATATATAAACACAAAAGACACTGAATGGCTCAAGCAATGCTAGAGGTATCGCCATACCCAATTTCAAGATATACTACAGAGCCATAGTGACCAAGCCAACTATTACTCTTCAATGGCATGAAAGAGTACACTCAACTATAAACCCATCCAACTACAGTCACCTGATTTTTTTAATGAAGATGCCAAAAAAATTCACTGTGAGAAACGGCAGCCTCTTCAGCAAATGGTGCTGGAAACAAGCCTACTTTCAGCCTAAATACTCCATGTATTTTAGCCAGCAGGAGCTAGCCAGCAGTTAGCTATGCTCTTTGTGACTGGGGTGTCTGCAAAATATATTCTCATGGCTTGTACACTTGGCAAATACAAAGTATAGGAAGGAGTCCTGTAGTCCTCCATAAATATCAAAAGACCCAGAGAAACCTGAAATATTTGTTAACTGTGCTAATACCAAAAATTCGAGGAGAAAGATGACCAACCTGAATTATCATGGCCAAATTAATCAATGAACACAATTAATTAAAGCATGTAAAATAGACAGGTTACAGGAGCATAACATAAGCTTAACAAGTTAGTCACAATGATCTCCTAAAGTCAAAACAACAGGCAATCATAACAAGGTAGTTATAACAACAGGTGGTTATAATAACCTTTTGAAATAAAATTAGGGTTCCAAGATGGCTATAACTTTTTGAAACAAAGGCATGGTTACCATTTCCTGGAACAGGCAGTACAGAACCATTTGTAGTTAAGGTTACAGGCAGGGCATAGTCCAATCCTTGTGAAACAGAAGTTTAATCATAAACAGGAATGAGTCTAGTTTGTCTTTGCTACCAGGTGGCTTTTAAGCCTAAGATGAAGGCAGGTGAGTTCACCAACTGAAGTTTATCAGGTGAAGGCACTGAATGTGTTATGGACGTTAATGAGTTTCCTTGAATCTGTGTGGAGAATATCCTAGCAGATGACCTGTGGAGGCCTGAGGAGACTTGAAACTGACACTAAGCTGCCCAACAGGAAGAGAAGTCTGCACAGATGTGACTAATGTGACCACTGAAACCAGAGTGTCTCAGCCAGTCACACAGGGAAATGATATAAAGAAAAGTCAGTCCTTGAATTAAGCCAAACAAAAGCCTAGAAAAGTTGTGGGTCCTAATTCTTGCATCACATGACCAACCTTGCAGGAGTAGAAAGTTAATTGCAAGTAGAACTGAGGCCACTCACCAGGGTACCTGGAGATAGAAAAATAACCCCAGATCATTTAAATGGTGGGTTCAGAGTCATCCCGAGGGTCCTTGTGAAAGGGATTTGGAATCAAGACAGAGGTGTGCAGGCTCCCTGCTGCTGAGTTTGGCGGTGGAGCATGAGTGTCTGAGCCAACCACACATTAGATTCTAAAGGCCAGAGAAGTCAAAAGGTGACTCTTCCCTAGTGCTTGCTTTTTCTTCGACTTTTAGCCAAGTAAGATTTACTTAGGACTTTTGACTGCCATAACTATACAATAATACATCTGTAATATTTAAAGCCTCAAATTTTAGGGTCATTTAATAACACAGTAACAGAATGAGCCCAGCATAGTAGGAATGCCAGAATACTAGAAACTGGCAGTTGATAGACATTGACTGTGTCAGTTATTTCCCTGTACTCTTCCGATGGCTCTATGAATTAACTCCTTTAATAACCTACAAAGCATTTTTATCCCCATTTCACAGATACATAAATCGAGATCAAAGTTTCTTAATGCATTGCCTAGTATTTCAAGGGTTAATGAGAGCTGAAGATGGAGGGTGAGTCAGGAAGACATCCTTTCTTACATTTTGCTCTCTGTAGATGATAAGACTCGCTTTTCCAGAATGGAAAGATGTCAAACAGCCTTCAGACAGCAAGGTGGGGGGTGGGGGACAAATGCTATACCAAGAAGGCCACAGGAGGAGTGCTTCTGAGGAAAATGAGGAAGACGGTTAAGTCCAGTGTCGAAGTTCAGAGATTAGGGCACCACTACAGTGATGTGCTCAGTAGAAGCCAGCAGCAGTCTTGGAGGTTATCAAAATAGAAGAAATGGGCCAGAATATAGGAAGAAAAAAGGCTCAGCATTTTGGCAAAGGCCAGTTATGAGTTCATGTAGGGAAAGACTCAAGGCATGTGGACACTCACAGAGAAAGAAGCAGAAGGGGCTCAAATATTGGAGCTTTCCTTTTCATGGTTAAAACTTTTACAATCCTGGTTTTTAACAGGAAGAAGAAAGGAGGGCACCTGGAGGAGATGGGGATAAGAAGCCAGGACTCCCAGCCTCTCCTAGGAGATTGGAGACTGCCTTAGAAAGTGTGTGGGGGTACACACCTGTGTTTGAGTCTCAGGAAGCTAAGGCAGGAAGAGTGAGTATTTGAAGGTACCTTGGGTTATTGAGTAAGACTCTCTCTCTTTCTGTCTCTCTGTCTGTCTCTGTCTCTATCTTTCTCTCACACAGACATAGTTATACACACATACTCTCTGTCTCTCCATCTCTTTCTGTCTTTCTGTTTCTCTCTCTCTTCTCTCTCTCTCTCTCTCTCTCTCTCTCTCTCTCTCTCTCTCTCTCTCTCTCTCTCTCTCACACACACACACACACACACACACACACACACACACACACACACACACGAGTCTTTGCAAGGAAAGTTTAGAAGCAAGGGCCACCAATCCAGTGGAGAACAGAAAAGGGCCACCAATTAGAGATAACCTGGTTTATTAACCACCCTTCAAGGTTAGGAATAGAAAGAGACCTTATGATTTGACATCTTTCCAGAAAAAGGTTCAGGGCTGGTAGTATAGCCTGCAGTAAGCTGGGGGACAGAGAAAAGATAAATGAAGCCTACTTGGGGGAACAGATTTATCAGGACACAAACTGTACTCACAGAAGCTGAGAATTCATTTGGCTCTGTGATATGCACAGGGATGGCAAAATAGAAGTTTATTGTTATTCTCTCCCTTTGAATCACTGTTAAGTGACCAAGTGAAAGTCAGCAGCCAGCTCAATGGAAACTAGCCCTGTAGAAATGGAATCCCTTTGAGAGTGCCCCCCCCCCGCCGTGTGTGTGTGTGTGTGTGTTGTGTGTGTTGTGTGTGTGTGTGTGTGTGTGTGTGTGTGTGTGTGTGTGTGTGTCTGTAGACCAATCACAGGGGCAGGTCTCCAAGGCTTGGCTTCAGAGGCTCCAGGTTCCCTTTGTGCTAAAATAGCAGATCTGGGGTCGTGGGGGTGGGAACAAAGTCCAAGCCATGTTTTGTGCTAGATGACTAATTCCTAACTCTGAAAGGGCTTCAGGACGACTCTCATGGGCACAGTCAGCAAGACCTCCACACACGGAATGAAAACTCCCTTTCCTTGTGAAACCTTGTGAAATGCCCAGCCATGAAACTAACCTTTAGACAGATGTTGCAGTGACTTTATGAAATCTAACACTGAAAGACAAGGAATCCAGGGTTTTAAGTGATATTTTCTGTGGTTTGTTGGGACAGGGGTGCTGGTTTGATATGGCTGACTTGGCTTAAGGAAGCTACTGAAACCTTTCCAACCTTAGCTGCCACTTCCATGGAAGGTGGAGAGTAAATCCCACCATTCTTCAACTGTGAGGATTGAAGGCACTTGGTTTAGATGTTCAGTGCAATGTTACTATTGAATGAGTCTCAAAAGAGTCACATTCACATAGCATCAGTTTTAAATACATGTCTTAGTCACCCCAAAAGTGTCAGCCTGTGTTTTATTTAGCCATCTTGTGTCTAGCATATGATACAAAAGAACTATTCCACATAGCTCCCATTCGTCCCTCTAACCTCTCCATCCAGCTTTGGTCCTGGGCACTGGCTCTTTGGTCTCACTTAGCCTGTCTTTGAACCTCTGGCTTTGATAAATTCATGCCAGAGGGAAGTCAAGGATAAAAGTCTGTGTCCTTCCCTCTCCATGTTTGATTCTGAGGACTTGCTGTGTCTCTAGACTAAGGTGACAGTGCCTGACAAATGACCCATTCTGCCCAAGCCCCACTCTCTAGAATTTTAGGGAAAGTTTCCTCCTTTTCTTCCTTTTCCAGGCTGATACACCCCAGGGACTGGTGGCTTTCCTCTGCTGTGCTCCTGCATTTATCTCTTTCTTTATTCAATGCACCATCAATGATCATACTGAGTATATTTCCTGTTGGGACTCCAAGGTAAGCAAGATCCAAAGAAGTGAGACACCAAATTGCAAAGTTCCTGAGTTCTTAGATCTTCTTCATATCTCACTGTGTCCCATGATGTCACTGCACCCCAATGTCTCCCTGGTAGTTTCTGTCACCTGATGGCCCTGGTCTCTCATGCCTGGAGTAGCTACCACACTTAGCCAGGTTCTGTCCACTTGGCTCCCAGTCAAGGATGCTGGGCTCATTGCCACAACTCTGTGCTTAACAAATGAAAAGATGATGTGACTATGGGAAATTTATGTAGAACCCATGGAGGAACTTTGTCGGTAGAGGGGGTAGAGGGGAATAGAGCCTTGGAGAATTTTCCCAGGGAAGGTTTCATAGTTACTCATTGTAGGACTCTTACAAGAGTAGAGACCTAACTTCTGTGATTCCCTTTTTCCCTCAACTTCTTGGGTTGGGTGGACTGCCCATCTGTGTGACAGCAGATCTAGGCCTAACATGTTCTCAGAACCTTGACATCTCCCCTATATGCTTCTCCCATTGCCCTGACAAAAATCATTAGCAAGAAGAGGAGCCTTCATTTCTGATGACACTTGTTTGGCTAGCTGAGTGCATGCGTGAATGTGTGTGTGTGTGTGTGTGTGTGTGTGTGTGTGTGTGTGTGTGTGTGTTGCACAAATGGGAGTATGTGTAACCTTGTGCAAGGCAGACACTGGAGCAAGATGTCCATTGTCTTTCTTTATTGCTCTCCATCTTATTCCCTTGAGACAGGGTCTCTCACTAAACCAGAAGCGAGACTGGCTGGGTAGTGAGCTCTTGGGATTTACCTGTCTCTCTCCCTTAATTCTGAGGTTACAGGCACACAAAGCCACTTCTGGCTTTTTGCTTGCTGCTAGGGATTCAAACTCATGTTCTTAAGTGTACAGATCACAAGCTCTTACCCACTGAGCCAGTTTTCCAGCCTAAAACCTGAGTGTATTCTGTACAACCAGTACCATGCTTTGTTTGGAAATTATAGAACTCCAGCAACCCTTTTAAAGAGCCAGAAGTCCTGAGTGCAGACCCCACTTTCATCTTTTGCACCCACATAGCCATAAACATCTCTCAAAGCCCCTCCTGCCTCAGTTCCCACCATTATAAAAGCATGTTCTATAAAATGTATGCAAGGCACTCAGCTGGGGAAAGAACAAATGGCTAGTAAACAGTAACTTAATTCATGATGGGTATAAATAGAAAAAAAAATGTTTAAGATGCATCTTGGCCTCAAGTGGGAGAACAGTGAAGAAAAGACACAAGATGCTCCAAGGCCCAGGGATCAGTGTGATAGGGAGGGTAGCAAGATCCTTGGAGATACTGATGGTGGAATATTAGCAATGAAACTTTGTTTTCTGGACATAATAGAGATGCTGCATATGTGAGTTAAAAGTAGCTGCAACTATACACACAAGACTTGCACAAAATGAGGCCAGATAAAATCCAAGCATGAATGGAGGAGGAGTCAAGAGGTCCCACCCATAGCCAAAGATCTATTGGCAATTGATTGCCACTCAAGACAGAATCAGTTTTCCTTGGGGATGTGGCCCTAGAGAGGCTACCCATGCTCCAGGAGGTGACCTACACTGATGGACAGAATAGCAGTGCTAACTGGACTCAGTGGGCTTTCAAAATACAGTGCATGAAGTTGGGATTTGAAGTGGAGGGAGAAGAGAAGACTTTGAGAGGAGGGGATGGGGTGGATTTGAACAAAGCACATTTTTATTGCATTATGAGATTCTCAATCAAAATGAGAATATTTTGGATATTCAGGAACCCACAGGAACAGAGGGCTGTAATTTACCTCTTATGGCAGATGAGAAAAGAGACAAGGAAGCCAATGAGGAGGAAGTACTTGCCTCTACCTGTGCAAGTCAAAGTGGGCTTCAGAGGCCAGGAAAGTGGGAGCTGGCGTGTATTCACCCCTCTGCAGTCTGGCCCTTTAGAAGCCCGGGTCTCCCCTAGTGCACCTCTTCCCAAGCTCTCTCTAATGAAGACTCTCCCACTGTCTCCGGAGTCACCTATGTTTCAACTCTCTGTAAGTCTTATCTTGAAAAACACTGTTCTTGTTTCCCTTGTCAATGCCTTTGCAAGGCTCCTCTGCCTTGTTCCCAGTCTTCTGACCCAGGCTTTCATCTCTGTAGCACTGAGCCACCATGCTGTTTTCTGGCTTTTATATGATTCCCATTCTTCTCTCCTCTCTTGCATTATTTAGACCTGAAAAGTGCTGGAGTAGAGCTGTGGGACAAAGGAGACATGCATGATTGTACCCTGCTGTAAACTACACTAAAAATAAACTACTAGTGTGTGTGTGTGTGTGTGTGTGTGTGTGTGTGTGTGTGTGTGTGTGTGCTGAGTGCATGTGAGTGTCCAGTGTAGGCACTTGTGAGGGTCAGAGCAGGATTTCCAGAGGCTCCCTCAACTACTCTCTGCCTTATTCTCTTGAGACAGGGTCTGTCTCACTGAACCAGAATGCAGACTGGCTGGCTAGTCATCTCTAGGGCTCAACGGGCATACCCAGCCTATGTGGGTGCTGGGTATCCAAACTCAGGACCTTATGCTTGCACAGTAGGTTCTCTTACTCACTGAGCCAACCCCACCCCCACTCCAAACTACTCTGGTTTTAGGAATGGAATATATGTAGTTGGTGAGGGACAAAGGGGGAGATCTACTTGAAAATAATGGATCAGATCATTTGCATGTAAATATAATAAATAGATTATAATTCACTATTCCCCAGGCAGGAGAGCAAGGTCATCAATGGATACCATACATTAGAAAGAAAAATCAAATTTCTCCTCTTCTGATAGAAAGAATACAGAACCATAATCATTATTATAATTACTGAGATGATGAGAATAATAGTGCCATTACTGTTACTATCTACTGATACGGCTGTGTTTTGAATGCGAAATGCCCCCATAGGCTCCGGTGTTGGGACACTTGCTCCCCAGCTGGTGACACTGCTTGGGGAAGCTATGAATCCTCTGGAGAGGTGGAGGTGGGCCTTGCTAGGGGATGTAGATCCCTTGGGGAAACAGACCTTGAGGTTTACAGCCCATCCCTGATTCTAGTCCTCTCTCTACTTCCTGGTTCACCCAGTTGTAAACAAGCTCACAGCTGCCATATCCTTACCTGTATCCCCTGCAACCAAAGAAGTCCTTCCTTCCTGTTGCCCTTTTCAAATGATAAGGATTCAGGGATAAGAAGAGCACAGGCTGTTCCATATGCAAGGCAGTCACGGTTCCTGGTGACCTCATAGCAATGTGGAAACTGCATACACACAGAGAAAAAGCTACTAACTTGCCCAGGGTCTTAACCTGCTGTGCAACTGGAACCAAGAGCTTCCTTCTGCCCATGTTACTTCCCACTGTCTGACCTCATTCATGCAGAGTCTCCCAGCCCTGAAGCTCCCACCTATACTCTCCTAGCAGTTCTCTTGCAGACCTTATCCTCTGTATGTGATTGACTTTATGTCTCCTAACAACTCCCAGACCAGCCTTAGAGCCAAGGGTTCAAGGTCACGCTCCACATTACCTTGTTTGGAGGCATTTTGTTGTGGTTTGAATGTGAAATGATCTCCCCTAGGGCTGTGTGATTAGACATTTGGTACTTAGATGGTGGCACTGTTTTTGGACAACTGTGGAACTTTGCAAAGATGGAGCTCCCCTGGAGGAAGTGGGTCATCACTGGATGCAGGTCTTAAGGTTTTATAACATGGCCCACTTCCTGTCTGCCTTCTGCCTTCCACCTCTCGATGTAATGTGACCAATTGCTTCATGTTCCTGCCATCACACCTTCCTACCATGATGGACTGTATCCCCTCAAACTCTGGGTCATGAGAGACCCTTCCTCTCAGAAGCTGTTTTGTGTCAGGTATTTGGTCATAGTAACAAGAAAGGTATCTAAAATACCTACTTATGCTTCATACCTATCAGAGTATCAGAGGCCAGAAAGCTGAACTAGGGCAGATGTTACCTATGGAGACTTAGAGTGGTCATCCAGTCATTGTGGGTGTAGGTCAAGGTAGCCATGAGTCTTGTCTGGGTATCGGTTACATGAGATTCTTTAAGTATTTTGTTACAAACCACTAAAACTAAGCAGCTTATAAGAATACAGAAGTATGACCTCATGGGCAAGCTTCCAGTCTGCTTTCTTCTGGGGGAAGTAGTGAAAGCCTGTTTTCTTTTTTTCCACATCTGGAGGTTGCTGTATTACTTGGTTCCTGGATCCTTTGTGTGCTTTGAAAGCCAATAGTGTATTCCTGACTTTGGGTCTCTCTGACAGGTCTTTCTGCCTCTTTGTTCTTAGAAAGACCCTGAGAAGACACCTCTATGATCAGGACAACCACTCAATCTCAAGATCTTAATCTCACACTTGTAAAGTCTACTTTTCCATATTTGGGGAATCTGGGCATCAAAGCATGGGCATCATTGGGTCATTCTGCCTTCTATGAGTTAGAAATTCCCATTCTTGGATGTGTATGTTCTAAGGCATTTCTCATGCCCATCCCTAAGCATGCTGATGTGGTTAATTGGGGTGCTGAGAACAGGGAACCACATGGGTGTCCCATATTGAGATGATGAATCACCAGTGTGCTGGATGCACAGCCCAGAACATGATCAAACAGCCAAACATAACAGCCAGACACTTCCACACCACCACGAATAAATCATCATGGAAGTAAAGCAAGAACAGGACTAGGGCATGTAACACAGGGTCACGTACATCTGTTTGCAAACTAAGTACATGTTCACAAATGGTGATAATGCATTTTTCATGAATACTGCACAGGCAAAGCAGTGTCTCCAAGCATCCTTAATGTCTGCCTGTGGGGCTCAAAAAGGAAATCTGTGAGGTAGGAGATTAAGGGGGAAATAAAAGCATAAATATGTCCCAATCCTGTCCATGCCTGACACTTCGCAGGTCCTCTGAGGTCAGCTGAGTGGTGCAGATTCCAAACAGCGCTCTTACATGCTGCCTTGTATGTTTGGTTGCGTTTCTCACTTGAAAGCAGGGAGTACATTTTGTTTCCCTTTGTACCTTTCGGCTCCTGCACAAAGCCTGCCTCACAGCGGGTAACCAACATGTGTTTTGTTCAACTTAAAGTCGAACAGCAAAAACAAGACATCTGGAGTGGGGTGACTCCAGTGAGCTGACACCTAGGAAAATTTCTAAGGGCACCCCAATGGCCTTTAAAGCTATGTTTGGAAGGGAGAGTCAGATCATAAAGTGTGCTGCTGCAGGTGAGGAGAGAGGAAGAATACAGAAGACACAGATGTCCTGAGTTCTCAAGAAAAATTTCCAGGGGAGTACAAAAAGAACATCACAACAAAAAGTGACAGAAAACTCAAGCTGAATAAAGAGACCAGAAGCAGCACCTAGGCACTCTACATAAATTCTACCCAGAAAAATGGCGGGGATTCTGACATGGGTGACAGGCGGGGTTCCTCCTAATGCTTCAAAGGGTGCAGTAGGTTCTGAGACTCTATAATGAGACTGACATTGTTCTGGGTCAAGACTCCAGAACCTATCATTAAAGTAACGGTTCTGAACGCTTAAAAAGAAAATAGAAGAGCGATCTTTAGAAGCCTGCAAGGGTTCGTTAAAATCAAGTCGTGCCTGAGTGACCTCATTTCCTTCAAGGACATCAAATGGTAAAAAAAGAAAGAAAAACAGACCTGGAGTGGAATATCTGTAGTTTAATAAGCTTTCTCTTGGTGGCTTTAAAGACACGGCAGATGCTTGTCTTGGCAACGATCACACCCAAATGGCAATGATTCATGGAATAGTACCAGTCTTGATGAATGTTTCTGGAATATTACCACTCATAATATTAAAAATAGTTGACATGTACCAAGTGATCATCATGTGACTGGTGCTATCATTAGCAATTTGCATGGAGTACCCCACTTTCTCCCAGCAACAACTCTACAGGGAAGATGCTGTATTTAACACTCCACTTTCCATGTGAGGACTATGAGGGGTGGGGAGGATGAAGCTACTTCCCCAGGTCCATTGGCCAAAGACAGTTCCCTCCAGAAATCAGGCTAGCCAAGTATACCAAATATTTTATACTAAGAGCTTCAAGGAAAACATGGAAATCAAAGACTTCCCATAAACAGAGTGAACAGAGACACTTTGCCTCACTCTCCCAGCTGCCCACTACCCTCAACACTAGCCCTATTCTTTCCCATCCCTTTCTCTTCTATAGCTCTGTAAAGCCTTCCCCTTCCATAGCTACATCCTGTGATCCTACTTTATACCCAAACAATGCCCAAGCTGGCAGCTTTGGAACTCCACCTTTTTCTCAGGAAGGATAGGAAGAGAAAACTTGGGGGACATGGGTAGGGAAGGAAGCCCCCTTCCCAGGAGTCTACATGAAGCCTCCCCAAAGCTGAAAATGGAGAACCGCAAAACAATTAATATGGTTTTCCTTCTGCCTTTCTAGCTGAAAACCTGAAATGATCTAGGAATCTTTCCAGAAACTCCCTTACAGTAAAAGGACATGCCCCAAACTCTGGCGGCTCCTGGTTTTACCCTATTACCTTGTAGTACCATCCAAGGCACTGATGGAGTCTATACTTTAGTTTATTGAAAAAGAAGAGGCACTGTGGCTCAGCAACCTGTTGAGCTGTATAGTGTGACAGCCACCTGAACAGAATGCATGGTTAAAGCCAGGACACCTCAGAGTCAGTCTGTTAGCAGCTCACACTGGAGTTCTTGGGTGTGTCTTCTGTCAGCAGCACCGCTTTCTCTTCACCCTCATGCTGTGTCACAACACATTTTACTCAAATCCAACTCTGCCTCATACTGGCTCATCTTGAACATCCCTTCTGGGGTCAAGAGTGTGGCTTTGGCAGAATGGTGGTTCCTAGCAGGTTAAGGGGGTTCCTCAAACTCCCCTGGATGACACCATAGAAATGTAGCTTGGTCCCCGCTGCTGCTGGCATCCCCCACTACTTTAATTCATGGCAGCCTGTTCAAATTTCATCTGTCTTTCTCTGCTCATTTCTGTGCAGGTCACCATGAAGTGCACACAGCTCCTAGGCATATGCTGGAGAACAAGCAAAGCTTCCTTGCTTGAGGGTTAATGCCTTCCACAGCCAATGGAGCTTCCCACACAGGCCACCCTCCTCTGAGCAGAGTTACCACTGCAAACAAAGGGAGGAGCTGCTCTAGATTCATAAATATTGCAGTGAGCGAGCTTTGGAAAGAGGTTTATCTGTTTGCTTGTTGTGATTGTTCTCAAATCTGGTTAGAAAGAGGCAGCAGCTATTGGCATCTTCAGGACAAGAAAAAGAAATCTACCACATTATGTGTCTGTACATTCACGTTTCACTCTCATGGAAACATCCTGCACAATGCAGCATCAAGTTTTGAGTGTGAAGAAGCCATTTGCATCCAGGGTTGAATTTGGATGCTGGGAATTTAACCCGGGTCTTCTGGAATAGTATCCAGTACTTTGAAATCACTGAGACATCTCTCTGTCACAAAAGGTGAGAAACACACCTCATAGTTCTGTTGTGAATATTACATTTTGTGCTACCATCACTCCCCACCCCCACTGTTCCACACAGCCAGAGGCGGGATGCATTTAAACAAAAACCCATTCTCCATGTTAATTTGGGAGGAGAAGAAAACATCTATAGGAGATAAATAAGGGTCAACAGACAACAACACAGGCTTGCTGTCAGAGTAACAGCCAGCTGAGAAGACTAGACCTCAACCTGCTGGTGAATCCTAGAAGCTGCTTACCCTACTTGAGAAGAGAGTGAGCTGGAGTTTTTACACATCTGCTTTTTCTGGTTTCCGTTGAATGTATGCTTCCTCCCCAGAAAGCAGATGGTAAATCATGCCTGTACAACTTAGTGCAGTGAGGGGCACCCTGCTTTTGCTACAGTTTTTAAAGCTGTTCTCTATAGAAGCCTGTGTTTAATTTTTGAACATTCAACAAGTACTTAGAAAGTATCTGTACCATGAACTGCATGAGTACTGAGACGTTTGACACAGAAGGGATGAAGGGTCTGTTCTATGATCACATCACTAAAATCCCAAAGACAAAACGAATGCAGACAGCACTGAAGAGTACTGTGACAGAGAAAGGATGGGGAGGTACTTTGGAAAATAAAGGCGATGGGACTTAATCTGTCATGCAGGTGAGGGGATTTCCCCAACCAAGTGAGATTGATGTTGGGAACCTTAAATACAGCAAGAATTAACCAGGAAAAATGAGCCATTTCCTAGGGAAGATGAATCAGGCAAGGGGAAATTCAGAAGTTCACAGAATACAGCCCTGGCCTTGGAGCAAAAACCCAGTACCTCCCTCCTACCCAGATAAATAAAGTTTTATTGAAATGCAGTCACACCCACACTTGGGCATACTGTCAGAGAATGTTTTCTAAACCCAATGCCAGATGCAGTAGTTTCAAGTATGGACCCCACAGCCCAGCAGATCCTCTACAGCAAAGGGTGCTGAGCTTTCGCTTATTATACCAAGACCTGGACATGGATTCTAAGAGACATTATGCCACGAAAGTGTTGGTGATTGCTTTTCTGCAAATATATGTGACATGAAAAGCTCATGGCCTATTGAGAGAAAGAGAGTGTCAAAAATAATTATAAGACCATATGACTGATGCGCTAATAAAAACTTACAGCAGGGCTTACATAACTGCCAAGAAGAAAGTAATTAGCTCTGCCCGGGGAGGGAGGATGGCTTCACAGGAGGCAAGAGAGGATTTTGAGTGAGAATCTGTATTTTCAGGTTAATGAAGGGAGGGGTGTTTTTAAAAAGTAGAAAAAAATGAAAAAGCAAAAAGTATTCAGAAACGATGGAAGCTCATTTCCTGCTACCTTTGAGCACCTGGCTGAGCACAGTGACTGCTTTCCAGGAGAGTCACCATTTACTTCCTATTGTCTCCACTACCAACTTCTAAATCTTTCACTTCAAGAGCTGGTCAACAAGAGTAGACCATAGCTGCATTTTCAGTCTGCTTGCAAAATAAATTCCTTAGATAAAAGATCCAAGACAAAAACATCAAAGATGGTCAATGTAAGAAGCAATAAAAAAGGAAGTGTTAGAATAGTTGGGTATGAAAGTACATGTTTGGCCTCTAAGTGTCCAAACTGGTACAAGTGTAACAGAGGTTTAGATCATGGTAGCCACATGATAGCAAGGAATAAAATAAGGCTGGGGGCTGGTGGTGCACGCCTTTAATCCCAGCACTCAGGAGGCAGAGGCAGGTGGACCTCTGTGAGTTCGAGGCCAGCCTGGTCTACAGAGCAAGTTCCAGGACAGCCTCCAAAACAATACAGAGAAACTCTGTCTCAAAAAAAACCAAACAAACAAAAAACCCCAAAAAACAAAAAAACAAACAAACAAAAAAAGGAATAAAATAAGAATTCAGAAAACCATATTGATTTAACTTTGTCATAAAAAACTAAGTTGCTAAGATGAGAAGAAAAAGTCCTTCCTGAAAAGAAAATGGCAACTAATAGTAGTATGACAGCAAAAACTGGGCGAAAATGATTAATGAAGGCCAGAACTAATGCAAAAAATGGGAAAAGATATAAGATGTTTATGTAGTCTGAAAATATCTTTATGAGATACTAATTAGTTATAAATGCAAATATGTTAAGTTTGTAATAGGAGAACCCTGGCCAATGGCCAATATCACTGTAAAATAACCAAGTTAATCCTGTCAGTTTTGTTCAGGTTAAAAGAGACTCAGTGGAGGAATTGCCTAGCTCAGACTGGCCTGTGGATATGTTTAAGGGGATTGCTTTGAGGAACTTGTCTGAATCAGTGGTTCTCAACAGTCCTAATGAAGTGACCCTTTAATACAGTTTCTGAAATATTGTGGTGTGACCCCCCAACCATAAAATTATTTTCATTGATGTTCATATCTATAATTATAATACTGTTATGAATTATAATATAAATAATCTGATATGCAGAATATCTGATATGCTGCCCCTGTGAAAGTATTCTTTGGCTCCCTGCCTCCCAAAAAGGGACTGTGACCCATAGGTTGAGAAAAACTGGTCTACATTAAGTTGGTCCATGGGCATGTCTACGAAGGATTTTCTCAATTGGGCTAATTGGGGCCAGAAACCTCACTTTGAATGCAAGTGGTACCATTTCCTGTGCTAGGTCCTAGACTGAATGAGAAGAAAGGAGGAAATGAGCATAAAAACTCATGCATCCATCTATTTCACTCTGCTTCTAACATGGGTATGATGTGACTCATTGCTTCAAGGTCCTGCCACACTGACTTCCCCACAGAGTTGCATTGTTACCTGCAATTATGACGTTAAAACAAACCCTTTCTCCTTTAAGTAGCTTTTGTTGGAGTGTTTTATCACAGCTACAGGAAATGAAACTAGGACCAGGGGACGGGGGTGAGGACTTCCCAGACTAAATGAAGGTACAAGGACATGAGGCTTACATGAAGCATAGATCCACGATTTTTTAAAATTTACTTTTGCTGTAAAGAACACTAATGCTGTCATTGGCTAAATCTGAATAGATTTTGTAAATTAGATAATGCCCTTCCAACAGTATCAATGCTGTGATTTGATTACTGTTCTGTGGCTCTGTAGAAAGACCTTTGTTTTCCCAGAAATCACCAACTGATACTAGGGGAGGGGCAGCAGCTGTTGGCTTACTCTCCAAAGGTCTGAGGAGGGAAGAGTAATTAAGTAATGTGACAAAATGGTAACATTTGGGGAAAGAGATGACAGGCATAAAGGGATTAACTGTGTTCCTTTTTCAGCTTTCCTGTGGTCTGAATTAATTTCAGGGCACAAAGCTAGCAGCAAACACCCTGCTAAGGAAAGCTGACTAGAATATACCAATATGTCTTAGGATACCCAGAGCCATTAACTGTGTGACCTTAATCACTTTATGGGCCTCTCTGAGCCTTCATGCTCTACAACAGTACAGAATGGCACCTATTTCTCAGGCTGATGTAGAATATCTCACAGGGATACTGTCAAGTTCAACTTCCACAGTTTCCAACAACCCCTGAGTTGGCCCCAGATGCTTGGCCAACTTATCGATAAGGCTTTTCCCACACAATTTTCAAATTTCCAGCTTTACTCTCACCCTTGGCTAGATGGGATGGCTATGCAATTGGGTTCCGGCTTTTTCTTTAAAAGAATACTCTATAGAAAAATTAATGAATGAGAACATGAACAAAATGAGATCCAAACACTTCCACTTATTCTCTTCTGGCTCAAGGGATTATTCTCATGCCCAGCACAGTTTCTAGGCATTTGGAATATACGAGGAGAGAGAAGAAATAGAAATTCAAGGTGCAGTCTTGAGCTAGAAGATGATTCCAGGCATGGGACCAGGAGGAACTACAAAATAGGGGGACAGGCTTTGGCTGTGGTGGCACATACCCATTCATGTGCTTAAAAAAGGAAAAGAGACAACTTTGTTTACTTTAAAAATAACATATTTTTATTCATCTTGGAGAGTTTCTTTCAGTGGATTCTGATTACATACTCTCCTACTCTCCTCCAATTCATCCCAGATCCACTCCTTACCTCCCTACTTCTCCCAACTTTGTGTCCTCTTTCACAACAATTTGCGCTGCCCATCTATTCGTGGGTATGGGGCCATGCATTGGAGCATGGTTGATTGACCAGGGGCCACAGTGTTAAAGCAGACTGATTCTCCCTACTGTAGAAGCCATTGACTGTCAATAGATCCTCAGTTAGAGGTGGGGCTCCCCCTCCAGGTTGACTCGATCTTGTGCTGGTCTTGTGCACACAATCACAACTGCTGTGAGTTCATGAGTGTAGTGGTCCTGCCATGTCAGAAGACACTGTTTCAGTCCATTCCTCTGGACATGCAACTCTCATAATCTTTGAATTGCTGGGCTATGTTTTAATAAAAGTGTCCTTGCCACCATCCCTCTTCACTCTCATCAAGGTCCCACGTCTTGGAAGACTTCTAATTCACACCAGCCATTTCATCCCCTTTTCTCCACAAATATGCTGAAATAGGCTTGCATGATTGTGTCCTGTGCAGGACAAGGAAGAAGAAAAATCCATCACTAGTCCACACCACAGCTACCTTTGGGCAGGGATGGATTAAGTTAAAGTTGGGTGGGAAAATGATATTTGAAGAGCCTGGAGAACTCTGGGTTAAGCCTTACTCTTTAAAATGCAGAACTTCTAAATTGCACAGGTGGCTCCTGACCCCCATTAGCCCCAGAGCTCTGCACCGCTTTCTCCATAAAGCCGAGTTACACATCCTCTGTCCTCATTTTCAGTCTGGGAGAGTGAGGCTGATAGGAGACACTCACTTAAATTCATATAGTGGGTGGAAAAAGGCACAGATATTAGTAATGCAGAAAGCCCCTGTGCCTCTGATCCAATGTGGATAATTATCTTCACTTCCCCTCTCTTTGCTTTTCCCTGAAGGCTTCCTGGGATAAGCCACTATCTGCTCTTTAAGATGGCTACCTGCTGTCACTGAGTCCCTGGTCCTTATCGCAGAGTACATTGGTGGTGTTTTGAGATGCCATGTACTTGATCTTCTCCTACTCAGTCTAGTAAGCCCTTTGGGATCATTCAAGATAAAAACCATTTCACAAATGTAGCTGAATTACAGAATAAAATAGTTTATAGGGGACTTGAAGAAAATTACATTAACTTGTGTCTCGTTTTTTATGGAGTGCCACTGTTCAGATTGTTTTATAAGTATAGAGAGGGCCCACTGTGGATTTATTAGAGTTGAGTGATCTCCCATTTCTTTTTTTTCTGTGGCCTGCATTTCCTCTCCAGTGTTTGAGGATTACACTGTACAAATTGAGAGGCAGAGTATGGCTCACACAAAGTGACTCGGGAGGTCTCAAAAGCCCCCAGCTCCACCGGGTGCTGATTGTTCCCTGTGTGAACACACAGTGTGTGACTACCACAAAGGAACCAGTAATGTTGAATTGTCCTGTCCCACTGTGAGGACACACTGGGTGCCTCTGTTCTTCAGTGTGCCTTTGCAGAGGGCTTGCTATCACTTCCATAGGAGTTTGACTAAAGGGCTTCAGAAGCCAGGGAGGAAAGCACTGTTCCCCCTGGGCTTCCCACCTCCAAGGGAAATAGGTACTTCATGTTTCTCCCAGTACACACAGATTATTTAGCCATTTCCGGAACTGCTTCCTTCGTACTGGGGATTGTTATACGTGTGGAGGCAAACAGAAGTCAGCTATGAGCACTGTCCCTATGGAAAGTGTATTGTTACAAAGAAAGCAGGTTAAATCAATCATTATATAACAGAATACACAATAGTTGTCTACTGTGGTTTAGACATGAAGTAACCTTTGTAGGCTCACATGTTTGAACACTCTGCACCCAGCTAATGGGGCTGTTTTGGAAGATTACAGAGCATCTGTGGGGTGGAGCCTTGCTGGAGGTAGTGCATCACTGGAGGGTGAGCCTTGAGGTGTTATGGCCTGACCCCAACTTGCCATTTATTCTACTTCCTGAATGCAACAGGTAATGTGCTCATCCCGCTGCGTGATCTTGCCACCGTGACTTCCCTGCTGCCATGGTTTTCAGACATGTTGGACAACGTCTCCCTAGAACTATAGGCTAAAGTAACCCTTTCCTCCCTTAATTTCCTTTTGTGAGGACATTTTATCACAGCAACTGGAAAAGGTGCTGAGACACTGCCCCTTTGTCAGCCTGGCAGGTGGGTTGCAGGACTCCCGTATATACCAAGACCTACAGATGCCCAAATCCACTCTAGAAGAAAATGATGTCACATTTGAATAACATGTAGAGATTCTCTAGCCTTCTTTATCTTAATGTAATAGTAAGTAATACGTAAATAGTTATTATGCCAGTATCTATCTATTCAGCACATGAATATTTTCGTTTTTTAAATATTTTTGACCTGCAGTTAGACAAAAGCACAGATGGAAAATCTTGGACACGGAGGGCAAATGACATAAAATTACAGTTGTTATTGGATAAAAGGAAGGAAGTTAAGTTCACATATGAGAATGTCAGGAGGTGGTAACTTAATGAAAACATCAGATAAGGGGTACAGGAGGCCCCCCTACAGTGTGGAGGCCAAGGGGAGAGTTTATAAGGTTAGGATGGAGTGGAACCACAGTTGTAGGGACAGACACTACCCTGGGAAACCTGAGATGGTGTGATGGCTAATCTCAGTCACAACCTTGATGAGACCTAGAATCACCAGGGCTTCTGGGCATAGCTATAGGGAATGATCTTGATTAGTTACCTGAAGGGGGAGACCTGGCCACTGTGGGTGGTATCATTCCCTGAGATGGGATACTGGACTCTGTAAAAGGAAGAACATGATATAAGCACAAGCATCTGCCTTTCTCTGGGTCTTGACTATGGATGCAAAGTGAAAAGCTGCCTTAAGTGCTCCTGCCTCTGTGACTTCTCCACCAGAATGGACTTCAGCCTTAAAATGTGAACCGAAGTAAGCCCTCCTGGCCTAAATGGCTTTTGCCAGAGAATTTTATCATGGCAACAGACAAAGTGATTAATACAGATGGAAAGCTGCTTCTGGTGTGGACAGGGCTCAGGGAGGTGTGAAGATTCAGCTGTTCAGTGCTGAGGAGAGTTCAGGGGCCATGGAAGGCAGAAGCCCAGCTTTAGACTCAGGACATCTGCTCTGGCGCCTCAGCTGCAGCTCACAGCAGCCACTGCCAAAGCAGAATCCAGCATGACACACTCTGGCAACGAAGCACCTCTCTGTATTACCACATTCGTACCCCGAATCACAACATAAAACAGAAACACGTGTACTCAGAATGATTTGCATTGAGAGCTCCCTGTAATTAAAAACCTCAATGGATATGTTTGCATTAGCCATTTTAAAACAGAGAATACTTCACAACAGACCAGCACAAAGAACAAGGCTCTTTTACAACGTGACAAAGAAACACTGGGGAGATACTAGAAGGGAATCTAACTGAGACTTTGACCCCTTGTCTCTTTCTGAGGTGCTGCTTTCTTCAGGAAGCCTAGAAAGTGATAGAGGATGCTCTTGAATATGGTTGAGCTTTGTTTTGAGCTTTGATTGGTGACTTTGCAACATTGTTCACTGGGCACTTTTGTAGATCCCATCCTGCCTCTGTCTCTAGCTTCCCACCTCTCTTTCTAGCTCCTGACCCCTACTGCTGCCTCCACCTCAAGCTTTCCACTTGGAAGTCTAATGGGCAGTACAACAATGATGGCACTCACTCTTTGCCAGCTCCTGCCCAGTGTATGAGTTCTCAAGGTAAACAGAGTTGACTTCAAGTTCAAAGCCCAGTGACCTTCATCCACCCCTCCTTGTCTCTTTATAAGAAAAGAATTCTCCAGTAACCACCCATTGCATGTTCAGCATCTGCCCCAACCAACACTTGTCCCTCACACTGCAACACCATCTCCTGGTATGCTGTGACCCCCTCACTCACTCTCTCCTAGACTCTGGAAAGCACTCTCTTATCCTTGACTTCTGTGCTGCCTTCCCTAAAGTCATTCTTGACTCACCAGCCTAGGGCTGTCTCTAAGAAACAAATAGGGTCTTATTAATTACTTCATGGCTCAAATTTTGCTAGTAAAATATACAAGGTGCAGATACTTTTGTAACATGTATGTATGTATGTATGTATGTATGTATGTGTGTGTGTGTGTATGTACGTCATTACCATATAACCTAGGCACTACACTTTTGGGCATTCATCTCACAGAACAAAGAAACACCTGGACACGTGTTCAGCGTCCCCTTATTAATCTCTAAAGGATTGAAAACAAGCCAGAAATCCTTCAGAACTGTGTGAATGGTTGAACAAATGGTGGCCCATCTACATCATGGAATACTATTCTGCAATACAAAGGAATTTGTAAACACACAAAGCAAGATGAACTTGGTGGGAAGATTTAAAGTTGATAATCAAGATTTCCTAGATGAGCACAACATAGGCAGCAGATTTCAGGGCTAAGGAGATGAGGCATTTAGTAAAGTGTTGCCATGCAAGCCTGAGGACCTGAGTTGGGAGTCCTAGAACCCAGGTAAAAATCCAAGCATGGTATCGTGATCTATAATCCCAGAACTCGGAGGCAGAGAGAGGAGGATCCCTGTAGCTTGCTGGCCAGACTATGAAGCTGAAATGGTGTACTCCAGGTTCAGGGAGAGACTGTCTCAAAAAATAAAGTGGAGAATGATTAAGAAAATACACAATGTTGACCTCTGGTCTCCACACAGATAAGCACCCTATCTCACCTCCTCTTTCACACACACACACACACACACACACACACACACACACACACACACACACACACACAAATAAAAAATAAAATAAACCTACAAATTTCCCAAAGTTGTAATAATGATAACAGCAAAACAAACAAACAAAACCACTAAAAGGTATGAATTGTAGTAAAAATACTGACCCACCTTTTACAAGGTGCTTTTTCCCTGCCAGTCATTTCCTCCATGGTTCCTCCATCTATTTCTGCCAATCCTTGTGAGAAAAGCTAAGAGAGGCTAAAGTACTGGCCAGTGTCACACCATGGGTGAGAGATGCACACAAATGTGTGTGCTTGGTCAACATAAGAAATGTGTTCTGAAGACTGGGGTGACAGATGGAAGGTATGTGGGAAGTGTTTACACTTTCTGAGCTCATCATTTGCAAGTGGTCATGTGACTACCACCCTCCTAGGAACCTTTATATACCCTGATGTTCCAACATCTGACACTATTGGTTTGAAAATTTGTTCATTTGGGTAAAGCTTGTGTGACTCATGCCCCTTCCATGCTTCCAAGATTGTACATGACTAGAAGGGAAATTAACTCATTTCCACAAGATTATTTTTTATAAAAACTAAAGACTAGAAATTACTATTTGCTCCCTAAGGTAAGACCAATATTTCCCAATTTACTCAGACTAACAGATGGTCACACATGATCATTTGCTGACCAATGAAATAGGAGCAGAAGGGGCTTGTGTCATTTTCCAATCTACATCCCAAGGGAAGGGATTTGCTGCTTCTGCAGCATCCCATTAAAATGTGGTATTGAGACTTCCTGCCCTGGGGTCTGTGGGCAGATCGACTCAGCCCCTGAGGACCAAGAAACCCTGAGTCTGCTGAGATTGCTGGGCTACTCGTGCCCCCACGCAGGGCAGAGGTGAGCTGCTTTGGCCCCTGCCTTGGGCCCAACTTCTGCCTGCCCACTCTGGGAACTCCCATCCTGGGGTCTGCAGGCAGTTCGACTCAGCCCCTGAGGATCAAGCAACCCAGAGTCTGCTGACATCTCTACTCTAGTCTCACTCTCACCCACCTGAAGAGAGAGTGCCTAGTACCCACCTGCACCCACGTTGAGACCATCAGAGTATCAGAGCCAATTGCACCCACTGGAAGAGAACCTTGGAGCCATATACACCAGGAAAGGAAGAGAGAACACCTGCACCCACAGGAAGAAGAGATGGGAAGACGACAATATAAGAACATATCCAACAACAGGAAAATCAATATGACACCAGAGTCTAGGGACTCTACACCAGTAACATCCCAACACAGATGAAGCAGAAGACAGCAACCTTAAAAACAACTTCATGCAGATGATAGAGACCCTAAGAGAGGAAATAATAAAATCCTTCAGAGAAATGGAAGAAAAGACAAACCGAAAGATGCAAGAAATCAAGGAAAGCCAAGGAAATACAATCAAACAGCTGAAGGAAACAGTTCAAGACCTGAAAACTGAAATAGAGACAATAAGGAAACACAAACTGAGGCAATTCTGGAAGTGGAAAAGCTGAGTAAACAATCAGGACCCACAGATGCAAGCATATTCAAGAGAATACAAGAGATTGAAGATAGAATCTCAGACACTGAAGATATACTAGAGGAAATAAATAATCAAGCAAAGAAAATCTTAATTCCAACAAATCCTTAACACAAAATATCCAGGAAATATGGGGCACCATGAAAAGACCAAACCTAAGGATAATAGAAGGTGAAGAAACCCAACTCAAAGGTGCAGAAAATATATTCAACAAAATCATTGAAGAAAACTTTCCCAACCTAAAGAAAGGCATGCCAATGAAAGAACAAGAAACCTACAGAACACCAAATAGAGTGGACCACAAAAGAAAAACCCCTCGTCATATCATAATTAAAACACCAAACATACAGAATAAAGAAAGAATATTAAGAGCAGCAAAGGAAAAAGGCCAAATAACATATAAAGGCAAACCTACCAGAATTATACCGGACTTCTCCATGGAAATTCTGAAAGTCAGAAGGACCTGGATATATATTCTACTTACTCTAAGAGAACACAGATGCCAGCCCAGACTACTATACCCAGCAAAGCTTTCAATCACTATAAATGGAGAAAACAAGATATTCCATGACAAAACCAGATTTAAACAACATGTAACCACTAATCCAGCCCTATAGAAAGTACTGGAGCCAGGCATTGGTGGCACACGCCTTTAATCCCAGCACTCGGGAGGCAGAGGCAGGTGCATCTCTGTGAGTTTGAGGCCAGCCTGGTCTCCAGAGCAAGTGCCAGGACAGGCTCCAAAGATACACAGAGAAACCCTGAATCGAAAAACCAAAAAGAAAGAAAGAAAGAAAGAAAGGAAGGAAGGAAGGAAGGAAGAAAGAAAGAAAGAAAGAAAGAAAGAAAGAAAGAACTGGAAGGAAACTCCAACCTAAGGAAATTAACTACACTCATAAAAACATAGGCAATAGATAATCCCACTTTACTAAAACCCAAAAGAAAAATCAGTGTAAATCCATATACAATACCACTACCAATAACAAATCAAAAACAAACAAAAATAAGCACTCAATGGTCCTTAATTTCCCTCAGTATTAATGGTCTTAACTCACCTATAAAAAGACACAAGCTAACAGAGTGGATACGAACACAGAATTCATCCTTCTGCTGCATACAAGAAACACACCTGAAATTCAAAGACAGACATTACCTCAGAGTAAAAGGTTAGGATAAGATATTCCAATTAAATGGACCCAAGAAATGAGCAGGGGTAAATATCCTAGTATCTAACAAATTAGACTTCAAACTAAAATCAAGAAGAAGGTCATTTCATATTCATCACAGGAAAAATCCATCAGGAAGAAGTCTCAGTTTTAAACATCTATGCCCCAAATACAAAGGCACCAATGTTTGTAAAAGAAACATTATTAAAACCCAAATCACAAATAAGACCTCACACAGTTATAGTGGGAGACTTCAACACTACACTCGCACCACTGGACAGGACCACCAGACAGAAGTTTAACAAAGAGACAAAGGAACTAAAAGAAGTTATGACCCAATTGGGATTAACAGACATCTATAGAACATTCCATCCAAACACAAAAGAATATACCTTCTTTTCAGCATCACATGGAACCTTCTCTAAAATCGACCACATACTCGGCAACATAGCAAACCTCAACAGGTACAAAAAAATTTGAATAACCCCCTGTGTCTTATCAGATCACCATGCTTTAATGTTAAAATTCAAAAACAACACAAATTGCATAAAACCTACCTACCAACTAATGAAAATTGAACAACACACAATTGCACCATTCCTGAGTCAAGGAAGAAATAAAGAAAGAAATTAAAGACTTCCTAGAATTCAATGAAAATGAAGCTACAACATACCCAAACTTATGGGACACTTACGGTATTGGCACAAAAATAGGTAGGTAGACCAATGGAATCGAGTTGAAAACCCTGATATTGACCCTCACACCTATGAACACCTTATTTTTGACAAAGAAGCTAAAGCTATTCAATGGAATAAAGAAAGCAGCTTCAACAAATGGTGCTGGCATAACTGGATGTTGGCATGTAGAAGACTGCATATAGATCCATGTTTATCACCAAGCACAAAATATAAGTCCAAATGGATCAAAGACGTGAACATAAGCCCAGCCACACTGAACTTATTAGAAGAGAAAGTAGGAAATACCCTTGAACGAATTGGTACAGGAGAACACTTCATGAACATAACACCAGTAGCACAGACACTGAGATCAACAATTAATAAATGGGACCTCCTGAAACTGAGAAGCTTCTGTAAGGCAAAGGATACAGTCAACAAGACAAAACCACAGCCCACGAATGGATTGGGGAAAGATATTCACCAACCCCTCATGTGACAGATGCTGATCTCCAAAATTTACAAAGAAATCAAGAAACTAGTCTCCAAAACACCAAATAATCCAATTAAAAAGTAGGGCACATAACTAAATAGACAGTTCTCAATAGAGGAATCCAAAATGGCTGAAAGACACATAAGAAAGTGTTCAACAACCTTAGCCATCAGAGAAATGCAAATCAAAGCAACTCTGAGATACCATCTTACTCCTGTCAGAATGGCTAAAATAAAAAACACCAATGACAGTTTATGCTGGAAAGGATGTGGAGAAAGGGGAAAACTCCTCCACTGCTGGTGGGAGTGCCAACTTGTACAGCCACTTTGGAAATCAGTATGAAGATTCCTCAGAAAAAATGGGAATCTGTCTACCACAAGATCCAGCAATTCCACTCTTAAGCATATACCCAAAAGAAGCACATTCATACAAGGACAACTGTTCAATAATGTTCATCACAGCATTATTTGTAGTAGCCAGAACCTGGAAACAACCTTGGTGCCCCTCAACTGAAGAATGGATAGAGAAAATGTGGTACATTTACACAATGGAGTACTACTCAGCGGGGGAAAAACAAACAAACAAACAAACAAAGAAAACAATGGAATCTTGAAATTTGCAGGCAAATGGATGGAACTAGAAGAAACCATCCTGAGCAAGGTAACCCAGTCACAAAAAGACAAACATGGTATGTACTCACCCATATGTGGATTTTAGACATAGAGTAAAGGATTATCAGCCTACAACCCACACTGCCAGAGAAGCTAAAAGAGGGACATACATGGTCCCCTGGAGAAGCGGAAAGGGACAAGATCTCCTAAGCAATTTCAGAGCATGAAGGGAGGGGAGAGGGAACTAGGAGAATTAGAAGGGGAGAAGAGGAGGGTAAGGAAGACATGATGGTAGAGGGAGCTGGGGGAAGTACAGAAGAGATCAAGATAAGAGATACTATAATAGAGGGAGACATTATAGGTTTAAAGAGAAATCAGGCACTAGGGAAATGTCTGGAGAGCTACAAAGATGACACCAACTAACAATCTAAGCAACAGAGGCTACCTTACATGCCCTCCTCTGATAATGAGGTTGATGACTAATTCATATGCCATGTTATAGCCTTCATCCAGCAGCTGGTGGAAGTAGAAGCAGACACCCACAGTTAAACCTTGAACTGAACTGAAATCCAGTTGCAGAGAAGGAGGACTGATGAGCATAGGGGTCCATACCAGGCTGGTGAAACCCACAGCAACAGCTGACCTGAACAAGGGAGAGCTCTTGGTTGCCAGACTGATAGCTGGGAAACCATCATGGGATTGATTCAGACCCCCTGAATGTAGGTGTCAGTGAGGAGACCTTGGAAATCTATGGGGCCCCTTGTAGTGAATCAGTACTTATCCCTAGCATAGGAATGGACTCTGGGAGCCTATCCCACATGGAGGGATACTCCCTGAGCCTACACACAGGGGATCGGCCTAGGCCCTTTCCCAAAGGATATGACAGACTTTGAAGACCTCCTATGGAAGGCCTCACCCTCCCTGGGGAGCAGAAAGGATATGTGATAGGTAGGGTTTTATTTGAGGGGGTTGGTAAGGGAGAAGAGGAGGGAGAAGTACCTGGGATTGACATGTAAAATAATCTTCTTTCTAATTAAAATGAAAAATTAAAAAAAATAGAATGTGGTATTGAGTAACCTAGGACCAGCAGCAGAGGCAGCAATCTGAGGAGGCCAGGGAAAATGGCAGAGCCAGGCCTTTATGATCTAGCCTCCTTGTCAGTCCTACTCTAATGGAACTGCTCTTGGCAGCACTCTTTCTACCTTTTCTCTGAGTTGCAGCTCCCTCAAGTCCCTGCTGCAGCCAGGACTGCTTTGCCTAAACTACCACACAAGTGAGACCCACCCAAGTATCTCACTGAAGCCACTGAAATTGGCGTCTTTGCTGTAAAGTCTTTATCCCATCCTCACTAATGTGAAGAGGGCTGGAAACCCACCAGACTTAAAGAGTACACCTTAAAGTTCATCGTAAGCCAGGTCTGCCTGGCATGTTCCAGGGATGGTTTACTTTGGCTTGACTTTGAGCATCCCCCAAGAGGGCTGGTGAGAGCAGAAACAGAAGCATCATCAGTAGCTGGGTCACAAAGGGTGTGCCCTACTGTGTAACAGAAAATGAACCTGAACCTGGAATGATGATGATCTAGGAAGAGTTCTACAGAGGGGTGGCATGATTACTCTTGGGTCTCAGACACTCCCATCACCTGTTTTCTGGACCAGAGGTTGAAAAGACTACCCTCAAAGAGAGACCCTTGCAAGGCAGAAAGAAAGGTAGCTGAGATACAGGGTGACGTTAAGGATGAAGAGAAGCAGGTATGTATGTCCTGGAGACACATATGAGTCCTGGCCTTTAAGGTTTCATAACTGATGGTAGATAGGTGAAAGAAGCTGGAGAAGGGAGCAAAAATCACCCAAACCCATGTTAGACAAAAGCAGGGTAAGAGGCACCATTGGTCTGCTAAAGTATGAAGTGTACCCCAGGGGATAACATAGATTTAAGACTGGGCTGAGGGTAGTGGTGGCTGATGAGAATTAATTTTGAGGCTGTAAAATTATTTTTTTAGTCACAGATCTGTATTTTCTCACTAGACATCAACCAGATGTTAGCCAACAATAAGCAAACAAATAAATAAATAAATAAACCCATGACCAAATGAAAGTGCAACATGGACAATTATGTCATAGCAAAGCCTTCACTCTGTGTGTGTGTGTGTGTGTGTGTGTGTGTGTGTGTGTGTGTGTGTGTCCATGTGCATGCATGGATATGCCTGCACATACATGTGTAAATATATATGGAGGCCAGAGGACAAACCTGGATATCTGACCTCAAGAAGCATCCATCTTATTTGAGATCCAAGCTTCTCACTATGATTGTGATTTGCTGATTCAGCTAGGTTCTCTGGCCTAGGAATCTCAGAGATTCACCTGCCTCCACCTCTCATGGTAGAACTACATGTGCTGGGGACTGAACCCAGGTCTCAGTGAGTGAATGATTGAAGGCACTTCACTGACTGAGAAATCTCCCCAGCCCAAATTAGCATTTTTATTAACCACAGGAACTGGCTAACATTATGTTTCCCAAATTCTCAGAATATTGTGGGGGAAGGAAGACCTTTTCTAGATACCATCATCTTCATCGGCTCTCATTGATTGTCTTCCGACTGAGCAGGTAGGTACTGCACTTTCCTGTGTGTATCTCTTTCGTGTGTGGCTCACCATTAGCCAAGCCGAAAACCTGGAGATACAGTGGTTCTGGGTGGAGCCAGCCTTCAGCAGAGTGAATTACAGGTCTGTAGTAATTCTTGCTATGAGGATGGGCTCAACAATGGCTACACAGCACATCCCCAGGAGCAGCTCCCACCAAATATTACTTCCTCCAACTGGACTGTGTCTGTCTTTATTTTCCTACTGCCTTCGCAGTACCTAACACAGCACTGGGTTCACAGTAGGTGCTGAACACAAACAATAAGGAGTCCATGTTTAATAAACTGCCACCCATCTATGCTTTAAATTCTAGCTATTTAGGAATTGTGAGCCAAAAATATAGTGGATGCAAACATGCATCATTACACCCAGTAGGGTTAGGCAGACTATGTGTAATCATAAACTAAAGAGATAACAGTCAGGCTGAAACATTCATTATTTAAAATGAAATGCAAGACCTGCAGGTACCGAGGCCAGCTTGAGTCACCTCCAATTGGGTGCTCATCATGTCCCTCCCAAATGTCTTTGCAACGTAGAAATCAGGCTCTGCAACTGTGTGGTAGCGATTTTTCTCCTCTGCCAGAACAGTGTGAGGCATGCAGCTTGCTTAATTGAACAGCAGATTAAAGCCATCAATAACCACTCGAATTGCTTTAGGAAAAAAAATCTTGGCAGTGCCTCAAAAGGTTAAAAATAGAGTCACCATAAAACCTAGCAATTCTCCTCCTAGGTAGATAACAGAGAGAAATGAAAATGTGTCAATATGAGACTTATACGCAAAATTATATAGAAGCAAGATTCAGAAAAGCCAAGAAGGGGGAAGAACTCTATCAACTAATAAACACATAAAAATGTGGTATATCCATACAGTGGAATATTATTTGACAATAAAAAGGAATGAAGTATAGGTAGTGGCCACAAAAAGATACATTTTAAGAACATTATTTTTAGTGAAAGAAGACAGATTCTCCAAATCACACATTCTGTGACTCTGTTAATATGAAATTCTCATAAAAGACAAGCCCATAAAAACATGGAAAAAGGAGTCCATGCACTATGGATGTAATGGAGGAAATGGGGCATGACTACAATGCATATAGGATTTCTTTTGGGCTGATGAGAACATTCTGAGATTGATTGTGGTGATAGGTTCATAACTGTGAATACACTGCAAACCACAAAACTGCACATTTTAAATGAATGAATTGTATGGAATATGAATTACAGCCCAGAAAATGCTGATGCATGAAAAATATAATTCTACCACTCCCCAGTCTTTTGGTAAAGATGAAGTGTTTTTATTCTTTTAAAGACTTCAAAAACAAGACCTCATTGCTGGTAGATTCTAAGTCAGCCATCATTATAAAGAGGTCATAACAAAATCCCATGGGACAGTCCATACAAGTACAGTGACTTCACACAGATTCTTTTAGCTTACAGCACCTTGGTTTCTTCACCTGGGAAGCAGAGTGCAGCTAATGGAAGCTGCCTCATTCTCCAGGATCAACAGAGCCTGTTTCTTTCTACCCTTCCCACTCCTGGAACTTACACATGGCACCTCCCCCAATCAGGTAAATTAGAAGCTCTGTGCCTGAAGAGACATTTCTCTTGTCCATCATCAATATCCAACCTCCTTGTGAGTGACATAGAGCAATCTAGGTGTGTCCCCACCTGGCCTCCTTCCCTTCCCCAGACAAATCCTCCACTCCTGACCAATGGCCCCTGGCATCACTTCTTACACAAACATTGTACATAGAACCCCTTGTTTAACTTGGCACTGAGGGAGACCAACCCTAAACAAAGTCATCAGGGTGCCTTCTCCATAGGTCCAAGGGAGGAATAAAAGAAGATATCACACATGAAATGTTCCAGTATTATGCCCAGCCACTGACTAACTGTTGACTCCATTGCTATTACTATGTTTATGGCTACTATTGAAAATAAGAAATTGACTTGAATTTTTCTTGGTCCATCTGGAAGCCTGCCTCAGCCTCATGGCACACATTATCACTGGGCTTCTTATCCCACTACTGAGAACCTAGCTAATTATTTTCCCCAGTGAACTCTTGGTTTTCAAAGACTATCTAGCAAGTGCATGGCTTGAGTAATAATTCATTTTCTCACTCATGTTTTATTAATCAAAAACAGAGAACTGCCAATCAGAGCTTCCCATCAGGCAGACCTAATATCATTTCAATCAACAACAAAGAACCTTGATGGTTTTGTTAGTGTGAGAGGCTTTATCACTTGTAAAAGTATGATTAGATTAGATTTGCTGAAATCTTATAAATGGCTCCCAGACTGATCTCCACTGCTATAATGTCTCTTAAGACACAGAAACTCCATGTTGACAATCACTGATCTAATAAAATTCATTAAGAGATATGCTTGTTTTGTTATAAAAGTTGGAGCAATAAAACCTTTATCATCATATTGGCAATAACCTTTATTTGTATTATGAGAAAATAAAGGATAAATGGCTGTTTAGTATGTGGTTTGTTTGTGCTTTTTTTACATTGACCTTTTTACAGTGAAATAATTTCATATCTAAGAGTGGCTGGATTACATTAAGATGCTGAGCCATTTCAGGTCCCCCACTAGAGCACTGTGAGATTATAGTCTATGGGGAAAAGGCAATGTGAAAGAGAGACAATAGAAAGAAAGGAAGGAAAGAAGGAAGGAAGGAAGGAAGGAAGGAAGGAAGGAAGGAAGGAAGGAAGGAAGGAAGGAAGGAAGGAAGGAATAAAAACATCTAAGGGCAGCAGCAAGGAGGGTGGTTCAGCTTTCTGCTGCTTAGAGCAAATGCCATTTGCTGGCACAATGTTCAAACAGATGTGCTGGGTACATGGCTGGGCTCTTCTGATTCTATTTCCTTTCTTTGCCCTGCTCTGTCCTTGGGCAGAGCACCTGGCAGCCTTGTCTCCTGACTTCTAGCTGGGCTGGCAAATTTGGGGCATCTGCTAGAGATCAGAGATGGAGGAGATGTGGTATCTTTTTCTCCTGGTTTCTTCCCTGAGGGCACAAAGCTCGCTGCATCTTAACCTAGCAGCATTTTGTCCATAGGTAACTTCACATCCTGCTCTGGTTATTACACCCCTTCTTTATCTTGTAAGATCTATGGCAAGAGTGATAGCATACTATTTACAGATCCAAGATGCTGACCCACTCTTTGTAGTTTCCCTGTAAGTTGCTCATACCTTGGTCAAGTGGGATTTACTGTGTTTTTGATACTATGTGGTGCTCCATGTCCTCAGCCAGGACTCTGACTGACCATCTATAGTGACCCTACCCTGAAACAGAAGGGCAGGAGACCCAGTTTGATACAACATTTCTGGTCAGCATCTTTCAGTTCAGGAAAAATGTAGGATAATGGAATTAGATCTGCAGGGGAATATGGCACATCCAGCCTGCCAGGGTTCTTACTGTATAAGATAAATGACTCACATAAAGTTCAAGGTTAGTGTGAGATTCAACTAGAAGGGTCTACAGAATACTCTAAGCACCATGCCAAATACATCATAAATAATTAATAGACACTAACTACTGATCCTATATTCTAAGGTCTGCAGGAAAAAATGCCTATTCATTCCATCTTTGCTGGCAACAGCAACCATTTCTTCTCATATTATTTGGATCCAAATTCATATTAGAGCCATCACTGCAGGTAACATGAAGACATAACTGCAGGAGCACTAGCCAGCAATTCACTGGGAGCTTTATGATTGCCAGGAACTGTGTTCATAATTGTCTAGTCCTTGCCTCATAGAACACACTGGCTCTATAAAGGCAGTCATTTCAAACTATCTTTCCAACTGAGGCTAGCAGACACAAGAAATCTTCCCACATGTAAGCTGTACAAACCTGGTGGAAATGGCATTTGATGTCTGTGTACCATACAGGCAACATCCAGGCTCCCATGTTCAAGACAATATCAGCAAAGCTAATTTTGAGCAAGTTGATGGGCATGGAGTCAGGTTGTCTAAGAAGGGAAATGTCTATGCATTTATCATTGTCAAAATTTCTTTCGAGAAACTATGCTGTAATTGTATATTGAATTCTGCTCCAGCCCTATGTTCCAAAGATACAAACATCAAAGTGACATGTGCTGAGATTGTGACCCTGTGTGGGGAGTGGGGCAGCAGGGTGTGCTTATAAAATTTTCATTGAGCAAGAATGACAAACATATGTGGTGGTTTACTGGCCTCAATTCTTTGTGGCACCTCTGTGGCTTCTGGGAAAGAACTAGAATATTCAGGAAGAAACAATGAGTCTCCTGGGTCCCAGGGGCCTTACAGCTAAGTCAGTTGGAGGATTTATGTCCTTTATGTCCTTGCACAGTCACCAAATCCCCACTGGGAGACAGTTACAGACACCAAGCAAGCAAAAGTTAAAGAAGTCCTCTGTGGCTCCCTGTGATTACACAGAGCCCATGGTCTTTCTGGGCCACACTCAGAAGCCTCTCAGTGAGACAAGGCAAGCCTTGGAAGGGTTCCTCTACAAGATATGAGTGCCTGGCTACTGCAAACTGAGTTGGGTCATGGTCTAATTTCAGGAGCTACTTGTAAGTCCTTCTTGGTGATGCTTGAGAGACGACAACACCATTCCTACTTCAGGTTTAATGATGTGAATGGCTCAAATCAGCACCCATTGCCACCCCCATGCTTCCAGGCCAGGGACAGCCTATAGGACATCGATTGATTCTGTCATTTCAGTCAATGGTCAGGTACTTTACAGAGTACAGGCATGCCTTTCATCTTCAGAGACTGAGACAGGGTCAGAGAAGGGTAGGAAGAGGAGGTAGCATTTGGCCAGCTCAGTGGTTACATCTACTTTTGTAGATGACAAAATACCTATACACACATACATGCCTGCATATGCACATGCACACAACCTCACATATACTAACATGTGGTAATTCTGTACTCAACAAGATGGCACTAGGCAATGACTATGAGAAAGTATATCAATGAAAACATTCCAGAAGGCTCACACATTCCCATGCCCTCATACAACTGGGTTTCCTTCTCATGAGTCATACCCCTTTGCATTTCAAACATAATTATTATCATTGATATGAGTTGATGTATGCTTTCTACACCTCAAAAAGACAGTTTTTAGAATTCTAACCCTCTATGACCTTATTTAGAGGCATGCTCTTTATGAAGCTAATAAATGAGGTCATAAGGAAGATCTCTGCAACAATATGGTGCCTTTATAAAAAGGGAAAGTTGGGTTGTCAGACAGACATGCACACAGGAGGGATGGCACATGGAGGTGAAGTCATGGATGGGTGATTCATCTATAAGCCAAGGATGCTGGACAGTCAGCACACCAACAAAAGCAGGAAGATGGTCATGGGTAGGTTTTATATCACTTCCCATAGAAGGAAAACTCTTCCCACACCTTGATCTTGGTCTCTTAGTCTCTAGAAGTGATTGATAAACATTTGTTGTTATTAACCTACAAGTTTTTGGCACTTTGTTATTGCACCTTTAGGAAATGAATCCACACAGCAATAGTCTTTTCCTTTCCTGCTAGCTACTAGTCAAGAGTGGATTCTGGCTGCTTACTCCCGTGAGGAACCCAACTGATTCCACAAGGCAACCACAGGGCATGTAGCTTGTGATATTGAATGGCATTTTTATATATTTGCATAAGTATTATGGTTCTTTATCAAACAGCAATGGTATGTTGGAAAACAAAGTGGTTGCAGTGGCCGTCAAAGAGATCATGGTGATGCATTTAGACCAAAGGGCAGATGAGCCCACCATAGCAATCCCTCCAGATGCATGAAGGTGAGGAGCGCAGCTTGCTACAAAGAAAGTGGCATTTCTCTAATATCAGCACAAAATGCCAACAAAACAAAACAACAAAAACAAAACAAACATATGCCTTTAAGAGTAAATAACATCATTTTGTCTCAGACCCTCCCATGGAAAAGATAATTATAAAAAACAAAAGCATGCATTAAAATATTAACCCTGGTAAAATAGCCCAGAGAACCGATATTCAGCAGGCTGAATACTATGCCTCTAACAGATTTATCTGGCCATGACTATTCTGCACAGTTATGCATGGATGTGCCCTTATTGCAATTGGATCTTTGTAGATGGAATTAAGTTAGGGTGAGGTCTTTAGGGAAGGTCCCAATTCCTTAAGATTAGCGGTTGTTTTTTTTTATATAAAAAGTAAGAAATATCACATGAAGACACAGACATCCAGAGAGAGTTCATAGGCACTGATAGAAGAGACTCGGCTGCAAATCAAGAAAAACCTGGAGCCACCTGAGCTGACCTTCCAGGGACCATCCTCTCAGGACTCTGACAGCACCTGGTGTGGGGCTTCTGACCCTTGTAGCTGCCTGAAAATGCATTTTGTTGCTGAAACTACCTGGTTAGTCATAATTCATTACCATAGCCCTAGGAAATTAATAACCCTCTTCAAAATCTCTCTAGAGTGGAGGAGGCAGCTCAGTCAGCAAAGAGCTTTCTGGGTAAGCATGGGCTGATTTGGAGCCCCAGAAACCATATAAAAATCTAAGTATTGTGGTACAAGCTTGCAGTCACAACACCCGGGAGGTGGAGGAGGATAGATCAGGCTCCCTGGCCACCCAATATAGCTCAATTGCTAAACATAGTGAGGGATTGTTTAGTTATGATTTCTAACACTTTGACCAGAAGAAAGGAAAGGGTTTATTTCACTTATACTTCCCCTTGCTGCTCTTCCAAGACATGAGTTCAGTTCCTAGCACCTACCTACAACACACCCACCTACAAAGATAGCACCAGAGAATACAGTGACTTATTCGGGACTCCATTGGCACTGCACTCATGTGGCCCATTCATGTGCATGTGCATGTGCATGTGCATCCCCCCCCCCCCCGCACACACACACTTTGAAAAGAAGAATTAACGTTTATAGTACCTTGGTGACAAAACATTGGGTTTTCCACAATCATAGCAGAGCATTGGTTTATTTAAAGTCAGGAGGACCAGATGCCTGGTGCTTTCCACACATTGTCAGTAAATGCCCTGCTTTTGAGTGGTGTTAAAAGGGTAGCAGAGAAAATTAGAGGAAGGGCAAGGCCTTCTATGCAACATCTTTGAAAGTGACTAATAGCAAAGTTTGTCTGATGCTCTGTCCCTTTAGCAACTCTGTTCTTGCAGGGAAATAAATAAAATGAAAGGTCACCATCATGGTTTCTGAAGAGTTCTTCCTTCTCTTTTCTGAGTTTCCCTTGCCTTTCATCTCTCAATTGTTCTAAATAATGACTTGTTTGTTCTAAAAATAGTTCTTCTGCAAGGATGATGCAGAAATTGATTTGCTGGGGTATGTTAGCAGGGACATGCTAAGCACTATAGTGGAAGGAGAGATAAAGAAATCTATGAAAACATGCCCTGTGTTAAATTTACTATGGCTGAGCCAAGAAAATCATCCTTAATATTTTTAGCATGAGATTAATGTATTTGTAGACAATTTTAGAATATAAAGAAGTCTAAATTGAACATCTGTTTCCCTGTCTTGGTCTTAGAGTCAACCTTCTGGCTTAAAAATATAGAAAGCAAGATTTGGTGGAGTAAATACATAATTTTGACTTATATAGATGATTTGCTTGTGGAGCTTAGGGTATCAAAGTGGTTTTTCATTTCTTTGTTTTGACAGAAGATTAACTTTAGAGTTACTGACTCTATTAAGCACTGTGCGACAATGTCTTTCAATGTCCATTAAATAATGCTTAGTACAGTAAATGTTAAATTACCAAGTTACATCTCCATAAATACATGTGAAGTCCACATGAATGCCAAATGAATCCAATATGGTCATTTCTATTACAATAAATGCCAAATGAATTCAGAGCAATGAGACACTTAAAATGTCAAACACTTCCAACTAGTCTCATCACGCATTCATTACTGTGGTATGACATCCATACTGTCAGGGTTTCCACTTTAAATACCATTTCTCAGCTATCCCTAATAAAATTCCTCTTGAGCAGTGGGGTCCCACTGAAAATATGGAAGGCAAACTCTAAACCTGGGATGGTATCATCAAAACAGCCTTTCTGAACCACGATCCCAACCCCTACCCTGACACTTGCCAGCTTAATATTTGAGTAAAACACAGACAGAACATAGAGCTATGGCTTCTAAAATTTTATATATGGAGAAAGATTTTCATCTGGTAGGCTATTTCTTGAACTTCTTGGAAGAGGAGTCTTTTCATGACCCACCTTTGATAAAATGCACTTAGTTGTATATTGGTTTCAGGAACTGAGATATTGAGGGGGACAGTCGAGGCAACATTACAGAAGACACAAGGACAATAGCTAATCCCATGACATACATGATAGTTCATTCTCCCATGGTCATTCCCAAATCCTTGCTCTGAAGCTGCAGCTATGTTTTCAATGTTCTGAAAATGTATATATCCCCTTTTGCCATCACCTATCCTGTAATTCACATCATCCCCATTTGGAGGGTAGGAAGCAGAGAGGTCACAGAAGTGAGGAGGAAGACAGCCAGAGAAGCAAAAAAAGAGGCAGATGCTGTAACCAGAATCTAAAGTTGTAGTAGCATGAACCCCCAAGCTCTTGTTGAGGAGTAATGGGATCCTACAGGCTTATAATTAAAATACAAACTGGCTATTTTTTCTGTCAGCTGACCAGCATTTGACCGTAATCACAGTCCAAGGAAGAGAAATCCCTCCAGACTCTAAAACATTTGCTGTCATTTAATATCTACATATAAACACTGCCTTCTATACTTAGCAACAATGCAACTGTGTAATCTAATCTGTTATAACAATTTTGCAACATGTGTATATATGCAATATAAATGTAGATTTTGTTTAAAACATCTGTAACTCTATTTTAATGGCTGCTCATATAAATCATTTTGGATTTGGGTATGTATATTTTAAGCTACTGACTCATTTATCAGATATTTTGGCTTGAAACTCTGTCCTGTTAATGAATCAAACTTAAGGTTCATTTCATACAGGGAAAGAGAACACTTTTAATAAGAATTCTGTGCTATTAGTAAAATGTGTCACAATTAATATTTCTCCCTGTCTTTGGACTTGAACGTTTGAGAAATAGCTGATGTGCTTCCTTTGACAATGACACCCATCCACTCACCTATCTATGCATCCATCCTCCTTCCATTCTAGCCTTCCCACACATGCATCAACAGTTCTCTCACTTTCCCTCCCTTGATTAATGTATTCATTCTCAAATTTACTTATTAATTTAATGAACAAATTATAGTTATTTAGTATGTTATAGTTGTTATAATAAACACAAGCAAAGAAGGGCCATTCTGAAGGACACTATTCTTGTGTCATTTCTGTTGCTGTGACAAATGCCCTGGCAAGAAGCAACATAGGGACTTACAATCCCAATGATCCATCATTTCAGAGAAGTCAAGGCAGGAACTCAAGCAGATAATCGAACGATAGTTATAGTTAAGAGCAGAGAGGGGGAAAGGGAGGGGAGTGGGAGATGGAGGGGGAGACAGAGAGAGAAAAAGAGAGAACACCTATGCTGCCTGCTTGCTACTCAGAAGGCTTTCTCTATTTACACAGTGCAAGGCCCAGCCCATGAAATGCTGCTGCCCAAATTCATGATTAGGCCTCCGCCTCAATTAACAATCAAGACAACCCTTTACAGACATTCCCACAGGCCCACATGATCTAGATAATTCTTCATCTACATAGTATTCTTGGGTAACTCTAGACTGGGGCAAGTTGATGATATAACTAACCATCAAAAGATACTCCCCCCCTCTCTGTCAATAAGAAAACATGCCCCCTACTAACACTGGCACATTCAAGAATATACAGGAAGTAGGGATTGAACTTGATAGGTATTGAAGTAAAAAAGGGGGAACATGTGGGTATGTGGGTAGGGAAGGAGGGAGGAATCAATCTGGGAGAATCAAAATACATTGTATTAATTTCTCAAAGACTAGTGGGAGAGGGAGATGAAGGGAAAGAGAAAGAGAGGAAGAGAGACAGAGGGAGAGAGGGAGACACACACAGACAGAGAGAGAGAGAGAGAGAGAGAGAGAGAGAGAGAGAGAGAGACTAGAAAATGTGCTACCAGTACTGGAAAGTTGAAAGCAAAGAACTTCAGAGAGGAGCTGACAGATAAATTGAGTTCCATAGTTCAGAGACTGTCAAATTGTAAAGATTCAGGGGGGATATGGAGATGACTGCGAAAAGATTCAGGGGGGATATGGAGATGACTGCCATGGTTACTTATATGGTACCATCCATCATTTACCTAAAGTCTTTCTGCACCATGGTTTGAATGAGAAGTGTCCCCCACAGGCTCCCATGTCTGAAACCTGGTCCTAGCTGGTGGTGCTGTTTTGGAAGGTTGTATACTCTTTAGGAGGTAGAGTCTTGCTGGAGGAAATGGGTCACTTGGGATGGGTCTTGAGATTTGACAGCTCAATCCCACACATTGTTTGCACTCTTGCTTCCTGACTTTAATGCCATGATGGGGGATGTCCTTCTGTATATGACTGTCTTATTGGTTGATAAATAAAGTACTGTTTGCCAATAGGAAAACAAGATAGGTGGGACAAGGAGTCAAGGAGGATTCTGGGAAAGGTAGGAGAAAGCACATAAGTTACCATGTGAGCCTGTGAAGACAGGAAACTTCCGCTTGCATCAGATAAGTCTTATAAAATATATAGATTTGTGATAATTAAGACTGAGCTAGCAGATGAGAATTCCTAGACATTTGTACCTCATATAGGTCTCTCTGTGTTACTTGGGACCCTAACATTGCGCCAAGCAGAATTTGGGCAGCCTGGCAGAAAGCGCCCATGTGGAAGAAGGGCTCGGGTGGCTTTATAGTAAAGACTAAAGACTTATTGTTACAATGCCATGTGACCAGCTGCCTCAAGCTTCTGATGCCATGCCTCCCCTGCCATGGTGAACTATATCCCTATGGTATTAGAAGACAAAACCTGTCCTTCTATAAGTTACTTTTAGTCATAGCAATGGGGCAGGTCACTAATACAACCTGTCTTATTAGTCCATCATAACAATGCTACAAAAACTCAGTTCCCCATGTGCTACTTTGAAAACATATCCTGATTCACTGTTCTATTCAATAATTCCACAGAAGAGTCTATCCAACCACAGTGTGGACACAGAGCCCTGGTGAACATATTGAGTTGAAGTCTTTCCATCAACCTAAGCCACCTCCCTACATGTCACTCAGCAGAAACCTAGGACTGGACAGTTTCATAGAAGGAAATCCCACAAGTGGGATTCCAAATTAGAGTTCTCCCATAGCCTGTCCACTGTGCTCAATAAAGAGAGGTAAGGCATGTCATGTACTCTCAGCCCTAGTAAGACTATTCTCCCAATCTTTAATGGCAGTAATGAATTAAATGATAGCTAAGTAATGAATTGGGTTATTTCCGAAGGCTGGAGATCAAGAGAAATTAAATACTTAATCTCGAGGGGTCTGAATTGATAAAGGCTATTTTAGTGCCTTCAGAACTGGAGAAACAAGAGCTGAATACTGTAGCGGACAACACTCTATGCACCCTTTCCTTCAAATACTGCAGACTCAGCTAAAGTGGACAACTGGAGAAGATACAAGAAAATGCAGGATCACTTGAATGCTGAGAGAAGCTAAATCCTTCCACGGAGGCTCCTTGCTTATTACTAGTGTGTTTTGCCTTGTTTGCACCAAGGATCCAGATACTGAAGTTGCAGGCAGCTTGTGTCACTGACTGCAGACACTGAAACTACAACTTGATTGCTATCTCCCCAAGGGCAAAAGCAGGCTTAGGTTTCTTTGTTCCCCAAAGTATCTTAGATATAATAAGTACTCAGCAAATATTTGATAGACTTGGTAGAAGCTTCTGGTTTTACTCTCAGTACTATTTCAGATTATCTATTGCCCTGTGACAGTGCAGCCACCAGGAAGTGACTCAGAGAGAAGCATCTAATTCACCCAGAGAGTCTCATTGTCTCTCACTTTCTGTTGTTAACCCCTAAACTGTCAGTCTCCATTATTTGGATTCAGACATCATAAGCCAAACCACAGCCATTCCAATTAATTTCACAGCCATTCCAAAATTAATTTCAAGAAGTCTATTCTGTAAATATACATTATAAGGATGAATTGGTGGCGCTGGGGAGATGGCTCAGTGGTTAGGCTTACAACTGTCAGTAACTCCATTTTGAAGGGATCCAATGCCCTCTTCTGACCCCTGCAGGCAGCTCTACTCATGTGCATATACTCCCCACAGACAGACATACATACACATAATGAAAAATAAGTCTTTAAGAACGGATCAAGTTTATGTTAGCATATCTTTGTATGCTAGCAAGGCAATAAGAAATAATAAAATGTGAAGAGAAGAAAGCATGCCTATGCTTCTTCTCCATGTTCAAGAAAGGAGCTTGCAACAAAGGCAATTAAAATGTAAGAATAGAAGATCAGTAAGTGAGAAATGACAATAATTGTCAATGCTAAACTATCAAATCAAATATGTAATTAAATATGTACAATTCAAGTGCAATTAGTCACACACCATAAGGAATTGTGGACACATATTGATAGCGGTAGAGCAGAGTTATGTTAAAAAAATGAGAATCAATTAGTGTGTTCTTCTTTGAGCATACAAATAGACTCAGCTTTCCCAGAGAGGCAGTGGAGGAGACAGGTGAAACACAAATTCTGGAGATAAGCATAACTGAGCCTAGGTCCAGGTGACACCCCACAACAGCTCAGTGACCTTGAGTGCTGGTACCTAGAACAATTCATGATCCCTAGGAGATCTGTTGAGACACTGAATTCTAATCTAGAATCTAAGCATTGCAGCTGACTAGCTCTGTGACCTTGAGCAAACCTCAAGTCTCCTTGGAGCTTTGGTTTCATGACTATTCATGGTGCCTCTTCCGCCTTTGGTGGTGTCTTCTCCATGTCACCTACTAATTTAGTTCAGACTCTACCTACCTCCCATGGCTCACATTAACTGAAATCAGGGCCTGTGAAGAAGTGAATTTGCCCCAGAGGGCAAATAGTGAAAAGCTTCACTCAACTGACTCAAGGTGGAAAGTCATTTCTGATCCACTGCCTTCAGTTTAAGCACTCTGGTTATAGTCTGTTTTAAATATTAAAGCACCTCACAGTAGGACCCAGGAGGTGGCTCAGCAGCTCAATGTACTTGCTGAGTAAGCCTCACTAACTGAGGTAAATCCCTGGAGGCCAGGTAATGGTGGAGGACGAGAATGGGCTCAATAGAGTTGTCTTCTGTGACATCCACCACCCTACCATACACACATCATGCACACAGTCACAATTCATAAGTAGGATCAATTTAAGAATAAAGAAATGAACATGCAAAAGGGAAAATAATTTTTAAAAGCCCCATTCTAGCATTTGCAGGAAAATGAAGGTCAAGGAAATGGAAGAGTTTACAGAAATAAACTGAGCCTAGTGGTCCTATAATCCTAGCTACCAAAGCATGTTAGGCAGGAGGATCATAAGTTCAAGGTCAGCCTGGGCAACTTAGTGACATACCCTGTCTCATTTAGAAAAAGGGTCCTGGGGATACAGCTCAGGGGTTGCACAAAAGGCAGTGGATTCAATCCCTCCTCATCCAGTACTGTAATGGCAAACAAAAAGGTTCAAAAACAGATAACACATATGTGGTCATGTAGTTTACGTGGTCCCCACAATTCATGGAGTGAAGAGGAAGGCAGAATCAATCAGTGGCTTTGGAGCAACTGGAAGAATGAAATTTGATTTCTACCTCAAGTTACCCAAAATGAATTGGAGATGGAATTAACCATGAAAGCTCAGGAAATTAAGCTCTTAGAAAATCTAGCATAAAGTTCATGACTTTGGAGTATGCAAAATACTGCTTAAGCAAGACACAAGAAAGGCCAGGGTAGAGAAAGTAATCCGCCTTCATTAAAATATAGAGTGCTTTTTTGAAAAATCAAACAGGAAAGTAAAAGAAAAGTGACAAAAAGGAGAGACTTAAAATTCCCACATCTGACAAAGACTTACATTTAGTATAGATTAATAAGTTCTTAAATTGTCACTACAAGGAGCTTCATTGAAGAGGGAAGCACACTGTCATATTTGGGGAGCTGGTTGGGTGTAGGTCTAAGTACTCAAGACTGGATCTCAGAGACTGAGCATAGAGTCATAGACCCAGAACACTGGGTGGAAAATTAAGGGAGATGATTAGAATAAGGGCTGGAAAACTGTAAGATGGAGCCAGAAAGCTGGGCACTGGCAGCCAAAGGCGGTCACCTTCAGCATTTCATTCTTAGTCTTTCCGGAACAACCACAAAATGTACTACCCACACAATGCTGCATAGAAATGGGAGAAACAACTGTTTTCTACATGCAGGCTGTGGAACATGAAGAGGACAAAGCAAGATGAGCAGATAGGCAGAAAGCATGACCATAGAGCTAGAGTGATCATTGGCACCCATCAACATGAAATTCAAGAAAATTAATGCATAGCACTGAACACTTCCAGGCATGGTATAGAGCTGGACCAAAGCTATTCAGAACTCATGGGATGGGAAACTGCAGCTGATAGTGAGCAGACTGTCATTGTCATTGGTTCTCTTCTAGTTAAAACATTAAGGTCCTTTACAACAAAGCATATAATAGGCACTCAAAAACATTAGCTATGAAACAAATGAGTGAATGAATGAGTGAGTGGATAAATGAATGAGTGAATGAATGAGTGAGTGGATAAATGAATGAGTGAATGAATGAATGGATGGTATTCAGGCACTTCGTGCACTCTGGCAAGCTTTCAGGGCGTTCTGATCATAATTCCACTTCTTATTTTGATGCTGTGTTTTCACTAAATCGTTTTCTGGAATCAGATGCCAGAACTTTCCAGTCATATGCTTGTCGAATTGTCCATTTACAAAGCAATGTTTCAGCCCCAAATGTGCACCTTCCCCAACTAGGGAATGAGCTGCACTATACCATCCAGCAATTCCAAGGCATTTGCAAAATAATTACCCCTCTTTCATCCTGGAGGCTTGTTATCTGAATAAATGTTTCCCTGATAAAGCTTGCAGCTGGGTTGAGTTTGAGAAATACAACAATTAAGAGTCATGGGACAAGAGCTCGAAAAAGGGTTCTCTTTACATACCAGCATTTGCTTCCTACATCTCTGATTAGGAGGAACAGGCCCTGAGTGTGTCTGCCAACGCAGCACTGATTGCTAATCAAGTGGCCATGGTATATGCCAGCCAAAGAAAATGAGAAAACAAATGGACACGCTGATTAGTTTTCTCCAAACATCTTGCGAGATGCACTGGGGGCCCTGGGTGAGCAGGTAAGAGGCACCTGTTTGGCAACTACACCTGAAGCAAATTTGGTATTGAAAAAGAAACTGTGGGCCAAGTCACCAAACTGAAGGCAGCCCCAAGCCAATTCCTTGAGAGAAATAACGGTGGCAATAATAATTACCATAGTCACATAGTTACAACTGCTAAGGTTCGTCTTCATTTTGACCTCTGTGCAAGGATGGTGCTGTTCATTGTCTTGTTCTGGTCTTAAAATGACTCTGTGTGATGACTGCCAGTTAAATAATCCCATAGACATTTCAGGTGTAAAACCTGAGATTCAACAAGAGGATAATTTGCTCACAGCAATTTGTGTGTGTGTGTGTGTGTGTGTGTGTGTGTGTGCACATGGAGGGCACATTTCTTAGCAACCCTTAATGGCCTGTAATTCACAGAAATGTTAGTCTAGCTGCCTTCAGGGACCCCACCTATCTCCTTTCCTTCGTACTTTCTAATGTACTTTCAGGTGTACACTATCATACTATCTTTAAAAAAAATGGGTTTGGGGGATTAAACTCAGTTCCTCATGCTTACAAAACACTTTGTTGACTGAGCTATTTCCTTGGTTCAGCAAAGCAACATATTTAGGTAACACAATAAGGATTTTCTGATTATCTTCATCTCTAAACTTCAGGCTCGATAGCTGACTTTTAACCCCACAAAACCCCAAGGAATCACACATTCTATTCACAGTGCTCACAACAAGAGCATTGGGAGAGTAGGGCACAATTTTAGCAAGTCCAGGACCCATGGGCCTGCTGGGGAGGATGAGAAGGTACATCTGGGAGGAACCAGAAACACTCACTCTAGTTGAATAGAGCCATTGTAATGTTCAGCTTTCACATCTGTTTAGGATGAGGCAGCCAATTCTGTACTTAAAGGCATGACATCAGGATGCCACCTGAAGATCTAGTTTATATATGTGAGTAACTACTCCTTGTCCTGTTACTTGGCACTCCCATGACGTACTCACTATGACATCGTTGAAATATTCAAGAAGAAACACAAGTCCTCCTTTTGTGAACAGCACTCTGTCTGTCATTGTGGCACAGTGTATCCCAAGTGCCAACTAATTCCAACTTCTAAGAACAAATTGTGTATAACTCTTCCCAAACCCAGGTACACAGATGCCATGTGGGCAGCTTGGCACCCAACACAGCAAGGGTATTACACTGCAGAAATAGGCACGTACCATCAGTTGTGATGTGCTTTGTTTCCTGGAGGTCTGATGATTAGGTGTAACAGGCACTTCACTGTGTCTGTTTTTATTTATTTAGTGTACTGAATTTTATTTTTTATTGCAGCATATTTATTTGAAAAGGGCCCGCATCGCTTCTGCAGATGCAGAAAACTGTTGATTTTATATATGCATGCATGCATACATACATACATATATTTTAAATGAATTTCAGTGGTAACAGAACGATGACAGGGGACTCTTCACTACATGATGGTACTTACAGGCAGTAATGATCCTGAGGCTGACTTTCACTTTTGTAAAAACAAAAGCAAAAAGGATTAGTAAGAGTGGAGGGTCTACAGACTCAATAAGGTGATTTTGTCCTTACAATAAAAGAACGGGTTTAGGCAAATAAATCTCCATGACTCAACTTACTTCAAAGTCCCACAGTGTGATCAGAACTTACATAATACTTTGACTCTTTGTCTCAGATGCATCTTAATGGGCAGAGGAGAAAGTGTCAGGGTAGATTATTAGTAGTGGTTTTCTGGTTTCTGTGACCAAATCCCCAACAAAAGCACCTTTATGAAGGAACAGGTTTACTTTAGCTCACAATTCAAGGATATGGTCCTTCATGACCAGAAAGACATGCAGGCAGGAGTCTGAGGCAGCTGACCACCTTTCACACACACTCAGGAAGCAGAGAGGGGATGATGCTGGGGCTCGGCCAGCTTTCCACATTCTAGTGAGTTAGCACTTAGAACATTGCCACCCACACGCAGGGTGCTTCTTCCCACCTTACTTAACCTAATTTAGTTAATCCCTCACAGGTATGTTGAGAGGCTTGTTTCCTCAAAGATTCTGCAGCCTGTCAAGCTGACAATATTAACCAAAACACAGGGGCTTGGACCCCATTCCATTCCATCTCATTGTGCTCCAGACAACCCCCTCAGGAAGGTCTGAAGTTTGTGCTTGAGGATTTCCTCCAGAACCACAAAAGACATTCTTGAAGAGCAAGCTCCACATCCTGCCTAGGTTTCCACACCATGGGACCAAGAGAGCACTGACCCAAACTCTCATTCTATGCCTTGTAAGTACCAGTGGTATCTAGGAAAACTCTAGAACTTTATGAGAGTGAGGTAATCATAGACTAATGGTCACATTTTGCTCTGAAATATACTCCAACCAGATACTAATCCTCTGTTGTCAGGAACGCTCTGGAATTAACACCCTTTTCTGGGGTTAGCCCTTAACCAAGAGAGCTAGAATGAACATCTCTGTAGGTGTTTGGTGTGCCAACCAATATCCAGTTCCTCCTCAGGTGAGAGAACTTTGTACCAGCTATATTGTTTTCATGAGAACTTGTGCTCATTCTTGAGTGTTCCAGAAAATGTCATGAGCATGATAGAGGAAGGTATTGCTGACAATGGGTAATCTGTATGCTGAAGCTACTCATCCCAACTTTCCTCATTGTAGCTCAATGCTGCTCATGCCTACTTTGACACATCTGATGTTCATGGCTGGTGTTCCCCATGCCCCCTAGATGAGTTACACACACTCAGCCTGGTGTTTTCTTGAAGTTTCCATTTAACATAGCCATAATCTCATGCCACCTCAGGGGTCCCCACAAGACTAGGATATCAGGCTTTGAACAATGACACACTCCAGGCCGTGTAAGGTTGAAGTTGAGCTATCTCTCCCACACCAGTCTTTTCAGGCTCTGAAAAGCTCAATATTGAAATTATCTGATTATCTCATCTAAGCCGTGTGGAGACCACTGATATCTGAGAGGCCTAATCTAAAAGAACCATTGATCACTTAATCCTCTCAGCTCTCTGAGCTCTATTCTTGAATTAACCAGACCACCAGGAAGCTAAACTCTCTGTAGGACTACACTCACTTCCACTGCGTCCCTTTTCATGTCTTCACCAAGGTAAGATTTACAAAGGAACTAGGCTGTTTATAAATCCCTGGAAAAATAGCTGTTGGAAAAGCTATTCCTTGTGTGGCTTGGTGCCCTTTCCATACAGGCTCTTGCATTTCTGCCAGAAATAAATGCCAAGTGGGGGAGGGACTGTTCTCATTCCCATTTGTCACCAGCCTGCTTCTCTTCATTGCCTCTGTCTTCTGATCACCAGAAGGATGAAAGCCAGGCAGTTCCAGCTCTCCATGGTGACAGGAAAACACAAAGTAAATTTGGTACTATGTTTCGATACTAACATGTAATTATTGTTTCTATGTATTTTATTTTGTCTTTTTAAAAAAAATTGATTTTTTTTTGTGATTGGAACTTTTTAAAACTATTTAAAGACACATGTGTAGCTCAGTGGTAAAGTGCTTGGAAGGGCCTTGGGCTTGATGCCTTAGCACCAAAAGAAAAGAGGAAAACGTCAAGGGAAAAGAAAGGAGGGCTGGTTTAGCATTAAGGAGAACTAAGCCATGATGGACATCCAAGTTTAATAGAATAAGAGAACTAAAGAAACAACATGAAAGACCTGAGTCAGAGTACTCCACTTAATGGAAGATGGGGTTCACATACACTAAGGCCCTATAGCCTGGAGGCATTTATTACAACTTTGGTGGTTCTCCTAGGAAAAGAGTATTAAGTACAGGGCAAAAAAAGTATTGATTCCAGGGTCTGTGATCCCAGCACCCAAGAGGCAGAGGTAAGATTATCTATCCCGGCAAGTTTGAGGCCAACCTGGTCTATATAGTAAGTTCCTACACCATGGTTCTCAGTAGATCTCTGAGGAAACAGTAAACAGGTCATAGCTTTGTTCCTGTGGAATCTGTGATTCAGAGAGCAAGCAACTACATTAAAAGTCCTCCCTACCTGGCCAACAAAAATAAAACATCCAAAAAAGGAAACAGCTTAAAAACCATTATGAGTGTTTATGGAAATGGGCCTTAATATCTTCAGGACCAGCACAGGGCATGAGTCACAGTGAGGGCAAAACTGGAAAAAAATAACTATAGAAAACAATGTGGCCACCAGCGTGGCCACTCTTCCCATGGGAACAGATATTTACAGTTTTTGCCGAACACTGGTTATTATTGTTAGTTGTTTAAATGGAATGGAGCCCTGTGCAGATCTCATTTATTCAATAATGTGTGAAGATAAGCATGGGACTGCCTGCCTGGGGCACATCTGAGTTACAGTGATACCACAATGGGGTTATAGCTCACATCTGAGAGGTCCTAGAGAAAGAATGTCTCTACATTTGTCCTTACATCACCAAGGACTTCAAAAGAGAACCAAAGGAAGGGCCAAAGAAGAGGCACAGAACCTAGTAGCTAATGGGACAAATGGTTGGACCAAGCTGTCTCATCCCATCTTTTTTTCCTATTAGTGTGCTCCAGCCCGGGTAGTACACATGAACAGGGCTGACTGCACCTACTCTCATGGTGCTGGTTCAGGGTACACCTTGGTCAAAGACGTGTATAGCTACTGAATGAACTTTGCAGATGAATTTACCAAAATGCAACAATACTCCTGGGGGGACCTATTGACCCTCTGAGTGAAAACCAGGTTAGTAAGTTTTTGCCAACTTGACACAATCTAGAGCAGTGGTTCCAACCTTCCTAATGCTGTGACCCTTTAATACAGTTCTTCATGTTGTGATGACCCCCAACCAGAAAAATAGTTTTGCTGCTACTTCATAATTGTAATTTTGCTACTGTTATGAATTTAATGTAAATATCTGATATGCAGGATATCTGGTATGCAAGCACTCATTTGACACCCTCAAAAAAGGGGTTGTAACCCATCAGTTGAGAAGCAGGAAGGAGAGAATCTCAATTGAAGAATTGTCTCCATCAGATGGCCTGGGGGCATGTCTGCAGACATTTCCTTAATCGTTAATTAATGTAAGAGGAACCCCCAACCCACTGAGAACAGCACTAACCCTTAGCAGGCAGGCCTGTGCTCCATAAGAAAGCACGCTGAAAAAGCATTCTTAGGGGAAGCAAACCAGCAAGCAGCCTTCCTCCACAGTCTTGGTTTCAGTCCTGCCTCCAGGTTCCTGCCTTAAATTTGGGCCTTGGCTTCCCTACTGATGGACTCTAACTGTAAGCCCAATAAATCCTCTCTTCCCCAAGTTGATTTTGGCTAGAGTGTTTTATTGCAGCAACAGAGAAGCAAACTAATACAGAAGTTCTGAGTGCATTGTCTCCTACTGTCATAAGCCCTAAGGGTGTCTGAAATGTCCAGGCCAGCCTGAAAACCAAGGGGCTTAAAAATGAGTTTTCTGAGCTGGTTTCCTACTTGGCTCCCCTTGGTTTATTCTTTGACCATGCCACATATAAACAGATTTTTGCTGGATAGTACCCATGTCTCAGTTATTGAACAGCACTCAGGTTTGGTGCTCCATTTGCTGCTAAGAGATTTACAGAAAAGATTTGCAACTGCATTACCACAGAAACCTAAACAGGAATCATTTGGTAAATCTGTCTTAACATTCATTTAAAAGTGCCTAACAAAAAAAACCAGAAGAGAGTAAAAGGCAATAAGATACACTGGTTTTACATTAAATTAAAGGACCACCTCTTGCTTTCATGCATGCATGCATTTTTCTCCTCACTGGCCAATGAGTCGACAAGGGCAATTCATTGTTGAGAACCAAACACATGATCTAATGCCCTTACTACATTAATATTAATAATCCAGCAGCTCATGCCAGCTTATCAAACTGCTTTTGATTCATCCTGAGCCAGGTATGAAAAGTTAAGTCAGAATGCTGGAAACATGTCCCACCCAGATCTTTATCGACACCAGTTATAAAACAGGAAAGCCTACTCTGAGGGATAAGCACCCATCTTGGCACCAGGAACTTAATTCAGTTGACACTGTCTCATGTAGAAACATTTGGGTATAAAGGTTACTGCACAGTCTGGAAATGACCCATGGCTATTTGGATTCTAGTCTCCGAGGAACTGTGGATTTTTCAGTAGTGGATCAGCCTCTATTTTGATGGAGAATCTAGTAAAAAAGATGAAGATTTTTCCTTCATAGATTATCTAAAAATAGTTAAGTTCCTGGGCCTCCAGAAAAGGAACCCTTTTACCTCTTTAGGAATGATTACCCAGAAAGGTACATGTTAGAAAAATGAGCTAAGCCAGGCGTTGGCGGTGCATACCTTTAATCCCAGCACTTGGGAGGCAGAGGCAGGAGGATCTCTATGAGTTCAAGGCCAGCCTGGTCTCCAGAGCGAGTGCCAGGATAGGCTCCAAAGCTACATAGAGAAACCCTGTCTCGAAAAACCAAAAAATAAAATAAAATAAAATAAAAATGAGCTGAGTGGGGCTGAGCTGGTTTCTAAAAACACACAAGATTCCCAGTTGAATTTGATTTTCAAGTAAAGAAATCATGTTAGCATAAATATATATCAGATGATGGACAGGACCTAATTACACTGAAACATAGAAACACTTCAAAATGATCTGCCTACACTTATGGACTCAGAGGTGTATGTCTGATCATAAGTGCCAAATGTTTTTCTAGACAGTGACCTCAGCTAGGAAATCCACATCTGCCTGTGCTCAGAGTCACTACAGTCATCTGACTGTTGTGTGGTTCCCTCTTGCATGAATTGTACCTGCTTCGGAAATCAGGGACAGCACCATGGTCCCCTTTAGAGTCAGGTGAAGCCTCCACATTCACACGCAGTCAGGATGTATACTGGGCATGGAGCAGATAGAAGCGCTTCCTAGCCCACGAAACTTGCAAGATTATCTTAATTTCTAGCTTAGAAAAAATTCCTGGGGCCCAGTCTCTTGTTTCCCTGTTGTTTACAAAATCACCAACCACATCTTAAGGCCCAGGGTCATTCTGCATTACATGGCCTGAGTTCAAATCTTTTCAGAGAGGGAATGGCATGTGTGTTTGGTGATGGAGAACACAGCTCAGGTCTCCCAGTGACTTCATCATTTACATTTCAGATCAGTTCACTTTTGAACTGATTTGGTGCCCAAGGAGAGAGAGATATTATTTTAGTGATGAGAAAACGGGGATGGGTGGATGGCAAGTTAAGTGAGATTGGACACACCTTGAGACAAGGTGGGGTGCAACTTAAACACAAGAGAGGCTGAAAGCAAGATTTTACAAGAGTCACATGTGTAACCACCCAATCCCTCTTCAGTGGTTCCGCCAGGGAGACACTAGCACAAGAAGATGGGGTGCATTGTGCTGGGAACCTACTTAAAGAGAGGGTCACACTCTTTGGTAATAGAACCAGAATTTCTCTGTTCAGTGAATGCCATCCAAAACTTCTCTCAAGGGGAAGTGCTGCAGCCATGACTCTAATATTAGAGTCCTGGGTAGAGTCGAGCCTAAACCTCAGAACTGTAATGTAATTGGGAGCAGGGTGATTTATGTCCCCCTGCAGAGCTCATCATTTCCGGAAAAGGAAATGAATGGGCTGGTTGTTAAAGCCCCACTGCCCTTCTCACCCTGGCCGAACTCAGATCTTGATTGATTAAGACACTACTGAGGCTCCATCGTCTGTGGTAGTGATTTGGAGACACTCTGCTAAGGGGCTTCGGGACATCTGAACATGTTTATTAAGAACTCATTACCAACCTCAAGCAAAATGATGGGACGGAGAGCTCTCTTTGCAATTGTGGCTTGAAGGGGCTCCTAGTTTCAATAACTTATTTATTAAAGGGGGAATATGAAAAAACATCTGTGGAAAAGGGAGCTATGTATCTTTGGCATCCCAGTGCAAGCTGTACTGTTACTTCAAAGTAAAAATGAAAACCTGATCCATAGTTAATGTGCTGGGTTCAACCTAATGAGCAACGAATGGTTAGGAAAGTACCAGGCATGGACTGTTTGTTCAGTGCTAGCTATTGATCTGTTATGGTATTTCAAAAGATAGAGTGTCAGGCAGACACAAAAGAGGATAGTCTGAATGGTTCCATTTACATAAGACACAAAAGAGCCAAACTAACCTGTGCTATTAGAAGTCAGAATTCTGGGAACCCTAGTGCAATATTGAAAGCAGGCAGGCAGCAGAATTCTGGAGGCTGGTCATGCACTGCCTCTCACTTTTCTATATGTATTTTTGTCTTGATCCTTTTGGAGTGTCGTGAAAGGATACTATAGACTGGGTTAAAGCAAGCAAGCAAACAAACAAAAAGGCCAGAAAGAGCTGAAGTGATTGCTCAGATCCTATAATGTTCTTGCAGGGGACCTGAGTATTTTTCTCAATACCTAATTTAAATGATTCACAGGTATCTGTAACCTCCAGCTCTAGTGGATCTGATGCTCTCTTGTGGTTTCTGGCTTCTGTATATGCATTTGCAGGCACATGTATATACATATAGTTGTATATGCAAATATGCCATTAAAAATAAAATACATCGAAAAACATTCCAGAAGCTTGCCTCTTAGAGTTCTGAAGTCTGCATGTCCAGGATCAAGGCATTAGAGGCTTTGGTGAGTGTTGGGGGCCACTTACTGGCCCATAAAGAGGCATCTTTACATTGTGCTCTCATACGGTCCACAGGGGAGGGAGAGCTCCAAGGTCACTCTTTTATAAGGGCAAGAATCCTCTTCATCATGACACCACCCTCATAAACTCATCTGCCTTCACATACACCACTTCTAAACTCTTCCACTACAGGGTGTAGCATGAGTTCTAATAGGTCTTGATAATAAAAGCCTGGAGTCAGATAAACGGTAAATGCTAAAAGATCAGAGAGACAAAGGAGCAAAGCACAGCCACACCTTACCTCCTCAGCTTCCCAGTTGAAACAGACTGAGCTCTTGTCTCCTTCCACCTTACATTCCTCTCTCTGCCAAGCCATATGACTTCCTGTTTGTCTGTCTGTACAGACCTCTAGACCTCTATGGTTAGCTAGTGGCTAGCTCTGCCCTCTGATCTTCAGACAAGCTTTATTTGTTAGAGCATAAACAAAATATCACCACAACAGGGATTGTATATTGATACCCAATTTGCAACAATCACATCATTGCCATCACCACAAGGATCATATTTACCAATCATCAAACATATTGATACTCAATCTGCAGCATAAGCATAGTTTTCAAAAACAGAAACCTTGAGTGTCAATCCGATCCAAAGTACAGCATAAATATTTGTAGAATATGATCCAATAACTTAAAAATAGAAATGGCACTTATAAAAATAGATACTGAAAATTATCTCTACCAAGGCAGACAAGAGAGAGAGAGAGAGAGAGAGAGAGAGAGAGAGAGAGAGAGAGAGAGAACCCTGCAAACAGTAAGCACAGTGTCGTGCTACCCACGACATGAACCAGAGTCATGAACCAGGTGGAAGGACTGACATAAAGCAACTCCTCCTATCCAATGTTAGAAAAACCAGACTCAACACCAGACAGTGAGAATGTGCTGGGAAGTGACTGAGGGATGCTCCCACCACTCTCCATTCTTATCGGTGAGTTCTTATGAATGTCAGGTGTGGTAAGAATGGTAAACTCTTTATAAATATCTTGACACTTAAGTGATTTAGGAGTCATGAGAGTACAATCACTCAGGTTTGTGTATCACTGAAACCAGCAGTGGTTTGGGAGGAACTGTAAATCTTGTGTCTTGAACACCCTACCTTATTTGGAAGAAACTATTTCTTAAGTTCTTAGAAGAAATTTAAATAAAAAAAAAAAAACATTGAAATCTTACATTGCCCCAAAGATTGGCCGACCATCACTGAAGGTGATCATGTCCAAAGCTGATGGCAACATGGATTGACATTTGAGAAAGCAGTTTGTTGGGCCTGGTCAACATCTTACATGGGCCTTCTTTGAATAATCTCTAGAACAATCCTACATTCAATGAGTCTGTGTGAAGAGATGTCATTATTCAGTACTTAAGGAAGTGAAGAATCAGAGGCAACACAGATGTCTTTCAATTACTGAGTGATCAAATACATGGTGAGAAAAATCCATAGGCACCAAAAGGCCCTATGTAGATTACACACACTGTTGTAGAGGTTATATCCTATACACATTGAATGGGATAAGTGACAGGATCTTACTATATAGAATGACATTTCATTTTTTTTTGTTTTGCTTTGTGGCTCAAAGACAGGCCTCACATATGTACACAAGCCTTCTCCACCAAGTCACACCCTGAGACCATTATCACATCTCTGAGAAAATAATGTAGTACTCTTGAGAAGAAGAGTACAATCATAACCATCACATGGCATGAAAGAAGAGAGAGAGAGACAGGTGTGTGTGTGTGTGTGTGTGTGTGTGTGTCGAGGTCCTTGGCACAGTGCCCAGGGTGTAGTAGTGAATGACTAATACAAAATGTTATTAAACCCTCAGCTAGGCAGGAGTCCATATGGCTTATAGTCCATACACTTAATACAATGACCGCTCTTTTAAAAGTGTTCAAGGGCCACTTAAGAACAACCAGCACTCTTGGTACTCAGTGCCCTGCTGTTGTACCCACAGAGTAACCCCATTCACATGAGTGTCCATTCCTCCCACATGTGTGTGACTGAAAGTCTACTTACTGTGAAGTAGGCAGGGAGTGTGTGCTGGGGGCTGACAGCACAATCGGGGTATTTTCCTGTTAAAACTCACTAGACAGGGGCCAGAGATCCACCCAGATGATGGCAAGCAGGGTGACAAGAGATAGAGTAAACATGGGGTTCTATGAAAGGAGAATTCTAGGAAGGAGAGTTGTTCAGCTATTTCTAACCTAAGATTTAAAACAAAATTAGGAGTTGGAGGCAGCAGGAAGGGAGTTGCAAAGAAATAGTGATGCTTGGATGAAGGTTCTCCCCACTATCCTGCCATCTTTTTTGTGCCTTCTCAACATCTGATCTCTTACCTAAATCAGTGTGATAGTTTGAATGTACTTGGCTCTCAATGGCACTCCTGGGAGATATGGCTTTGCTGGAGTACTTATGGCCTTATTGGAGGAAGTATGTCACTGTGGATGCAGGCTTTGAGGTCTCATATATGTTCACGCCACACTGAGTCTCTAGGTTCACTTCCTGTTGTCTACTGACCAAAATGGACTCTCAGCTCCAGCACCAAGTCTTCCTGTACAGTGCTATACTCCCAGCTGCTATGATCTCCACCATGATGATAACGGACTAAACCTCTGAAACTGTAAGCTGCCACATCAGTTAAATGTTTTCCTTTATAAGAGTTGCTGTGGTCATGGTGACTCCTTCATAGCAATAGAAACCCTAACTAAGACAATCAAGTACCCTTATTTCAATTCAGCTGTTAAAGGGTTTTATGGCCCTTTAACATGGTTTATACTGGCCCAAAATAGCCCAGACTAGTTTTTTCTCTGAAGACTGGCTTTCCCCAGTATATCTGCCTCCACAGAGTATCTCAGATGCTTGCATGCAGTGTGATGTGAAGGAGATGGGCTTCTCATTGGGAGGTGGGGCCCAGGCTCTAGTCCCTTGACACCAGAACAATGTCTGACCTCCTCAGACACTACAGACCACGTTGAGTACTTTATATATGCTGGTGTCACACAGTATGAAACATTTTTAAATGTCTTTTTTCATTTTGAGACAGAATTGCACCTAGCCCAAACTGGCCTTGAACACACTATGGAACCGAGACCCCAAATCCATGATCTTCCCGATTCTACCTCCCAAATGCCAGGATTACACCTGTGTTCCATCAACCCTGGCCACTACCATGCTTTTCTACCAGGTTCTCCTGGGATGCCCACTCTTGTCAGTCAACACCATTCTCTGAGGAGGCACATGGAGAAGCTGTGTGCAGATGTTCTGCCCAAGAGCCAGCAGCAGCCACCAGACACATCAGAAAACAACGGCAAAAGGAGTTTAGTCCCAAATCATTGACTTACAAGGGCCTTCAGGCTACCTCAACTGACACTGAGAAAAACAGAGATGAACAGTCTCCCAGTGAGGCCTCAGAAACTACACAATGATATGGAGACTAATGCCTGTTACTGCCTCATACTAGTATAGATTTGTGACGATTCTTCATGAAGTTGTGAGCATGTAGAGGAATCAAACATACAGCCAAGAATGACAGCTTAGCTTGGTCCCTAGGGCACTGGTGACAGCCCTTGACAAACATGCATGAGTTGGGCACTGCTCAGTGGGAGTCCTCCCACCAATGCTTCAGATGGCTCAGAAGTGTCAAGTACATGACTCTAGCTAAGAAAGTAGAGCTGCGAAAAAGGCTAGGATTCCCTCTCAGAGTGCCCAATCTTCAAGCCTAAAGCTAAAGAGTTAAGAAAGTGAAGCTTTCCAGGGCAAGAGGAAAGACCTAATTGGGGAGTGAGCTTTATAGAAGGGTGGAGGGGCACCATTCTTAATAATGTTATTGGGATCCTGATTGTGGAAATATTGTGATCAATACAGGCTGTGACTCAAGCCTTTGAATTTTCAGGAAAGCCAGGGATACACAACTGTTTCAATGCCTTGAAAAGCATCATGCAAAGATCAACAAAGTCCACTGACTAAATGTGACGAACAAATATCTTTGTCAATAGAGCTTTATTGGAATACAACTATGTTGATTCATTTATATATCTGCAGGTGTGGATTGGTCTGATCTTTACACTGTTAGCAATTTTTAATAGTTGCAGCAAAAAAAAGAATACATGGCCTGACAAACCCACAATATTTAATATCTAATGTTAGAAAAAAAAAGTCAACAGCTTGTGACCTTATGCAAAGTATCCTTTCACTCCACATACATATGCATAGTAATTAAAATGATTCATTCTTGCAGTTTTAGCTTTTGTTCCCTCCTGCCTTCCAGAATTGTATCACCTCCCTGTGGGTCAGCTGTGCCCCTCAGAGGCTCCGGGAGCTACTTCTGCATGTCTCTGTTAAATGTTTCAAAATTGTTAAACTCAGACCTACCAAAAAAATCCTTTGCAAACAGAACACTTCAACACAAGAAGACAAAAATGGGTGTTAGGAGATCTGGAACTTGAATCTGCTATAGGGGTGTTCGGGAGCGGAAAGACAGAGCAAGGCAGGAGTCATCTGTCTGCAGGGGTCTTAAACTCAGGACACAGGCCAGGTCTGGCTCCTTGATGAGTTTTATCCCCTCTATACAGGGCAAGTATAATGTCTACATGTTGGAAGGCAGTTTCCAGTGGTTGGACAAATACCCATTCCTAAATTTCTTCCTCCAACCCACTTCCCCTACAGTGGCTAGGGTTATAAATACAGTTTCAGCCTCAAATGCAGTCAAAGACACCATGAGACTTGTGGGACCCATCAGAGTTGAGCAGATGTCTGTTAGGGGGTTCCAGCACAAATGCTGGCTGGTAAAAGCCTGACATTGGGCAGGGCAGTGGTGGCTCACACCTCTGATCCCAGCACCCAGGAGGCAGAGACAGGCTGATCTCTGTGAGTTTGAGGCCTGTCTGGTATACAGAGCAAGTTCCAGAACAGACTCCAAAGCTACACAGAAAGCTTGTCTAGAAAACACACACACACACACACACACACACACACACACACACACACACACACACACACACACAAGCTGACATTGTCTTCTATCCTTGAATATAAACAGTGGCTGATGTTCAGCTTTGCCTGATAAACACCCAGCAGTGCTAAGCCTACACCCCAACGGGCAGTTATTCTAAGAACAATGTCATCCCTGCTTCTGTGTGACCTCCACTGGGCATGCTCTGAGTAGTCCTGGTGTTCTGGGCCTTGTTTCTATTTCTCTCTGTCTCTTCTTCTTAATAAGGAGGTTAGGAGTGGATGCTACTGAGAGCTAGTGGAGGCAGCTGCCCACATATCCTAGTTAGCTTCTCTTGTTCTGTGATTAAAACATTAACAAAAGCAATTTGCAGGGTTGGGAATTTGACTTATAGGTTAGAGTTCATCTTTATGGAAAGTCAAAGCAGAAATTCAAGGCAGGAACCTGGAGGCAGGAACTGAAGCCAGATACCATGGAGCAATACTATTTACTAGGCTTGTTTCCTCAGGCCTGCTCAGTTACCTGCCTAAAGATGATACTGCCCACAGTGGGCTGGACCCTACCATGATTAGTAATCAAGAAAATGCTTCACAGACATGCCCACAGGCCAATCTGATGGAGGCAATTCCTCAATTGAGGGCTCCTCTTCCTAGGGATGTCAAGTTAACAAAAGAATCCAACCATGACACTACACAGTGCCAAGGTCTCTTGGTTGGACTTGTTCCCTCCTAGAAGGGGAATCACATAAAATCAGCCTGTACCCCACAATGAGGAAAGGCTGGCCCTCTCATGTTGCTTAAGGGATAAGGAAGACAGGGGAACCCCCCCCCCCCACACACACACACTAGAGAAGTCAGACCACTGTGCTCATACAGTTCCAAAAGTCTAAAGTCTCCTGGGAAGATTTTAAGGAGAAAAGGAATGTCTATTTTGTTTGTTTCATTTTGTTTTCAGGCATGCATCAGTGAGTGGCAGCAAAGTGCTTATAAAAAGAATTTTCAGCTTTAACAAGGGGGTGACCAAGTCATAGAGGACAACTGAGACAGTTCCTCCCTAATAAAATTCTAAACCCTAGACACACCTATTACTCAAAGTTTCTATTCCATGATTGTATTATTTATGACTTGGCTCTGTTTTCTGAGAAGTGCTGGCCAAGTGACTTAGGAGAAGCAGCACCACAAGGTAGGAAACCTCACACTCCACTCTGGTAATGGTAATGCACCCTGCTCCTTCGAGCTCTCTTGGTTTGTCTTAAAAGCACTGAAAGCAGGTAGCTGGTGGCTTTTCTTAAGGTGCTAGCATAATCTCAGGACCCAATAGACAACACATATGGGAAATCATATCCCTAAGTAAGGAGGTGGCATCACGGAAATGGACATCACGGAAATGGACATCACAGATCCTGAGCAGCATAAAAAAGTCACAATTGCCACCCAGGCAAACATTCTATTCTAATGTTTTCTCCCTAAGATCTTTGGGTGAGTGGATAGGTTTTATCCTTAACCTAGGCTTCTGTTTTGTTTATACATAATGTTGACTTTTAAGACTTGAGGGAGGGACAGCCCCAAGGAGAAGGATCTTTATGCTGACTGAAAAACAAGGTAAATATACTATCTGCACACTGTAATCTGCCACCTAGAAATTAAGCCTTTGGATTGCTGTCATCTCTTGCTAACACCCAGCAAGATTCTCACTCACAACTGTATTAGTCACTTTTCTCCCTGATGTGACAAAGCATCTGACAAAGGTACCTTGAGGAAGAAAAGGATTTGTCTGGGCTCACAACTGGAAGGTTGTGACATGCGGCATGGTGGTGATGACAACCTGAGACAGCTGGTCACACTGCATCTGTGGCCAGGAAGCAGAGAGAGATGAACGCTGGTACTCAGCTAGCTTTCTCCCTTTTACTCAGTGCAGGATCCTACCTGATGAGATAAGTTCATTCTTCCTGAAAGCATCCTCACAGAAACATACAGAGGAGTGTTTCCATGGCGATTTTAAATCACATCAAGTTGACAATGGAGATGAGCCATCACAAGCATCTTGTTACAAAAATATGGCATCTAATCATTTTCCCTAGAAATGCCTTATTGGACTGGTTATCCTCCATCAAGTTTGATTGCATATAAGAAACTCAGGTTCATGACTCATTTGCCCACGAAAGGCTTGTAGAAGCTCTGAGAAGACTGTTTCTACACACATGCATGCATTGAGTTCTCTGTAGTGAAACTCTGCTTTGGGCCCACAGTATGATGTTGTGACCTTTTATAGAGTGGAGGGGCTGTAGAAACACATCTCTATCCCAAGGATGTTTTGCTTCAATACTAACAAGCAACCATGCTAAACACAACTGATATGGACTAGTGTGTGTATACCGTAGGACAGAAAACTAAGGAAACAAGGGCAAGGCATATGGAAGAGGGTGAGTGGTGCCTAGACACCAGGGATGCCCACACACAGGCTTTGGTCTGTGGTTGCTTGTGGCTTACCTCCCTGAATTTCCATGACTGGCCTGTGGAAGTACTTAGGGATGAGGATGCAGGCGTACCAAAGGACATGGCTCACCTCACGAGTACAGACAGCAAGTGCAACTGTGCTATTTCTCAAGTCCCACAGTCATACAGCCTTAAGCTACAAGCAAGGATGGGACTCCACTCCGCCACCTCCCTAAGAGGCTACCTTTGCCCACAGACTCAGTGGAGGGTGGCATCCTCAAACTTGATCTGGAAATACCCTGGACTACATGTTATGATATGCAGTGCAAGGGGGACCTTTGGCAGATGAAGGACAAGCATGCCATCAAGCAGAACTTAATGTAGGAAGTTTATTGGGAGAAGGAAAGGGAAGAGAAAGAGGGGATAGAGAAGAAAGAGGAAAGAGGAGAGAGAGAGAGGAGAGAGAGAGAGAGAGAGAGAGAGAGAGAGAGAGAGAGAGAGAGAGATCTGCATATCTCCTCAGAGAAATGGTGGAAAGAGAGAGCAGGAGTGAGTGATGCTTGTCTCTTAAAGGGACATTTGTACCTGCGTACAGAGCCAGGGTACTGTTTGCCATGTGTGCAGGGGTAGTGCACTCTGCCAGGTCCCCCAAGGAGCAGGGCCAACTTTTCCTGGATGATAACACTAGATTCATTCCTTTGTAAAGTCTATAACACAACAACAGCAGCAACTACAGAGAAGTTCCAAACTCTTAGGATCAGCCAAATCTAGGCCTGAACAGACCACACATAGATCCTCAAGTCTACTTCATCTATGTAACAGTCACTAAATCCCCATTATGTGCCAGACACCGAGGAGAATGGGGACCCTCCCTACTTGGGATAGACATTATGATCTTCCATTTAGACTTAATGAAACAGGAACTGGAAAATAGTTAAACAAAGCTTGACTATATGGAGAGCATACTTGCTTAGCATGTACGAGACACTGGGTTTGATACCCAGAGTCCCAAATGTCTTGTGGCTTAGCAGATCTTCTTATCCTCTTAGGTACACGGTGAGATGATTTTCCAGCCTCCCATGGGTGTGAATATGATCCTCAAATTTGCAGGTCAGAACCACAAAGTCTCCACTCCATGGGAGGTTCTCTTAAGAGCAAGCAGTAAGTACTAAGCAATTAGCTGTGTGTTGGAGGCTGACCTGTAAATGCAGCATACATACATACATACATACATACATACATTCATACATACATACATTCATACATACATATGTATAGCTAGCATGGGGTAAGGACAGGATTTGGATCCAAATCTGGTGAATTCTAGAGCCCATGTACCAGGTCAGGGACAATGCCACATGCATTTGCTCATGGGTGCTATCCTCTAGCATGACAGAATCTGCTCAGTCACTCAGACACACCATTCTCAGGCACCTTCCTTACGTTTCTCATTTACTTATGTGGCAAGTTGTTCAGCTTGATATAATTTAATTTGTCAGTGTCTTCTTTAAAGTGAGGTGTAGAAAAGCAATAGAGGAAATCAATCAGTCCCTAAATTTTGTTCTTTGAAAATGTCAACAAGATTGGCAAATCTTAGCTAGACTGCCCAAGATGGTGGGGAGTGGCATAGATCTTCAATTAATAGCTGCAAACAGGACTGACTAAGATGGAGGAGAAGGACATAGACCATCAAATTAATAACTACAAACAGGGAACAGTACCGCTGATTTTAGAAAAATGGAAAGGATTATGAGAGAATATTATAAATAATTGCATGCTAGCCAACTGGACAGTTCAGAGGAAATTGCTATGAAGATACAAATTCCAAACTGACTCCAGAAGAAACTAAAATTCTTAGTACCCTCAAACAATAACGAAACAGGAAAAACACAAATAACAGCAACAGTAATTAAAAATATTTTCAGAAAATAAAGTCCTGACTAGTAGAGTTTCTCTAGGGAATTTTATCAAGCATTTTTAAAGGCATGTATATTTTTAAGTATTTTTACTAAATTTTAAACAAAGATAATAATATTTTGCAAAGTATTCCTCCCTCCCCAAATACTGAACACTTCCAAATGTGCTCTATAAAATCAATAGTTCACTGATATAAGCCATCTAAAGCTATTGGAAGAGAGCTGGCCACTGTAACTTCAGTATTTGGGAGGACCCCTAGAGTTCTGGCCAGTCTGGGCTATGTAGTGAGAGATCTCATCTCACATAACAAATAAACAAACAAATAAAAAACAAAGGAAGATAACAACACCACAACCCAGAAGCTCACTGTTCCTCACAATTACATAAACAAGCATCACAACCAAACTACAGGCAAATTAAACTCAGCCTAATAGGAGGCTGGTGACAGATCTCACACACAGCAAGTCCTAATCCCGAGAGCCTGCAAACGTTACCTTATCTGGGAAAAATAAAAGTCCGTGATTATATGATAGAATTCGACACTCTCAATTGGGAATGTTTCCCTGGATGATCCAGATGGGTTTTTAATGCCTTCACTGTTAGTTCAGAAGACTGAACCAGAGAGATGGGGGAAAGGCCATGGCAAGATAGAGCAGAGGGACACTTGAAAATATGACCTTGAGGAGGCTAAGTGATGTAAGCAAAAGCCAAATAGGCTGAGCGGACTCTTCTCTAGCATCTTGGATGTGGGATGTGGCTTTCTAACACTTTAACTATAATCCATGGACTCCGGTTTGGGCTTTTGACCTTCAAAATACAAACAGAATGTTTGTTTATTTTTAAAGATTTATTTTATTATTTTTAAGTGTGTACATGGTAGGGGGCTCGGTGTATAAGTATAAATGAGTGTTGATGCCCAAAGGCCAGAGGAGGAGGGATTTCCTGGAGCGGGAATGATAGGTGGTTGGTTATATGTAGCTTGGTATGGGTTTGGGGGACTGGACTCGGGTCCTTTGAAAGAGCAATGTGTGTTCTTAGTGCCAAATCTTGCCTCCAGTCTCTAAATTGCTTATTTGAAACAACCAAATATGTGGTAACCTGCTATGGCAGCCAGAGGGTAGAATCCAACAAGTAACACATTCTACAGGCTTTAAAAAACATAGCCAAGCATGCGTTATCCCAGGAATGCAAGGGTGGTTTGATTTTTAAAATCAATTAATGTAGTGAAGGATATCAAAAGAGTAAAGTACAATGGGAAGTACAAAGTCATCTCAATAGATGTAGAAAGTCTGGTAAAATCTAGCAAACTGATTCGTACCTAAAAAACCCTCAAACTTGGAATTAAAGGGAATTCTCTCAAGACGATTAAAAGTGCATATGAATGTCCTGTGGTTGCAAAACACTTAATGGCATGAAGGTTTAATATCTTACCTAGAAGCTCCAGCCAAATGTGAGATGGCAAAAACAAAACAACAACAAGAACAAGACCAAAACAAACAAAACAAAACAAAAACACCAAAGAATAAAGTAGGAGAAAAGCAGAAAGAAAAGAGGTAAGTTTTTGGACACAAGGCATGTTCTGATACTGCCCTGTGCTCTGCAGCAGACAGAACAGACACATGACAGTGAAGACCTTGCTCTGCCTACCTGACCTCTTTTCCCTGCCTTTGGAAGAGCTGTCCGATCTAACCGACTCTAGGTCTATGTGGACCCACAGATGGATGAGCTGGTTGCAGAAGGAGTGTTTGATGTGGACCCCTGTCATAACCATGTGTGTATCTGGCCTTCATTGGCCCAATAGCTGGCTCAGACTGGCGTGTGTGGCACACAGCCATAAAAGTGTACTTTGACCTATACTTTCATTTGAGTTGGGGAAAGAATATGAACCACTTCCTGTGAAGATGGAGTGTGTGAGCTGTTGTCAGCCCTCTTGTGAAACTGAGAGACTGTGAAAAAGAAACGAGATGGGAGAGAGACAGGCAGTAGATGGAGTCCTGTTGGGAGGTGGTGTCTAAGTTTTTCCATCCAGCCAGATCCAACGCCAGGCTTGTCCTGAACCTTCTCACAGACAGACAACTATTGACCATTTGAACTAGATGTGACTCCCTAGCAATGACAGACACCTTCACTAACTTTGGGATCCTGACACACGGGTCTCACACCCTCCATTTTGGCCCTATCTCACCCTTCTCCTCTTAGAATATTAAACTATGTTTCATCTATCTGACTCTATCTTGCATTCAGGCAGGGACTCTCTCTGTCTTGTTTTCCAGTATATCCCTGGAATCTAACACACAGTGTCTGCTGAGTGAGTAGAGACAACTGAACAAACAGATGGGAAAATTAGGATGAATGTCTACATGTGCTCAGAAATGAGCTGAGGCTGGGGATTGGCTTCATTGGCCTGCTGCTTCCAGAAAATGTCTTCTCTGTGTTAAAGAAAAAAAGGCAGCCATGCCCATTTTCTTTCTCCTCACACCTCTCTTTCTTCACGATGCCTGGGAATTACAGAAACTGTTGCTGGATCCCAAGCACAGTCTCCTCGTGTCTCTGTGAGAAGTAATTCATCTGCTTCTATGAGGGGGGTTTGCTTCAATCAATAGCATGCACTTTTATCATCTTCTCAACTATCTCAGGCTCCAATTTTCTCCTATTTATATTTGTTCAATTCTTTTACAGGGTGATGATTATTTTCTTTGATCATAGAAATGGAAGTGCCCTGAGCCTACCTAGGCTGGCATTCACTCTACCATTTCAACCATGGCGCTACCTGCCAGACAGCAGGTCTCCCTGCAATTGCTGGCACAAATTTCTCTCCACTTTCTTTGGCTCATGTGAAATCTGCTATTGTCAGGAAACTTTAGGACCTTGTATGATTGTGATGGGTTATGGCCCTTACAGATACACCTGTTTATTTTAGATGCTCTTTCTCACTGAGTTTATTAGAGAAATTCACATGTGTCACAATATGCTTCTCTGAGACTCTCTTCTCTCTCTCTTCTCTCCCCCTCCCTTCCCCTTTCTCTCCCTCATCTTCCCTCTTTCCTTCCATTCTCCTCTCTCCCTTTCTCTACTCTTACAGTTTTAAAAGTCACATAACTAGGTTTCCCCCTTTGGGATCCTTTTTAGGCTTTTGTTTATCTGTTCACTTTCATGTCTCTACACACATAAGCAGGAGTTCCCTTTCCTCCAACCAAAGACACCCTTCTGGCTATTGACAAAAGGGCCTTCTGTTAGCATCCCTCGCCAAGGCCAGCAAAGTCATTCTTCCCACCACTCTACAGACTCTACAGGGACATCTGACACCTTGCTTAGCACTAGTGTGTCCTGTTCCTCCCTGTCACCTGTGATTATTGTCCCACCATCTCCCTTCTCTGAGGCCAGCAGCAATTCAGTCTTTCTTCCCCTTAGACCTCATTTCCCATAAGCCTTGTGTCATGTCAGTTCTAAGACCAAAAACTTACAAGCTTATCTCTCCTCTTCAGTTTGGCAGTAATCACTTTACAATGTGTATGCATTTGAATCTGGACTTGACAATATTTTACTTTTGTTAGGGTTTCAGGGATTCCTATGTAACCTAGCTGACCCATTTGATTTTATTTAAGAATATCTTAAATGTGTGATATAAACATGCAGAAGTATAATTCTGCATATTATCAAGTTTCTCCCAGTGGGGAATATTCTTCAGATCTCTTGATTTCTTACCTTGAGACTGAAGTTGAGACATAAGATAATAAAGTTGATTTGGTAGTTCACATCTGTAATCCCAACACCAGGGAAGTAGAGGCAGGGTATCCTGAGTTTGAGGCAATCCTGAGCTACACAGGGAGTTCCAGGCCAGCCTAGGCTACATTGATAGCTTCTGTCTAAAACTAATGAAGTAAACAACAAAACTTTTCAATAGGTAAATGACAGTGCTATCACCATCCTAGAGTCCAGACATGCTTTGGGCTGCATATATATAAACCACCTGGGACACTTCACAGACTCTTCTCAATATATGAAACAAATACACCTGAAACTCATACTTACCATAACTGAGTCCCTAAGCCTGTGGGACAACTCACCTCTATATCTCCTTTGAGCCTTGAATTCCATCCTGTCTATGGAAGGAAACTAAGGTTTGCTCCGTTGAACCAATCCTTGGACTCCATATATTTATTGTCCATAGGATAACAGGTATGTCATTTAGCAATGTTCAAATGCCTTTAGACAGCAATTTAAACATGAATATTTTAAACTATTTATTAAAGTGCATCTGAAAGCTTCCAACGTTTTGAATGTGTCCTTTAAAGAGTGCACAGTTATTCCCTATTGTCAACCATTATTCAAGAAGCTGCCATGAACCGGTTCCTCCCTGTATTGGTGTGTATGCTAAGAAACAAGGCATGCTGCTTTTCAGAAATGTATTATTATTCTTTGTTAAATGTGGTGTGTGTGTGTGTGTGTGTGTGTGTGTGTGTGTGTGTGTTCATATGAGTACAAGTGCACACACAAGACTTGAGACCTCAGATCCCCCTGGAGCTGAAGTTGCAGATGGTTGTGAGATACTTTATATGGGCACTAAGAGCCAAACTCATCACAAATCCTCTGCAAGAGCAGTATGCGTTTTTAATACTAAACCATTTCCCCAATTATTTTTAAGCTCCCTTGCTTCTTTTGAGACAGGGTCTCCCATTGGCTTGCAGCTCATTCAATAGGTTAGACAAACTGGCCAGTGAGCTCCAGGGATGGTCCACCTACTCCACCTCCATAGTGCGGGGACTTCCAGCATACACCACCACACCTGCCCCACCCACCATGGGTTCTGCAAAACTGAAAAGGTGATCCTCAAGCTTGCATGGCAAGGTCTTTGCAAGCCAAGCCATATCCCAGAGTGGAAGTAGCTTTATGAGGAACTGAATAGCCATGACATCTGGACAAACTTCAAACCTCGCTCCCATGGAAAGGTTGTCTTGGAGTACGTGGTAGATTGGGCTGCAATTCCCAAGACTCAGGAAGGTCCTCTAGTTGGACAGGATGCTTTGGATGCTAGACACGCTCTCTCCCTGCCCATGGCCTGCCATGGGAGATTTTTCACCAATGACTACTGCTCCCTCAGGCCCCAGTATTTCAGCCAAGACTCAAACGATCTGTGTATATCACTTTGATAAGTTTGTAAAGCACTCTGGCATTTTGGGGCAGGAAGCTGTTAAAGAAAGATACCTTCGTTACAGTTTACAAACCATTTCCACAATGTGTTGTTGGTTCAGCCCTTTGAGCCAAGTTCAAAAGCAGAAGTAGATAAAACATTCTGGGAATCACTGTTGCAAACGGACATGCTTCAGTCTGTTACATTAGACAACTCTGCTGTTAAATTTGTACCCTAAGACTATCTTAATTGACCATAAAAAGGACAATTGAAAACACAGGATTTGATCTGACCTATACAACACTGCCACTATCACCACCAAATTAGGCCATTTCGCTCAGAGCATCCTGGCAGAGTTCTGCTTAAGCTGTCTCAGGGTGACATTTCATCATCCCATTTCCAAAAAAGCAACAGGCTATTAAGTGAATTAGGATTCAGTGTAAGTTTTGACCATTGCTCAGTGTAAAATTTTAACATATAGTTTGTTCACCATCCCTGAGAAGTGCCAAGCAGGAATGTTTGCCCACATTTTTTCAGAAAATTTCAACTGGACCTGCTGGTGCTCACAGTGAAATCTTTTGACGTCACCACATTTAATGAGATGAATAACTAGCTAAATGGGTTTGGGAAATGAGCTGCAGGGATGACTCTGGAGAAAAGACCACAAATCAGCAGGTCTGAGACTCCCTGCTGTTCCTTCCCTCTCTCAGAACTGCAGACACAGAGTGTGGGGTTTTGTCCCCTGAACTAGCAACCAAGCTACGAAGCTTGTCTGCAAAGCACTGCTCAGGATTCAACAGATGTTTGCCACACCCCCCCGTTTTTTTGGACACTATATGATTGTATTATATTGATTTACAATTTCTTTAGCATTTTAATATTGCTATAGCTACTGTGAAGTTTAAAGGTTAGGGGATTGTTCACATAATGTTATTTGAATATGTATTATTTCAGGGCTGACCACTTGGTACTGAATAACAAATTTGGGAGCTCTTCCCTGGGGAAGAATATTGCTCTCACCCCCAGCATCCCTTAGTATCCTATAGTTCTTTGTCTAGGATGAAGAGAGCATGAGCTTTCCTGTGTCAGCAGGTCTATTGGTATTGTCTTTGTTCAGGTCTTGTTTAGGCTGCCACATTGACGAGACTTCATGGATGTAGTCCCTCTCACATTTCTAGAAGATGAGTTCTCACATAACCCCTCCTGTTCCTTGACTCTTACAATCTTTCTGCCTCCACCTCTTTCACTATGATCTCTGAGCCTTACGTGTAGAAATTAGTGTAGGGAGACACCTTAGCCCCGCCCCAGGCAACTGGGACAGGTGTGCCAGGTGTGCCGGGACACGCCCATGAGGGCGGGGTGAAAAGCTGATTCCGTTATTACACACCTACTGGAGGTGATGGCAGTTATGGGCATACTGGCGCAGATAAAAACTGACAATGCTCCAGTATATGTCTCCACAAAAATGTAACAATTCTTCAAATATTATAACATTAAGCATGTCACAGGTATACCACACAACCCTACAGGACAAGCAGTTGTTGAAAGATCTAACAGGACACTTAAGTAGATGCTACATAAGCAAGCTGGTAAGTCGAAACCCCCCAAACATAGATTGCATAATGCTTTATTGATACTAAACTTTCTTAATGCCAATGACAATGGACAAACAGCTTCGGAAAGACACTGGACTACGGAGCAAACTGCTGAACTGAACCAACCAGTGTATTTCAAAGATTACTGACCTTGGTATGGAAACCCAGACATGTGTTACGTTGGGGTAGGGGTTTTGCATTTGTTTCCACAGGAGATCAAAATTGATCAAAATTCGAGTTGAAAAAGACAACCCTCCCAACAAGGATGACTGACAGGTATTTACTGAGGTATATCTCATGAACTAAATAAAAGCCTCCCAAAGGATGGGAAGTGCTTTGTTTTCATCCTCACAGGAAAACCCACCTCCGGAAGTCAAAGGACACTACATGTTTAGATACTTAAGGAAAGAACGTAGCTATAACCACGAACAAAAGGAATGTGCTATATGGTAAAATTTACAGCTGTCTCTCAAATAACTCTATTTCTCTTCATTTCCTAGTCCCTATTCAATTAAGTCGATGCTGGATTTAGGGTTGGATTTGGCTTTCCTACCCTAAAATCCAAGCATGTTATTTAACAAAATTTTAAAGTTTCTGTGTTATATCAAGAAGCCAATTGCTGTAATACAGAATAAGTGAAGAATAAGAGGACTATCTTTGTCTTTTCTTGGCTCTTTCTTTCAAGGCCTACACCCTCTCATAATTGTTGTTTTTCAAGGATTGCCTTTCTCAGTACACATACATGTACAAGCGAACATTTCTCTGATGACACTCAGCTAATGAGGACCAGCCTGACAACAATCCTGGCATGCTCCGGAAAAAGAATTGGACCACACCTCTCCGACTGCACTGGATTCAAGTCGCTCCGTTTCGACTGGCACTCCAGCCAGAACCTCGAGTAATGACTTCAATCAAGTTGAGGATTTCAACCTAGATCTTCAATCAAGCAAATCTCATCTAACATGGACTAGACATAACTCATTAGAGACTTTCCCAGTACTAGCATTTTTTTTCCACAGGACCCCACATGGCTACCATCGTACCATTTCAGCAGGAAGTAACTTAGAAGATGCTATGCTCCCGTTCCCCATTATTGTTTATTAGGGTAGTGTAAGCCTAGTTAAGAATGACCTTATTGTTTATAGTTGGGATTGGAAGGAGGTGTTTAAGTTAGACAACCTTTTCACATGACTTTAAGGCTTAGCTGGAATAGACATCGGATGTGCAATAGCAGATTATTGTATCTTCTTATATTTCACCTTTATGATTGCTAATTTTAGATGTTTTACACTATTAAGCTTTAATCCTCTTTTAGACTAAAAGGGGGATTGTAGGGAGACACCCTATCCCTGCCCCAGGCAACCCGGACAGGTGTGCCAGGTGTGCCGGGACACGCCCGTGATGGCGGGGTGAAGGGAAGTTGGGGGTGACCCTGGGCCTTCTCTCTTCGGCTCCCCCAGCTACCGGCGCTGGTTCCAGCTCCCTCCCTCTGGCTTGACTGGTGTATCTAAATAAAGAAAACCTTAGCACTATCAGCTGCAGGCTTGTCACTCTTCAAATTAGTGATTTCCTGGGGTTGGTGAGGTCAATGATCTTGGTAGAGAACTTACAACGACCATTTTACTAAAAAGGCATAATTGCTAACTACATTCTAAACATTTGTTCTATACCCACAGGTAAGTGTATGTCTCATTCCTCATCAAAGAGGAAGTCTCCTTGGGACAGCTTCCCATTCACACACAGTCTCACAGCTGCAGCAGCTTTCTCTGGGGACCATAAACCTCCTTTGGCTGAGGTGATGCTGCTTGTTAAGGACTAGATTCCTCTGGAGAAAACGGCAGCAGCCAGGATCGCAGTGAGGACACTTGCAGGCAGGTGAGCTGAGGACAAATTGGCCAATGCTGTAATTCGTGAACTGACTATGTTGCTTCATCATGCTGAACTTTAAGATCCTCTTCTGTGCCCCCTGGAAAATGGAGGCAAAAATATTCACTGTAAATCTAAGGCATCCTTCTGCAGGCAGGCAGGACTAAGATTGCATATGGGGTGCTGGGTGCCCACTTCAGGCTGTACACTCTTACTGCTGATAATGAGGGGCCACAGCAGGGAGCCTGTTTCGGGACAGCTGTGCTGTGTGGAAGCCAGCTCTAGAATACAATGGAATTTGAATCCTAGCAGCAAGGAAGCAATGCCTTCCTCTTTCACATCTTATCCTGACCAACCTTCACCTTCTTCACAAGTGCCACATTTCCCTTCTGATGTCTGTTTTTCTAAACTTTGAACTAAAACTAAGAGTGATGGTGTCTACCCATGGGATGGTTCCCTGGCTGCAGCTGGAGTGACTCTGAGCTTGGTCCTTATTGGTTCCTGAAGGGTTAAACTCCAGCTGCCTGGTGCTTACCACCTCAGCTTGATTAGAAAGTTCATTTTCTTTCCCTCCACTGCCCTCTCATCTATCTATATACCCCAAAATAGCTCACAGATACCTGATGGTCTTTAGACCACTGTCTCAGGATCTGACTGTATCTATCAGACCTCTCTTCATTCTTACAAATACATAACAGGTCAAATTAAAAGGAAGAAAGATTGTATTGTGGCTCATGGTTTCCATCCATGGCCATCCGACTCTGTTGTTGCTTGGCCACAGGTGCATCATGCTAGAAGGGTGTGGTAGTGCAAATCCATTCATCTCATGGTGACCAGGAAGCACAGGGCATTAAAGAAAGGGCCAGTAAAAGATGTAGTCAGTTACAAGAGCATACCTTGGTCTGTATTGGGTTAACCAAGGTGGGAAGGTCCACCTTAAATGTGAGTGACACAATCCTGGGGGCTGAGGACCTGGACTGATAAGAAAGGAGTGAGCTGAGCACCAGAATTCTTCTATCTGCTTCCTGACTATGGATTCCTGCAGCCATGACTTTTCCACATGATGGACTATATCCTCAAACTGTGAGCCAAAATATACCTCCCCCTTGGTGCTTTTTGTGTCAATCATTTTATCACAGCAACAAGAAAGTAACTAATATATCCGATCATTCAGTGGTCAAATTTCTTCTGTGAGTTCCCACAAACTCTCAATAGAGAATTATGAATCACTATTAAATAGAACCCATGAATTTTCCAATAGATTGATTCCAATTCATTTCTATTCAAGAACTAGTCCATTTTGGAATTCCTGAAAGTTCCACATCATAATACTGCTGTATTTGTAGACCAAGAGTTAATGTTTTTGGATGGATACTTCAAATTGAAACCACATCTGGGATCCAAGCTAAAACAGCCCTTCCTTCTTATACACACCAAGTGCCATCACCGGATCATATCACCCAGAAGCCTGTTCCTTGACTTACCCACCCATGGTCTCTGCAGTACATTTACCTTCAGTCCTGTCCCCCCAGACAGCCTCATGTGTGACTTTTAATCCATACCTATGAATGTCACTCACCACAGGCTCCAGGGCCATGAACTGGTTGGCTACATTCTTTTATTCATTACAGCACTGGGTTGCACCAGAGAGTCAGACAGCAACCCAGGTCTGGGAAAGGAAAGACCTCAACCCCAAACTGGTAGCTGAAAGAACACAGGCACCTGTATGCTTGCCCACACCTGCCCAGTGCCTCTCCACATGGGATTCCACTCCACTATAGGTAGGCGTACTTTCTGCCCTTTAGAATGGCATGTTAAATTTGAATTCAGAAAACACTGTTTAGACCCCATTCAACACTCTTTAAAATTCTGAGTTCTATTTCTATCTACTTTCTACCAATTTTAAATTTTTGATTAAAATCAGCATTTACTGAGTGTCTTACTCTTTCTTCAGTGTGGATGATGAGATTGCCAAACTCATGTGTTTGAATTAGGACTAAATACAGACTTTATAATGTTGAGACAACAAACATGAAGACAGACAGCATTCTCCTTAAGTGCAATAATAGAAGACACAAATTATAGTTGTCTTCTTCCCAGGGGTCAGTGGAGTAAACTCAGCTAACAGTATTTTAATCAAATTATTTTATGTACAACATGGTCTTTCTTATTAATCATTCATTTTCCTTAAAGAAATGTTTTGATCAAGAAGAGCATTTTATTCTACAAGCAAAGGATCCCACTTGTTTAAGAAGTTGGCCTATCTATATTCATTCAAACATAATTTAATAAATGTCTGAGCTCCATTTGTGCATTGTAGAGGCCTATACATGTTTTAGGGTGGAATATGCTAGTGCAATTTAGTTGGGTCAAATTTAGTTTTTGTAAACTGAGATGGAAAACTTCTGCAATGCCAAGTTCTACTAATTGTTTTAAAAAATAAAACAAAGCTACAGATGGTAACTCCTTGACACAAGAGGCCATGTTTGATAAGGCTCCGAGGGACACAGGAAAGAAGCAGGAGGGAATGATGGATACTGATTCCACATGTGTCCACAGTAATGGCAGAATGGGGCCTCCAGAGAGAGCAGAGACAGATTCTGAGTCGAGGCAGCAAGGACTAGGTCTCTGGCACTGCTCTGAGAGGAGCTGGTTAGACCAGGATAGAACCATGAGTTCTGAGCATATGAGGAATCAAGTGTGTCCATGCAGGGAGCCCCAGCCAAGGAGGACGCCCACAACTCTATGCCCCTGGAAGGACTCAAGAAATGAGGTGGGTTGGGGGAAGCATCAGCTTAGAAGGAGTATATCATGGTGTTGTTGAGAGTACCTAGAACCAAAAGTTAAGGTTTCACCCAAGAGCTGGGCCCTAGATCTGAGGAGAAATGGGTCATTAGAAGAAGTTGTCACCCCAGGATGTCCACATTACAAGGGTCTGTCTGCATAAGGGGCTCTGGGTGATGCCGGTATGATTCTTCAAACATGCTTCCCATATGTTTAGGTTAGCTCACTCATTTCCAGCCTTCATCTTACAGGGCAGGCAGAGCAGGCTCTGGGCTTCTTTCCATTATATATATGGAGACAGAATCAGAAAGGAAAGTGACGCCTTCAGGATCACATGGCAACCAATTCAATATTCAGCCCTGCAGAGCCACCCTTAGGTCACTGCATCCTCAAACAGGTACTGATGGGATGCTTTAGACACTGTTAGGTAGTGGTAGCTTGAGGTGAGGAAGGAGGTGGGATGAAAGGAAATTAATGATAAAGTAGCTATAATGGGCTGGGGTGATTGGCAGTTCCTGGATTTTACTGTGCACTCCTACCTGCCTCCTTGGACAGAAGTTGCTTTTCCACATAGATCTCTTTATGCTCCATACCCCAGTGAGATGTCTGAAGGAAGGGAAGTTGTATGGAATATCATCCTTCAAAGAAGTCATGGAATTGAGTTACAGAACTCTGAGTTCTGCATTGACTCTGTCCGCATGCCTCCTGCTCACACAGGACCCTCCCACCATCTTGGGAACTGCAGGCCAAAAGCTAGACTCTGGCCTTGTGCAGAAGAGATGAGTCCTTAGTTCTCATCCACCTCTTCATCTTTGTCCTGCCCCTAGCTTCTGGGGGAGGGCATTGCCCACCTGAACAAACCCCTCACCCCAGTCACTACCTCACTGAGTGACTCATGAGCTCTGAGTCTTATAGCATCCTTGGCCTTCTGGATAGGGATGGGCATCCTTGCTCCTTACTGAAGGAGAGAGTGGGTTTTTCAAAATCTCATTCTCCAATTTGGGATCTCCCAAACCAAAAGGCAATCCTTTCCCACAGAGTGAATCAGGCTGGAAATGCACAGAGAGTAGGACAACGTCACGTGGCCACCAATAAGCACCAGTAAGCAACAGGACAACCTGCTTAGTGGTTTGAGCCTCCGAGCCTGGGAGACTTTTATAAGACAGAACGAATTTTCCAGCAGGGATTATCCTTCAGATTGGAGTTTAATGAAACAATCGCTAACACTGGAGGCTTACACAGAAGAATTGGCAGACTCCAGGGAGGTCCAGGCTCGTCTGGGGAAGATATTTACCTAATAAACCATGAATAAATAATAGCATCTAAGTCAAGAGATGCAGAGGACAAAGGTGGGGGGCTGGGTGAGGCTTTCTAAGTTATTCCATGTCTTGACATTGTGCTGCACAATGTTACTGTAGAAATGAGGTCACAGGTGCTGACAAAAGCATACATGAAGCTACTCACAGCTCTGTGTATGAGCTGTGTTAGACCATGCTGCGTAATGACAGTAACATCCTCAGTTGATGATGCCAAACAAAGACTCGTTTCTTGTCTCTGTCTCTGTCTCTCTCTATCTCCCTTCCGCCTCCTCTGTCTGTCTGTCTGTGTGTCATTATAAACATGTTATTCTGTGTATGGCATGTGGGATGACACATGTCAAAGTCTTCCTCAGCTGTTCTCAACCGTAAGTTTTAGACAAGGTCTCTGGCACTGCTCTGGGAGGAGCTGGTTAGACTGAACTTAGAGCTTGTTCAGCCAGGCTGGCTAACCAGCAAGCTCTGGAGATCCCTACCTTTGCCTTCTCAGACCTAGAATTAAAGACATGTACTGTGTCTGGCTTGGCTTTTTTATGTCAGTGTTGGTGATCTGAACTCAGGTCCTCATACTTATGTGGCAAGCACTTTACTGACAGCACTGTTTCTCTATCACCAAAGGAATCAGTTCTTGCCTGTGCTTCATGCTCCAGCATGTGACTCTCACAACACCCAGGGGACACGGACAATAGAAGTGTTGGCATCTTATTGGATGAGAAGACTGGAACACTGAGCCCCAAATTCAATGACACATGCTTTGTGCCCATACATGTCCAAAGTCAGACCCAGGGCCCAGACATGGCCAGTATCAAGAAAGTAATAAATGTAGTTCCCTGTCCCATTTTTGGTTTAATGTTAGTGTACTGGTTAGTTTTTTATCAATTTAATGCAAACTATAGTCACACAGGGAGAGGAAAACATCAATTAAAGAATCACCTCTGTTATATTTGCGTATGGGGCATTTTCTTGATTATTGATTGATGTTGGGGGCAATCCACTGGGGATGGTGCCCTTCTGGGCAAGTGGTTCTGGGACATACAAAGAAGCAGGCTGAGCAAACAAAAGGGAGCAGGTCAATAAGCAGCATTCTTCCATGGCCTCTTCTACAGTTCCTACTTACAGATTTCTGTGTTGAGTTCCTGCCCTGATTTCCCTTCACAATAGACTTTAAAGTGGTAGTTTAAGACAAATAAGCCCTTTCCTCCCCAACTTGGTTTTGGTCACCATTTTGAAAACAAAGACACTAGAGTCAGAGACCAGGCAGGAACATAGCTTACTGGCTTGTTCTCCGTGACTTGCTCAATCTGATTTCTTAAATCAGGACCACCCGCTGGCGTCACTCAGTGGGCTGGGCCTTCCTTCCCATCAATCAGCAATCAAGAAAATGCCCCCACAGACACACTGACAGGCCAATCTTATGGAGGCAGTTCCTAAATGTATGTTCCTTTCTCCCAGGAGACTCTAGTTGTTGTCAAGTTGACAACACATGAGCATGAGCGTGAGCACATGTTAGAAGAATCTGAGTACATGGACACTTTGGGAAAATAAGAATTACAGAGAGAGTGTATATTTTACTAGTTTCTGGCAGTGGGGAGGAGACAGGAACACAGAGTGTAAAACAATTGAGGGCAATGAAACTGAGCCTGATGATGCAATTGTGAGCACCTGAGTATTCGTTACTTTCTCAATGGCTATGATCAGATCCTGATAGAAAGAAAATCACAGAAGGAAGAGGGTATATGGTTGACAGTTTGAGGGACACTCCATCATCATCATGATGGGAAAGGCACAGTGGCAGGAGTGTGAGGTGGCTGGTCACATTGGGTCCTCAATCAGGAAACAGAAATGAAAGCTGGTGCTCAGCTCTCTTCCTTTGTTTTCTCCAGTCCAGGACCTCGCCCCATGGAATAGTGTTATCTACATTTAGGCTAAGTCTTCCTACCTCCCACCTTGGTTAATTCAATCTATAAACTCACAAAATACCTAGAGGTGTGTTTCCATGGTGATTCTAAGTGCCACCAAGATGGCAACCAAGATTAACCATCACACATGGTATGTATTTCTCAAAACACATGGCACTGTGTAACATGTAGTGAGCCCTAACAGCAGATCTGGATTTTAGTTAATAGCTTTACATACATACTGGCTCATCAACTGTAACAGAAGCATCACGTTAACCAAAGGTGTTGATGGCAGAGTGAGCTGTGCAAAGTGGAGATGGAAGACTTGGGCACTCCACAGCACTCAGTTTCCTGTTCCCCTAGTAGACCTGCTCTGAGAAATGAGAGCAGTTCATTTAAAAGATATGTGGAGAAATCAAAGTTAAATAAGAATATCTTGGAGAGTGTAGGCCATGGTTTGCATTCAAAGGCTCACTGTCTTCCCTGTGAGGGAGAAATGCTCAAGATCCTCATCAACAGCATGCCACAGACAGAGCATTTGTTTGCCAAGAAGTCACAGTCAGTGGTGACCACAGCAGGGACCACTCAGAGCAGACCTTGATGTGACTGACTCCTTCCTCTCACACTTGACTAAAATGTGGATTTTCTGGGAGCTCTTCCTCTAGCTAAAAACAGAAAATCAACATTATTTCAACCTCACCTTGAACCTTTCTTCATAGCTGTGCACTACCAAGGGGATGGTAGCACTGGCAAGCATAGAACACTTTCTTTTTGTTTTCCAGATTAAAACATATTCATCGCTGGAGTGGGATGTCAGTGTGGACATGTGACAGACAAGGAAGGCTCCAGTTCTTTTTTTTTTTTTTTTTTTTTTTTTTTGATTTTTCAACACAGGGTTTCTCTGTGTAGCTTTGGAGTCTATCCTGGCACTTGCTCTGGAGACTAGGCTGGCCTTGAACTCACAGAGATCTGCCTGCCTCTGCCTCCCAAGTACTGGGATTAAAGGCATGCGCCACCAATGCCCCGAGGAAGGCTCCAGTTCTGGTGAGATTTTGACAAAAGAATCCTCTCTGTCAAAAATGTTGGTTCTTGGCCAATACAATAGATAGGTGTGGCTAAACAGGGCTTTCTGGGACTTTTGGAATGCTCTCCCAGCAATCTAGAAGAGAACAAGAGGAGGGGTGATGAGGAACCCCTGCAGACCGTCTCATCTTCCCTCAAACCATTGATTGCACCAGGTGGAACAGAAACTCCATCTACACTGTTCTTTTCTGATTTGTTGACACAACTTCAACTCAAAGAAAAATAATCTACACAACTAGGCAGTCATCGTGGTTACTATGTATTCACACTATGGCTTCTCCAAAGTGAGATACAGTAAAAGTACAGTAAGGCAGACAAGCGTGCACATTCCTATATACATAATTAAAATACATTTTGGAAAGTTAGGGTTGACATATAAGAGAGAACATGTGATGTTGTCTTTGTGAGTCTGCGGCACCTCGCTTAAAAAATAGAACTGCTTTCCAGACTCATCATTTTTCCACAATGCTCATATTTTTTTACAGATAGATAAAACTCCAATGTGTATAAATTTCACATTTTCATTAACCATTCATTGGTTGTTGGCCACTTAGGCTGCCTCCATTTCCCTTGTTTATTGTGAATAGAGCAGCATGTAGAGTAGAACATGGATGAGCTGATATCTTTATGATAGGATATCATGTCCATTACATATATGCCCATAAGTGGAATAGTTGAATGGTATGGAATTGAGTTAGGATCTCATGCATCTCAGGCCTTCTTTGATCTCATCATATAGGCAAGAATAATAATGAAGTCCCGAACCTCCTGTCTCTATTTCCCAAGTGCTGGGATAGCAAGAGTGTTCCTCCACATCTGGTTCCTATGGTACATGGTATTGAACATAGTGATGTACCATCTACTCCACAGACGAATCTGGTGCAGAGGAGCTATGGTAGAATTCTCCACCTGGGAGTCCTGCCATATACTGGATGTTTATGGAAGCTGCAGAGGCTCACAGCTCCCCCTGTAGAATTGCTGGCATGAGTTTCAGGGACTCAGGAAGAAATTCCTAGCAAGAGTCAAAGTGCAGTAATTAGAGTCAGAGCCTCCAGAACATTGGAGCTGTGGACAAAGCCAAGTTCATCAAGTTCAAGTGCTGACCTGTCCTCACAGGAAATTGCAGTGCAGATGGAACTGTGACCCGCTAGTCAAGTTGTCCAGCTGGTCTGAGAAGAAAGCAGCTCTGGTCAAAACAGACTCCCAGTTAAAGCTGCTTTCTGCTGCATTGTGCCTTGATCTGAAAGGAGACTTGAGAACCAGAGACATATGGCAAAGACTGCAGTGTACATCTATGAACCTGTGATCACCCACCTGGGCAACATCTGCCTCTTCCCCAAGTGCAATGCCCTGCCTTTACACAATGCCTGACACAGAACAACAGGACTGGAGAGGCATAGGGTGGCGGGGGGTGGGGGTAATGGCAGCATTCAGGGGAAGGTTCTTCATCTCCTGACCAAACTAGAAAGCCATCACTAACTTCTCTTTGAAGAGACTATTAGGCACTAAACATAAAGACACTTGTAAGGTCTTTGGATGCCAACATGCTTTGGAAGTACCAACACTTTATAAAGCCATTTACAACCTGTCTAGGCCTAACATGTATCAGGGTTAGATAAAGTTATGATTGACAAAAGTTTATAGTTATTACGAAAGATGCCAAGTTATATTTAGGTGTTTTTTTCAAACCTCACTCTAATTGCTTGTCACCTTTGAAAATATCATAATTAACATGAGTTAATTTGTGTGCTTAAATATTTTAGTGGCAGGTTATAATTTTAATAGTTTGGAAGTTTGGAAGAAAATCACAGGGTTCCATGACATACAGGGAAAGAGAGAGTGTTATGTGAGGAAGTGGACAATAAAAAGGACAGACAGATGATAAAAGATAGACCATAGACATATAAATGAAGGATAGATTATTGATCAATGTCTAAAATAGATGATAGATAGATAGATAGATAGATAGATAGATAGATAGATAGATCAATGAATGGATGATAGGTGTTAGATAGTGGACATATAAGTATATAGATAGATATTATATAGGAGATAGATGATATGATGATGATGAAGATAGATAGATAGAGATATAGAGAGATAGGTAGGTAGATAGATAGATAGATAGATAGATAGGAGAAAATAAAGTTTGGAAGAAAATCACATGATTCTATAACATACACTATATATGGGGGGTTGGGCAGATGTGTAGATGCTGGGCTTAGGATCACATAGCTATAAGGACTTCAAAATTCCACATTATTTCTTCATGCCTCAGTGTGGGTGTTTATGAAACAGGTACATTAAAACTTACATTGGTATCCTAGTGTTGTTTCTGTTGCTATAATAAAATAACCTAGGAAAAACAACTTATGGGGAAAGGGGTTTATTTTAGCCCACAATTATAGGTTATGATCAATCATTGTGGGGAAGTCAAGGAATTTGCAACTTGAGATAGGTATATCATATCCGAAGTTAAAAGCTGAGAGAAATTGATGGGTATGTTTCTATCCCAAGGAATGGTGCCACTCACAGTGAAGTGGGTCTTTCCATTTCAATGAACACTAACACCACCCTCCATAAACATGTCCATAAGCCAAGCGTATCTAAATAGTCCCTCATTGAGACTCCCTTCAAAGTGATCCTAGGTTGCATCAAATTGACAAAACCAACTGTCACACTCAATACTGTACTCTAACAATCATTCGGACTTGTTACTCTGAAACCCCTACATGTGTAATGCACAAAAATGTTCCTTTCCCTTTCTCTGTCTGCACTGCCCTTAAAGAGAGAGAAAACATGGGGCACTCTGGGTTTCCAGAGGGAAGTCCCAAGTATCTTCCAATTAGCCTTGCAGATCAAGACGAGGAAGGAACGATGACAAAAGAATACTGAGACCATGAGGTAGTGCTTGTGTGTGGACAGGTCCACCAAGGACAGTCTCTTGTTAGGAACAAACACCCTTTCTGCCCCAGGGTAGTCTGTGCTGTGATGCACGGTGCTGACATGGTTCAGTGGAGGTGTGGACACCCAGTCAAAAGGGGGATCTGGGTCAGAGAATGTTCACCGCATGTTCATGGGTAGACTAGGGTTATCCGGGAAACCAGTCAACAGAGATTCACACCTCTGATTCATTCATTGCTCTTTATAGGTTGTTGTAGGATTGATAAGAAACTAAAGTGGGAAATTACCAATATGGAGTCAGGTAGAGATATAAGGGTATTTAATAGGGAAAAGCGTTACTTACAGAGTGACCTAGCCAGCCCGTGTGGCAGCAGTCTGTACAGCAAGAAGCAAAGTGAAAGCGAAAGAGCAAACGCAGTCACCCTATGTCCCCTGACCACGCCCTCGCAAGCTTTCGAGGGCGTGGTCAGGCACACCTGTAGCCAGCCCCTAAGTAGGCGTGACTACAGCTTCCCCTACAAGAAACAGCCCAGGAAAGATTTGGACAGCGTCTAGGTTGTAGAAAAGGCTCGACAGTTGACGGCCATAAAGGCTACGAGAATGGTGTCGACTCCAGTGTTTTTGCTTTGTAAGTGCCTCCCAGTTTATTCAAACTTCAGCTTTTCACTGATGGATTCTTCCAACCCACTAGTGCAACTCAGAGTGAATACACCCTGTCCCTACCAAACCACCCAAGTCCAGAATTCTTTAGCTTTTTGCGTCTTCACCTCCTCTCTCCTCTCTTCCTTTCCTCTTCTTCCCTTTCTCTCTTTTTACTTCCCTCACTTCTTTCCCTCCCTTCCCTTCCTTCCCCCTCCTTCCCCCTTCTCGGTTAGTTTTAACAGCATCTCCCTCTGTAGCGCCCACTGGCCTTGGATTCACAATGCTCCTGCCTCGGTATCCCCAGTGCTAACCATTACAGCTGTGTGCTGTTGGATCCAGCATCTCTGCCTTCTCAGAGAACATCCAAAGGATGTGAAGAAGGGTTTACATAGAGAAGTCTGCCCTGGATGACTCAGGGAAGGGAGTATTGAGCAGGTTCTGCACGGTAGATATTTCAGCAGCAGCAGTGTGTGTGGAGCTGATTAATGGCTGGGTACAGTTGTAAGGGACCAAGAACAGACACTTGAGAGAGAAAGAGAGAATGGTGTCGGGTGAGGTGAAGGAGCCACCACACACATCCCAGGTGAGAGGAGTAAATAAATCCCAAGGAAAGAATGAAAATGAGAATTAATCAGAAGTGTGCTGAGCCGTGGCACTGCCAGGCACAATCAGAGGTCTTCTTAATTGCTTGTCAGAGACCAGTGCATCTTGGCAAAATGTTCCTCAACTAACGCTCAGAGAGTTTTTCCCCCTTAACCCGGCTTCATTTATCATGATTAGAAAACAAGTCAAAATTGATTTCTGTTTATTTTAGGCGGCAAGCCCCCCGGGAGCTTTTCTTCCTAGTAGGTTTGACAATTTTGAGCTTGGTAAGAGAACCCCCCTCCAAGCATAAAGAACCACTTCAATACCGCTTCAAGCAGGTGTGTGAAGTCCTTGGGTCTTACAGAACATGTCAGTCTCTTGAGCTTTTACAAGCCAGCTCCCACGCACGCACATGAGCCTTTTAGGCAGCTCTTTCCCACTTTTAAATGAGCACATTAAGAGCAATTTGATAGGAGAGTGGCTCGAGATTTGGAATCAGGACCGTGTTTGATTTTTGTAGTTCTGCCACCTCGAAGCCCTATGACCTTGGGCGAGTCACTAAAAGAGGTTTCACTTGGAGAAGACAGAGTTCCTAAAAACCTGACTGATTTCCTGAGACCCTTAGTGGTCATGGGAGAAAGATGTTGGCATAGAAACCCTGCTCTCCTGGTAGAAAAGAAGGCAATGCTTCCGTGCAATTTCAAAGGCACCATCTTTGGGTTCCTGAGCTGCAGGACACACCTGCTCTGCTTTGTTTTATACCTGGCAGTTGGCAAAACCTGGCATATAGTTGGTGCCCACGTGATCTATTCAGAACTCATGATACACCTAGTACACACCAAGATGTGTAATATGTGTTCATTAGATATGTTTGTGTGATCCTGTAAATACTTGTGTGCTACTTTTCATCTGTTCCCCAAAGGAACCTGCACCAAGAATATATTAAGCATATATTGTGCCCTAAGCAGTGTGCCTCCCCCTACAGAAAGTACACCTACATACTCTCCATCTAAACCTATCATACTCAGCTGAGGCAGGAAGATTCAGGGCCAGCCAGCCTGGGCTATACTTATGGAGATCCTATACACTTGCTCGTTCACCTAATAATTCTACCATAGTTATACGCTGTGACCATCATCATACCTGTTAGGTAAAACATAAGGTCAATTTGCTCATACTCACTTTTGCTCCCTAGTCAGGCCCCTTTCCTGTGTGTGTGTGTGTGTGTGTGTGTGTGTGTGTGTGTGTGTGTGTGTGTGTGTGTGTTTCTCTCATGTCTGTTTCTTTCTCCCCACCACCACCACACACACACTCAGACAAATACTTTATTCCACCGAGATTTTATAAATCGGGTAAATCATGTGGGAAGGGCTGAAGGGGATTCCTAACTTGGGTTCCCACATTGCCTGCAAACAAGCTGTGACAAGAACAGCAGGACAATGCTGACAGAAATCCACAGCATCCTTTTTATTTTTTATTTTTTTTTCTCTTCAGACACTTTTATCCCCCAAACAGATTCTAGGACATCATGTTTTCTTTTTGGAAATGCAATCACAAAAACAACATCAAAAATCAATACACATCTCGATCACATGAAGCAGCAGCAGCTTTTGAGGGATGGTCACATGAGCTTGAGCATCTGAAGCATCCTCTGCTCTCTGTGCTCCTGGGCTGAACTCAGACCCATGTCCTCCACAGGATGGGACTCTGTTCCTGGGATTCAGAGCTCAGGATTTCACCGTCTCTTCAGCTTACACTCAATGTCTGGTAACTAACTCCAAACCTTCTGGCTGGGGAAGTATCTACCCTAGGATTTCTTGCATCTGCTCAGTCAAAGAAGAGATGATTGATGCTTCCTCTATTGTTCCACACAAAAGCTGAGAGTGAGACAGACACGCGGCCTGCCTTGGCCCATCGCCCACGTCTCCCTCACTTGCTTCTTGACCCTCCTTCCTAATTTCATCCCTCCCACCATCACTTCAGGGAAACTGCTCTCTCTCTCTCTCTCTCTCTCTCTCTCTCTCTCTCTCTCTCTCTCTCTCTCTCTCAATCTCTTACTCTCCATTGACTAATTCCTAGAAGCTTACAAACTGAATTAAGACAATAACAAGTTCTCATTTCCTCAGTCTTGCCTTCTCAAGGCTGCCCAGCTTTTTGGACGGTACCCACTTCTTCATGGCTCTGTATTGCGTCCTGCCTGGGTACTTCCCCAGCATTGGGTAGATGATGCCTCATGTACCTCCTGAAGATATTACAGCAAAGATCATCAATACCCAAAGAAAACTCAGCTTCATAGCTGGCTCTGTGTGGCCTATGGCATGATATTTTTTATTCACATTCTATAAGTAGTAGATAATGAGCCATGGGTTGGCAAAATGCGCCCGCCATCTCTGTTCTTTATGCTCTTCAAAGGAAAGTTAGGGGAACTGGGGAGATGGTTCAGATCAGACAGTAGAGAGCATGCAATGCAAGCATGAAGATTTGAGTTTGGATACCCAGTACCCATGTAAAAAAAACTCAGCATGATAACATGTGTGTATAATCCCTGTGCTGGGGACACAGAAACAGGGGGATCTCTGGAATTTGTAAACCAGGCAGTATAGCCAATTGCTGAACTCTAGGTTCAGTGAGAAACCCTGAAAGCAAGGTGGAGAAATGACTAAGAAAGAAACTTGACATTGATCTCTGGCCTCTAAACATACATATGCACATGCATACCACATACACACACACACACACTCACATATGTACCCATATACACATATGTATGCACACATATATACACATACATATATACATATAGATATATACACATATGTACACACACACACACACACACACACACACACCATCCTCCTGTAAGCACAGCTGCTTTTATTCCAGAGCTCTTAAATTAGAGCTTACACTGGATGATAAAAGAGTCAGGATGTTCGTTATCATCAAACAGACATGAGGCTGAGCTTTAGACATCACGAAGATTCTGTGAGCTAAGTGCTATTTTATGAGACCTTTCAATTTGGAAGCACATTGCAGATAAAACACGACTTTGGTGTAAACCACTGATGTATCGTGTTGTTAAGAACAATGAATTATTAAAAGGATAATCTTTTAAACACCAAGAAATTGTCTTCTAGTGCACTCCAGGGGCCATGGGTAAATGCATTATGCCTACAAAGTCATGCTACTCTGGCCGTAATTTACCAAATCACCATGGTATACACCTGACGTCATAGACTTGTCTTCCTCCCACACACTGGGTTACAGTGGGACCGTGGGGACTGGGTGTGGAAGAGGTAAAAGGTCACTCTGCCTTCTATTTCTATGTACAGCTGAGAAGACATGGCTGAGCTGTTTTGACAGCCCTTTCAAAAAGGACTCAAAATGCCAGCCCACCAGTGTGATCTCCTGGGGGTCTTTGTGATAATTTACTTTATTGTCAATTTTTGATAGCATTTTAGGATCGCCATGGGAACAAATATCTATGAGGGAGTTTCTAGATTATGGTACTTATTGCAGGAAGACCCATCCTAAAAATGGGGAGAACCATGCCCTCATCTGTGGACCAGCACTGAATCTAAAGGAGAGAGGGAGTGAGCAAGGTTTTCATTTCTCTCTTCTTACTGTGAATATGATGTGATCACTTGCTTCACACTCCTGATGCCAAGGCTTCCCCACCATGATAGATTATACCCTCAAACTGTGAGCCAGCATAAGACCTCCCTTCCTTTGTCATGGAAACAAGACAAACAACTAATATAGCCTTTGTTTTTGGTCCCTCTACAAATCTTCACCTGGTGGGGCTTACTCACCAAGTTTCTCCCTTATAGGATAACCACCAGACAAATCTTGAATGAGGTCCATGATTTCCTTCAGTCACTAAGTCAGTCTGGCACTAGTTTAAAAGGCTAAGTTTTCGCTCTGAGTTTGGTTCTTGAGCCTGAGACTGCCTCAGCCCAAATCCCAGCCCAGACACGGGGATGCAGGCTTCTCCCCACATACACAGTCACCCACAGCACTGACATGCCCTGCACATCTATGGACAAAGTTCCATGGCTGCACTCTTTCTCCATAGCCCTGTGGTCACAGCTCTGTGTTCCCCGTGTCCCCTGCTCCCACAGCACTCCTTGCCCTGCTCAACAGATCAGACCTTAGCAGGAGAATTCTAATACATACCATGTCACGTGAATGTTTAAATTATCTAAGAGCCTCATTAAAAAGTAAAATCAAACTTTTTAAATAATGATAGAATTCATCTTAATAATATATTTTATTTAACTTTGTGTAGTCAAAAATCATTATTTTATATAATATAGAAAATATTCATGAGATGTTTTAAAATGTCCTTTTCTATACTGTGTCTTTGAAGCCTGGTGTGTGTTTCATGTTCACTCTGCATCCCGGGATAGCAGCCATACTTCAAGGGCTCAAGAGCCCCCATGTGCTTCACTGGTTTAGACAGTGCAGACAACTGTTTCACTTGCCCTTTCTGTTGCTGCAATAAAAACACCCTGACCAACAACAGCTTATACTTCCAGGTTAGTCCAGGTTAGTTATTTGACTTACACTTCCAGGTTACAGTCTACCATTTTGAGGAAGTGAAGGTAGGAACTCAAACAGGTAGTCACCTCAGAACAGCTGAGAGCAAGGAGCAACGATATATCTTTGCATGACTGCTAGTTTTTGCTTAGCTAGCTTTCTTTGCTCATGCACATTTACTGCAGCCTAGCAACACATGGTGTGGCCACATTCAGGGTAGGGGTCTTCTGACCCCAATTAACAGTCAAATAGCCCTTCACAGACAAACCCACAGGCCAACCTGATCTGGATAATTCCTGGTAAAACACTCCAGATGAGCCAAGATTGTGCCAAGTCGACAGTTGAAAACTAACCAAGGAAACCACATACACCTCAGTGATGGGGATATGAATAGCTCTGTGGATCAGCACACAAAAGGTGTTTGACAAACGTGCACCAATCACATGAGCAATGATGAAGGAAGGAAGGACGAGGGATACAAGTCGTGATGCTTATCTTGGTTACCTGAGCCCAGAAACAACTCCTACCTCCCTGCACCCAGATACTTCTGAGGACCCTGAACTCCAGGGCATTGAGTTGCTGTGTATTGATAATGGGCTTCTGGAGTTGGAGAGTTGGAGCCCAAGTCACTAAATCTGCTTAGCCTCAATGGAGTCTTGTTTTTCTCATCTATGGGATGGGAATGAACAACTGTAGTGCCTAGGTATGCTGTGAGGACCAAGGAAGGCATGGCAGGATAAGTCAGCTGGCCTATGATAGATGCTCAATGTAAAGGAAGCTAACAAAACTAAATGTGTACTTGAAAACCCAAAGAGCCAGGCAGTGATGTAATATGAAGGGCAACTTATTCACTTACCCATTCATGAGCCACTCATTCATGTCTTCATCACTCATGCATTGAACTAGTGTCTTTTACCTGCCCTGGTGAGTAGGTAAGAGCATCCATGAGAATGCTCTTCTACATCCCTAATTTGAATGTGGACCACAGGCCCAGCTGTTGTGCACTGCAGTTGATTCTTGCCATGTTTCCTGCAATGTCCTCTTTCCCACAGGCCACTCCCAACCAGTGGCTCAGTGAACCAGGTTCACCCAGGTAGAATCAGTCCTGAGAGACTCAGGACATTCTGATGGGTAACTTTGTCTCAGTGGCTTTGACAATATGGCTGGACTGCAGCGGCCTGAAACCATGCAACCTCACTTCTCTCCATCCCCCTCCTTAGTCACAGCTCTTCCTATGTCTCAGGGCTCCCTCCTTAGCTGCTACTAAATCCCATGCCATATCATTCTGTTCTCGGCCTGTTTTTGAAAAGGATGGTTTAGCAGGTTAAAAAAAAAAAAAGCCTGCTATCAAGTCTTACAGCTTGGATTTGATCCTCAGAACCCACATAGTGAAAGTAGAAAACTGACCCCCACTAATGGTTCTCTGACCTCTACACATACAATGTAGTACAAAGCATGTATGTGCACACATACACAGCATATAAATATTTTTTAAATAATAAGACCCATAATGGCCCAATTTATAATTAAATTGACACAGTTATAGAAGGGGCTAGAAATGCATCAGAGAACACAGATCAGGTTATCAATATCCCTGAAGCCTGCTTCATTTGAAGGAGACATACCAAATGAATAAAAGTATCAGACTGTAAAGCAGAACACATGGAAAATAAAAGGGAATCGTTCTGTGATAAGCAGATGAGAAAGCACAAAGTGGTAGCATGAGGCCTCGGACCAGGATGACAAGAAAACAGGAGCCATGCTAAGATATGGAACAGGAGAGGTGTATAAAGGTCCCAAGGCAGCAACACACTCTTGAGTATTGACAGAACAGTTATTGCCTTCTTCTTAGGCATCTTAACACAGTCCAAGTTAATATGTGGAAACTTTAGAATGTCTTTCAGGTAAGAAAGTCCACAAATAACTCATGGACACACTGGATATACACACAGTTAGTTTCATAGTTTGCATTGGGCATGAACATCCAGAGACGGCTCTTTGAAAAAGTGTGTCCCATGTCTAGACTCAGTCTTCTATTCTCAGAGACTTCTATTCTCAGCATTTCAGAGACTACACAATGGAGACCTGCCTCTCAGCATTCTATCTCCTCACAGAAGGCACAGCACCAAGGGTGAGATGTCCTGTATCATGGACACTGGTGACCACCAGCTGCAATACAAGGACCCTGGGGAATGAGTAGAGAGACCTGCTCATTCCTCCTGAAGAGTTCAAGAAGTTAGAATGAGAAAACAGGCCTGGTGATTAGGAGTAACAATGAGTTAGATTTCGTCGAGGCTGGGTGTGGAAGCCAGAGCTCATAGCTAGGGAACAGCATCATTGTGCAAGTGTCTCTTTAGTGTCCAGAAGAGGTGACTCCAAAGGCAGAGAAACAGGACTGCTGTTGCCAGGGCTGAGGGTAGACAGATGGTGAGGGACTTCTAATAGGGATGAGGATTCCTTTTGGGGTGATAAATGTGTTTTGAGAGAGGCAGAAGTAATGGTCATGGAATATTCTAAATCACTAAATGTCACCCCATTGTCCATTCTAAAATGGGTAGTTTGATGTCATATGTATTTCACCTTGATGGAAAAATGAAGACCAACCATGATTGATGTAATCCCCACCCCTCAGTGGCCTGAGAGCCCTATTGGGTTGCCACCTCCAACTCCACCTTTCCCGGTCCCTTCAGTCACCATGACCACTATTCCCAGCCTTATCTTTCTTGGTTCTTTTCATATATACTCATGCCATTCTCCTCTCTTCTTACAGCACACTTCTAGCAAGTGCAGCCCTCACCCTGATTTGATATTTTACAGGATATCCCTCAGACACCAGCAAGAGGAGAGGTTTGCCATGGCCATCATTCCTAGAGCTTAGCCATTTTCTCTGTTCCTTCTTGAACTTTCCCTTGAGGATACCATCATTATTGTCACCTGGACTGTGTTATTATGTTGTGACTTTACAGCTCTCTCGCTGAACACTATCAGCCTGAGAAGCCTGAGCAATCCGAGCAGCCTGAGCGGCTCCCACCTATGCACTTGGGACATAGAACAAGGCTTTATGGATTAGGAACTCATCCTTGAATGAAGGCACAGTAGAGCCTCTGGGTAAATGGATATGTTATTTCCTAACACAGTGCCTGAGGTACAAGAGAGAGGATCAACGTATGTTAAAGCTTGGACACTGAGATGAGGGCTGGCTTCTCTGGAGTGGAAAGAACAATGGAGCTGGAAGAGGGTTGAAGTGGTACCACTGAGGCATGGAAGAAAGGAGTCAGCATCTTGGGGGAGAAACTGGAGGACGGAAGGTTAGTGTTTGCAGGAGAAAGTACCATGAGCATGGCTGAGGTCCACAAAGAAGCCGTGTTGGTCCAAACACATAAGTTCTATGAGACTGCCTGGCACTAAAAGGCCAGCTGCAGAGATGGCTCATTCAGGAAACTCATTCTCTGGCTTCATTAAGCTCTTTCCCAGCAGGAGAAAGACCTGGTCCAGACCTGGTAAGAATGTCCCAATCAATCATAAAAAAAGAGGCTGGTCTTCCTGTGTGACAGATTGCTACCATATCACTTGAAAAACATGTATCTCTTCAAGCAGTAACCCACAGTGGAAACTAGGCTTTGTAATACTATTTAATTAATAGTATATTAATTAATTAATTAATTAGCTATATAATTAATCCTATTTACACATTAACCATAATTAAAGCCCACATCTCAACTGAGGCCATGTTCCCCACTTTGGTTACTCTGAGTAGGCACTCCCTTCCAGAGCCAAATGAAAAAGAAGAAAAAAAAACCAGCATGTAGTTAATACTTTATTCCATGCCTGAGGCCCTATTAGAATTGCTCCTATCCATTTATGCATTTCTCTCATTTTAAGCTCTGTCTGTCAAAACTGCTGAGGCCACACATACTATCCATACGGTTTCTGAACTACATTGAATATGGAGGCTTTTCCTCCGTATCTTTGGTTGGCTCTAAAGACTGTAAGGTGTCTCTGCCCTCTTGCTTGTTTGTTTCCACCTGTGATGAATAACTTCCAAGAGCCTCAGAGATTGTGCTAGCCATGTCGAAACTTGTAGTGACTTTTCTGTCTGGACCCATCTTGATCCTCCTCATTCATCGAGAACAAATTTCATAGACAGTTCCCATGAAAAGCATTCAGAGAAACTACTTGTCCCCAGCTTGCAGATTTCCTCAGCGTTGTCTGGGAGAGCCAAATGTGGAAATCTGTTCAGCAATTACTCTATTAAGTTCAGTATCTGTGAAAAATAATTATCATATTTGACACTGGTATAAAATGCCAACATTCTAAATAAAAAGAGCTGAAGGGTTACCGGATTCAAATTCCCAGAACCGCCTGAGTGCTTTTAGTAATTTGGGAAATTCAGTCAACATATTGTTGCATCAGAAAAAAAAAAAAGAAATATACTGAGTGTTTCAATTAGGGGTTTTCTTTTCTAGTTATTTTTAATTCAATGCTAAATGACAGAAAAGCTTGCAGTGATTTCCTCATATATTTTAGATTTCTTGCCTCAAACTCCTTGCTGGTAGGTAATAAAATAACCAAACAATAGCTTATATACTGAAATGACTCTTTCACCCTTTAAACTAGACTGTGCAGTGGCATGACTCACTATTCTAGCCGGAAAATGTCACTTAACAGAATAAGTTCCCCAGGAGAGCTCTTCTTGGGGCAGAAAACACACCCCTCAGAAAAACCTTTATGAGGGACCTCTTTGTTCCGGGGAACATGGATTGAGTTTTGGAAACAGGCAAATGTCAGCCAGAACTAATCCTTGTGAATAAGCTGGGTGAGATGATGGTGTGTGGGTGTGCAGGCATGAAAGCTATGTGTAAGTGAGAAAACATTAATAGTAGCAAGAGTGACTTCTTACGCAGTGTTTTCTGTCTGTCCCTGCTCCAGGCATCACGTGTGTCAACTGTAGTGTTGAGGACTTCAGGAGAGAAGGACTCCACCACCTCAGACTCTTCGATAAAAAAAAAAAAAAACTAGTGCACAGAGAGGCTAAGCAACTCTCCCACGGCCACAAGCGCACAAGGGGAGACCTGAGATTTGCAGGGACACAGTGGGACCACATTGTTTGAGATTTAGCCTCACAATATTAGCTGGCTGAGCCAACAGCTGCATGAAAAGGATCAAAACTGTACTGAGCAGCAGTGAGTCCCCAAAACCATATGGCTCTTCATCTGTGCAACAGGCATAAGCAGGGTCCAAGTAACTCCCAAGTCACATTGAAGCTTTGAGATGCATTTGTGCTTACAGGGACACACACCCATGCTTACAGATGCACAGACTCACACAGGCCTGGTATCCCAATCTCAGGCACCTCATTGTGCTGATTAGTCACAAGAACAAGTATGACTCATGGCCTTCTGGATGCCATGGTCAAGGGCATTCACAAACACAGCATAGGCAACGTCTTAGAGCATAAATACTTCCTGGTTCTACCAAAAGAGTCTGTCTCTCTCTGTCTTTTTCTTTCTGTCTCCCTCTCCTTCTCTTTTTCTCTGGAATGGGATATCTTGATTTGAAATTCAGGCTGGCCTTGAACTTGTAATCCTGCCTCTGTCTCCAATGTTTTGGGATTTCATATATATGCCACTGTGCCTTTTTGGGAGGGAATTTTCTCATTCCAAAAGACAAATTATGTCTGATTGTTTATGAGTAGCTAGAGGAACAATGGAACAGGGTCCTTCACATGAGTTTTTAGAAAACCCAAACCTTGAGCAATGGGTCATAGTATTTCAATCAGTTTGACTTCCTATGATGCTCAATGCAAGAGACCAGAGACAAGGATATACTGGTGGTGCACACCTTTAATCCCAGCACTTGGGAGGTAGAGGCAGGCAGATCTCTGTGAGTTTGAGGCCATCCTGGTCTGCAGAGCAAGTTCCAGGATAGTCTCCAAAACAATACAGAGAAACAGTGTCTCGAAACACACCCCCCCCAAAAAAATCCTTGAGGCTTAGCCTTACAGAGATACCAAGGCTGTCAAATAAGATTCTATAAACATTTCTAAATGTACCAAAAGATGATAAGTTTGGTTTGTGAAATGTTTCATTAACAAAACCACTACTTTCTTGGAGAACAATTCTTCATATCCAAGAAATATGAGAGAGAGGGGGGAAAGGGAGGAATGGAGGGAGAGAGAGAGAGAGAGAGAGAGAGAGAGAGAGAGAGAGAGAGAGAGAGAGCACATTCTCCAAGTAAGTCCAAGCTTGGAATGCGTCTCATCCAGAAATTAAATGAAACCAAGCTATATAATACTGCCACAGGTTTTGGGACAGTAGGAAGCAATCCCTCATCATTAAAAGCAGATCAACAACAACACATGCCAAGAGAAGCTGTCTCCTTACATCTTAACATCAGAGTGATTTTCCTTTCTGGACTTCTAATGCTTAGTTTTCCTTATAGATAGAGGTGTGTCTGACCCAGAGCTTCACTGAAGAACAGGTAGAGAAACTGCACATGTACCCTCACTGTCACTACTTGTAGTGGTACAACTGCATCTATTGATGGTTCTATGACTGAGAACTGAGATCCCAAAGAGGGATTAGAAGATATTTCTTCAGGGACACTGACTCTACACAAGGGTAAAGAAAGAAGCCTTAGTCCAGGCATGGTAACATGAGCCTATGATCCCAACATCCTGGATAGAAAGACTGGAGGATCAGGAATTCAATATCATCCTCAGGTAACAGGTGAGTTTGAGGCCAGGCTGGGCTATCTGAGATCTTGTCTCAAAGGGGGGGGGTTGTTGTGGAACAGAATATTTGTTTAAAAGATGTACTTCATTTTTTGTGTTTCAGAGTAATTGTTTAACTATGTAAAGATGTGTTTCATTTGTTTATGCTGCAATTGTTTAACTAGGTAAAGATGTGTTGCTGCTTCACCTTGCTTGCCTAAGGCAACTGATTGGTCTAATAAAAAGCTAATAGCTAGGCAGTAGAGGGATAGGCAGGACTTCCAGGCAGAAAGAATAAGTAAGAGGGAATCTAGGATCCAGAGGGAATGAGAGAGAAATTGAAGGAAATGCCTGGAGATGGCCAGCCAGGCAGCTGTCATACAAACAGACATGGAGGAAACAGGAAAGTAAAGTAGGACATACAGAATGAAAGAATGAAGAAAAGAAGGAAGGAAGGAAGGAAGGAAGGAAGGAAGGAAGGAAGGAAGGAAGGCGAAAAGCCCCAAGGTAAAATGTAGGTGAAGAGAAACAGGTTAAAATAAGTTATCAGAGCTACTGGAACAAGCCTCAACTAAGGTCAAACATTCATAATTAATAAGTCTCTGTGTCATGATTTGGGGGCTGGTGGTCCAAGAAAGCCTGCTACAGATGGGAGTCTTCAGTTGGCCCTGTAATCCAGGATCTCATAAGTAAACTGGGGCTACAAATGGTGGCAAGTCACCAAACACACACTTTTCCTAACAGATTTCCACTTGAATACAGCATAGCTCCATCCCTGACAGTCTGAAGTCTGAATGGTGCATGGGCTCCTGTCATGAGCACATTCATGGTATCGGCCCTCGGTTCATGCATTACCCTTGCTCTGATCACTTCTAGTCTATGGGACACAACCCATGAACCAAATTGGATGGCCATCTGTCTTTGTGGACTCATTAAAGCCTGGACTAATGTGTATCATAAGCCCCTTCACAGAGTTTTCCACGCTCTTCAAGAGACCATTAGTGGAGATGAATCTTTGGACACAGAGTCTGAAGCGGTTTTCTTCTGGCATTAAAGGCAATTCTTCCAGCAGCTTCTTTGCTGTATTTAAAAAGGAGACTTCTGGGGTGAGCACCTCACAGAGGAGGTTTATATAGAAACCTATCTAAGCACGCGTTTAAAAGAAGTACAAAGAAGAGAAGTGCACACAAGAAGAGAGACTTAAGAGGTGCCATAAAGGAACCCGCACCTGCTATTATTCCATACTATTTTTCTTCAGTGAACAGAATGAACTTGAAATTTGGGACAAGGGACATATCACAGCGACACAATGAGATTCTTTACGAGGGGGGAGGCAAGGATCATCAGAGGCACTTAGGGAGTGGCGGGAGAGCATCGTTGCTTGGATAGCTGTAGGACCGACTGATGGGGCCAGTCAGCAAACTTCAGACAAACACAGCCGACACAGAGGAAGATTCTCAGTACTGCACACAACCTGTGGCAGACATAGAAATTGAAAGAGAGCAAATTCCAACAAACGTCTCATTAGAAATTCAAATGTTTAAACCCTGGCAGGACCATTAAGGAAAGGACAAGTTAAGTGTCTCAGTGGGAGGGGGCAGCAAATATTTATTGTAAGTTGACAATTTTAAGAAATAAGAACAAACAGTGTCAAAATATATGGCCAAGTCAAACATTTCTGTTATTTAAATAAATTCAAGTTAATAAAAATAACAGGGGCGTCCTGTGCTTTGTCTACTGGGCGGCAAGTCTTTGCAGAGATAGTCTCAAGGCTGGCAAGCATGCAGACTTTCAGCTGCTGGATCCATGTGCAGATGAAGATAGAGTAGCTTTTCTGGGCACCATGGCAATGCCATTAGGTTTTAGAGTGTGTGCACCCTCTAAATAGCTAGTACCTTTCTGGGGATTTAATCTAAAGACTGTCTATCGCAATGTTATTTAAAACAATGGAAATCTGGCATATTCTAGATGAATATCTGTAATAGTTTTGTTGTGAATATTTGCACATAGAATATTCTATTTGCCACATAAAATATCTTTCAGCATTGAAATGCCATTTACAAATGCATTTAAGAAAGGGACTTCAATAACATAAAAATCAATGTATGTATTTATGACCACATTTATAATTATAATATCTATAGACTGTATTAAGTATTTCTGCAGTTTTTTTCATCAGGTCTTGACAACTCTATTAGGTAAGTAAGAATACAGTGGTGAGGATAGCTAGGGCTTCCTGAGACCATCCTCTATTCCAGGCATTTTGCCAAACATCTTATGTGGATTGTATTATTAAACCTTGACAGAATCATATCAGGTGGACATGATTGTTAACTCTTTACTTGTGAATGCAAAGACAGAAGCCGGGAAAACCCAACCAGGGTTAAGAAGAAAGCAAAAGATTTGCATGTACAAAAACAGTTCACTGATGAGCTGGTGTTGTAACCACTGCAGTCTTAAGGTACTTAAGTTTTTCCTGGCATGAGTAGATGAATAGAGAGAATACATGGAGGGGGAGGGAGGAAGGGAGCAGAAAAGGAGGAACAGGTATTAGAGGAAGGGAAAAGAGAGGGAGGAAATGAGACAGGAAGGGAGGGAAAGAGGGAGGGAGGGAGAGAAAGAGGAAGGAAGAAGGGATGTAGGAAGGGAGGGAGGGAGACAGGGAGGGAGAGAGAGGGAGGGAGAGAGGAAGGGTAGGAACAGAAAGGAAAAAGGAAATATGTACATGGTTGAGAGTATATCAGATGAAAGAAACATTAAACTCCTTTTTTAAAATTGTTAAAAACTGATTCTTTTCTTTCTTTGTGCTTTTCCAGGAATATCAAATTTTCTACAATTTCGCTTTTGTAATCAGGCTACAAAATTGTGTTTTTATATTAAAATGCAAGGTAAAAATAGTGTTCAACTATTATGGCCTTTGCATTCATATCTTGTAAAAGTAACCAACTACAGGTTGAGCAAGAACTAAATGCCCCCTTCTGCTTTAGTGCATAGCCCCAAGAACTAGACAGCATCCATCTCCCACTAACAAGTAGCCCCAGTGGATAAATCCCAACATTCACCCAAGGCCCTAGACAGCCTCCTGAAGGCCACCCAGGAATCTGCAGAGGAGTCCAGCAATAAGCAGGGTTGTGGTGGGGGAGGTCCTTCTGTGTATGTTTGTCTTATTGGTTGATAAATAGAGCACTGTTGGCCAATAGGGAAGCAAGTTAGGCAGGACTAGGCGAGGAGGATTCTGGGAAATGTAGGAAAGGGAGAGAGTCACCACGTGATCCCAACAAGAGAGGGCGCATGCTGCTGGCATCCTTGGTAAGATAAATCTTTATAAAATATATAGATTAGTAGTTATGGTTGATAATTAAGACTGAGGTAGCAAATGAGAAATCCTAGTCATTGGCCAGCAGCATTGTAACTAACATAAGACTCTGTGTGTTGTTTGGGGGCTATAGTGTGGTGGCGGGGTTCTGGCAGCTGGTGGAAACAGATATTGTTACAGGGTTGTGTGCACAGGATTTTCTCTTCCAAGGAAATAGCTTTTTTACTAAAGCTATAGCTGGCTAGGAAATAACCACTTGGAAGTTTCCTCTTCTTTTCACAGCTTTGTCTTCACCTTGTAAGTTGATGATTGGAGGAAAACATAGCCACAGCAGTTTTTGAAGGACTTTCATTCCAAAATTGAACAAAGCTGAGGTATTTGGGGAAAAAAAAAAGAAAAGGAAGAGAAAGGAAGGAAGAAAGGAAGGAAAGAAGGGAGGGAGGGAGGCAAAGAGGGAGGGAGGGAGGGGGCGGCTAAACATGGTTGGCTAGGGGTAGGTGTGTCTTTAGGGTTGAAGCTGTTTCCAGTGTCATTGCTTAACAGATGAACAGGAAGTGGACAGCCTTGTCTTATCCCTGATTTTAGGGGAATCACACTGAGTTTCTCTCCATTTAGTTTGATGTTAGCTGTTGGTTTGCTATATACTGACTTTATTGTGTTTAGGTACGTTCCTGTTATCCCTGATCTCTCCAAGATCTTTATCATAAAGGGATGTTGGATTTTGTCGAAGGCTTTTTCAGTATCTAGTGAGATGACCATGCTGTTTTTCTTTTTCAGATTTTTTTATATGGTAGATTACATTGATGGATTTTCATATGCTGAATCAGCCCTGAATCCCTGAGATGAAACCTACTTGGTCATGGTGGATGATTTTTATGATGTGTTCTTGGTTTTGATTTGCCAGTATTTTATTGAGTATTTTTACAACAATTTTCATGAGGGAGATTGGTCTGTAGTTTTCTTTCTTAGTTGTGTCTATGTGTGGTTTGGGTACCAAGGTAATTGTAGCCTCATTAAAGAGTTTAGCAGTGACCCTTCTGCTTCTATTGTGTGGAACAATTGGAGGAGTATTGGTATTAGCTCTTCTTTGAATTTCTGGTAGAATGCTGAATGCTGCACTAAAACCATCTGGCCCTGGGCTTTTTTTTTTTTTTTTTGGGTTGGGAGACTTTTGATGACTGCTTCTATTTCACTGGGGGTAATAGGTCTATTTAAATTGCTTATCTGTTCTTGATTTAATTTTGGTAAGTTATACTGATCCAGAAAATTGCCCATTTCCTTTAAGAGTTCTAATTTTGTGGAGTACAGGTTTTCAAAGTATGACCTGAAGTTTCTCTGGATTTCTTCGGTGTCTATTGTATTTCCCTCTTTTCATTTCTGATTTTGTTAATTTGCATATCTCTCTCTGCCTTTTGGTTAGTTTGGATAAAGGTTTGTCTGTCTTGCAACTGGGAGCTCACAGACCCCTGCCTGACAGCTGGGGAACCAGCATAGGACTGAACCAGGCCCCCTGAACACGGGTGTCAGTTGGGGGGCCGGGGTGGTCTATGGGGACTCTGGCAGTGGAACCAGTATTTATCCCTAGTGCACAAATGGGCTTTGGGAGCCCATTCCCTACGGAGGGATATTCTCTCAGCCTAGATACATAGGGGAGGGCCTAGGTCCTGCCCCAAATTATAAGACAAACGTTGATGATCCCCCAAGGGAGGTCTCACCCTGGGGAGTGGGTAGGGAATGGGATGGAGGATCGGAGGGGGGAGTGGGAGGACTGGAGGAAGAGGGAACTGGGATTGGTATGTAAAATAAGATTGTTTTTAATTTAAATAAAAATCAATTTAAAAAGCAAACAGATGAACAGGGGCACAGTTTAAATTCAAATTTTAACGCTTTTCTTTCAGTGATGACATTTCCCAACAAGTGTTCTGTCAGGGTTATCTTTAGGTGCATCAAACACCTACAGCAGGCAATGTGGGCAACAGATACCCCAACTTCTCCCACTTCGCCCCTCTGTCCTTTGTCCCCAAAAGCTTGGAAATTACAGTACTGGGCTGTTACTGCTCACTATCTGGCATAGTCTGCTCCCTCAATTGGAGGAGCCTCATTTTCTTATTTGTCAGCTCTCCCAGACAGAAAGACTGAATCCTAAACTGTATGCCCACCCCAGGGAGCCTCCTTCACACAGCCTCTGTTGCCTGCCAAAGCCATTTTATACCCACACATGTCCTTCTCCTGGGAGCCTGGTCTCTGAAAAGTGACCTTATCCCTAAGTCTGTAGACCACAGGGCTACATCTGCATTGGCTTAGAAAGAAAAGGGAGGTAGGATATTTGATGGTGGTACAAGCTTGTACTCACTCCACAGTGTCTGTGTTCCTTTACTCGTCACTCACGTGCCAGGGACTAGTCTAGAGTTTTATTCTAGTTTATTGACTATAATAAATTGTGGTGGTTTGAAAGAGAATGGCATTCCCCAGTCTCTGGCATTTGAACACTGACTCCCCAGTTGGTGTTATTTTTTGGAGAGGTTTAGGTGGTGCAACCTTGCCAAGGAAATACATCAGTGGGAATCTATTTTAAGATTAAAAGCTTCACACCACCTCTAGGTCACTTTCTGCTTATGATTGGGATGTGAGCTCTTGGCTTTCTGCTCCTGTTGCCTTGCCTGCTGCTTGCTGCCATTCCTTCCAGCCATGTTGGGATCTTATCCCTCTGGAACCAGAGCCATAAGCCAGAATAAACTGTCTTCCTTAAGTTGTCTTTGGTCATGGTGTTTTTATCACAGCTACAGAAAACTAACTACTATACAGTCCAAACCCTTTCAAGCATGTGTCATAGGAATGGTCATTTTCCAGTGAGGAAACAGAAGTTGCCTTGCCCAGGATGACACGGCAAATTGGAGATTCAGGATTCTGATCCACATAGTCAGGCTCTGAGGGGAACTTTGTAGGGTGTTGTGTTTCTTAAATCCCGATGTTATCCCAGGCACAGAGAGAGGACTTGGGATATGTAGTGACCAAAGGGATCAATGTGGGACATGCCTTCTTGCTGCTTTCTAGGGATACCATAGTCAATATAAGAGCCTGCCCCATGCTCAATATGCTCCCTATCTACCAACCTACCTGTCATCTACCTATCTACCTGTCATCTATCTATCTATCTATCTATCTATCTATCTATCTATCTATCTCCTATCTGCTTGTCTGTCTGTCTACCTATAATCTGTCATCTATCATCTATGCATCTGTCATCTATCTCCTATCTGTCTGTCTTTCTATCATCTATCTATCTATCTATCTATCTATCTATCTATTCATCTATCATTTTATGGGTGTGATTATGAATGTTCTTCTGAGTATGGACATATAATAGCCACAACGCACCTTTGTTTGAGGCAAGGTCTTTTTGTTGTTTGTCACTATAGTGCATGAGGCTAGCAGGTCCACGAGCTTCTAAGAATTCTTTCGTCAATGCTCCTATTTCCTCAAAGGAACTCAGATTACAGATGTACACTACCATGTCTGATTTTTATGTGGGTTCTAAGGACTGATCCTGGGTCCTCATTTTTACGCAGCAAATTTTTCTCCATTGAGATATCTCACAAGCCCTGCTATCTCATTTAGTCATCCCAGTGATTCTATGAGCAAAGTATGCATTTATAAACCCTTTTTTACAGAGGAACAAAGGACACTATAACATAGGAGATGACAAGAAGGTGAGTAGATATAGCTGATTAGATTCATAAGTTTGTTGTCTCAGTGTCTCCCTTAAACCCCTGGCATCAAAATTACCTATGATGTCTGAACATATGCAGACCCCCCCCACACACACACACATACACACACACTCAGACAATGCTTAATCAGAGCCTTGGACAAAAGGCCTGGCAACCTGCACAAGACTCCCCTGGTGATTCTGATGGATGCTTAAGTTTGACAACTTTGCATGCACCATGCTGAATGCTTTATCCCAAACCTCTGCACTGATAGGATGATGAGGAATGAGGGGTGATGGTGATGGTGATGGTGATGATGATGATGATAATGACAATGATGACAACAACAACAATGAAAACATGAAGAATGTTTGTGATGACATGCAGATGATGATAAAGATAATGATGGTGATGATGGTGATGATGAGGTTATGATGATCACAATAATGGCAGTGATGAGGATGGTAAAGATGGTGGTGGTGATGATGACTAACACAGAAAGTCCTTTGCATGCACAGGCCAGTCAAAGTAAGAAGACACTCTCAGCTCTCATGTTTCAGAGGTCAGATTTTCCACAATGAAAGAGCTATATACTTCAGGTCTTCTCATTCTCTTCCCTCTTCTTCCGCTTTCTGAATTTAATGGCATGAAAACACATTCCCAGCGTCAGGTGATAACATTCTATAAAACTCTGCCTCTTCAACCCATAGAAAGTGATCATAAAGTCCAGATAATTGAAATTAGTGAACTTGCACAGACCAGATCTCTATGCTCCTTCATACATGAGTTACAGGCAAATTCTAGGACTAACACAATTGCCGCATTAAAGGAGAAGGCTTACACACGCTTCCTATAGTCAAGCAGTTCCTTCTAAAATAAAATGAAAACATTCCTTTCTCTGTTAATATCCTTAGAAGACTCAGTGTTATTTGTTTTAGAGAAAGCAAACAGAAAACAACAGGATTTGGTAAAAACCTTTCCTGGGAAGCTGGAAGATTAGCTCAGCAGTAGCTGTTAGAGGCACCAAGCTCTAGCCCTGACACAGGGGGGAAACCCTACTTAGAATAAGAATGGTTGGGTTTTGTTCTCTTTTTAATTAAAAATACAGAGTTTGTGCTTGGGTTTATTTTTCACATAGAAAGGTGTTGGGAGGAATAGAAACCAGAGCAAAAGAAATGTCCTGGGATCCCTGAACATATTTCCCCAGCCTGCTTGAGGAATTAGGGCATAACTTCTGCCAACCCACACACAAACTTACAGAGATAACCTAAGTTTCCAATTGGCCACAACCCTACCAAGGACAACTTTGCCTTCCACTGTCCCTGTCTAACTGCCTTGCTAGTGGCCTGGCTGAGCATGCCACCTGCAAGGGACCTGTGTGGTGGCAGTGATGGGTACTTGATCTCTACACTGGCTGTTCCTTCCTGCCTGTAAGGATTTCTGATGTGATACAGCACTAGGAACCTTGCCTGCCCTCCAGCCAGATCCATGGTGAAGATTGGCACCTATTATTATGATAAAATCTCTGTAAGGCATGTGTACTGTATTTCACACCACGCAGAGACTTAGAAGCAAGAAGTGCAAATTGAATCACACAATTCACATGCTCAAGAGAAAAAAAAAAAAAACCCTGTTATTTCTTCCAGAATAGCTCCAATGTGAATCTTATTTATGAAAAAGGATCTTTGTGTGTGCATGTGTGTTGTGTGTTCATTGTGGGTAAAGTGGGCTTGCTGAACTCACCAGCTTATTGTTTAACATGGGGTCTAAAACATGGAACAACATTTCCTATAAAAATTAAAATAACACAGCTTTTATTTTAAAAAGATAAAAGTCAAAGAACAAAGCAAATATTGCATTCACTCAGTCACCTAGAAATAACTTCCACTAATATTTTGACATACTGCTTTTCAGTCATCTGTATCTTTTGATGTGTACCAAGTGATTCTTGTGTGGAAAAATGCCAAACATCAATCCCGAATGTCTGTCTGGAAAATTGTTCACGTGAGGTGACTTCATAGCCAGTGTTCACAGCCATCATTGTTCTACGACAAAACATGTATCTCCTAAAAATAAAATGGAGAGCTGAAGCCCAAACAGCAAATTCTCGAGTCACATTAGTAAGTCATGACCATTTACCTTTGTGTGTGTGTGTGTGTGTGTGTGTGTGTGTGTGTGTGTGTGTGTGTGTGTGTGTGCACATCCCAGAGGACTACTTAGCATGAGGAACTGTCAATCTTATTATCTGAGACAGGAACTCTCAGTTGCCTGGTGACCATCTAGCAGATTAGGAAGCCCTTTCAGTGATCTCTAGGGTCATCTGTCTCCATCTGCCGAGCACTGGGATTATAACTACTCCCACACTCCATTTTCTTTTTACAAAGGTTCTGTAATTAAACACAGGTCTTCATGGTTGTGTGGCAAGCACTTCACCAACTGAGCTATGTCACCAGCCCCATCATTTATTTTTCTTGAATTGTTTTAATATGGAACACTACAACCTCGTGCTTGCAATACAAATAGAACATATATTGGAGAAGATGCCCCTACTGAATGAAATTGGGAAGGAGGAAGGGTATCTAAAGATTGAGGGTCTTTTTCTATAGCTAAGCAATACTTCTGGTCCCCAGGTGCCTTAGATACTCCAGAGTCTGATCAAGAACTGTGTGACAAGCTGAAAGACTTACTGGCAATTCATCCCTGCTTATGCCAACAAGTTATAATTGCTAACAAAGATCCCAGGGCTTATGACAATGATAGTAGACATGCATTAAACACTTAGCATTCACTCCCCTTATGTTCTTTCTTTGAGCAAATTACAAATATTTACAAGGCAAGTAGAAATCAGGCTGCCCATCTCATGGCACAACCAGGACCAGTGAGATAACTTGACCTAGATTACTCATTGAATATTCCTGGTATAGCCTGTATGGACCCATCATGGTCAGGAAGGACACACAGCCTCTCAGAGACATCTGAGAAGGCATCAGCCTGGGAAAACTTTAGCAACATGAGGACCAAGAGCAAATCTCCTGGATAGGGGCTGTCTTAATAGGAAAGGCCGTTTGACTTTCTTTTATCATAAAAAAACAACAGCATTTGGTTACAAAAATTATTAGTGAACTTTCATAAATAAAATCAGAGGGTTGGCAAAATGGCTCATTAGGTAAAGGTGCTTGCTGTCAGACCTGATGACCCGGGTTCTATCTCCCAGACCATATGCCAAAAGAGAACCAAGCCTCACAGGCTCTCATCTGGAGTCCACATGCATACCATGGTATCCATGTGGGCACAAACACACATACAAACATAGAAAGTAAATAAAAACATAAAGTTAAAACTAAGATACATAACTAAACAGCATTTAAGGAGCCCCATGTTAATGTTGAGATTTCTCAGGGGAGGATTTTCCAGCAGAAGTTTTAAAAATAAATAATGCATTTACATTTATCTGATTATTAAAGCTAATATTTGACCATGGAATTTTGCATCTTTTCAGAAACATATATGCATGCTGTAAACACTTTAACATATAGACACACCCCAATTTATAATACCTTCCACAATTTATTCCTGGATTTTTGGTTGTCCACCATGCTCTGAGAAACAGACTAGTACACAAAAACTGAATGGATTCATTGTCATTTTGGAAGATGATCACATTGCTGGTATCTAAGCACAAAAAGAAGATGGCCAAGCCACACCAAACACACACAGAGCAGCAGTGCTTCCAGTTGTCCTGCGTTTTAAGTAAGATTTTTCTCTTTTGCAAAGGGTCTTTCCCTAGGCCAGCACTTACTCTTCTTAAAGAGTTCATACTGAATGAAGAATACCAGGAGCCAGGGGAAGGGGATATGAACAGAGGAAATATTTTGTAAATATTTTCCAAAGCATGCAGTACCTTTTGTTTTTGACTTTCAAAACAGCCTGTCACACCTGAAATAGTATGCACTCTATCAGAGACAGGTTCATTCCCAGGTTCAACTTCAGAGATGGAATCTGCCTTCACTGTCAATAGCACGGGTGGATGAACCAACAAAAGTACATTTATGAGCTCAATTTTGCATGGATCTACTTTTTCATAGAACACCTTGGTCTCCCTTAAAAGACAAACAATATTGGAATGGTGACCTTTTACTTAGAAAATATTTCCGTGTTGGTTTACTAAACCATATCTGCCTCGAAAACATTTCCAAGACTTTTACTCCAGATGGTAAGTGGAGATGGGGATGCCCTTGAAGATTAATATGGAGAACACATGAGCAGATAAATCTACACACATCCTCAGCTAAGAAGACTGATGAAGACACCTGAGGAGTGGACTTCTTTGAAAGATAGGAAGTACATGGACTACAGATTAACAGCAAAGTACCATGGTATGTACTGTACAGAAGGCGGTGGTTGGCAGAGGGAATTAATCAGTGTATCACGAGATGCTTGCACAGCATGCTAACTGCAACACTGCTCACAGCAACCAAAATGTGGAACCAGCCCAGATAACCATAAACCAACTGATTAACAAATAAAATGTGTTAAATACATGCATTCATATATATGTGTGCATGTGTGTGCAAATGTACGCAGAATGGAGTTTAATTCATCTACAAGAAAAATGACATAATGTCATTTTCCGGAAAGTGGATAGAACCGAAGACTTTTATGTCCACTGAAATAAACCAGATCCAGAAAGACAAATACTGCATACATTCATGCATAACTTGTATTTGACACACAGCAGAACAATACATTGAACACATGCATAAAACATAGAAAGAAGAATGGAGACTGCGTCATGTAAAGAGGGGATTAAAATGGGGACACAAAAGGGTGGGAGAAAATATGAAGTATTGCATGTTTTTGCTTATATATGGGATCCGGATATTAATACATACATATGTGAAACTAAACAGAGTAAAAGTAAAGGAAAATTATTTGGGGGGAGGAAGGTGACTAAGTCAAGAGGGAAGCAAGATAATTGGAAACAGCAGTGATACAGATGCATATGAACAATGTCCTAAGAACTTAATAAAGTAGAAAGTAAAGGGGCTGAAGAGCTCGTTAAGATCAGTGGTTAGGAAGAGCTCGTTAAGATCAGTGGTTAGGAGCACTGGCTGCTCTTGCAGGGGCCCAGGTCATGTCCCAGAACCACAACTTGCTGTAACTCCAATTTCAGAAGATCCCATGCCTCTTTTGGCTTCTATGGGCAGGACATGCATAACACACACACACACACACACACACACACACACACGGCGGGGGGGGGCAAAATACTCATACCCATGAACACAAATGAACAAAGCTTTTTTTAAAAAAAAAACAAATGTTTTTTAAAAGTTGAAAAAAATAGTCATGGTCTAGTTGATCCCAGGGCTAGAAGGGGTAAAGGTGCTGATATGTATAATTTAGAAGAGATAGGCGTTCCAGGGACACAAACCAGATGATACTCTGCTACCCAGAACAGGACAGTGAGGTGAATGCCCCCTGTGCCTCACTGGCATAACATGTAGCAGCACCAAGGACATGGGTTTCTCTAAGGTAGTGGCCACAGTGGGAAGCTAGTTCAGTGGGCACCAGATATCTTGTATCCTACCTGTCTGTGGGGGATTGTGTGAGCCACTTTCCTTAATCATCTCCAGACTTAAAGACCAATGCTAATGCCTCCCATCCTATGTAGACTTGACCAAGAGATTCCTCCTTTGCACACACCCCCTTTCACACAAAGAACAGCCTTGAAAGATTAACACACTACCATGATGCCTTGGCTTTCTTGTCCCAACTCAGAACTACTAAGAGGGTTGGCTTGCCTTAAAAGCTCCCCAAAAGTTGGCTGAACCTTTGGTAAGGCTCTGAGATTCTGAACTCTCCTCTCCAGCCTTACTTCCTAACCTGCTGTGTTGGCTAGTTTATGTCAACTTGGCACAAACATAGTGTCATTTGGGAAGAGAATTTTCTCAATTTCTCAATTGAGAAAATGCCTCCATAAGATTCCTAAAGGAAAATCTGTAGTACAGTTTTTGGTTAAGGGCCTATGTAGGTGTGAGTCCAGCTTACTTGGGTTAGTGCCATTCCTGGCCACAATGTTCTGGACAGCTAAGAAAGCAGGCTGAGCAAGCCATGAGGAACAAGCCAGAAAGAAGCACTCCTCTTGGACTGTACATAAGATCCTGCTTCCATGTTCAGGCTGTCCTCAATCCTATCAGTGGTGGACTTTGATGAAGAATAGTAAGCTGAAACAAACCTTTTCCTCCCCAAGTTGCTTTTGATAGTGGTGTTCTATGACAATGATAGAGGCCTTAACTGGGAGGCCTCTCTACAACAGCTGATGTCTCCAGAACGGTTTCTAATAAACTTACAGCATATCACTCTCTAAATCTAGGCTGGATTTATAGAATCTTGACTTTTGACATACCTAAAGATACTGGGAAACCTCCACACACCCAACACTTATATGAAATTTTAGATCAGCATTGACAGCATGCCTTTTTCAAACACTCTACAACATAATGAAGAAAAACAACAGAATCCTGGCAACAGATCTTACAAAATGTAAGGCCAACTCCACATTCTACTTGAAAGGTCAAAACAAACACAGTGCGATCCTTGGGAGACACTGGACACCCGAGGGCTAAAGGCTTGACAACACTCTCACCAACTTAATCTCATTGCGTTTCCCCACTCCTGGTGTAGAGATAATGCAGTCTGCTTTACTGAAGTCCTGAGAATTATCTACCTCACTCAGGCAAGAGAGGCATCCAAGGCTTCCAAAAGATGCTCTTGGTTTCATCTCATACAGGTAGAATGGACCTTCCTACCAATATTGGGCTGATCCACTTATAAAACACACCATCATGGCAACATATGATAAAAAAGTTATTTTTGTATTAGTATAGGATGCCTTTCATTGCAGTGAGTATGGCATGCTGACCAAGCAGGGCCCTGATGGTTATTGATTTAGGCTATTAGAACAGCACCTGGCCTTCCTACATTAACTTAGCCTTATCCATAACCAAAATGGACCTAGAAAAGCTCCACAAACTAGGCGACTTCATACTTTTAATTTCCCCAAATCCTTCACACACACACACACACACACACACATATATATATATATATATATATATATATATATATATATATATCAACAACAAAACAAGTGCTCTCATTCAAATGCCTTTCATATATGCTTAGCTTGAACCAGAAGAAAGCCATGTTAAGCATCCATTTTAGTGCCATTGATACACTGAACAGATAACCCAGCCTGGTACTAGTACCACAAACACTCACTAGTAAGCTAAAAAATAGTAAGCTGTCTTAGGCAGGAGCCTTGCTGAGCTGGAGGGGTGGGGATCAGTGGTTCCTCAGGTGGGAGGAGTCAGGCAACTGCTGTGCTGGAGAAGCAAAGGGGAAGACATCTAGGATGCTGTGAGGAGGATGTGAGAACTCACACAGTAGCATCAGCAATGTAATTTTCTCATAGGGCCAATGAGAAGCTGGGGTTCCAGCATCATGTCACATTAGCTGATGGTATAACCATCCTTTGTCAACCCCAGGTTTTCTATTAGTCTCTTGTTCTTGCAGAGGACCTGTGTTCACTTCCTAGCATACATATCAAGTGACTTTCAACCTGTCACTCCAGTTTCATAAGATCCGATGTCCTCATCTAACCACCTGCATGCACATGGTACACATGGACATTGTAACATGATTAATAAAATCCCAGAGCCAGATGTTGGGGTTAAATCTGAAGATCAGAAAAGCAATCCTGTCCTCAGTGTGACTGCAGACTGCCTCCTGCTTCCTCCTGCCTTCTATTCCCCTCTAATGCTGGGATTAAAGGCATGTAGGTCCACTGCCAAGCCTCTACAGCTAACTAGTGTGGCTGCTGGGATTAAAGGTGTGTGTCTCCATTGTGTGGCCTGTAAAGGTGACTAGAGTGGCTAGCTTTGAACTCTGATCTTCAGGCAAGCTTTATGTGTTAGATCATAAACAAAAATATCACCACAAAACACACATACACACACACACACACACAGAGAGAGAGAGAGAGAGAGAGAGAGAGAGAGAGAGAGAGAGAGAGAGACAACATACATGTGAGCATGCACACAAACAAATACATCCTCTGTAGATAATGAAAAATAATTAAAACTCAGACTTGCAATGTACACACTTATAATCCCAGAATTTAGAAGGCCTTCATCATATGGACAGCAAGAGCTAGGAGATCCTGAGCTACAAAGTGAGACCTTATCTTAAAAGTTAATAATTAATTTGAGAAAGACATTAGTAATAAATAAAATTAAAATCTAAAAATTAAGACTCAGAAATGGCATGGAGGTTACAGAGCTGAGGAAGGCTCAAACTGACACATGAAAGAAAGGGAAGGGATAATGGGGGAGATGAAGGGGAATGAGCTATAATGATATATGTGTATGAAGAAATCACAATGAAACCCAATATTTTATATGCCAACTTAAAAAAATGGGTAATTAAAACACCATCTCAAATCAGACAGCAGGCCCCAGAGTCTAGGGGTTTTTTTGTTTTGTTTTGTTTTGTTTCATGTCTGAATTCACAAGGCCAGAGCTGGAAGCTAATAAGCAGGCATCCAGCCTGCCAAGCTCAGCCAATCCCCATTCCTTCTGCTGGAATATTCTGAGCCTGTGGAGCTAACTTATAAGCAGGAGAGCCTCACTGGAGGTGTAGATGCCTGACCCTGGGCACAGCTAGTATGAAGGTTTGCAGGGAAGTGTTGAATCAGTCAAAGGGGATTTGAGGAAACGGAAAGCCCCAAGGCTCAGAAAAGCCCAGCAGCTCACGTGACACCAATCAGCTCAGTTTCTACTTTCTGAAATTTGCAATAAAACCAGCCTTGATTTCCCAATGTCAAATATCCACATGACAACATGAGTGCTGTTTCAAGGGTCTTTGTCCTTTGGAGTAATGAAAGATACACATCTAGAGTTCTGCTTTCCACTTATCAATAACCTCAACAGAGTTTCTGATCCCCCTGTCCCTGGTACCCCTTGCTTCTCACACTGACCAGCATTTGTACCACGGGTTCTACTCAAAGCCACACAGACCCCGAGAAACTTCTGCAACAAGCAGAGGGCAGATTCTCCAAGATGCTTGTGGACTCTGGGACACACATTACTTTTCTCAACCCCTACGAGTTTACCAGGGTTTCTTTTCCATCCAAAAAGGCTGGTTAGTTCCCAAAGGACGGGGGAAATGGTACCCAAAATGCCTGTGTGCCTTTACTTTCTGCTAGCCTAGCTGGCTGCTCGCTTCCTTCTTGTGCCAGAAACATCTGCTGCCTGAGGAGGATTTGGAGTTTGAATCAGGAATGGCAAGAAAGTGAAAGCTTTAAAATTCAGAGTCAAGACTTCCATGTTACCAAAGTCTAAAAAGCCAGGGTCTCCCGAGAAAGGAGAGGGCTTGCTAAGCACACACTTGTCTTAGGAAAAGCTAAGGCAGGATTTCAGAGCTGGGATGGCAGGAGGGAGTACCTAGCACTGGAAGCTTTGGAGCCTGGGTGACAGACTGGAAGAATGCTGCTGAGAAAGGGGAGAGGAGTGGCAGTCCCCTGGGTTTTAGAAGGTCTTTTTTAAATTAATTTTTATTTAAATTAAAAACAATTTTACATACCAATTCCGGTTCCCTCCCCCTCCTGTCCTCCCATCCCCCCACAATCTCCCCATCCCACGCCCCCATCCACTCCTCAGGGAGGGTGAGGCCTTCCATGAAGGATCATCAAAGTCTGTCACATCATTTGGGGCAGGGACTAGGCCTTCCCCCATGTATCTAGGCTGACAGAGTATCCCTCCATGGGGAATGGGCTCCCAAAGCCTATTCATGCACTAGGGATAAATACTAGTTCACTGCCAGAGGTCCCATAGACTGCCCAAGTCCCCCAACTGACACCCACATTCAGGGGGCCTGGTTCAGTCCTATGCTGGTTCCCCAGCTGTCAGTCTAGAGTCTGTGAGCTCCTACTTGCTCAGGTCAGTGATTTCTGTGTGTTTCCCCAGCATGGTCTTGACAACTTTGCTCATTACTTCTCCGTCTCTACAACTGGATTCAAAGAATTCAGATCAGTGCTTGGCTCTGAATCTCTGCTTCTACTTCCATCAGCTACTAGATGAAGGCTCTATGATGGTATTTAAGGTAGTCATCAATCTCCTTATAGGGGAAGGGCATTGAAAGTACCCTCTCCACTAATGCTTAGATTCTTAGTTGGGATCATCCTTGTGGATTCCTGGGAAGTTCTCTAGTGCCAGATTTCTCATTAAGCCCCTAACAGCTCCCTCTATCAGTGTATGTTTTTTCTTGCTCTCCTGTTTTTCCCTCAGCTCAACCTTCCTGCTCCCTCATGTTCTCCTCTCCCTTTCCCTTCTCCCCTACTCTTTCTCCTCCCTCCTCCATGATCCTAATTTACTCAGGAGATCTTGTTCCTTTCCCCTTCTGGGGGTCCATGTATGTCTCTCTTGGGGTCCTTCCTTGTTTTGTAGCTTCTCTGGTATTGTGGATTGTAGTCTGGTTGTCCTTTGCTCTGTGTTTAATATCCCTTATGAGTGAGTACATACCATATTTATCTTTCTGTGTCTGGGTTACCTCACTCAGGATGAGTACATACCATGTTTATCTTTCTGTGTCTGGGTTACCTCACTCAGGATCTGTAGAGTAGAGAGTTGATAGAGGAAATGAGTCACCAGTAGCAAATCTTGAGGTTTTATAGTTTGGCTCTACTTCCTGTCTACTCTCTGCTTCCTGGCTATTGATACAGTGTGATCAGCTACTTCACAAGTCTGCAGCCAGGTTTTGCTTATCATGATGGACGGTATCTTCTCAGAAGGCAAGCCAAATCAAATTCTACCTCCCTTAAGTTGCTAATCATTGGTATTTAGTCATAGCAATGAGAAGTTATAAATGTAACTACACTCTGGCCTATGGTCTAGCAGCTCAAGAGAATCTTAGAAAATGAGTAGGAAAGAAAATGGCCATACACACACTGTTCTCTTTTAAGAACTGAGGCAGCTCAGGTTGATCTCAGACCTTGGATGAAAGTAGAAAGATGAATGCCCAGGCTACAGGAAGTGTGTGTGTGTGTGTGTGTGTGTGTGTGTGTGTGTGTGTGTGTGTTAGTGTGTGTGTGTGTGTGAGAGAGAGAGAGAGAGAGAGAGAGACAGACAGACAGACAGACAGACAGACAGACAGACAGACAGACAAGCTCTGAAATTTACAGAATGAACAAAGTGGTCATTTCTGATTAAGTAGAACATTAGAACATACATGCTTTGTAGCACAGTCACCATGCATTTTCACATTGTAAATGTCTGAAAAGAGCCTACAGTTAGAAAAGCAGTTAATCAATCAATTAATCCATCAAACAGATATCAATCTCCAAAAGCTCTGAAACTTGTTTGATATCAGAACTCCTCTTCTATTGTATCCAATTACCTAATTCTGTAGGACAGTATTACAGAGAGAGGCATTTAGGAAATGGAAACATAGAACAAATGGGAAAGTCCATGAACTCGAGATCCCGGACATGAGCACAGCCCAGTGATTAACACCAAGACCTGAGACCACCTGTAGCAACCTGACTTAACCACTTTGTCTTACAGAACTCTACCCAAGAACGTTAGACTCTCAGTCAGCAGTATCTCTGTCATCAGCTTCAGGAAATTCAAGGAAATCAATTTATCTGAGTCAACAGTCCTCCTTGAGACAAATGGTTCATTTATCAGGCAGCAACCCACTCACGAGTACCTGGGTATCCATACCCTGCTGAAGCTAACAGTTCTAAGTCAGATGGTCACACTTTACTCAAAGCTGGCCAGTTTCTGATCTTCTACCAATGGTGCTGAACCCTCCAGCAATGCCAGTGAATATCGATTCAGTCTTCTTCCTGCTGAGAACCGGACAAGGTGCTGACTTCCCCTCTGGAAGGGTGTTCTATTCCATGAATCACCTAATGATATTTTGAGACATCTTGCACTACTGCACTGACCAGTGTGGAAACACTGGAACACTGGCATGCAGCAGCCACTTGTCCTCTCTGGATAGAGCTCAGCACCACCCATGTCACTTGATACTGGGGGTCAGTACTTAGAATTCAGGGACTGTATGTATGCCTCTTATTTTTGCTTGTCTGAGTCCCTTTTATAGAGACCAGGCCTCTGCTTATGAGACCTAACTCTAGACCAGAGGGCTCAGACCTCAAGCTTCCCTCCCAGGAGTCTAAGCAGAAACTCGGATGCTCACAGGGAATTGCAGCTAAGCCATTTCTGCCAAGTTTCTCAAGGCTAATATTTGGTCCACAGACCACACCCAAATGCCTAAGAACCCAAAGCAAGAACAGAAATAAAAGCAATAAGATACTGTTGTATACATACCAAGACTCATTTGTATTTATGAGACTTTGGCTCCTGTCTAATTTTACCATAGTCATTTTATAACATTATTATGCAAAGGTATTTGAACTATGAGACTACAGCAAAAAGGTAGGTGCTGTGTCCTGCCAATGTCACATATGGAGTGTTAACATATCTATCCAAAGATTATTTTACTCTCTGGGGAAATACAAGCTGTCCCCTCACTGCTGACAAGTCACTTGGAGTTTGCAGGCTTGGCAAAATTACATGTTAATTTGCAGTGGAAAAGGAAGTCACGTGCATTCAAAAGACAATTCTGAAGGTAATAGGATATTAACTGACTTTGAACACGGCTTAGCACAGTGGCTTTAACCCAGCTTCCTTTATTATTAAATCACTTGCAAGCATCGTCCAATGTATGTTTGACCTTCCCACCCTCACCTCTTATTTTGTCTTTAGGACAGGATCTAGTTATGCTGCACAGATTCGTCTCAAATATGAGATCCTCCTGCCTCAGTCTCCTTAGTGCAAGGATGGCAAATGTACATGGCTGTTCCTATCTTCGTTGTTTGCTTTATAACGATTAAAGTCACCAACATGTGACAATATACGTGTAAGTTTGTTTGTACATAAGTTATCTTTATATTCTGTCACTTTTTTTACTTTTTGAAATACTTACCTATTTACTTATATGTGTGTTTGTAAAAATATCTGTTTGCACTAGACTAGTTCTCAGTTCTTAGTGCTTAAAAACAATTGACACTCTAGTTCCATCTCTTCCGATGCCTCCTTGGTCATGTGTTTGGGTGAATTTGTGTTCTACATAATTTCCTCCCCCCTCTATTTAATTAAATATCTTTCTTCAAAATCTAGAGTTAGTAAGGGTTACTAAGTATGCCTGGATCTTGGCCTCAGGAAGAAAGCTCTGGAAGGGTGAACAGAGATGCCAGGATGAGAAGCCATGCTTTTCTCCCTCCCAACTGTGAACCAGGCTGTGCTTCTGGTCTATGCTTTCTTGACACTCTGGAAACCCGGTGCACTCACCCGAAGCTGATGGCCCTAGCTTCCCCCTAGTTCAGGTGTGCCCTCAGTCTCAACCCCTTCTTAAGCACCTAGAATTGGCTGCACACTCTGTCCAGAGCGGGATTTATCTACACTTGTCCTCACTTTCCACTCTTAATTCATAGTACTTCCTTCCACCAAAACAAAATGCAGTGCTCACCGCATGGAGGGTGTGACTCATATTCTCTACTGTTTCCCAAGCATTAATTACTTCTTTCATGGTATTCAGAAACAATGTTTTCTCATTTGGAATCCCCCCTTCGCTCTGTAGAATTTAATATATACATATGGAAATTATAACCAGTTTAAGTTAAAAATAGACCCTCTGGGAGGTCTCCTCAATCGGCTGACATGTGCGGTTCACAGGAACCTGGATGGCTGACAACTGTTCTGGCTTCTGATAGGGAAGAAATCAGCTGGTGTGGCATTTGGCCACTTTTCAGGAGTGGCCTGCCAAGATGCCGTTTACCAAGTTGCAAACCAGTAGGGAAATGGCATGGGGGAAGAGTGAGCCATCACCCTCCACTGCCCCCAGAAGCAGCTGGCAGAGGGGAGACAAGATGAGTGTCTTCTTGTGAGGACACTCTTAAATAGTAAGTCTGTGATTTCCCCAAGTCTGGGAGCCACAGCATGTCATAACTCACACGGCAGCAAAAAGCCCAAACAGAACTGGCATGAGCCTATCCATGCTCTTCACTTAGCCTGGGTCAAGGTAAATATTTGCATGTCTAACTAGTGAAACAACATCCTGTCTCATGACAGGGTGCTGCACCAGACCCCACTCTGAATGGTACAATATTCACCTGAGGTACCCCATGACCCTTTAAAAATCCGAAACACATCAGGACTGGTGTTCAGGAGGAAACACTTCTTAAACAACTTTTAACCTTTAATCCATAGACCAGGAGTGACAGAGGAGGGAAGTCAGGGAAAGAAGAGTATACAGCCCAGAAAAGGAAAGTGCTATTCCACAGAACCCACTGAACAAAGCTGGGAGTGGGGGTTCATGTTTACAACCCAGTGCTGGGGAGGTTGAGGGTGATGAGCCTCAGAATCGCTCAGGCAGCCAGCCTTCTTAACTGTTTCAGGCCAGTGTCAGGTCTTGCCTCAAGAAGCAAGGTGGGCAGCATCCTGAGGAAAGACACCTGAGACTAATCTCTGGCCTCCCCAAGTGTGTGCACACACATGCAAACACTCTCGTCTGCCATACCCCCTCACATAGACTTCCCTTTCAAGACTCACATCCTATGTAGGCTGTACTCCACAGGGGAGAAGTTTTAGAACCTAGCACACGTGGAAACACCAATGTCTTAGGTGGCTGGGGAAGAGAGACCATAAACTTGGTTAAGTAAAAGAATGCTTGAGAACACTTTGGCTGGCAAGTGTTTGCAATGCCTTCCCTCTAGCTCTCTAGCCAGCAAGAACTTTCCATAAAAATGAAGGTGAAGGGACGGACCAAGGGCACTAAGCAGTTATTAGGATGTGTGCGAATTCGTTCCATTACAGGATAATAAGATCCTCAGCCTTCTCAGACTATTTAAAGCCATGCCTAATCTTTCCCAATTTACATCTTGCTGCCTCACTCATTAAGTAGCCTGATCCACGTGGCTCTAATGTCTTCAATTAGGAGATACTCCTGTAAATCCGTATGTTCCTGTATTCCTAAGCCCTTGAAGAAAAGCAGAAACAAAAGAGATTTACGAGAGTTGCAGGACCATGTGAATGAAGACACTCAACAGGTTGAAGAGCCAGGCCAGATGGCAGCACTTAGACTCTGATGTTCTTAATTAAGCAATCTGCTCACCGGCATCGCCAGCAAGAAGCCTGGCATGACAAGATGGCTGTCCTCATCCCCAGCCGCCTAAAACATTTCCACTTCTATGTGTGCTAGGTTCTAAAAAAAATCTTGTGCATGGAGCATAGCCTGCACTCATCCGATGTGAGTCCCAAAAGGGAATCTTAGTGATAAGATGTACCTCATATGTGGGTGGCTCCCTGGCTGGTACCAGTCAGCATAATTTCTCCTTTGGAAATTCAGAATCACCACTTCCCAAGGCCAGAAAGAACACCAAATCTCCTTGGACCCCATGTCAACTTCAGTTATATGAATGCTCCAAATTGGCCCTTTCAGTTGGTCATGAGATGGTTGCTGGAACGCCTGAGAAAGATGGGCTCTGGGTGGCTGAGTTAGAAGAAGAAACAGATAAGGCTGCATCTTGGACATGTCTGAGAGTTATAACAGACACTTCAGAAAACAGAAGAATGATGGGGCATTTGTGACATCATTAAACCACCTAAACCCAGTTTTTCCCAAAGCCAACTCAAACCTGGAAGTTTTTATTGTGGGAGATGGTAACTGCACTGGTTATTTTGAGCTGTCAACTTGTCACAACCTAGAGTCACCTGAAAAGACAGACTTTATGAGGCATTATCTAGATCAGATTGGCATGTGGGGGCATGTCTGTGGGGAACTGTCTTAATTGTTAATTAGCACAGGAAGACCAGGCCAATGTGGGCAGAACTACTCCTTATGCAAGAGGTCCTGAGCAATGTGGATGAGGGAGAAACTGAGAGCCAAGAGAGGTGAATTATTCCCCCTTTGCTTTTTACTCTAGATGTGATGTGACTAGCCTCTTGAGTCTCTGGTGTGACTTCCTTCACAATGATGAACTTGGGACTCTAAGTCAAATACACCCTTTCCTAGCCTAAGTTGCTTTTTGTCAGGGTGTGTGTCATAGCAGAAGAAATGAAACTAAGCCAGTAACTTTGCATGCTCTTGGTAGACCTGTGTAGAGTTAAGGTATCATAGATTACAACCAAACAGCCCTAACATGCCCTTGTTACATGAATGAGGGGCAGAGGTCCAAAGAGCAGACAACCAGGAAGTTGGCTAGAGTGAGCTTCCAGCTCTGTTTCATAGGATCTCCTTCCCCTATCTCCACCCCGCCCCACCCCACCCTGCCCCACCCTGCCTCTCCTCTCCTCTCCTCTCCCGGCTCTGTTCCTACCCTTATCCCACATGCAGGTATTCCCCAATCACATTGCCATCTTCCCCAACAAATTCTGTTCTGAGATGTCTTGTTTTAATCATCACCATCTTTCAACTTCTGAAATGACTCCAGGCCAGCCTGGGCCCCACCACTCCCCTCTTCCATCTGCCTCCTGGTGTGAGCTCTCAGAATTCCAACCTCACCCAGCTCCCACACATGGCCCCTGCTGGTATGCCACCTGAACTGACAATTCAAAGTCTTAGCCACAGATTCCCCCGTCTTTGGCCAGTCATGAGTACATCCACAGGGATGCAAATGCTGAGTTATACGGTAACTGTTTCCTTGTCTAATAACTGTCCAGTATGCTTGCCAAAGGGGCTGCACCTTTCTATTCCCACCAATGGCCTAAGGGCTCTGACATCTCCATAGTCTCATCAACACTCACCATCCCACTACTTTATGTGGGATATGAGGCGGCCTCTTTTAGTTTTGATGTATATATCCTTGACATCTGAACATTACTAACCCAGGCCTTTCACCACCTAACACTGTCCTGTTTCCTTGACCAGGAATAATGACTGCTGCTGTCCATCATAGCAACGACATGTGCTTTATCTAGGGCACATTGCTTGGTTTCCGTTAAAGCTTGCATAGCAATGGTAACTTCATGAAGGTGAACTGAGAGGCCTGTAAGGAGCAAGCAAGAAAAACAAGGAAGACCAAAGAGATGGCAGGGCCCCGGGGAAGGTCTCAGCTACCATTGTTTCAGCACAATTTCTGGAAGGCAGCATTTCAGGGCTTACTATAGACCAGCTGCTATTCAAAGTCCTTTACAAAGATTAACAGCTAATCTTCTGAGCAACCTGTGTGGTGCCTTCCATTACCATATTCTTCTCTCAGAAGGAAAGGGAGGCATAGGGAGGTTTTGTTTTGTTTTTGTTTTTGATTTTTATTTCTGTTTTCTATTTTTCAATGTCAAATAATGGGCTGACCTTAGATTATTTTTAAAACTTTTATAATACCTCTCTCGACTCCCTCTTCCTCCATCTTCCTCTGTCTCCCTCCATCTCCCTCTCCCTCCTGCCATCTCTCTCTGGCTTGGGGTGGATGCACATGGGCCATGGGGAATGTGGTGAGAGGACAACTAGTAGGGATCAATTCCCTCTTTCTACCATGTGGGTTCTAGGGATCAAATTCAAGTCACTGGTTTGGCAACAATCATCTCTACTCACTGAACCATCTTGTTGTCCCTGATCTTGCATATGTGAACACATGCAGCCTGCCTTGGGGTGGGCCTATGATTAGAACCTGGGTCTGCTTAGCAATCAAAGACTTAACAACATAAAATAAAATTACCAATGCTGATGACAAATTTCTTTAATTAAGTACTACAGATCACAGTGAGCTGCCAAAGAGGACACACCCAGAGGAGGCCAGTTTGTTGAAAGGCTAGCAGTGGGATACCTTGGCCTATGAATTTTATTTTGTTTTGCTAATTAGAAAGCATAGGCCAAGAGAGCTTGACCTGCTTCATCTTCTATCATGTGACAAGACCTCATCCTCTGATCCTTTGTGGATTTCCTTTTCTTCAGAGTAAAACTGAGGAACTGTGTCCACTAGACTGATACAGAAGCTTTTCTCCTCATCTCTTCCTTGTGGGGGAATGTGAGTTCATTTACAGTCTCTTAGTTATGAATTCCTATTTGTCATGTAGTTAGTAATAACACATCCATGAGGATCTTGATAAACATTAATTGGCTGATTACAAGGTCTATAAATACACTGATGGGAAGGAGGTAAAGACAGGAAAAGATGCCATTCTTACAGAGTTCTGTTGCAACAAGGAACACTGTTCACATGGAGAGGTCTGTGTCCCACCCAAAAAAACATACTCAATGTTTTAATGATAGACAGATTTGAGTACCACAGAGTAACTTCCCTTGGCATATTGTGACAGCTTAAAACAGAGACAACACTTGAAACTTTGACCTTTCTGGGTTCTACCCACACTGCAGACCAGGTGTCATTCAGTAATCTCGCTCGTCAGTCTATCTCTCTGTAATTAAGTGTAATTTAGAAGTATGGAGGATGGCCATAAAATGGAAGCCTCGGGAGTTCCTTACAGGTTTCTGCTCCCCAGAATAAGAGAGACTAGACAGAGAAAAGCCAGCTCCATCTCAGCAAGGAGCATTTCCCACTGGCCAGGTTAGAAAGTTCACCATTTGTCATCATCCCATTGAAAATGTTACAGCAGAGTCAAAGGGGCCTTTGTCTGGACATTCAGTTCACTGACTGTGTGCTCCCCAAGTTAGGATGCAAAACACCTCTCACACCACTTTTTCATTAATTGCCTTCATTTTTCAAGCTCCGTATTTGATTTATAGTCAATTAAAAACACACTGAAAAGCCATGACTCCTGTGAGTTAAGTACAAATGTGATTAATGCCACACCACTGACTCCCTGGATGACCTGGCAGCTGACCAAGGTTGGTGCTACCGTGGCATGACCAGGCAGCATCTGGGTGAAGGGTACATATGAGGACAGTGGGAAGCCAGGAGCAGAGGGATCATGGGAAACATGTCCTGGCATCAATTCAAAACCAAGAAAAAAGAGTCACTTTTTCTGTATTTTAGAGGAAGACTGAATTTAGCTGTAAATGTTTAAAATAATTGCCGTGGAAGCTTTTTTGTTACCTAAGTTGATGAAAACAACAGGAAAATTGAATGGCAAAATTCCTTTATGTTTTGTTACCAACACCAACCAAAGCAATGAGATTCTAGTCATGGAGGACTGAAAGCAAGTGCCTTAGAATCTTGAGCTCAATCTTTCTTTTTTCTTTTTTTTTTTTTTTAAACAAGAAAGGGGTTCTCTGTGTAGCCCTGGCTGTCCTGGAACTTGCTCTGTAAACCAGGCTGGCTTCCATCTCGCAGAGATCCACCTGCCTCTGCCGCCCGAGTGCTGGAATTCAAAGCATATGCCACCACCAGCAGCTTTGAGTTCAAATCTTGACTCTTGCATAAGAGCCATCAGCTTGAATAAACTGCTTCACCTAACTTCGCCTTAGGCATTCTCATCTGGAAAATGGTTACACGAGAATATCTTTCTTCTAAAGGCTGTTGATAGATTCCAAGGGACTCTTGATAGCTGGGGACCACACACATGGTCAGGTGTCAAAACTATAAACAGTGCATGGATCAGCACGGTCAGCATCCTATGTCTCCAGGTCTGTCTCTAATGTGTTTAACCTGTCACCTTTTCAGAAGTAATCCATCTTCCCTCCAAGCCACATTCTGCATGGCTACAGGGACTGACCTAACTGGGGCTACAAGAGAATGAAAAAAAAAAATAGATGCATCCATACACAGACGGTCTGTGATCCTCTGCTCTCTCTGATGGAGGAACCAAATTTTTACAAGGAAAGTCAGCATGTTTATTTTATATATCTGAAGCAAGTGATGAGGAGAGTTTATTGTATAAAGTGAAGAAGGAGGCACTAGCTAATCTTTCATAAGAATTCTCTGTCAAGGAGCAGTCTCAGACTGTAGTCACCACAGAGGAAGAAGCTGTGATTGGAAGTCCTATATATACTGTCAATATTCACACTTGGACCAGAGTGGGAAGGCTTAACCATCCCACTGAGCCTCACTAAAGGAAGGCTTTGCCACTCCCATGGGGCTGAGGAATTGGGTTCTTGACATGCTGTGCCCTTGGCAACAACTACTGTCACTCCAGACTTGCTTTGTTTCCCTCATCTTCATACTGGTGTGGGGCCCTTTGTGAAGAAATCTCCAAGAATTATCCCTACTGCAGAAGAAAAATTAACACACTGAACTCTGGAAGAATCACAGAAAGCCAAGATCAAAAAGGGATCTCATACCAAACATTGAAGAACAGCCATTTCTCTTAAAGCATGACCCTGAAGGTGTTTAGTGTATTTATCAAAGCATAATTTATCTGAAGATGGAATGGTTTTTCTTTAGTAATAGTCCCATTTCCTTTCTCTCCCTTCCCTATTTTGATGGCAAAACGACCCTTTAAAAGAAAATTCTGGAAAAAAGTAAATGATTCTACTTCTTCATTTCTGTTTTTTCACATCTATGGTTAACAAAAATCATTAAATATCATATTATTAATATATGTTTAAGAAGCAAAGAGTTTCCATGCCCTAGGCAGGACCACTGCTACGATGTTGCTTCATGTTTTCTGGTTTCCAGGGGTGGCCATGATGTATCTCTTATCTTAGATTCCCAGTTTAGAGAGCCAAGGTAAGGATCCTTGGAACTATCTGATGTCTGTGAGTGATAATGAAAACAACAGCAATGATGACAGTGGTGTTAACACCAGCTCCTATGTAAATGCAGATATGCTTTAGGGCAGTGGTTCTCAGCCTGTGGGTCACGACCCCTTTGTGGTGGCATATCAGATATCCTGCATATCAGATATTTACATTATGACTCACAAGAGTAGTAAAATTACAGTTATGAAATATAAGCAAAATAATTTTATGGTCGGGGTCACCAGGACACGAGGAACTGTATCAAAGGGTGCAGGAAGGTTTAGAACCACCGCTCTAAGAAAATTTCCCGTTGTTGCTAGGTTAGTTCTGGCTGTGATTATGCCTGAACTTTTACAGGAATGAGCCCATTTACACTTGGAAGAACTCATTCATGGTTACACAACTAGTGTATGATTGCATGTGTTGTTAATTCATAATCAGCGTGTGCTTAAAGCTATGTGACTTTACCAGAATGTATCCATGGAGCCTATCTCTGTCTCAAACCTCAAGAAGGGGTGAGGAAGACAGACCTCTAAATGGAAAGCACTTTCTGCTAAGAACAGCAGATGCATGCCCTTGCTTTCCTTTCTTAACTGGACCAAATCTTCTCCAGGGACTCTGGTTTCCCCTGAGAAAGTTGCCTCCTCTGTAGTCCATTTTGTCAGGATGTTCGTTTTGTTTTGTTTTAATGGAATAATATCATTTTGTTAGCATCTACACAGTGAAGGCTCCCAGCCTCCCTTGCAGCTATGTTGTCTACATGATCAAGTCTGTTCATGAATCAGAGTTAAATGGCTCACATCACTTTCAATCTGAAATAGTTAAGTCTTGGGTATCATCATACTTTATTACACTCTTTCTTGACCTCTAGCCTGTCTATCAGACTGGAGGGAGAGTCAGATTAATAATGCAACTACACTTCACTGTGGTAATTACTCTCTGTGAATCTTTGTGTTTGGTTTGTGTGTGTACATATTAGGTGGCATAAGCAATATAGGATGAAAATATGAGGAATAATACAGTCCTGGTAATGGCTAGGTGACCAAGTGGGTGTCCATTCTGGACACCAGTTGCTGGACACACCAGCAGAGGAGGCTGGGAGAAATAACAAACTTGGTGTCCCCTAGGGAACTCAATGACCATAGATCTCTGTGGTGTCAGGAGGGTCAGTCTGAGCTGATGTGAATGAGGCAGGATGTTGCACTTGGTAACATGGTGCTTCATGTCCTGGTTATGTATCTAAGCAGCCACACCAATATGCTAACTTCTAACTGTATTTCCTCCTTTCCTTGCACTTCTCAGGGACACTAGGAATAGCCCCTCTTCTCAGCTTGCCTTTTAAGACTTATATGAAACCAAAAAAGTTTTGGCCAAGTTATGATGAGCTAGGGGGCTTTGCATTGTACTCAGAAAGCTACAGTAAAAGAATACTGCTGGGAACATTAGAAGAGAGAGTGGGAATGCCATGTTTTGATCCCAGCAGCTTGTTGAAAATGGCCCTTTAAAGAAGAAAGCAAGGCTAGTTAGCAGTAAGGAGAGTAGAATAAAGAGTTATTTGGATGTGAAGGAAATAAAAGGCTTTAGAACAACTGAAGGGAAGATGTATTGGAGTGAACAGTGAATAAAATATTAGGGAAATAAAAGGAGTGAGGTGACCATTAGTAACGGTTAAAGCAGAAAAAGGCAAGTCACCAGGAAGCAAGGAAGAAGATGAAAAAGGATAAAAGGAAATAGCACTGTCAGAACAAAGAAATCAGGAATCCTGAACAGAATAAACACTCCCCAGAACCCCAGAAAGCAGAGCATGGAAGTGGTTGAATGCAAGCCTTGAATTTGAGCAGAGATGCTCTATCCACCAGGTAAAGTATCTGTGTTGTTAATTCATAGTCAGTGTGAGCTTAAAGGTAACTTTAAGTAACTTTGTAAAATGCTACAATGTGCAGTCGATGAATTGATTATGCTGTAACTCTGCCTTTGTAACATAAAAATTCACAAGGACTTGTAACCAAACTTCTTTAATTTTTAGGACACTTTTATCTGCCCCCCCCCGTGTGTGTGTGTGTGTGTGTGTGTGTGTGTGTGTGTGTGTGTGTGTGTGTGTGTGTGTGTGTGTACCCATGGCACAGAAAATGTAGTAAGTTTCCTCCTTCCACTACATGGGTCTTGGCAGCAGGTGTCTTTACCTACTGGGTAATCATGCTGGCCCATAACCAAATTTCCTAAATATGACAAAGAAAGAAATCATACAAAGTGCATACATCATGAACAGGTCCAGGATCATATCACTCATCTACTTTTTCTTAATCTCCAGCTCCCATACGACATCAGCTTCTATTTCCACATCACTACACTATCTCAAATAATTTTATTTATCTATAATATGTAAATTCAAGTATCCAAGCTTTTCTTTTCTTTTTTAACTTTCTGGCTCTGTTTGATTCCCCCCCCCATTTATCAACCAGGTTTTAGTATGTGTCAGCACATATACCTGTCAAAATTGCTTCTTTACAGTTTCTCAGGGATAAAAGGGTTTGTGCTGAATCTTTTAAGATGCACAGAGGAGTTGGAGAGATGGTTTAGGGGTTAAGAGCACACTGTGCTCCTCCAGGAGACCTGAGTTTGGTTCCAAGTAACCATGTCAGGTGGCTCATAAGTGCCTCTCTCTCAGGATTAGTTCTCAACCTGTGTGTCATGACCTCTTGGGGGGGGGGGGGTCAAGTGACCCTTTCCCAGGGATCATGTAAGACTATCACAAGACACAGATATTCACATTACAATTCACAACAGTAGCAAAATTACAGTTATGCAGTAGCAACAAAAAGAATTGTGTGGTTGGGGGTCACTGCAGCATGAGGGACTATATTAAAGGATCATAGCATTAGGAAGGTTGAGAATCACTGCTCCAGGGAATATGGTATCCTTTTCTGGCCTCGGTAAGCACCTCACTCAGTTGGGCATAGCCACTCACATGCACACACACACACACACACACACACACACACACACACACACATAAATTAATTAAAAATAAATCTTTAAAATTGTACAGAAAAAAACTGGTAAGGAGTAAGAAGAAGAGAGAGTTGGGGTGGTAGAGAAGAAGTGGCTTAAAAAATCCTGGAAACATCCATTTTATACTTAAGGCTTCGACTTCCTCATTATGAGTGGAATAGATCGGGCATTTCTCCTCTTAGAGACTCAGGTTGTTCGAAACAGTTTTCAACAGGCATTCTCTAGACTCCACAACCTTTCCTCCCCAGCCAGACAGTTAACCTCATCCACAGGCTATCCTCAGAACAAACTCCATTCCTTGTAGCCTTGAGAGGAACTTGCAAGCACCTAACCAGCGCTGCTCTTTGTGTCTTAGTAACAGACATGGACAAGCAATTTCACTAGAGGGGATAATCAGATTTTGCTGACCCAACACCTCACACACAAACACAACATTTTAAATTGGGATTGATTCCCATATCACTGGATTTCCCTGAGTGTGTTGTCATAGATAATAAGGCTGCTCTCATTTAGCATTTAACAGCTTATGCTAGAGCAAGGGCCATAACAAAGTTAATTACTTAGGGGATTAAGACCACACACACAGAGACATACACACACCCCTCTGATATTGGGATGTACAGTATGGTGCAGTTTAAATTAAAAAGACCCTCTAAACTCTGATGGTTTCCAGCATCTTGGTGGTGAATTGAAAGCTGTTTGATGTCATGAAGATTATAGAAGCAATCACATTTATGGGCCCACTTTGCATACCAGCTCTATTAATTTCCATACTGAGGGTGGCTTTGTATTTCCCAACATGTTAACATCGATGCCATTTGGGGTAGTCACTTGGAACAAACAAACAAACAAACAAACAAACAAAAACATAAAGGAAAGCAAGAGACAGAGACAGGCAGGCAGACAGGCACAAAAATGAGAAAAGGGAAAAGTCAGAATGTTTGCCATCAATCAAAGTTTTACTTGAAATATGTTGATTCATTATCAGTGCATACATCAAAGGGTAAATGAGTTTTCCCAATGGCCTGACCCCAGAGTCATGCTCAGAAATATGGTTACTAGGAAGCTGTATCTTGGGATTTGCTTCTTGTGCAGGTCTTGAACCTCATCATTAGACTCTGGTTGTTCAAATGATCTCTTGTTCCAGGGTGTTCCCAGCCTTGGAGACCCCAACGTTCACCATCCTAACTTCATGGCTGTACTCATTTAAACCCTTGTAACACGTACCAGCCTCCTAGAATATTCTGATCAGTTAAGCTGTTTTCTGTACATATATCATCCAACTACCACTGAAATTAAGGAATGGGGCTGGCACAAAAGGCCACCCTGAGTCCATAAGAGCAAATACATATGCAACCACCTTCTTTATAGGTGGCTTTGAGCACCTGACCAAATCAGGTCACTGCTTGCATATCTATTATCCTCAAATATCAAAGAATGGGGATCTGGAGACTTGGCTCAACAGTAAAGAGTACCTACTGCTCTTGCAGAGGACCAGAGTTCAGTCTCCAGCATCCACACAGGCAGCACACAACCTATGAAACTCCATTCCAGGAGATCGAACGCCTCTTTCTTGCCCTTTCAGGCAACTGTACTCATGGGCACACACTCGAATACACAAATACAGCCACATGATTAAAGATAAAATAAATCTTTTAAAATGTTAAAAGAATGGTGCTCAAAAAAACTATAATTAATTGGATATGTCTACACCAATTTCAAACTCCGCGGTGTAAAAACAGCTTGATAGGCATTTGTCTCCAGGCTTTTGTTCTCTTAAAGGTAAAGTGATATAATATTGGTGTTAAGCACAGTGAAGGATCGTAACCAGATCTGAGAGACACACATTTTCAGGAAATCAGTTGGAATTCAGGGGATTTGAGTTTAATCCACAGAAACAGCAAAAAAGGTTTAATTCTTTTTCAAGACCATCTTATCAGCTTTGAGAATGAGAGCTCTGATTCCTCTGTCTACAGATTCCCAGCTGCCAATATCCTGCCCTCGCCATTATTTTGACCTAATGCTACACATGAGAAACAGCAGGTAGAACAGCAATCTATAAGAAGGCAATGATTTTACTCTTGGGTCTGCCCCTTGAAAATAGATTTCATTCCCTCCACATAGCACAGTCACCCTGGAGGCTGGCAGTTCCCCTTCTTGGGTGTGAGGCAGAAGGGCTCATTGAAGATAAAATACTGAGAAGAGACACATGTCATGAGTTACTCCACAAGTTGGAAAGCCGTCATTTGGGAGCATCCACCCAGGCCCAAGCAGTGACATAAGAAATGTGATCAGAAAACATGAGGAAATCCCACATCCTGTGGCACATTACAAACATCAGGGAAGTCCACATGAGTGGCTCCAAGGCATCTTGGAATGGCTTACAGTTTAGAACAGGCTGGTCCTCGATGAATTCAGCCGGCTGCTGAATGTGAAGCACTTTCTGCTGGAATCCAGGAGTGCAGTCCAAATCGTCTGCAGATGTTACCAGGAGCACCTGAAAAAAGGAAACAATCAATATTTCAACAGCAGCTAGCATGTTTGCCCTGCTTTTTTCTTCCTTTGCACCAAATCTTCAACTTTTAGAAATGAGCTGAGGTTTTAATTTCATTTCCCCAAACGAAGAGGTAAGCTGATGCACCTCTCCTGGCTGCCAACAGCTCATTTTTGGCAATGAGATTTTATTTTTTGGAAGATGCAAAACTAGAAACAGGTGCTGCAACTTCCATTAAGTTGATGTTAAAGAAATAATGTCCTAAGAGTTTTACACCTGCTAAGAATCACACTATGGTTGCCATGTGTGAAATTTCATTACAAAAACTGTCAATTTCCAGTGACGCCTGAGTTAAAACCAGCTTCATGTTCACATATGCTAAGGAACAATGTCATCTCCAAAAAGGAGGAAAAAGAAAACAGAACTTTCCTTCTGGAGTTACTTCTAAAAGTATTCCAAGGTCTGTTGGACCTTCTTCTTGGTCTACCATAGTGTCAATGAGCCACAGGTGGCCACTGAACACCAGCAATGTAGCTGACCCCAAACTGAGACATTGTTGGGTATAATATTTTCAACTTGACCCAAATTATATTTACCATGGTAGGGGTGGCATCACCCACAGTGGGCTGTAAGACACTGTCTTTATTGATGAATGTGACAGGGCTCAGCACACTGTGAGTGGCAGGTGACCCTGACTTAGCAAATCATAAGGAGAAAGCCAGTGAGCAGCATCCATTCTTCTACTGCTCCTTCCCTGCTTCTGTTTGAGTTTTTGCCTTGGCTTTCTCGATGATGAACCATGATCTGAATATATAAGACAGAGAAACCCGTTCCTTCCCAAGTTGCTTTTGGTCATGGTGCTTATTAAGCCACATACGCATTGAAATGATAATATTTTATATATGGTGTGAAATAAAAATGGCTGTTACAATTAATTACAACAGTTCTTTTTTCACTTTTGCCAATTTGGCAAAAATATAAAATGTACAATTCGTTCCAAGGCCTCACTTTTGTCCTTGGGATTTCCCCTCATCCATCATTCAAAACAAACAAAAATAAAACCTGGCTATCCCATCATAAAGTACTTTTCTCCAAGCATGACCTGGCCGTTGCTCTTTTGAAAACAGAACAGCTAAAATGATTACGCATAAGAGACACTTAGGAGATTGGGCCCACCAACATTCTGAGGTATGGAGTGGGTACCAGGCAGAGTTACAAGGCTTATAAAGTAACACACTAGGAGGCTCACACAGTACATGAAGTCTCTCATCCAGGACGATGTGTAACCATACTAAGAAGGGTGAGGTATTAACCATTGCTAAGAAGGGTTAATGGATTAACCATTGCTAAGAAGGGCGAGGATCTTCTTGGGGTGTCAAATGCTCCTCTGAGTAGTCCCAATTATTCTCACTGGCTCATCAAGCCAGCCTTGGGTTGACTCTGAGTGACCCATGTGGGGTGAGCAGGCATTTGTTCATACCTCCCCAGAAGTCACTTACATGCTCGGGGATGTGAAAGCACTTGATGCTCTCTGGAGCAAGGTCTAACTTACATAAAAATGGACTCGAGATCTACAAGCAGAGACTCTCATCTCCAGGAAGAGGGGCCTGGCCTGGGGCTCACCTGGGTACACCCAGCCTCTACCTCACATGCCCATACAGGCCTGCTTCTTAGTCTTCAAAAGCAAAACCAAGGGGTTTGAGCCCTTATCACTCGGCAAGTCCTGAGTTAAGCTCACCCTGAGCATGATCTGGGATAGTCTCCTCAGTAGCCTCATGATGCACAGGGAATGTATATTTTGCAGAAGGCCTAAACTTTTAGGAAGCAAATTAACTATGCCCAAGATCTACACATGGTTGGGTGGAGTCAGAACCTGAATCTAAGTTTAATGTCCTCTGGAAAGAGCCTTGCTCACTTCCAACCCTCAGACCTTTTCTCCGGACTATAGACTGCATAGACCCCTTTGGAGGTTGCATATTAGATACACTGCACGTCATATATCTCCATTATGATTTATTATAGCAGCAAAATTACAGTTATGAAGTAGCAACAAAAATAATTTTATGGTGGTACCCAGAGTGGGGGTGGGGTCACCACAACACAAGATGCTGTATTAAAGAGTCTCAGCATTAGGGGGGTTGAAAACCACTGCTCTAGAGACTGCTTTGTTTTAATTTTCTAAGCTAGCTCTCCAAAAAGTATAAAAGACTTCTCTAATCTGAACTGAAATCACCATCATCGAATCCTCAGAAGTATAACATCCTTAGGAGCAGCCTTTCTGTGATGGCAGAGGAGGGGAATTAGTTTAAACACGCAGCCCACTGTCCTTCAAGATGGCTGGAAGGTGTGTGATCGGCCTCCCAGTTTCCACCTGCAATAGCACTCCAGTTGTGCACCACAGTGGGTATGTGGCTTGATAACTCAGTTTTCACTTGCTACCTTCTGTCCTTGGCTGTTTTCCCCACTCCTACCCGTCTTCATATGAGAACAGCACTCCAAAGATTTGCACTCAAAACTTTGTCTCCGCACTTGCTCCTAAAGAAACCGAACTCTGAAACCAGATGTTGAATTCTTAACCAGGGCACATCAGCAGTGAAGAAAGCGCATTATCTTTTCTGCCAGCAAACTCCAAACAATATACCAAAAGGTGGCTGCTGAGGAGCAGGGGCGCCACTTTGAATGCCAGCCTTCTGGGAAGCACTGAACCCCAAGGAATAGGGGCAAGAATCAATCTCAGGAGGTTGATGGTGTGACCAGGCTGAGCCACTTCAGAGGAGCGAAGGGTGGAGAAGTCACCACCCTGCCTGACATCATCCTTCTCAAATCAGAGTGGGAGGGAGGACAGTAGCTCAGTGTCTTGTGGGTCTGCCTGTAAGAATCTCTGTATTTGTAGACCAGGCTCTAGCTTGATGCCTTCTCAAGCCCTCATAGAGATGACATCCTAAGTGGCACATTTGCAGAATGCAGACTTGGAGTTCAGAATAATTTGCCAGCATTGTTGCAAGCAGAAAATCTATAACCCTCTAATGGTAATTCAGTTAAGCAGAAACGGGCAAAGGTCACACCTTGTGCCTGCGATTATACGTTAACCTCCTAATTGGCTAATTCTGCTCTTAAATCCCAGATCAGTCAACCAGTCACCCAAGACATATTGAGGAAGACACAATTTCCCTAGGGACACTGAGCTAGTCTTCCAGGAGGGAGAAATCCTAGTTATATCAAGGAACAGTAATTTCTGCCTGAGTCTCCATGTTGTCTATGCTCAGTCCTTGTCCTGATTTCTTGACAGTGTCTGTTCAGGATTCTTCTAGAATTCTAAAAGAAAAATCAACCTTCTGCAGCTGCTAACTCCTAAGAAGTTGGAGCAATGGTAAACCTTCCAAAGGCATAGTTTCATCTTTGTGAATTGGGGGGTAGGTTTATCTAACAATCAAAAATTAAATACCTTGTATCCTACGTAGGATCTCTATTCCTATTATGAAACATTATTACCAAAAGCAACTAGGGGATGAAAAAAATGCATTTGGCTTACACTTTCAAATCACTGTCATCACTGAAGGAAGTCAGGGAAGGAACTCAATCAGGGCAGGAACCTGGAAGCAGGAGCTAAGACAGAAGCCATGGAAGGGTGCTGCTTACTGGCTTGCTCCTCATGGGGCTTGCTCAACCTGGTTTCTTATACAACCAAGGACTACTTGCCCAGGGGTTCCCCTACACATAATGGGGTGGACCATCTCCCACCAACTACTAATTAAGAAAATGCCCTCCAAGCTTGCCTACAGCCCAATCTTATGTAGGCATTTTTTCAGTTGAGGCTCCTTCCTTTCCAGTGACTCCCCTGTGTCAAGTGAACAGAAAACTAGCCAGTGCAGCTTGTAAAATAAATTGGCCCCTGCTATGCAAAGGAGGTAAAAGTGTCCCATCAGGCATTCCTTCTGTCTTTTCTTCCAGGTATTATTTGAAGTCTTGGCATACATTAGACTCTGTCACACCTGGTCTGGGGTATTACTTTGTTGTCTATGGCTGTGATAAGACACTGATTACAAGCAAGTTGGGAGAGGAAATGATTTATTTATTTGGCTTATAGGTTGTAGTTCCTCATTTAGGGAAGCCAACACAGGAACTCAAGGCAGGAACTGAAGCAGAGACCATGAAGAAACACAGCTTGCTTCCCATGATTTACTCAGTCTGCTGTCTTAAACAGCTCTGGACTACCAGCCCAGGGCTGGCACTGCCCACAATGGGCTGCCCCGTATCAATGATTAATCAAGAAAATACCCTACACACACACAGCCATGCTCACAGAACAATCTGATGAAGGCAATCCCTCAGTTGAGGTTCTCTTTTCCCAGGTAACTCTAGTTTGTGCCAAACTGACAAACATAAACCAGCCCAGCCAGGGACTTCTAGGGAAGCATTGCAGTGTAGCCGTCCAGACTGTGGTCACCAGGGCCATTTTCCTTGTTCAAATTTGGTTTGCCTTTCACTGATAGATTTGGTGTGCTTTGTAGATGCCACGAACCTCTGTTTTCTCATCTAGGAAACATGAGGAGAGAGATGTGTGTGGACTCAATGAGATGATTCATAGAATGTAATTAGAAAAGCAACACCCAGGAGAGGGGGTCGATAGATGTTAACTGTAGCAGTATTATGGTCCAGAGAAGGAGAAAGGCATTAGCAAATCCTCATTTAAATAATTGACTAAAATGAAAATCCAAGTTGAAAGGAAAGCATGACATCCTTTGGGACTATTTCAAAGCTGGGCAGAGGAGGGTCTAACCTCATCTAGGGGCTTCAACAAAATCCATACCCTGAAGAGGAACCATTCTGCTTTAAACTTGGGACTAAAAGAGGTGGAGTAAACGGAGACTAATGGACACTCATCTATTCTTTTTTCCATGTACATGTGAGATCTATGTATGCATATATGCATGTTTGCACGTGTATGGGCACATACGTGTACCTGTACATGTGATGGCCTGGGCTTGATGTTGAGTGTCTTTCCCAGTTGCTCTCCACCTCATATGATGAGGCTGAATCTCTCACTAGGATCCAGAGCTCACTAACTCTAGTCAGTCTCACTTGCTCCAAGGATACCTGCAGGGCTCCCCCTCCTGTGTGCTAGGATTACCGGTGGCCATAACACCCACCTGGGTTTTATGTGGGATCTGGGATCTGAACTGTGGTCTCCATTCTTGAACAACAAGTGCTCAGCCTTTCTGCATCAGGATTCAATGTCACTGGTACAAAGATCCTACCTGGACAGACTGTTCCCCACACACTAAGGAGCTTTGCCAGGCAGAACCTGCGAGCACTTCCCATGTATCATTGCTACCGTGACAATAACGGTCTTTCCGATACGGTTCATGTGCTCATTTATGCATTAGCACTCGCTGCACATAAACAATAGGTGCAGATGCATCACTGTGAGCATGGCAACTATCGAGGTTTATAATCACCAAAGGATACCCATTATTTGAAAATTACCATCAGTTGGCTCTGGAAGCAGATTCATGTCCTGAAAAGACAATAACCATGGGTCTGAGCTACAGGGTTCAGTACAAATCCCAGCTCCATCGCTGGAGTCACACTGGGTGAGTCACCTGTGTCTCAGTTTTCCCAGATGGAAAATGGGGGGAAGGATGATCTGTGGCAGGTTATTCTGAAGACTGAGCAAGGAGATGGTTGCAGAGGGGATTGCCACACATGGATTGCTCACACATCTTCATTGTTATCTCTGCGTGTTGTAGTTAAATGAATGCATATAATTTGCTGCTGTTCCCAGGGCAGTCAGGAACAGATGTCATTAAAATACTACTTGTCACTATTATAAAACTACCCAGTGGATGATAGCTCAGACCTGTGCAAAGGGGAGCTGCAGGAACATGCATGCAAAAGTAAAACAGAACATGCACGGATCAGGGTCCTGCAGTGATAGCCCCTATACCTGCTCTGGCTGAGCAAGGAAAACTACTTTTGTAAAAGGACCAAGTATTCTTTAAGGTGGCAGCAGCTCAGAGCTCTCATCCTTCCTCCAAGATTCCCTGCCCTGAATTCATTACCAGAACCAAGAGCAGGTCATCAGGCCATCTTCTTCACACCTGACTTGCCTTGGGGCTTCCTTCTCCCCACAGCGCAAACATTTTCTCTTTGAAAAAAAGGTTGGGTATATTTATCCTGACAGGTGCTGTTTCAAGAGCCTAGCCAATCCTGAAGCCTCCTTCCTGAGAAAAGAGTATCCCCACTCTTCTCTCTCTTCATGTTGTGGTTTGTGATGCTCCATCTTAATTGTCAGCTTGATGGGGATTTAGAATCACCATGGAAATAGTCTCTGCACAGATCTAAGAAGGATTATATAGAGTAGATTAATTGAGATGGGAAGAACCACCCTAAATATAGGTGGTACTATTCCATGGGCTGCGGTTCCAGGCAAAGGGGTGGGGGAAGCAAGCTGAGTACCTGCATTCATCTCTCTGCGTCCTGACTACAGATGCAATGTGACCAGCTGCCTCACACTCCTGCTGCCAAGACTTCCCCACCAAGATGGACTGTGTAACCTTGAACTGTGAGCAAAAACATACCCTCCTCCCTTGAGTTGCTTATGCCAGTTATTTGGTCAGCAGATGTGACTAGAAGAGATAGAATGTCGTGTGTCATGAAGAAAAATCATCATGTTGCACAGAGAGGACTTCCCAGGGCTGCCCCTATGGCACCAAATCACTATGCCTAACTCCCACCCTTCCCAGACCCCTGGCACTCTCCCCTGGGCTTCCAAGTAGCTAAATTGCCCACATGCACTGTAGACTTAGAGACTGACTCTGAAGCCAAGAGCTTTCCTTGATTCGAGTCTCTGGACACTTGTCATAAAGGTACTCACACCTTGTGCTGCTGGCTCCATTGCAATAATTCTGAACAGAAATAAATGGCTAACACAATGAGCATAGATGGATTGTCACCACTTGAGCCTGGACACTGAAATGTCCCATATGCTCCCTTCCTCCTTCAATGAAACCCAGAGGAAGAACTCTATGATGTCAGTATGGTCCAATAGAAAGCACTGACTTAAGTCCCTGTGCAGAACACAGACAACTGGCAAGAGGCAGCCACATCACCATGGGCCAGTTCACTGAGGTCTGTGGGTATCTGTTCCAGAGCTAGCCTGGTTGGTGATATAATGAACAGGCACAGAGAGCATCCATGCCCTGTGTTCTGTAGACTTCTCCCAGTGGCCAGTGAGAAATAGCAAGACAGAAAGAATCAGATTAACACAGCGTGTCCAGAGCAGCATAAATACAAAGAAAACTCCCTGCTGCAAATAATGATCTCATGGGCTGTGGACAGCCTCAGATCTCATCTTCCCTTAAGCCAGTTCCAGATATTATTCTTCCAGACAAAGCTGTTCATGTCTCCAGTGCTATTTTCCTAGTAGTGACTAACTCAGTGTTTGCTATTAGCCAGGATGGACAGGTGCTTTCTCCTTGTCACAAAGCACCCCGGGTTAGCTCCTGTCAGAGTAGCTCTGCTGCAACCAGTTTGGAGGGGCTTAGGCTAGCGGGTAAGAAAGACAACTCTCTCTGTCTCTAACTTGCAGGACGCAGAAATGCTAAAGCACTGTATTTTGATTGAGTCTTTATCCCGCCAAACACCAAAAGCCCAGACGCCTAAAAGGATTTATACAGGCCCACTATCCAAGGACAGCCTAGGAAGACAGCATTCCCAAGACTCTTGTGCACACACTCACACACATACACAGGCACAGGCAGGCACTCCTAAGCTCCTATTATTGACACTCTGCTGGAGTCCAACTTCCTGGAAACATTCTTGGTGTTTTAAAGCTGCAGGAGCACAAGTAGCTGCTACCTTCCTAGCTGTTAAGGTAACAGATATTTAGAAATGATGTTGTTCCTGTGGAGACAAGCCAGAGTGTGTGCTTCTTGTCCCTTGGCAAGTCCTGTGGCTGTTTCTGTACACAATTTGAAACCAACACCCTGGACCTCATTTCAGATTAAATGAGACGGTGTGGGCCACTTTCCCTCAAGTTATAATAAAGGGAGTTAACTGTATGAATCTGGAAAAGAATGAGACCAAAGGCTGAACTAAGGCATGTCTGTGTTGTGAGATATTTGTACACTGTGTGAAGATGAATCGCTGTGATTGATGTAATAAAAAGCTGAACAGCAAATAGCTAGGCAAGAGAGACTAGGCAGGACTTCCAGGCAAAGAGAGAGAAACTGGGAGAAGCAATCTAGGCATTCGATTTGGCCAGCAGACTTGGAGCAAGTGGGATGTGCCATCCTAAAAAGAGGTAACCCAGCCACGTGGCAGAATGTAAATTTTTTTTAAAAAAGGATTAATTAAGTTATAAGAGCTATTTGGCAAAAAGCCTAAGCTAAGGCCAAACTTTCATAATTAATAATAAGTCTCTGGATCATTCTTTGCAGGCTGGCAGTCCAAAGATAGTCTGATAAAAAACGTCTGCCTTCTGGCCCTGAGGCCATTTTTGTGGCTTTTAACAAACGGGTCATCTGTCCATGTTGTCTTTGGAAGAGGCAACATAGTATTTGTGGTATTCAGTTGCTGAGAAACTTCAATGAAACAATACACAGGGAATAGAAAAAAATGAGAGACCCCCTTAAATGTTACCATCCTAGCCCCTGTACTCTGAGAATATGTTGTGTTATGTATCTCACAGAAGGATCCAGTCTGAAAAGCAGTTGACTTTCAAACAATATGGTTACCTTAGAAGATGTGGAAGGATCCAGAACAAACTCAAGGATCTTTGAAAATAGGAGAGCCAAATCAATAGGCCTGGTTGTGGATGTGAAGGCAGAGGGACTGTAGCAGCACGGAAGATGGGAAACATGCAGCAGGCAGGAGGAGCTTGCACAGAGCTGGGAAATGAAATGACACAGAGGAGTCTCTCCAGAAAGAAGGGGGCAACACCCACACCAGCAGTAATTGCCCTCAGTGCTTCTCTCCTGAGCACTGAAGGACATGGGCACATTCCTCCCTTTCCTGTCTGCTCCTGTGCTTCAGGGGACTGAGTTCCTGTTTCATTGGTCCCTCTGGACTATTCTTTTTTTCTCTTGAGACAGGGTCTCTGTGAGCCTCAAACTCTTGGAACCAAGGGTGACCTAAACTTCTGATCCCAAGCCTCCACCTCCTGAGGGATGGGTCTAAACTGTGTACCACAACGTTCAGTTTTATATGATCTAACAAAACTACATTCCCACAATTTTCAGTTTTCATATTTATGTATTGTTTGTTTGTTTCTCAGTGCTGGGGATTGATGCTAGGGACTCTTGGAAGCTATTTTAAGTCCTCTACTCCTGAGTTAGCTTTAGTCCTTAGTCAAATTTCAAAAATTTTTATTATCTGCTAATTTCTGGGTCAGAGGCTACTAGAGAATGAGAAATGGACAAAGCCTTTAATAAACATCCGGGAGGAAAGGAAGACATACATCATTAATCTAGTGTAATAAATCTTTAGGGAAATAGCAAGTAGTTGAAGGTAAAGACACTTGAGCTAAGACAATATAGGTTCTAATCCCAGTTTTCCACTTAGTTGCTGCATGACCCTAAGACAAGCTGCATTCTGCTCCTCTGTGCCTCCATTTCTTCATTTACATAGTAAACTACTTGTTTAGATTGAGAGGCCCATGGATAAGAAGGTTTAGGACAGAGATTGGCTTCCTGCATCTGCTCCAGGAAACCATGGCTAATATTTGTATTAATCTATGCAGCATGTACAACATGCAATGGAAACGTGGGAGAAGGAATAACACACTTCTCAGGTGAGAGATGAGGCTTGGATCACATCACTGATAGGACCATATTGGAAAAAATGATTTGAAATTTTTCAAGTGGCAAGCTGTGAGAAAGAATACTCCATGCCAGAGGTTTGGTAAATGCAAATACTACACTGCTAGTTCAAGAGATGGGAGCCTATCCAGTGGGAACAACAAGCCATGGGGTTGTTTTCAAGATTATTTGAAATTGTTTAGTTGTCTCAAAATGGGATTGGATTGATGAGGCTTGTCTGCCTCAAACCCAGCCAGAAGCAATTCAGTGAAATCAGTTTTTGTTTAAAAAAGAATTAACTCTTTCTGTTTAAGGCTTCAATATTAATCAAGCAAGCTCACATGCAAAACTCAACAGGGAAATAAACACCTATAAGAATGCTCCTTAGTGCATTTAAAGAAAAACTGTACCTGCCTGGTGTGGCTTAGAAACCATGTCATTATTGTCTCCAGTGGATCCACAGGCTGTAAGCACTGGGACAACTTGTTCTCTTTTCTTTCTAGCTCAGCCACTAACATCCTTGGCTCAAGGTGTCCCTCCTCCATCTTGGAAGCCATCAGGAGACTGTCTCAGTCATTCCTGTTTTTCCTTCTTTATATCAACATTGGCTTCCTGCATCCCATTGCTAGATCCCCTGATGAAGGCGGTTGTGGTTAATCTTACTTCTCTGGGTCACCCAGATGATGTTCACACACTCTGTGAACTAGGATACAAAGATGTATGGGGCTGTTAGTTAGCCTAAAATATATGTGCAGGAAGGCAAAGTTCTACAAAGAGATCTGTACAAGTCCAAAGTGTCCATGATGATAAGTATCAGCAACTGGACAATACCTACAATCAAATTTGGGTATGTCTGTGAGTACAAGCATACAAGCTGCTCTCTCTCTCTGTCTGTCTCTGTCTCTGTCTCTGTCTCTCTCTCTCTCTCTCTCTCTCTCTCTCTCTCTCTCTCTCTCCCTTACCTCATCTATCCAACCCATTCCCCTCATTTCCACCTCTCTCTTACCCCTCTCTCTCCTCCCCCTTTCCCTGTCCTCTCTGCTCTTTGATTGTGGATACAATATAACCAGGAGCTTCAGGGACACCACCTCCCATGAGGACCTGTGAGGCAAAATAACCCCCCCTCCATTAAATTGGTTTGTCAGCTATTTTATTGAAACAACAAGACAATTAAGAAAATGCCTTCCTCGATTCCTCCCATTCCCAACAATATTTACTGTTGAGATCAGGGAAATCTACAGAAGACTGCGATGTTGTGAAAAGACACATACCCAGAACCAATGTTTTGTCAATTTAACAACCAGACTCTGACCTTTTCTTGCTTAGAAATAATTATTGTTCCTCCTTGGCCTTGCTGTAAAGTGGAACATTTTATTCTAACTGTGTGACGGGCCACACTTTCTTCTCTGCCAGACATTAGACAAGATGTCAGATCTGTCAACACACAGGCAGGTTTTTATTAATTATCTTTCAGAGGCAAAGTCCTTTTGGTGATTTTTTTTTCACACAAGAAAAATTCTTCTATTGAACTAAATGTCTATCTTATTAAATTGTTGTTTTATTTCCCCCTCCAAAGGGTCTCATTCGAGAAAGTTCCAGAAAAGAAAGAACAAAACCAGGCAAAAATGGCACCTAAGGCAAGAAATCTATTTAGTTCCAGCATGCACAACTCCCCCAGTTTTGAGGGGAAAAATAAATCTGCATTTCTCTCTTTAAAATCTGACTGCATCTTGTTATGTTAAAAAATTACTCTAGATCAGAAGGCAATGCAAGGGCTGCTCTTTAGATGCCAATTATTCATATTCTGATGGATTCATTCAATGATATAATATTCATTGGGTTCCTGCTCTATATTAGTGCTAAGATTAATATAAATCAGTAAGACAGGGTCCATAACTCTAAGGAACAGCAGTAGTAACAAGAATGGCTGGTATATACATATTTACTTTTAGTGATGTCGGGGAGGTGTCAGGGTATGGACGAGGAAGGACATACGGATATGGGGTTGGGGGTGAAGATGGTTATGGAAGCCCTGTCTTAAACCACATCAATATGGCTGATTTTGCTCATGGGCTCTTCTGTTTTAAACAAAAGATATCTACTAAGAAGGACCACACATTGGCTCTTCAGAGCAATGACTGAGCACCAACCAGAAGGATTCAGGTATCTCAAAACAACTCCTTGAGTTCTCTATCAAATTTACTTTTGTTTAAAGTGAGAATTTTTGAAAAGATAAGAAGTAAAAAATTTCATTTGAAGCTAGATCTCCTGGACTGGAACTTGCAATGTAGACCAGACTGGCCCTTAGCTCATAGAGATGTCCCTGCCTCTGCCTCCCAAGTGCTGAGATTAAAGGCATGAGCCACCATGACCGGTTTTCTAGCCCTTCATTCCAGCTCTGTGGGAGGTTGAGATATTAAGATTGCAAGTTTAAGGCCAGCTTGAGAATCTTAGTGAAACACTGTCTCAACAGAAAGAACGAAAGAAAGAAAGAAAGAAAGAAAGAAAGAAAGAAAGAAAGAAAGAAAGAAAGAAAGGGAAAGGAAAGGAAAGGAAGGAAAGGAAAGAAAGAAAGGGAGAAAACATGGGCTTGGGATGTAGCTCCATGATAGAGTAACTGACTAGCATGCATGAGGTTCCAGGTTCAATCTCTAGTACCATAATATACATAAATCAATTAATTAATTTGATGTCTGCAACTTTTTCCTCTTTTATATTTCAAGAATAGGAACTAAGATTTCAATATAATATTTAAATAAAATGTAAATTAGACTCAGATTTCAAGAAAGCAGCAGAGGAGGTCTCTAGGAGAGAGTTGCCCAGGGGAATCCTGGTAATTGTTTAAATCAACTTTCCAAGAAAGAAAAGCCTCTGCTCATGTACCTGCCCATTTCCATGGTGCAAATGCTATAGTTGTGTGAAAAAGGAGGGTCACAGGGTTACTTTACAGTTTATTAGTAAGCAAAATCAGTGCACAAATATCACAAGACAAATGGGATTCTGAATGGAGCCACAGCTGCTGAATTCGCCACTCGTTCCTGCTCCAAAAAAAAGAGCCCATGCCTCTCTCCACCCTACCATTTCATTTGGTCATGTCCATTCCCAATGAAATCACCACCCCTTAGAACACCCCCTTCCCCCAAGAAACACTCCTCTCTACCTGCTAGCCGATGTGGACCAGTGACAGAAATTCCTTAATATTTTCCCCCTTTTTGTCTAATTGAGAAGAAAAGATTCTAATCCTAACATAGTAACACTGTATATAAGAATAATTATTAGCAAGTATTATCCAGATAGAAAGGAAAAGTAATAGCTTTAATAAAAACAAAACCACATACAACAAGAACAATTATTAAGTAAGAAATACATTCTAAATGTTCAGTCCATAGATTGCTCCAATAGCTGTCCTCTCCTGAAGAGTCCAAAGTTTTGTACCTAATATGTCTTTTGCCAAGATTCAGAACTGTCACTGTAACTTCCTAGTCGTCAACCCCATCAAAGACCTGAGAAGGAAAATAATATTACCTGAGTAAGTAGGAAGTGCAAGCAAGTAACTTCCAAAAAACGTAAGAAATGACAGAAACAGCTGTCTGCCTGGACAGTCACCCGAGGTTCCTCTGCAACATTGGGGCATCCAACCTTGTCCTACAGACCTAGAATATCTGACAGATATTCTTCACAAACAGGAAATTCTGAAGGACTCTCCTACCCTGTCTTGGCAAAGTTCAGCAGTCCCCTTTCTTTGTGTCCTGCTTGTCTAGTCTGGAAAGGGTACCGTCAGCTACTGATGTAACACCATCAGATAGTGACACAGGGAGAGACGTGTAGCTCTGTCTACTGTAACTTCTCCAAGAGAACTAGATATGCAGGTATATATTAAATCTGAACTGACTAGGCAATTTTTCCGAGTGTCTTTTAGTAGGAACCACAAGGCTGCCTGATACCTCACAGTGAGATCCTGTAATAGAATACTGGATTACACTAATATGAGTTTAAAATAGCCTGGAAAATCTCTCTACTAATGGGGAAAATGAGATACCACAACCTGGCTTTATAGTCAGAGAAATGCCATGTATTCTTGATTCATGACCACATGTTATTTAAATATTGCTTTTGATGTATTACCCAGAGTCCTATCTCAAATGATCAGAGATAATCCTGCCTTCTGACATAATTAGGGAGCTGCCACTCTGCTTAGCTGAAGGATAATCAGCTTGACCTTGAAAGTTTGTCTACAGTCAGAGACAGCCATGCTGGCCTTTTCCAGTCCAATACCAATGCTCCAAGGTCCTGCTCACACTAAGAGAGATATTACAATCCAGTGGACCCAGGCCTCTCAGGGCCACAATATCTGCTAGATGGTCTTTATTTTGTCAGCCACTTGATAATATTTAAATATCAAGAATTTGCCTTAAGTGATGGAAATTTAGACAGCACCAAGGTCAGAGTTAAAGAGGGCAACAGACCCTGTGTGACTCACGATGAACAGAGCTCCATCTTCAAGTGATCATAGTCCATGTAACCCCAGTAATGAGCCATTTGCTTTGTGTGTGACCCCAGTTTGCCCAAGTTCCACATAAAAGTGAACTGAGGTATGGATCTATGAATTTGTATTGGTTTTTCTTGCACCCATCTCTCTCCATCCACTTACATCCCTTCCTGGCTACTGTGGGTATCTGGGTTTTCATTGTTGCCTCTTAATACTCCTAGGATACGTCCTTGAGGACTGGAGAGATGGCACCATCATTAAAGTACTTGCCTTATCAGCAGGAAGACTTGAATTCTATAACACACACACACACACACACACACAAAGCCAGATGTGTTTTAGAACACTTGTAATCCTCAGCACTGGGGAATTAATGGCAAACAGATCCCTGGAGTTCACTGGGCTTACATAGCCTACTTGGTGAGCTTCGGGCCAGTGAGAGACACTGCCTCAAAAGCAAGGTGGACAGCACCTGAGGAATACTGAATATGATTGTCACCCGGCCTCCACAAACATGTGTAACTATATACACTCATGCCAAGAGTTTCCCTTCAATGGGATGCTGAAGAACTTTTCATGTTACATTACGGTCATACACATCCTCTACCTAAGCCTCCTGTGTCCATATTGACTTTCTTCTAGCCCCTGGGAATCCTGTGTCTGCTCTACTATTTAAGTTACTTTTTCACGGTCTCAAGCAGTTCCTGTTTAGTCAATGTGTGCAAGGGCACAGGTATGTTAAAGTGATAAAGGCAGCCCTTGGTTCATGCCAGTGTCATCTGTTCCATCCTTTTTAGTCCATTGCTCACTAAAACCAAACAAACAAGGGATGTATGAATATAAGCCAGTAAGTCATGAACCCTCCTGCTATCAAACAGCAAGGTGTTTTGCCTTCAATCGGGTCTCTTCCCTGACAAGCAAACTTCCAGCAGGTTCTGAGCTGACAAAATTAAAAAGGTTTGAGCTGGAATAGTTTACAAAGAACTTTTGAAAATTATTATTATCATGTCTGCTTCCCTCCAGAAGTTCAATTACCTGAAATTTCATGAGTCAGTCCTTTGGATATTTCCAACCCAAACTATATTCACACAATATTTCAAAGCTTCAGCTAATCCTACCGCTTTCAAAGGAAGTTTGATTCTTCATAGGGGAAAATAGCATATCTTCCCCATAGTAAAAGCTGGAGGAGAAGGGCTCATCTTCAAAAATTACACAGTGAAAAATACATTAACAAGGAGGGCCTTCCCACTAGAGTCTCTGTAGGAAGCCAAAGTCAGTTTAACAGACTTGTTTTCAAGGTCAAGTATGGCCTATCAGACAGGGACATACCATCATAGCCACTTTATCTGTTGAGTGGCCAGCAAGGCCATCACCATGTATAAGTCTCTAAGGCTGGAATGGCAGCTTTAGGAAGGGTCGGGGAGGAGGAAGGACAGAGTCCTAGAGTGGTCAGTAATCTGGAGGGTCTGGGAGCTTCATGTTCAGCATCAATGTCTCAGAATCCTGTCAGTGGTGTGTGCCCCAATCCCCGGCAGGATATTCCGATGCTCTCAAACTGAGCTGAGGAGAAGCACTGGATACAGGACAAGTAACAAAATGTGATCAAGGTCATGGCCAAAGAGTGGGGTCAGCAGATGGGGACGCAGCCCTGTAACACTGGGCACAGTCACCACACCTGAGTCTGAAGGCCTAAAGGAGAGGCATACTCCAGACCCAACAGAAAGTATCACAAGGAAAGAACTGAACCCCCTACTCCACCCCCAGTGGAAAGGCAGCATCATGCAGAACCATACTGTCTTCTTGTCTTCTGAACCCTTGTCCAAATCCCCCATTAGCAGAATCATGGACTGGAAAATCACAGCCCACATCTGGCCCACTGTCTCTTTGTGTTAACACAATTTTATTGGAACCAACAGTGACCGTTGATTTATCTACTGTCCACTTTCACTTTCATACTAGAACAGCAGGATCCAGAATCTGATAGTTGGGACAGAGGCTGCATGCCCTGCAGAACCTGCAATGTTGACTGTCTTGTTTTCGCTTATTTAAATGTTTACAATATGGTTAGACTACAGCCACTGATATCCAGAGGTCACAGGACCTTCATACAGACAACCAAACTAACCACTCTCTTGCTGGTAATACCAAGCATAGAACCAGAAAACTAGTAAGTGAACCTAGGCCAAAAACAAAGCTAAAGACAAAATCCTCCATAACCCTCCTGCCACCAAGCAGACCACAAGTGTCTCTTCAGTCTCTGTGAAGGAGCCACCCCATAGCTAAATTAGCATCATGAAATCAAAGGGCAACTGTGGAAGGATGTGGAAAGGCGAAGCTGGAAAAGCCACTTAGCACTTTCATATAATTTGGTGTCTTTTCTGTAAGTTCAGTATTACCTGAAACTGTTTTTCAACATCTAAATAAAATTGATTAGTGAACAAGAAGGGTGTAAGGTCCTTTTCTGACCTCCATGGGTACACACACACACACACACACACACACACACACACACACACACACACACACTCATGCATATAGGCTCATGTGCATACACACATGCATACATAAGTATGTGCATACACATACAAATAAAAACAAAAATTCTTTCTTAAAGGATAATTCAGAGAACCTTGAGTCTGTGTGAGAAAATTAGAGCTTGAGAGCTTCATCAGTGAGGAGAAAGACACAGTCACATAGTACAGGCAAAGGCTTTGTGGTAGGGACTTGTGGAGTGACTAGGGCAGGGCACTTGGAAGCCAGCACGGTAGAGAAGCCTCAGTGCCGGGTGAGGGATCTCTGTGGCACATGACAATCTGAGCAGAAAGGACCTAACTTTCCAACAGGAGCCAATAGCCTGAAAGGCCTGCCTACAAGCTTGGGCCTGCTCTGACATTGGGTAGCTAGGATTTTGAGTGGGTTCCCTCCACTGTAACTGCTAAGAGAAGCTCACTGTACCTAAAGCATGCATAGCCAACACGGAATGTGCTGAACACACACCTGGGAAAGATGTCTACACATTGAGTCTCCAGTAAAAATCCTGGACACTGAGTCTCTAGTGGCTTTCCTGGTGGAGCTTCTGTGTGCTGGGGGAAATACAGCCATCCTATGTGGATCTCCTAGAGAGAACCCTGGGAACTTGTTACTGGTTCCTTCTGGATGCTATGCTGGGACACCTATTCCCTGGGCTAGTTTCATTATATACAAATGTCACAGTAATGAATCTTAGACATGAACTCAACTGAGTCTCCCTAGGGAATCACAGGACCTAGGTAGGCATGGTCTTACAGACTCCTGGTGCAACAATAGATCTGTATTTTGGGAAAGTGTGCTGTGTGGACTTTTCCATATCACCTTCATAGGCCATCTCTGCAGAGATCCTGCCCCCACCCTCAGCACTGCTGCTTTGCACACAAGGTACAGGGGATTCAGAAACTCAGCTCTTCTGATTGATAGCCCAGGTGACCTAACTCACTATCCTGGATCTCTTCCTCTGGGTTTACCCATAGTGCTCATACTGCTTGCAAGAAACTCAGGGGTGTTTTTGTTGATTTGCTTGATCCCCACCCAATCCGTCATCTATTTTAAGACTTTAATCCATTTTATCATAAGACGCTTAAGCAAAGCTCCACTAGTCTCCACCTCTTAATCTTGATAGTGAATTAGAGCCGGTGTTAGAAGAAAGACAATGAAGACTCTTCTATAAGATTCTTCAAGGGTGATAAATGCCCCTTTAAAGGGACTGCATATCCATTCACTGAATAACTCTCTTCTAAAAATGAAAGTCACACCTGGGGAACCGAAGGGCTGGTTATGAAAATGCAAATGAGAATGCAGTTATTGGCTGAGCTGAATTCTGCTCATCCTGTCATGAAGAAGGATGAGGAGGGAGGACCCTCCTAAGCCAAGCCAGGGATATCACAGAATGCAGGGACTGGTACTAGCTGCCTTATAACGATGAGTGTTGTCTGCATTCAGAGGCAGCAGACTCTCCCCCGTGATATGACTTCTATTACCCCTAATGTATTTGCATTCTTTTGAAAATAAAGATCTCTTTCAGCTTGGCCTTCTTGCTCATTAATATTCCTCAAAGTGGGCTACATTCAATGTTCTGGTCTGTGAGATATTTTTAGGTGGTATCCTCAGAAGGATTTCTTTTAAATTCATGGTTGTGCCTTATTTTAATGTTTGCCTCCTATTTATAGCAAGCAATATTGACTTTCTATTTGTGCTGATAGAAAACTTCCTCTCTGGATGTAGTTGCACAACACCATAATCTGACTTAAATAGAAGCTAGTAAAGACTAAAGAGGAAGCAATTGTAGTTTTCAAAACCATATACAAGATTTAAGTTCGATGCCGGGCATTGGTGGCACACGCCTTTAATCCCAGCATTCGGGAGGCAGAGGCAGGCAGATCTCTGTGAGTTCGAGGGCAGCCTGGTCTCCAGAGAGAGTGCCAGGATAGGCTCCAAAGCTATACAGAGAAACCCTGTCTCGAAAAACCAAACAAAAAAAAATTAAGTTGGAGAAAGCCTGACTGAATAGCTTCTCTGGGAAGGTTTGCACATAGGCAAATACATCCAGACTTGAAGACAGATTCAGTGGGAATCCCAAGAAAGTGTAGTCTAAATGAAATTTGGATCAATGGTTACAAAAGTTTGGTTCCTGAAAGTGCAGCTTCCATAGTCCCTGGGAGGTTATGATGGTAATGAGCATCAACTTGACAGGATCTAGAATCATCTTTGAGACAAATCTCTAGGCATGCCCATGAGGGATTCTCTTCATTAACTTAATTAAGGTGACTGACATCACTCTAGAGGGTGAGGTTCAGAACCACATCAAAAGGAGAGAGCTCACTGAGTATGAAAGTTCATCGCTCTGCTTCCTGACTGTGGATGCAACATGACCAGATGCTTCACTGTCCTGCCACCATGATAGACTGTGAGCCAAATTTAGCCCTTCCTTCCTCGAGTTGCTTGGTTAGGTATTTCATCTCAACAATGAACAAAGTAACTTTACAGATGTTGGAAAAATTATCATCAGACTCAAAACTTCTGGTGCTGGAGTCCAGAGACAAAGGACAAGTCCTCAGACTTTGTTGTGTGAGGCAATTCATGTCATAATTTCTGAAGGAACGGCATCTTTCACAAGCAAAGCCCATATCTCACTCTAGTTACAAAGGACAAAAGCCTTTCAACCATTTTACTGAAGACACATGACACATGCTGGGAGCTAATTATGGGGACGTTGAGGCCCTAGGCTACTGCAGCAAATGATGTTTTCCTCTACAAGGAGACTTAAGGGCCCAGAGCTGTGATCTCCTGGGGTGCATGTAGAGAAGACTTCCTAGGGAGACTGAGACATGTATTCATTTTATTGTCATAGACTGATGGGGCTAATGAAACCCTTGGCAAGAATTAAAAGTCCTCAGTGTGTGGCATGCTTTCCATAACAGGGTGGGTTCTGGCCCCCTCCTATATGTGAACATAGACCTTGATCCTGCAGAAATTTCCATTTGAGGCCAGGAGTGAGGAACAGAAACTGGTGGACAGAGGCCTCTTTAGCCATCCATGTAGGAAGCTAGGGCTGTATACATCACTTGCCACGTGCAGGCTTAATATACAGCAGCAGAAATGACAGTAAGGGAAAGACCAGCGGGGAAGCCCTCTTTATCGCTGTAGTCACCAGTAATAGTGCAGGGTTCATGTTCCTAGGAAGCACATCAAGCTAAATGTGAGGGTGGCGACCTTTTCTGTGACTTTGAATGAAATCCCTACATCTAAATTTGGTGCAATGGCGAATTTAAGTCCAGGTGTGCCTCGACCTTGAAAAGATGAAACGGGGATTTATGTAGAGCTCTCTTTCTTTGTGAATATTCAAAGGAGCATGAGTCGCTCAAAATTCAAAGCTGCTGCCATCTAGTACAGTGGCCTGCAGCCACATGTGTGTGGAACACTGAAGATGTAATGAGTCCTACCTGATGGTGCTGATAGGAGCATAAAGCACACTGGAATACAGTTAGCATATAAATATCTCAAGATACTTCATTCCTATCCTTTATCTTTAAATTTTCATTTGCATGCATGCGTGTGCCTGTGAGTATGTATGCCATGGGTATGTAGATTCTAAAGAGGTCAAAAGAGGGAGTCAGGTATCCTGGGGCAGGACCTACAGGCATTTGTAAGTCACTTAATATAGGTGCTAGGAACTAAACTCCAGTCCTCTGCAAGAGCTGCAAATGCTCTTAACCTCAGGGCCATCTGTGTCCTCAGCCCCATTCCTACCTTTTATATTGAAACCACATAACAGTTTGGAGACACTGGGATCTAGAATATTTATTACAATTAACATCACCTGTTTCTTTTTATATCTTTTACTGTGACTACCAGAAATATTTAAATGATATGTAGAGCTTTGGTTACTTCAGAAAGGGATCCACAAACATTTTCTAAAAGGGCCAAATAGACAGTGTGTTAGGTTTTGTAGAGTAATGGGGGAAAATTGTGGCAATTTTGTATCCCCTTAGAGAAGTACTTGAAATATACTCTTTAAAGACAAAAGCCCATTCTTAGCTTGCAGGCTGGACACAGCAAGGGCCAGCAGGAGCTGGGCTTTGGATCAGCTTGCAGACCCTGCTTTAGGACAGAATGTTGCTCAAATCATTTAATGTAAACACAAGGTTTGCTTCTGTTGTATCAACTGGATGAGGCCAGTTTTCTTCTCTCTGTGTGTTTTGAGACAGCATCTCATGTAGCCCAGACCTTTTCAGAGTCACTATGTAGCCAAGGATGACCTTGAACTTTTCACATTACTGCCTCTGCCCAGTGTGGCTTGCGGGAATTATAGTCATGTGCCACCATGGCCATGTGTATGGAGGCGGGTGGGGGTACTAGGGATAGAACCAAATTCTCCATTCAGGCTGGTGAGTATATTCTATCGGCTGAGCAACATCCCAGCCCCTCTGTGAGGAAACTTTTCTAGGTGTGTGACAGGTAAAGGAAATTGAGACTCAGACTCAGAGCTGGTCAGCCAGTTAGAGGCTCTGTGGGACTAGTGGCAAGACGCGGGTGACTGCTAAGCTCACATTCTTAACCATCTTTTATCTCCTCTTCCCTCATGACCTCATGACGATGGGAGGCATCCCTGTCACCAGGTTTGGCCCCAGTTGGTTTCTGGCCAAATGGAGAAGGAGAAGAAATACGCAAGAGTCTTGAATGGAGCTCAGGGGATTTTAAGATTCATTTCTTGCTCCTCCTGCTATCAAAGTGACAAAGGACTGGGTGTAGCTTGGCTGTCTAATGCAGGCTGCTGCTTTGCATGCACAAGGCCCTGACTTTTAAATTCATAGAAAAGATGTACACAAAAGGTCTTTTCACCCTATGGAATGAGAAGAAACAGGTCTCCAAGGGCCCAAGAGCAAGTGGTGGACTTGGTCTAGCAAGAGTTAATCTTCTAATGCAGAGACTGATAACACAGGAAATACAATGCAATGATATCCTGTCTACTGAAATCAGGTAAGCTGGCTAACATTGAGCTGAGAAAATTATTATTTATTAAAAATGAGATAGTCACGGGCCAGCGACTAATCCTGATTGGGTTCAGAAACAATTCCCCACCCACGAAGCAAGTAATACATTTTTTTTTTTTTTTGCAGAAAGGTGTTTTGTTAAATACAAAATGCCAATTGCATTATTATGCATCCCCTAGGGGTTCCCATGTAGGATCTTTTCACATTATAATCTTATCAACTCAGAAGAGCCCTTCATGGCTAGGGCCCATTCTCTCTCCTGAATAGCTACTGCATGGTGGGCTTTTCTGAGACTTCCTCCCAGGCCTTGTTCAGGTGGCCCTGAGGCATCTACTGGTTAACTTGGAGACAGGCTCTTCTCCAGACACAGATGAGAACAGAGAGGGATGGGATGGAGTCTGCTCATCCCCAGTAATTACAAAATCAGCATCAATTCCATGAGTGGCTTAGGGCGGATCAGAAGAGATGTGTTGGGAACACCTTCTCCAAACTGGCAATGTGCTAGCATAATGAGTCCATAGGAACCAGAACAACATGGTGAGAGGCCACTGGCTCCTTAGATTGAACTTGGACTTGGTTGCCCAGCAAACTTCCCATTGAATGTTTATTGTAACTTCCATTGACTTATCTACACATCTTGTGCAGAGGCAACTTCTTTTCCAGGCCTGAAGTTTGATGCATGCATGAAAAGGACAATGTTAATGGTTTTACAGTGGCCTTGTACACATTAAAGACCATGCACACCAATGTGCTTGGTACACAGTAAGGACATGTCACGTAACTATCCATATTTTGACATTTATCAAATAGAGGAAGCTTCTAACATCAGTTCGCTGACCGACTACCATCTGAGAATGTTTCCACAATAAACTCATCCACTTTAGGAAGACAAAGTTAAGAATGGCGATTTTGTGACAGATCTTGGTAATCCATGGGTGATGCTCTGTGATGTTTGCATCCTTCCCAACACAGCCTCCCTAGCATCTGCTGCTACATAATTGGAGTTGTCCGAATTCAAATCTGCCTGTCATCCATGCTGCAGTCAGGCTTGTATATGACTGCAATGGCCGGTGCCGGTAGATGCTGCAGAGACTCATTTTCTCCCTATCCATTTATTCCAGAACATACAGTTATTTGTAAAATGTCAGCCAATGCAGATGTATGAGCTACTGAGATACAGAAATGACACAGAGACAATTTCATGATTGTTACTGTGTTGTGTCTTGTCTTGTTTTCTTTGTGGTAGGAATTCTTAAAGAGAGAATAAGGTGTATTTTTCACTGTGGATCTTGCACACAATTCATAATGTAATTATAACTGTGGAAGGCGTGTGGCCCTCACAGCTACAAGTACATTTAATGGGCCACATTTTCTGCTTGTTTTTTTACAATCAGATAGGCATTTACAATGTTGATAGGCATTGGAAAGTAAAAGGAAGAAAAAGGAGATGAAAACTACTAAAATTTGGCAGTCATGGATGTCTGCTTTCTCTAAGTAGATATTGCCATGTGTTCATCAGAGTGGGAAAGGAAGCTCCAGATATTGAAAATTTTATTTTTGAACTGGTTTCAGGCTCATAATTAATGGCTAATATTCTGTCATTTATATAGAATTAAAATAAACAGTGGTTTAATGAGATTTCACTAGGCCACTTGCAAGCACTCAATCAAACCATATTTTCAGTATGTGAAAAATGTCTCCTTGACTCTTAATGCACTTAGGGTCAACAGTAACATCTTCATACATAAAAGATTCCAGTCTGCTTTAAAAGGAGAGGTAATTATAAGATGAGGGTCACAGAGAAGGTCCAGGATTTGTGTAACTTCTATTCTAATTAATTTATCATATGTGAGATTTTGCTTTAGCTTCCAAGTGTTGATCTTTTATAGCTATTACATTCCATGTGATAATGAGTTTTATCCCTTGGAAAGGTCATCCCTGATATAATTTCACCGCTAACTATGGGAACCCATGAGCATAGATGTTCTTGTGTGTGCTCACATCTTGAAAAGTCATTCTACAGTCCTGAGTCTTCTTTGCCCTTTGATGCTATATAACAAAACAAAACAAAACACCGAAGGACTGGAACATTTGAACAAAAGGTGAGATCTTCAATTAATCATCAGGAAGGTTACCTTTGCAGTGTTAGCCCAATGGTGTCATGCTGATCAGTGGAAATATTTCTACCTGATAATGTGTTTTTTTTTCCTCCTGTTTTCTAAATGGAAAGACCTGGATGTTATTGCTGTTGTGTCTAATATTTACTGCAGGACTGGCTTTGCTCAAGGCAATGTAGTCCTTAGTCACATTCCTTGTCTTGGCCCCTGTATTATCAGAAGAGCTTTATGTCCTGGGTCACCATGATTCTTTCTGATACTTCTCCCTCCTTGAAAGACTTTGTTCTTCCAGGAAAACTGCAGTTATTCATAATTACATCATTTTCCAAGACCTCCACACCTCTACTACAAAGAAGAAGAGGAAGAGGAAGGGGGAAGAGGAAGAAGGAGGAGAAGGAGAAGGAGAAGGAGAAGAAGAAGAAGAAGAAGAAGAAGAAGAAGAAGAAGAAGAAGAAGAAGAAGAAGAAGAAGAAGAAGAAGAAGAAGACACAATTATGGAAGCCTCCTAGCTAATTTGGTAGAATTCTATCCCAAAGAAACAGTGTTGAAGCAGCTCAGAATGAATGTGTGATTTTAGTTGCTATTTCTGAAATGTTGAAACTTTGCACATCTCAATCCTTGACTGCAAAGAAGTCCCTGGATGCCAATGATCACCTGGAATCCTGGCCTCATGCAGCCTCCCATTCTGATTCTGTCAATGTAGACCAAAGTTTGGAAAGCAGAGCCCTTTATGATGATGGAGAGCAAACAAGGTCACAAGACAAGGATCTACTTCCATCCCCAGGAAGCATCCTCCTAAGCCTAGCCCATGGCAGCACCAAGATGCCTTCTCTAGAAGGATATGAGTGGAATATTGTGGCTGGTACTGGCTCCTTCCACATCTTGTCATCAGAAAGGTCTGAATTTCAGAGAAGTCAGACTATCACACTGAATGAGCCTGTCTCCATAGACACCTCTATGTGTGTAGAACACAGTTTCAATGGGTCTTTCTCTGTGTCTGGAATGATTCACCTATTCATCCAACAAATGTGTCAAGTACAAAAATATGATGCTCAAAGAAATACACACCCCTGGAGAGACTGGACTGTAGTGATATATTATTAATGATTTATTAAAGCTTGACTGAGAATTCAGAAAAGCAAAGTCATCCACAAGCCACAGAAGCCAGGCATACACCTTTAATCCCAGCAGCCAGAAGCTAGGAGGTGGTGATACACACCTTTAATCCTAGGACTCAGGATTCAGAGATAGATGGATCTCTGTGAATCTAAGGTCACCCAGATCTACACAAGAGTGAATCAGTCTAAAAGAGAATTATAGCTCACTTCTTTAATTCCAAAGTTAGGGAAGGATATAAAACAGAAGCAAGATCTCAGACAGGCATTCATTCTCCAGCCACACTGAGGAGAGGTTACAGTCTGAGGCTTGGTGAGAGCTCATAGAGACAAGACCAGTCCCTTCAGCCTGAGGTAGAGGTAAGAAGCTAGTGGCCAGCTGCCTTGCTTTTCTGATATTCAGCTTGAAGTTTGAACCCCGATATCAGTCTCTGGGTCATTCATTTATTCATGTTACACTGGACATTTGCCAACATAAACATGTGTAACTAAACATGATGAGATTTCTGAAAGATGGGGGCATGTTCTTCCATCTCTTAACTTTTCCCCTTTACCACCTATAAACAAACAATCAAGAAACCAAAATATACACTCTTTTCAGCTTTTTATCTGTTCAAGAAATGGCCAATGCTCAGCCATTAAATGGAATAGCTATATTATACCCCTTTCCATAAGGCTCAGGGACTGTCATGGAAGAAGGAACAGAAACATTATAAGAGCCAGAGGTCCAAGAAAACTGTGGCAAGAGAGTATGCTCTGTTCATGATGTAACTACTAAACTCATGAAACCCCCCCAGCAACTGTAGTCGTCTGCTTACAACCCACATAAAACCAACCCAGTTCTAACATAAGGTGGAGAGCCCCATGAACTTCCACCCACAGCAGAGGAGATAGGGACAGCTGATTGCTACTGAGGGATGCAAATCCTGTTTCTTTTAAGGGTGTTGCCTCTGGAAGGTCAACCATGATTCAGGATGGTCTCACACCCATGAGCATACAGGCAGCCAGCACAAATTGAACTCAATGATAAGGAAAATGGAATCTGAGAAAGTGAAGTTAGGATGAAATGGGGATGGGTATAGAAGAAGTTAGGCAGAGCAGTGTGTGTGTCGGGACAGGGGTAGTGAATCTTATCAAAATAAGTTCTCTGCATATATGATGTTCCTAAAGAATTAACAAAGTACATTCAACTTTTAAGATTTAAAATTTATTTTTAAAAAAGAAATGCCTGTTTATCAGGCCTGATTTCTTATGCAAAGTACACAGCTAGCTACTCTTAAGGACCACAAAGGATGGCAGGAGAGAAAAAAAATCTGTTGGTAGAGATGATAAGCATACAGGACCCAATGCCACAAGCTTTTTCATGGACCTTAGCATGGTACCATTAGGAGCTGGAATTCAAATAAATGCCTTGGAAAATAAATGAATGGACTTGTCCATAGACTATGTTCCCGTAGTATCCAAATCAGAAAAAAAGATGCAGCTAGGCATCCTTGATCCTGAACTTTACAAGCAGACAGAGCAAGGTAAGGTCTCAGCCCTGCCACCACCAAGCTTATAGCAACCCCTTTTCCTCCTTGAGGGTAGGGTGGGGCTGGGTGGATGACCATAATATTTTACTCATTCCAAGGCCTGGCCAAGGGTGTCAATCAGTAAGCAAATGCCCATTAATTTTGACATAGTCCTCATTGTTCCTGTCCTAATGGTTATACGGAACAGTGTCTGATAGGGTTCTCTAAGGTGGTGAGAATTTTTTACATGTGGGGGATGATGAGAAAGATTCTGCCAAGGAAACAAGTCTCCGATTGTTTCCGAGAATCCGATTATTGCTCACACTTTCAATAAATATGCCACTGGTTATGTGTGCTTGCCAGGGAATTAGGTGAGGATTAATTAATATTTATAATGTATTTTGATATCCGTGTTGTATCTAGTGAGCAATTAGTTCTGTAAGACAAAGCCAAATCCTTTTACAAACCAAACAATGTAAGACAAACCCAATACAGCTATATAAGAAAGCATGGAATTTCATTAACTCATCTTGTAGAAAAGATGAAACCAGTTGGGTCCTCCCTAGACATTTCAAAAATTCTTTCTGGGTTTTTCTCTGGATTTTGATTGCGTTTTTTCCCCACCCTACCCCATGAAGCCCCCAGATCAAATAATTTTCTCTTGAGCAAATGTGGTTCATAAATGGAGTAAAAGTCAATAGTACTCTGAGTCTTCTAGCCTGGGAAGTTTCAAGAGCATGGAGTATAGCGATGGTTTAATACAGAAACATCCAGCCTCCACCATCCCAGTCTAGTGTGGTAAACATTCTATGCCTGCTTAAGCTATAGCTGTGCTAGGAAGGCAGGACAGGATGAGAGTGTATAAACAAAGTTAAGCTGGGCCTGTGGAGAAGGTTCAAATGGACTCTTGTAAGGAATTCTCTCCCCTCTCTGTCTAGTGTTTCCTGTGGATCATTCTGACTTAGGGATTTTGTTCTGCTATACATCATAAAGCCTGTGGCTTCTCCTTGTTCTATCATTTCAGCTTCAGAAGCCCCACCCAATCTCCAGAGCAGAAGGTTCTGCTCCCTGTAGCTTAATCTAGAAGCAGATAGAATCAGAGCTCACATGGACAGGGAGGTGTGGGGTAGCTTTCTTTTTTACCTTTGCACTTATTTTTGTGTGAAACTGTAGAAGTGGTCTTTTTATGGGAATGTGAGTTGTTCTAATGGAAAATGCATTATCCTCACCGTCTCCCAACATGTCTCTGTCCAGAACCAAGATGCTTCCAGAGTGCAGGGCATTTGATGACAAGAGTAGAACCAATAAGGTGGTTGATCACTCTATGTCCATCTCACCTTACAAGGTAGAGTGCTTGTTTTCCGTCACACATCATTTGATCATCCTATGTCATCGAATCTCACCAGAATTTTTCCTTGACATTATTATTCTGTTCAAGTAGTCTGCTCATATAAGCACCACTTCGATGCTGAGGATCTTTCAGAATCAGTGTTCAGATAACATCCATGCTAGCGACTCCTACCAACAATGGTAACTCTCAGTGCCAAAGACAAAATGGATGAGAGCTTGTCCAGATGGAAGTTAGCATAGCTGTGCATACAGCTCTCCTCTGCTCTACAGCATGCTTCTATAAAGGGCAGGACCTAGTGCTCTACCACTCAAGTTTGAGACTTACTTCATTGCCATCATTGACATTCAGCATGAAGCCCTTGCCCATAATTTGCTGACAGTTTTTGATCAGCACCATGACACCATTATACTTACTCTTTGGGTTGTCCAGAACCTTGCTTGACTCTTTAGAGTCTTAAAGACTATAGTTATTGATGCTGGAGAGATTACTCAGAGTGTAAGTGCTCAATACACAAATCGAAGGGTCTGAGTTTAGATCTGTAGCATTCACATAAAACTAGGCATGGTGTGTGTACATAGTAATCAGGAGATGGGTAGACTTCCAGGGGTTTGACAGCCAGCAAGTCTAGTTGAATCAGCAAGTTATGAGTTTAGTGAGAGACTTTGTCTCAAAAACTAAGGTGGAACCCAGTAAAGGAAGAACACACACACACACACACACACACACACACACACACACACACACACACACACACACACACACACACGGCAGGGGGAGACAGGCAGACAGAGACAGAGGACAGAGCACAGCTCCTGTATACAAAGCCTTCTTATATTGAAACAATGCATTCTGACCCCTAACAGTAAAGAGAAACAAAACCTCTAAGAATGGGGTCACTCTGGTTGGAAAATTACAAATCTGAACTCTTTTTAGCCCCCTCCCCAAAGCTCAATACCCATATTTTACTAAATTAGAATTACATATTTTTTGAGGAAAGAAATGAGTTTTAGCAGAGCAAGGCTGAGGCTGTGACGCCTCAGTGAGCTATGGACCAAGTTGTGTTCATGGCTAGAAATAACTTCTACATCATCACTGGGTAGAGGGAGGGTAAACAGAACATGCTCAGGGCTTGGTAAGTGCTTCGGAAGCCAGCCATGTGGTGTTTTTCTGTAATTAGCTCCACCGTGTGCCCTGTCTACCTTCCCTAAGTCTCCTGGGAGTCAACTATCTCAGCGTTTTCAGCTGTTGAAACACACAAAGCCATCTCACTCTTCCCAAGGTTGGTGTCTGGGAATGCCACATGTCCATCCATCACTGCCTGCATCCGCAGCAGTACCGGTCAAACACTGTCTCACCAGCAAATCCACCAAGCTACTTAGAATCAGCCAAGCCAAGGGAATCAACTGCTTTGTACTGTAGTTTACAGGCACTTTCCATTGTGCAAAGCAATTGGAAATGACGGGGATGTTCTGCCTTTCCACCAGTCCCAAGTGCTTTAATCTGGAAGCAAGTGGGGCTTTATTCCCATGACCACTAAAGAAAATGAACTGCTTGAAAGTGCCTTTTATGTATACAAGTAGAATACACACACCTGCTTCAAAAAGGACAGGTTCTGCTCCTACTCATGTGTACACTCAAATAATTTAAAATTACAGAAAATGCTTAAAGTTTTATCAACTCTTTCAGTAGGAGATTGAATTTGAGACTGCATGTAGAAAATCAAAAACACATGACCATTTTATACCCCAGTCACCATTCATTACTAAAACCGGAATTTTGACTTGTACAGTTTAAGCCTCTGGCGACACAGGAGGCTCTCTGCTCTCCTAAAATAGCCTGGCTGCATGTAAAAGCGGCCGTCTGATTTCAGGTTTGCATTTGACTCTTTGTGGCTATTTATAGCAAAGTAATTCAGAAGCCAAATCACTTTTCCCTTAGCAGACAATGCATCTCAAAAATATTTGTTAAAATTGGGTAGATTTGAGAGAAATAGGCCAAAGCTAACTGAGTCCTCACCGACGAGGACATTCAATTTTGAATTAAGAGCACCTTCAGCTGATGAGAAATTTCTCTTTCATTTTGCTTTTGTGAACAGCAAAGCGGGGAAAACACTGTGGAAGTGCTACCAAAAACTGAAAATATCACTGCTATATAACCCAGCTATAGCATGCCCTAAATAGACAAAAGGAATCTACACACAATGGACGGTTTCCCTCACAGCCGGGTTTGTTGCAGCACTGCTCACAATGACCAAGGGACATTCATTACCTGCCTGAGTGTCCACCAATAGATGACTGGATGGAAAACCGTGGTGCATGGGCACAATTCAGATGTGCAGAGTCTACTCAACCATAAAAAGAAGGAAACTCTGCCATTTGCTGGGAAATTTCTTGCTTCTATATGGGTCTAAGACTTGGGGGGAACGGCCATTATCAGGAGCGGTGGGAAGGGGGAAAGAGGAAGATATAGGAGTGAATACAGTCCAAGTGTGTGATGTACGTGGAAGAAAATATCTGTATAGAACCCATCACTATGCATGATGAACACACCAATTTAAAAGCAAAGTCTTGTTTAAATATGTCCTCTGGAATTTTCTTAGTGGGGTTAGGTTGTGACAAAAGTCTTGGAGGGTGTTCAAACATCAGGAAGTCCCCTCACTGCTCTGGCAAGCTAAGGTAATACATACCTGTGATTTCTGATGATTTTCTAATAATATTCACTACAATCGTGAATGGAAAGCTCTTTGGGGAAGATATTATTATTACTATTATTATTATTATTATTATTATTATTATTATTATTATTATGGTTTTGCAAAATTTTCAGTACTTACATGTTCAAAGAAACACAGGAGTGTTTCTTTCAGGACAGATAGTGGAACACAAAACAACCTGTATAAATCCCAGCCTCCTAGAAGCTTCCATGCTAGAGATCTCAGACAGAAAGTTTGATTGTCTGTGTCCAGACACAGGACACATGAGTGAGAAAGCTTCCACATGACAATGTCTACCTGAGAAGTCCTGAAGGAGAGCCACTGTGCTGAGCCAGGTAATCAGTCCCCAGACTGTGAGAGACAGTAATGGGCTGGGGAAGTGGTTGTCGGTGGAATGCTTTCCCTAGCATACTCAAGTCCTGGGCTTGATCCCCAAGACTGCATAAACTGTGTTTGGTGGTACATATCCATCTCCCTGGCACTGGAAAAATAGGAGCAGAGGAGCTGGAGGTTCTAGAGTCTTCATTGCTGTAAACCATGCTGAAAGGGATCCCTGGCTGAAGATGCACATGCATACATAATTTCTTGATGGTGGTTAATGTCACTCACCCTGATGGGCAAGGCTAATGCCCTTGCAAGGCCAGATGAGTGAATGCAGGCATGCCATAGGAGCAGTGTCTGCACACAGTAGACCCTCCACTCATGTAAGCTCTGACTCGGTGGATGGAGCAAAGTCAAAAGGAGGTGCTGTTCCCTTGTCATACCTTTACACTGCTCAGCTATGACATGGGTCATCTTAGAGACTTGTTTCTTGTAGCCAGCTGATGGGGCCCTTGATAGTCCTTCTTCTTGAAATAGCCTTCTCCCATCTGCCTCTTTGTCCCTTCTCAACTCTTTAGATTCACATATAAGCACATCTTGTTTAGTTGGTTTTCTGTTTTTGTTCTTCGAGACAGTGTCTCACTCTGGTAGCCCAAGCTGGCCTTGAACTTTGAAATTGGAGGTGATTGATCTTGTTGTAGAATGGGCTAGTACTCTGGAAAGTAAACTTGGTGCTATTCTCCTACCTCAGTCTCCCAAATGCTAGGACTATAGGTGCATGCCACCACACTCTGTAAGAACTTCTTTGTAAGAAAGCCCTCCCTCCCTGGCCATCAACCTCCACACAGGCTCTGTGCCTTCTAATTCAAAGTCATAGACCACTGTTTTCCTCCACTAAGGTTCTTGATCACATCTGCATGTTAGACAGCCTCAAGTGCTTCACACAGTGAGGGGTTTCCTTGCTGTCTGGACAGCCAGCTCCCAGACAGTCTGGCTATTGTAAGCCCAGCATCTCACTCATGTTTGGCTGTCCATGATCAATCTAGAAAAAGCAATGAGAGAAGAACATCTAGAACCAGTCTTGCTGGGCCACATGGGGCTCCCCAGGCCAGACTCAGAGGCTGCATAGGCCTATTCAAGCCTGGGAACCCCATTCATCTCCCTCAAGCTGCTTCCTCATTAGTATAAATTTTCAACACCGCCTTATGCCAATATCATAAAGATAATTTCCTCTTGGAAAGGACACCGCCTCATTTGCTTTAAACAGTCACTAATGTTCCAAATTTTCCCTCAGAATTTCATGTCAATGATCCCATGGGGAATTTGAAAGTAAAACCAGAAAAAAAATAATGATGTGGGGAAAATGTCAGATGAGAACCATAAATGTATTACAGACCTTCAGCTAATATTGTTGCTGTCAAAGTTCAAGGATTAAATAGTCATCAATGTGCCACCTTCCTCCGGTGCCCATCCCTTCCTGACTGTGGTGCCAATGATGATCTCTTCAGATATAACTGATGGCTTCATTAGTGAGGAGACCATAGTCTCAAAGTTACAAGGTTCACCCTACAATGGGAGAGGCAGGTCCCACTGGCTGGCAGCAAAGGACCCCACCAGATACAGAGAGAGTGTCTTCATATGTGCAAGGATAACCTATATGCTTTGCAGTTTAACATGGGTGCCCTGGACCAATAACGACACAAATCCTTTATATTCAGGGCCACATCCAGGAAGTTCAGAGCATACGTGTATCATTCTTATCAAAGAGATTGTTTTCAGGCCTAAGTCCATAGGGTGGTTAGATAGTGACTCTGACATGATATCATGAGTTTCTCAGGGAGGGGTCCTGTCTGTCTCCTTCGCCTCTCTATCATCTGTGCTTACCAAAAACCTGCCACATAGTAAAGGAACAATAAATGCTAGTCGGGTCATCGAGATAACCTTTTAGGCAAAGTGCATACTTTGCAAGTGTGAGGACCCAAGTTTAATCCCCAGAATGAAAAAAAAAACCAAAAACATGTGTATCTCTGTGCACTTGTAATGCCAGTGTTGGATGGCAGAGACAGGAGGGTCCCTGGAGCTCACTGGCTGGCCAGCACAGCCTAATGGGAACATCTCAGGCCAATGAAAACTCCTGTCTCAAAAAACTAAGTTTACAGCTCCTGAGAAATGACACCCAAGGTTGACTGACCTCTGGCCTCCACACACCCATACACACTATTACATGTGTACCTGCCACATGTGTGCGCCTACATGAACATTTACACACATGAATAAAATAGACACCTGGTGGATAAATTGAATGCATGAGTAAATGGTTAACTCTGTAGCCTGGGATCTGAGCACAGCAAAGGCATGCCCACTGCTGATCTTGCCTTGACAATAAATGGCTATTATGAGACCTTGAGGAAACTGCTTTGGTTACCTGTGCCTTGGTTTCACTATCTATAAAATGGGCATAGAGCATGCACTCGTCTCACAGGGCTATGTAGAATAAATATGGCAGTACTCACACAGTGCTTAGGAACATGCTTGATGCATGTGAGGGGACATGTAAGCTCTTATCACAGTTCCATGGTGACAGGTGAGCATCTATACTGAGTACCCAGCACATGCTGGGCCATGTGCTCAGAGCTTTACATGCACCATGGACTCCATCAAACCCTTAACTCCAACCCTTCTCAGAACCAAGAATACTTTTGCCCCTGCTTTGAAGATGAGGGAGCTGAGTGGCAAAGGCCAGCCAGTGATGCTCTCTCAGTGAGAAGGATCTACTCCCTGCCTCCTGGTGGCCTGGTGCTGTCTCTAAGTCAGCTTCTGCAGCCCCAGAAACTTTTACCAGACTGTGTCAACACCACCAAGTTTGTTCCCATAGGACCCATTACTCCCTCCAGCCCCACTACCTCAGCTGCTGTTGCCATTCCACTTACGCCGTCGGAAAGACTATGGGGCTCGCTCACTTGCTTGTGTTATTTGCTAGCCAGGTCAGTTCTACCAGCTTGGAGATGTAGGAATACTCGGTGAATATTGAGGAAAATAAAGAGGGAAGGAGGGAGGGAGGGAGGGAGAGGAGGGAGGGAGGGAGGGAGGGAGGGAGGGAAGAGAAGGAACAGGAGCAAGAAGAGAAGGGAGAAGTGGGGAAGGAGAGAGGAAGAAAAACGAATAGAGGCAGAAAGGGAGAAGAGAGGAGAAGAATGAAATGAAGAAGGAAGGAAAGAGGAAGGAAGGGAGGGTGGGAGGGAGTTGAGCAGCATGCCCTGGGGAGCTGCCACCATTCCTTTAGGAATCACATCAGCCATCACTGAAACGCAGCTTGTCTAGAGACTGGTGAGGGGAACCAAAGGAGGCAGACTGCTAGGACAGAGAGCAGGGGGAAAGGCACACGGCTGTGGGCAGGAGGCCCGAAGACAAGGAACCCGAAGATCTCTTCAGAAGTGGCTTGTCAATTCGCCGGAGCCTCTGCTGATTTGGGAACCTGCATTTGAGGCTAGAATCTCTGTCTGCCCCCTAGCCAGGGGTGCTAAAAGTTCAATGTGTCTTTTCTCCTCTTTTTACCTGGAAAGTTACTTGAAATCTATCTTTATGCTTAGCAGGATATAATATGTTGTCCAATTAATTTAGATCAATTAATTGATTGTTTTTTTGTAATTACAGGATTACTCGCCTAGCATAGAGAAGATTACCCTGAGCAATAAAGCACTCTAGACAATGGAAACAACTCAGTCTGTACAGAACACCCCGAAAAGCTCTATCTTGTATTGCTTAGTACTGAGTGAATACAAGCAATGATGCATGGGCAGTTCAGCCCAAAATACAGGGCATCTTCTAGGGCACCACATGGCAACACAGGGGCCTGTGATTACCAGCTTTCAGAAAGTGCTGAGCAGAGGGCAAGCGACAATGCTTAAGAAAGCACTACTCACTGTGCCTTCAGCCCTGTTTTCTTGCTTACTTGAAGTCATGACACCAAAGGGCAGGACCCAGTGTTTTCATACAGATATGTAAATATGCAAATGGAGCAGTTGAGAGAGCCATTCCCAGACACAGGCCTGAGATCATTTGCATACCTGCTAAGAGATGCCTGTGGCCAAGTGTGGTGTGCCCCATAAAATGACCCATTCCTGCAGTTATTGAGCCACATAGGTATTGGGTCTTTGAGTTCCTCCAAAAGGCAATCAATCATGGGATACACTGGGATGTGTAAAAATCCCCAGTCCTGGAGTAGGAAGATGGCTCAACATTTGGTAAACTGCTTGCTATGCACACATGAGTTCAGATCTGGCACCCATGTGAAAAGCTGGGGGGTAGCAGCTCTTGTCTGTAATCCCAGCACTGAGCCAGAGACAGGAGGATCCCGGGTACTCACTACACAGCCAGTGTAGCCCAGAAGTGAGCTCCAGGTTCAGTGGGAGACTCTGTCTCAAAAAATAAAGTGGAGAGCAATAGAGGTAGACACCTAACATCATCACACACAGCCACACTCCCCCAACACAAACACACACACACACACACACACACATACACACACACACACATACAACACAGACACAACACAGACACACACACACACACACACACACAACACAGACACACACAGACACACACACACACGACACAACACAGACACACACAGACACACACAGACACACACACACACAGACACACACAGACACACACAGACACACACACACACACACACACACAGACACACACACACACACATACAGACACACACACACACACACACACACACACACACACACACCTCTAGGAAACTCCAGCTCCTCCAGCCACTGCAAATGCCATACCCTCCTTTGAACTCTCTATACCCTTCTACTTCCCCCTTGAGGAACTCGGAGCCCTTCAGTCTGACCACTGATCCATGTGGCCTGTCTGGGAGAATCTCAAGATCTAGATGTGCACTGAGTCCATTGTGTTGCTATGTTTCTGCTTTTCTGTTAACATCTGTAACCATCAGGGTTGGGTGAATTATCTTGTCTCTGAGTGTTGGTCTGGATGCAACCTTTGGGATTTATCAGCCATGTGACTTCTGGCAAGAAATTTCAACTTCTAGAGCCTCTAATACCTGATATGTGTAACAGGAAAAACAGAATGGTGGTGCAGGCATAGTAATGTCACAGCATGAAAAGGCAGACTTCTGCAAAGTAAGTGGCAAATTCTAGCATTCTAAAGCATATATTCACATATACAGTCATATAAACATGCATACATCTATGGATAAACACATACATGCATTGTATATATTAATTTGTGTGTGTTCATGCAAATAGAGTGTAAATCCACATATTCATATTGCATATCTATGACTTGGGGTATAAATGTTTATGAAGGCACATACTCAAATAGTATGCAGAGCTAGATATTCATATGTATGAATCTGTGACTTTATAAATGTCTATATGAGCATGTATGTATATGCATGCACTTATAATTACAGGTGTGTGCACAGGCATATAAACATGAATATGCAGCCAGGCGTTGGTGGTGCACACCTTAAATCCCAGGACTTGGGAGGAAGAGGCATGTAGGTCTCTGTGAGTTCAAGGCCAGTCTGATTTACATAGCAAGCTTCAGGACAGGCTCCAAAGCAATACAGAGAAACCCTGTCTCAAAAAGTAACAAAAAAACAAAACAAAACAAAAAAACATGAATATGCATGTATATCCACACATGTGCTTCCATGCATTTTGTATAGCTATATGCATGGCCAACATGTGTACATGCATTCCTTTAACTATAAATATGTGTGTACATGTGAGTATGAATATTCCACTGCTCTTTTATTCATCACCCTTTCCTTAATCCTTAGAGGCCACTAGTGCTCAGAGCATAGATTTGCTTGGGCTATGTGTTCAGAGTCAATGGAATTAGCAGACATCCATTCCTGAAGAGAGTGAACAGGCTGAGAAGAAAAGAGCTGCTTGTCAGTGTGCTAATCCGAGAGGGATGGACCCAGAGGGCAGCGGAAGGCAGAGCTGGTTCATAGTGAGTAAGAGGAAATCTGTTCAGAGTCACGGTTGGATAAGGGAATGGGCTCCTGTGTGGACTTGGAGAGAAACAGAAGCAAGGCCCTGCAGAACTTAGCTGTGTTCTGACCAACATGCTCTGCTGACCTCTACTTTCCCTAAGATCTGGCTTTAGCTATTGCCATTTGCCCTCCAGGGGGCTGTCCTTGCCCTCAGTCATTAAGCTGTGTTTTGTGTCCATGCCTGGGTTTGCTTAGTCAGTGTTTACTCTGTCCACAGCAACATCACTCTGTCCTCTGCAGGCATTTGGGGGGGCAGAGACTGCCCAATGTCCCCCTGCAGATCTGACACAGGCATGGAACTAAAGGGAGGGAGACAATGTTGATAAGAGTGACCATACAATAAATCTGAATTCTTATAAATGGAATTCAGAGATGGACACAGCTTCCCTGGCTTTCACTTCCACACTTCACCTTTATCCCCACTCTGTGAGGATGCCCGCGGACTTCCTAACACACCAGACACCTTCCATCCTCTGCTGTTTGGAGGGATGGTGAGCCCTGACTGCATCCTCCTCATTCAGGACTTAATCCAAATGTCTATTCCATTGCAGGGTTGCCCCTACTCTCCTTTTGTGAAGTTACACTCTCCCCAAAGAAGCATCTCTTTCTTCCTTTTAACAGTCTTCACCATATTCATTCATTGACACAGCCCACACCCTCCCGCTAATGAGAGCTAGCCTATTCAGGGCACAGGGCCCACAGCTCAGGATTCCCAGCTTCCATTGAGGGACACACGCTTTGCAACACATTTCTTCCTAATCTGAAACAAAACCCAGCAGTGCATTTTATCAGTCCTTAACACACGTCTTACATTCAGAGAAAAGGGGGGGGGAACCACTACCAACAACAACATCATTTTCCTTTCGCCCAGCAGTATTCTGTGGTGTTAAACTGCATATAATTAAATTAAAAGCATCCATGAACTATGTGGAATATAATGGTTTGAACAAACCTCGAATTATTGTAATTAAAGCTTGCGGAGACCTCACAGTGTAATGAGTGGTCAACAAATCATACCCAGCAAAGTGACAATGTGTTATTAGGGATGCTGGTTCACAGCGGGAGACCCAGGGGGGACACTTGGGATTGGAAGGGAAAAGAGACTACAAATGGACGATTATCCTGAAATACTTGGGTGAAAAAATCTCAGACTATCACTGGTCCCAAATGACTTCTTCTTTCTGACTGGTGGGCTATAATGATGCGACCCATTTCTGAAAATGGAGATAACACATCGATTAAGCACTTTCCAAGCTCCAGGAATTGCCATGAACACTTGATGCACACACTCTAGCTAGTTTGCCCATCACAACCTCTCTCAGAAATAAAAGGGAAGAAACTGAGGCGCAGGACAGGGGTGAGTTAGTTGTTTGTAGTCCTGTGTCTCTCCACTTAACACTTGAGGGGAAGCCTGTCATGGTGGGGAAAGAGTGTGGGGATGGCTGGTCACATTGAATTCACAATCAGGACACTGAGAGCAATGAATGTTGGTGTTCAGCTCACTCTTGCTTTCTATTCAGTGAGGACTCCCGTGCTTGCAACAGTGGCACCCACACAGAGGATGGGTCTTCCCACCCCAGTAACCTAATGGAGAAACTACCCAGCGGCTTGTCTTTTAGGTGGTTCTAAATTCTGTCAAGTTGACCACCAATATTAATCATTATATCTTGTGCTTAGCAATGGGTGAGACTGTGATGTGATGTCCAGATGTTATTATCGCTGTCGTCTTGGTCCCTCTCACTCTCTGCACTTCAGTCACATGCCTCATCATTCTTCCTCCCCACTTAACTACTAAGCATGCAGACCCTCCCCATACCCCACAGTACATCAGCTGGGTCACAGCGTGCTTCCAGAAGAATCCAAGGGACAAGATAAGAAAGTAACACAGGATTTGTTAAGCAAGATGTCTGGGCCAGTGTTCCAGAACCGAGAAACTCAAGTGTCACATCTGTCTCACCTCACTCAATGCAACACTTCTGACAGGAGTAGAAACTTGTTTCTCCTCAACCTGTGCAACTCTACAGCTGCTGCCAACTAGGGCCACCGGACACAGTCTAATTCTGATTGTCCACTTGTGAAGGGCTGAGAATTCACAGGTGAAGTGGCTCAGTCCTGTAAGCCAGCCTTGCCTTTAGCTGGGCTCCTAAGCCCAGGTGTGTTCTCAGATATGTGTTGACACAATTCCCACAACTCCTTAAGCTCCCATTAACTGGCTAGAGTGTGTCATGGCATTCAGCAAAATATTCCATTTACCTCATCCGCAGTCCTAAAGAACACCGCAGGGCATACAACTCAACAGGCACATGGGGACACCTGGAGAACAATGTATAGGATAAGGACATCACACCTCTATAGGATTAAGGTCTCTTTATTTCAGAAGACAGCAGGGTGAAACACAGGCCAGAGCTAGGTTATAGAACCCAGCCAGCGCGGCCAGAACAAAAGAGCGAGAGGGTCCCCACATTCAGCCCCTTAAGAAGTTCCCTTACGTCACCCCGGCTTTCCTTCACCACGCCCTTCTGGGCGAGTCCCCGGATCCACCTGGTACCTGCCCCAGGACTATTGGGCGGGGCTAGGGTGACTCCCTACACACCTCCTTGCTTCCATTGGATGATCCATTTCAGGATCTTGAATCACTGTCCTTCAGGGTTTGTGTGGAGGCCTCGTTGCATCTATGTAATTGCTTTGATCACCAGCTGTTGGGGATCCATAAGAACTTCTTCCCCTCTGTCCTCCTTCAGTCCGGGGAGAGATGACCTTCTGTTTCTCTAACCCTGAGGCTATCTAGCAGCCTGCCAAGAATTAACTCATTCAAACCAAAGATGTACCTACCACCAAGTAGATATCAAGGCATTTGGGACGATCTGTTCGTGAGGAACTGAGATCTTTTAGGCTACAAAGCAAGACTCCCAAAGTGGCAGTGCTGATGCTAATGGCTCAACTCCAACCTGAGCTTGGTTTCGCTAGGAAGCAGAAACCGAAAAGCATTTCTCAGAAGCCCTGCAGGGCTAGCCAAATGCTCCTGACCATAGCTGTCAGCACTTGAAACTTCTGACCACAACTGCAACCCCCACCCCTTTGTCTGAGCTGTGCCCCATATAGCCCTATATAACCCAATAAGCTTTTGCAGCTGGTGCTGTTCTCTGCTGTTCAAGGCAGCCAGACAGTTCCCTCTTTATTAAAACGGTTCTTTCTATGCATGGACTGTGCTTTGTGGTTTCTTGTTGTGATAGCTTACAGGTTCCAAGACCACATATGAGAACCTAGAGTGGTCATAAAGTTTATGCACCTGTTCTATTACAGCATCAGTCAGGCACTCAGCTTGCCTACTCGCCAGCTCCTGGGGCGAGCACCTTAGGGCAGGGCACACACCAGTGTCTGAGCAGGTGCTCAGACACATCAGATGGATGGGTCTCTGCAATGGTTCTAGGAAGTAGGGAAGATCACCCTGACTTCATGGATGATGTAAGCAACACTCAGAGAGGGCAACAGACTAGAGTACATCCCCCACAGCCGATCAGAACTGCTGTCTGAAGTCTGTGCTAGCTAGACTTCCAAATGTGTTTCCCACAACATGGTGAAGATGCTGAAGACTTGTAAGGAGGCAGCAGAAGCTCAGAAGCTGGGTTGAAATGCTTCCATTGGGAATATTTTATAAATCAGGTCTCCCAGACTCCAAGGGAATGAAATAGAGAGAGAGAGAGAGAGAGAGAGAGAGAGAGAGAGAGAGAGGCCAAAGCTGGTGCGGCAGCCTGGTGTCAGCATATCCAATGCAACAGAGTGGCCAGGAGCAGCTCCCAGGAGTAGGCGCCTTTTTGAAGCCTTTTATCTTAACCCCAGGTAGCTTGGAGCACTATCTACACGGAAGCACTTTCTGCCCATAAAAAGAACTGCCAGCTAATACCACTCTGAGCCTTTGATGCAGAAAAGCCCACATCGGTCAATAAGGCTTTAGTCTCTGGGTCTTGAGAGGCAGGCGACTCTCAGCTGGATAGAGGGGTCACACATAGGTCTCAGCCACCCTGGGGAAACCATGCCTCTGATCCCCATACCAGCTACATCCTAGGTTCCTACACCAAAGATAGCACCTTTACGTGTTGACCACTCAGATGCCTTGGCTCAAATATTTCCTGCCTAGATAATGACTCCTAGTTCCAATTTCCAAACCTACTCAGAGAACATCCATAAAACACTTCCATTCCCAGCTTGCTTCAGAACACATTACCCTACAGGCCATGGGGGAATGTGAAGCTCTTCAAGGTTGTAAAAGCCCCTGAAGTTCCACCATGTGTTTCTGAGACAAAAAGACATGGCTGCTGAGTGGTTTCAACAATGCAAGATCTGAGCAGTTATATGGTATCTCTGGAATCCAGAGAGGACTCTTGTCTAAGAGGAAGATAGCAAACAGCATCATTTAAAGGTGGACGCATTTTGTCTGTAAACATACACCCCTTCAACTCCCCAATAGAAAAACTGAATGCCCCACTGCCCTCCCATCCCCACCGGGCTTTGAACTCTATCTTCACCTTCCCACCATCACTGGCTCCTTGTCTCCCATGTATCTCTGCCCTCCCTGTCCCAAACAGAGGCAGCCTACTCACACACAAGCTTTCCTACTGCAAGGGAGTGCTGTGCAGCACTCAAATTTCTCTGAGGTGAAAGCCTTCCATCTCGAAGAGAAATGTCTTAAGGCAAAGGATGTAAAGGGAAAGTAAGACAACAGGATATTTTAGCACCTGGTGAGGTAAAACTAGAGGATGTTCTGAGGAGATGTAAAACACTCCATGCTATGGGGAAACACATTACAACAGGAAGTAAACACTCAGATAACTTCAAATAGTCCCTGAAACTAAGCAGATTCACTAGGCTCCTCCTGCCCCCAAATTATATAAGCTGTAAAGCCTGCTGAGAAGACAGACAAGATGAGGCACCTGAAAGAGGCTCAGATCGACTAAGAAAGAACACCCTCCAGCCTGCTGAGCTGCTGGCTTGTTGTACATTGCATTCGAGGTTTCTGCTTTTGCAACATCAGGGTTAGCAATGCACTGTCTTGAGTCATTTCTGTTCCTGTAACTCCTCACCCATATTCTTGTAAGTAAACCCAATAAAACACATTGGTTTACCATGTTATACGTTGGTGGGATTGGTACTTTGTTCTATAGTCTGTTCCCTATCTGGGGTAAGTAGATGGTTTTGTTCATGTCTCCTCAGAAGAAATGTCACACAACAGGGAAGCAGGAGGGGAAGAGAGAGATGTGGGCAGGAAGGGGAAGGGAACACTTGTTGACTCTGCACCCACTCTCTACTTCAAATCTGCCTCGTGTGTGTGTGTGTGTGTGTGTGTGTGTGTGTGTGTGTGTGTGCGCGCGCCTGTGTATGTGCAGATGACAAACTCAGCTGTTGTTCATCAGGTGCTGTCCACCTTATTTACTGAGACAGCATTTCTCAGGGGCCTGGAACTCGCCAAGAAGACCGGGCTGGCTGGCCTGTCAACCCCAAAGATCCCCATATCTCCATCTTTCCCAAAGTCGATACATGTCTGCCATCACGCCTGGCTGTTCTTCCTTGGCCTCTGAGAGTTTAACTCAGCCCCTTCTGCTTGCAAAGCAAATGCTTTACTAGCTGAACCATCTCCCCAGTCCAAATCTGCCTGCTTCTCGGCAGCCAAACCCCTTAAAAGATGCGCCAGCAACTATTGCCTTTGCCTCTCCCTTTGCTGATTAGCTTCCTCCACCAATACTGCCTCAGTAAAACGAAAGTCCTCTGTGTCACAGAGCCAATGAAGAAGTACCAGTCTTCCATTTCACCTGACAGCTGCCACTGTCTCCTCTCTTCCCAGTGACTCCCTCTCCTCCTTTCTCACCCGGTCCTTATCCACCTGCCACTCCATCCTTCTCTGGCGGTTCCTTCTGAAATATCATCTTTAGACTCCACCTCTGCCAGCCCCTGGATATGAAAGTCTGTGAGACTGCTTATCTCTTTTTCTTTGCCTTTTCTTCAGGGCAGTCTCAAGCGGATGGAAGCTGCAATTGCATAAACACTGTCGTGATGGCTTTCTGCATTGCTACTATTTTCATCTCTCCTTTGGACTTCCAGGCCCAGAAAAGTAGCTAGAGAAACGGTTTCCTTCCATGAACAAAGTCCTTCATTGTGGGACCACCTACCAGTTTCTATAAGAGTCCTATGGGATCATGGATTGCTGAGAAACAAAGACACCAGTGGAAGCAGTGAGAGCCCTTTCATCAGAAGTTGGCCCAGTTCCATGTGGTTTGGGCAGAGAACCCCTCTCCTATACACAGCTGAGTTCTAGCAAGACTGATGGTACAACGTATTTATATCTCCATCCCAGATGCAACTAACTGGGTATCTTCTCAGCATTTCTATGCAGTTACTTAAGAGGTGCCTCAAAGTCAACAGGTCCCCACCAAACCCACAGTCACCTTCCCTGCCCTAGCTAGAATTCCCATCCTCATTGAATCTAGTGATAGAGGCCACAGTCCTAGGCACCAGTCCTTGTACTTTCTTCACTCCTAAACCTGGCTAATAATTACAGGCCTTCTTACCTAACAACCTCTAATACTACATACACATCTCTGTATCTTCTCACTGGACGATAGCCCATGATTTCTCATTTGGAATCCACTAATTGCTCTCCCAGCTCTTCTTCCTTCCTATTTCTGTCTCTCTCTCTCTCTCTCTCTCTCTCTCTCTCTCTCTCTCTCTCTCTCTCTGTGTGTGTGTGTGTGTGTGTGTGTGTGTGTATGTGTGTATCTGTCTGTCCAAACAAAGACTGTGGGCATCCTGCTCTATCACTTGTGGCCTTATTCCCTTAAACAGGGTCTTTCATTGAATCTTGAGCAAGGCTGGCAGCCAGAAAGACCCAGAGATCCTCCTGTTTCTGCCCCTCACACTGCTGGGATTATATCTGGGAATCGAACTCTGTCCTCCCCATGCTCTCACTGTTATCACTCATCACAGCTCCAGCCTACTCTTTCCCACTTATGAACAGTGAAGTTCAATGACCCTCTAGGTGGGGGAAATCTTTCCTTGTATTTCTCTCTGTCTGAACACATCACTTCTTTTAACTATGAATGTAGGCAACACATCGTGAATATTATTAGCAATGCCTCTATTTGCCCAATTATAGAAGCAACTGTTGTGTCTCATTGCCTTTGTTTCAGATAGCCTTTAAGTATGACTAACACTCATCAGCACTTCAAAGTTATGATACATACTACACCTGTCATCTAAGCTGGTTATTTAAGGCTTCAGTAAACAAGTGCAAACGTTAAGGAGATAAATATTTGACACCTGGCTCTTGGGGGAGGGTTGATGTGATGATTAATTTTCATTGCCAACTTAACTGGCTTGAGAGTCACCATGGAAACATACCTATGGGCATGTCTGTAAGGGTGTCTGCAGGAAAACTTACCTGAGGAGGGAAGATCTACTCTAACTGTGGGTGACACTATACCATGGACTGGGGTCCTGAACGTAGAGAGGTCAAGCTGGTGTGGGCTTGGAGCTTCCACCACCATGGTCTTTGGTAAGAGAAGGTACTCTGCAGGCTACTAAAAGAGAACACCACCTGAACACCACCAACGCAGCCGCAGAATCCTCCACAATCTGTCCTTCCTGTAAGATGTGCTGAGGTAATAATGGTGGCAACAGACTGTGGGAGTGGCCAACCAATGTTTGGTTTGACTTGAGGTCCACACCACCACAAGAGGGAGCCCATGCCCCACACTACCTAGATAGCCTGGAACTGGAGCTGGAAGAGCCCAGAGACCTAGGGTAGAATCAAATGCAACTGGTGCACACAAGCACTCGCAAAATCAATGAAATGATTACTAATGATATTCTGCTGTACTCATAGATTGGTGCCTTGTCCAGTCATCATCAGTCCATCTCATCTCCTGCGGCAGATGGGAACAGATGCAAAGACCGGCAGCCAGACATGTTGCAGAGAGAGTGTCTAAGTTGGTGGTTTCTGTCAGGTCCCTCCCCTTGGAGATCGCGGGGCTGGGGGTGGGGGAGGCTCTAAAGAAAAGGGGAAGGACAGACTGTAGTAGTCAGAGGGGATGGGGGACGCCAAGAGACCATGGCCCAACAATTCAACAACGCAGGGCTCATACGGGCTCACAGAGACTGAATGAGCAAGACTGAGCTTGGGGCTTGCTTAGGTCTGCACCAGGTCCTCAGCGTTTATGTTATGGCTGTTCGCTTGGTGTTTTTGTGGGACTCCTAACAGTGGAGCGGGTGTATTCTGACTCTTGTCTGCTCTTGAGACTCTCTTCCTCCTGTCAGGTTGCCTTGTCCAGCCTCCATATGAGGGCTTTTGCCTTGTCTTACTATATCTTGTTTTTTTTTTTTTTTTTTTTTTTTTTCTGCAGAGCAAAGGACAGGGGACTGGATCTGGGAGAGGGGAGGTGGGGGAGAGCTAGGAGGAGTGGAAGGAGGGGAAATTGTAGTTGGGATGTGTTGTATGTGAGAGGAATCTGTTTCCAGTGGGGTGAGAGGAGACAAGCTGAGTCCCAGTGGTCATCTTTTTGCTTCCTGACTATGGATACAATGTGACCAGCTGCCTCATGCTCCTGCCCCGAGGCCGCCCCCATCATTATGGAATGTACCCTTAAACTGTGAGCCCAAACAAAGCCTTCCTTCCTTAGTCTACTTGTGTTTGTCATTTTGTCACAGCAATGAGAAAAAGAACCAGTACAGAAGGGTTCATGTTTGTAAGGTTTTCCAATTCCATGGTATAAATCCTTATTCAAGCTCCCATCATGCCATCATTCAACATGCATCTGGAGAGAAATTCATACAATCACCTCCTACCACCTGTTACAGCACAGCTGTATGGATGTGCATCCCTGTCACAGATGATCCTTTTATACTTTAACAAATAAACCACAGAGCTACAATGTCATAAAGCTAAAAGTAGAATCTGTCACAACTATAAGTACTTTAATCTGTGTGTCTGAGCACAATGCGAGACCCAATGCTGTGATGGTAAATATGTTTAGAGGATAAATTTACTATGCTAGGCTTGTGAAACAAAAGTCTTTTTAGCCATGAGGAAGCTGCTCCTACCTTGAATGTACCCTGTCAGCTGGCCTGAGATGGGCCACTTCCTGGTGCAATTGGGCTATTCTTAAAAATTGCTGATTGTTGCAAAATATTTCACTGCCTCGGCTATTCCTACACAGTAATGGGTCACAAGATGAAATAGGCTAAATGCTAAGTTCTGCTTTTGTATGAAACACTTGCTTGAATGGCAGAGGCACCTGCTGGACATCTATCATAAAACCAAACCTTGCCCACACCCAGAGAGGATATGAGTTAATTTGGCTCCTAAAAATTATTACTGTGGTTTTTGCCTTTGTAATCCTTGAACTAACAGGGCCTTACCTGGAGAAATCTTTCTCATTTGGTCCTGGCCAGTCTGTTTGTTTTTTATTTTTTAAATAAAAGCCTCTAATTCATTAAAACTGGTGAGTCTCTGAACAACCCCAGATCCACAACAAATACCACAGGCTTCCCTTGATAGACAAAAGGATACACAGCACAGGAAAGGTTAAATAACTCAGCTATTCTCAAAATGTAGTAGCAATGATAAATTTAATTAAGATGGTCACCCCATGTCATGATGTCTGTCTCCTTTGCCCCAGGCACATAATATCCACAGTGAATTCTCTTCATGCTCTCCTAATGCTCTTAGTATAATGTCCAAAGATTTTCCATGATCTACAATGATAACTCACCCCAGCTTCTTTCCTGTGTCGTGCTCTTCATACACACACAGCACAACCAAATGAAGGGTTTCTACTAGTCTTCCTTAGGTTAAGATACACTCCAACCTTGTTTACTAGAGAACATTTTTGCTGACGCCATCATGACCAGCTATGAGAGTGAGACCCCATTTCAGAACCTCCCAGGGCTAAGAGTCTATTAGAATACCTTTGGGCGGAGGATCTAGAGCTCAAGAGACTGGGAACCTATCTCAGGATTTTAAGAGAGATCAAAGTTCTGTTTTATGATCCCAGAGTTGCTGCCTAATCCTAAGCCTAAAATGAGCCGGCTACCTCACCAATGGCCACAGTACTCACACTGTAACCAAAAGGCAACCTTGTTATATGGGGCATCTTTCGTTGGGGGCCTGTAGGGGAAGCTGTAGCCATGCCTGCTTAGGGGCTGGCTACAGGTGTGCCTGACCACACCTGTGAGGGCGTGGTCAGGGTGATGTAGAGTGAGAGGCAGTCAGGTGGCCGGTTTCCATTTTGGTTTCCGTTTTGGTTTCACTTTTGGCTTGCTGTACAGACTGCTGCTGGCCAGCTGGCTAGGTTGCTCTGTAAGTAAAGCCTTTTCCCTATTGAAATCCCTTGTATTTCTACCTGGCTCCGTATTGGTAATTTCCCACAATAGGGGCCACCGTGAAACTGTTCAATGGGAATCCCAAACACTCTGAGGTTCCCTTACAATTAGGGTCCCTGAAGAGTTAAATCGCTGGGGATCTTGGAAAACTTTCTAATGTACCCCCTCCACATCCCGACTCCCACTAGCTGCACACCTTCTTTTCTGGGAAGTCTCTCTTTCCCTCATGTCTGCTGACTTGTGATTCCTCCCTGACTTCACTGGTGGAAATGGGTAGCTTTTGACTGAGGAGCTGCTGTCTGGACCCTCAACCATTCTATTTCTACTTGCTTCAGAGGAGTCTTTCTTTGGTTGAGCTGTGAACACTGGAGCATGGATTTGAAAGGTCATTCTTGTATAACATTTCACTTAAAGGAGAAACGCGCACTGTGTCCTCATCTTGAAGTGGAGAAGGTCTCCCCTTTCAATCAGGTGGGCATAGGCAGTCTAGATTGCTAATCACCATTGGCAAGCATGACTGCTTGCGCACTGAGCAATGGCGGGCTTCCTCTCTGAGGGAGGCATCCTTGATGTCTAGGCTTATGGAGAATGAACCCAGGTATCTTAAAAGCAAGTCAATGTATCAGTTAATCAAAAACCTGCCTTTTTTCTTACCAGGCACCCTATACGGATCTTGAGAAAGCTATAAATTGTGCTAACCCACTCCTTTTACTGCTGTCCAGAAAGAATTATTTTTGTTAATGGTGTGGTAAATCAGGAGACTTGTTAGTGAAACGGCTCAGAAAATGGGTCCTGAAAATGAAAGCTGTAATGTTGTCAGATTTCCAAATCCCCTCTTGGGAACAAAGATGGTAACCGTAACATATTTGCTAAATTCCATTACTTTAATACATTTATGTTGCTTGAGATATGGGATGCTAAGGAAGGTACCTACATAAATCAAGGGTAAAAACATAAAAGCCAAATCCAAAGATACATATTATGGCCGTAAATCCTGACCCGATTTCGGGGTTAGGATTCTGATAGATTTGAATGTCATCACTTACCAGCTTAAAGAGGTGGTTTAGCTTCCTTTATAGCCCCTAGGCAGATTCTGAATGACTGTGTGATCTTAGGTCACCTCCCCATGCCAGGATCTGGAAGTTCAGAGACTGTACAATATCCTCATCAGGAATAAAGTGACTGTCTCTCCGCACAGCACAGGCTGGCCACCCTTCCCTTCTTTCACTTATTGTGACCTTGTCTAAGAACAATTCAAGAGGCCCTTGAGACTCTCATGACCAGTGCTGTGCACACATAATCGAGATGTAAGAACAACTGAATAAATGTTTAAAGTCCTCGTGATGGCTGATGGTATAGGAAGCAGATGTAACCATGTAGTGCTGGGGGTTATAATGTCATTTGGAGGGAGCATTTGGCAGGATGCCTTTGAAGGGTTAGAAAGATGACTCAGTGGATAAAGTGCTTGCCACACAACATGAGGACTGGAGTTTAGATCCCTAGAATTTGCTTAAAAGCCAGGCATATGTGGCAGCCTACCTGGAATCCCAGCACTCAGGAGGAAGAGACAGAACCCTAGGGCAAGCTAGCTTGCTAGACTAGACATAACAGTGAGATCCAATTTCATCAAGAGATCTTTGCTCAGTCAATAAAGTGGAAAGAAATTGCTGAAGACACTGAACACCAACCTCTGGTCTCCATATCCATGTGCACACACATGTATACTCACAAGCATCTACACACATGCAGATATGCATACACATACACACATATCACATGCATATTTCGACACAGATATGTGCAGGTGCATTCATACATACACAGATATATATTGCATAGATTTTCATACCTACACATAATACATATATACATACATACAAACATACATACAGCACAGGTCTATATGTACATATGTGCACACATACACATTTTACAGATGCATGCTTAAATTTCTTGGACTCACAAAGTCCACTCTTATGTGTAAAAACATAGACACATATGAGGAAGTGTGCTAGAGGGTCTACTGAATACCAGAAACTGATAAGGAAGATATTGAATGGATTCTTTTATAGTAGACTGTACATCACCAATATGCAGTTATGTAAGTGAACAAGATATTTCTGTGTGCATTGCTCAGTGAGATGATCATGCCCTCTGCCTGTAAAAATGAAGGGAGGGGGCAGTTGCAAAAGGTATGAAAGAAACTGTAGCTGTGACTATTAATTTCTACTTGCCCTCTGGTTTGAATTTCTGACTGGAATTCTCTGCTATGCCATTCTCTTCACTGTGTGACTTCACTGTGTGACAATGTGGCTTGATTTATTTTATCTGCAAAGCGGGGGAAAACATCCTCATTTTGTGTAAGGGTACCTAACCCATGCTGGATACAGCAGGTGCTCTGCAAATACTAGACATGTTTACCTTGTCATCGTTCTGGGATCGTCTCATAAAAATATATTAGGACTCTCAAGGATGGAGAAGGAGTCTGTTTTTGGTGGCTTTACTCAAAAAACAAAACAAAACAAAACAAAAGCTTGTCTACACAAGCTTTCCTCCTGTCAGTCTTTCTTATTTCATCTTCCACTTGTCTATTGTAGAATTTGGTTCTGATATCACCAGGGAAGCAGAAGGCATCCAGTGACAGCTTTTGACCAAGTGTCTCCTTGCAATCAAATGATATTATGTCTCTAAGTCCCTAAAATGCAGACATAAAGATATCAAAGGCCGTTAGATCTTGCTTAGGAAAAATACAAGGAACCAGAGATCCTACCAAATGAGCCTGCAATTTCAAAGAGGGTGAGTGTAAATCATCTCATGCATGTAATTATTTAGCAGTTCTAAAAACTTAGGGAAAGCAGACAGTAAGAGTTCTTGGAATTACAGCATCTCACTGCATTTAGTAAATGAAGAAAAATACTGTAAGGGCAGGGGCCTTGCCCAGGGTCACTGAGCTAATTAGGTGGAGACCAGAGTCAGGCCTGGGATTTTTAGAGGACACTTTTTCTCCTTCCCTCCTCTTGCTCCTAGCCTGAAGCACAGAGAGAACTGCATTCAAGAGATCCTGTAATTGGTGAACATTCTCTCTCCAGTTAACAAGTTGACCCTGAATAATAAGCAATTCCCTTTGATCATTTTAAGGAAAAAGAACAAAACATTTAAAAACAACCAGACACATTGAAAACTATGTCTAAAGTTTGGGAGAGTCTAAATAAAGGCTGTTTGTTTAAAATCCTCAGCAGTTACAGATCTTGTTACAAGTTTTTAGCCATCTCTATCCATACACAGATGCTCAGTTTTATTTCTCTGTGTCTGTGTCTGTGTCTGTCCTTGCCCGTGTCTGTCTGTCTGTCTGTCTGTCTGTCTGTCTGTCTGTCTCTGTCTCTCTCTCTCTCTCTCTCTCTCTCTCTCTCTCTCTCTCTCTCCTTCCTTCCTTCCTTCCTTCCTTTCTTTCTTTCTTTCTTTCTTTCTTTCTTTCTTTCTTTCTTTCTTTCTTTCTTTCTTTCTTTCTGTGTGTGTGCTGTAATGGAGTAAACTGAGGGTTGAATTCTTTCTAACAAGGAGGGCCTTCTGCAACTTGGAAAGCATTTAGCTGGAGTATCATCCCTGACCTCAGCAGGTGGATCTCAGGAGATGTGGCCAATGGTTCCATCGTACAGAGCTCCTTAATTGAAACTCAGGACACAGGTTGTTTTCACCTGTTCCCTTCTGTATGTCAACTGTTTTCTCTTACCCCTCCAGCTGAGACTCCTGGGCCTCTCACCCTTGCTGTTGACCTCAGAATCCTCCACTTGTTTTCACTGTTGTAATTCTCAAACCACTCTCCATCTGTTATCTTCCTTCACCTGCTATGGAGAAGTATCTCATTGCCTTAATCAACACATGTATTTTCTACAAAAAGAATCACAAAAATTTAACTTCTCTTTTTCAACAACAACAACAACAAAAAATCATGAGTTTTTTTTTTTTCAAAAGGATTAAAAAAATAAAATACAAGCACTTCTGGAGCAGGTTACTTAACAATCTTGCTAATCACTGAATTTTTATGTAGTGTTTGGACCATTGTGTGGCTAAATCTGAAAATGTCTGTTGTTGGTAAAAGCAATTTAAATCTTTTGTTTGAAAAAATAACTAAAAGTGTCCAGTACCAATTGCAGAATGAATGTCTTTGTCATTTGGACATAGAGCTTCATCGGTTTCTTTGCAAGGACAGGCATCTCCTCCACCGCCTCTAGACAGATGCCTTTGGTTTTACCTACCTTACAACTGCAACACCCACACTAGGTCAGTATTGGCTGGACTACAATAGAACATAGTATTCTTTACAAATTCCATTGTCTATCTGCATTCCTTAGTGATGTATTTTTGCCATGTCAGAATGGAAACTTTGTATATGATGGTTGAAACTGCACCACTAGAGAAACATAAAACCAGTTTTACCTACCATATTTCTATGTGTATTTCAAGATAAATACACACAGCCTCCATCTTTTCCTCCTTGGGGGTGCCTGGGAGCCTTCTCTGCTGGGGTAGTTGGAGATTATTCAACTGAGTTTATAATCAGATTGTGTGGGTGTTTGGGTGGGAAGTAAATGAGACCCTCTCCTTAATTTTTCTCTACTTATTACCCCACTTCCCATCATTAGATCACGCCAAGAAAGAAATGGTGCTGATGAAAATTCAGGCAATTAGTCAAAACCTTTTAAAACCTCAGTTTCAGAGATTTGCTTTCTTTAAATATTATTTTGAAGGGAACCAGAATTTTGTGTTTCAAATCTTAACCCTTAAAAGAGTCCAGGGCTAAGTTGTGTGCCTCTCATGAGGAAATGTATTAGGACTCAGGCGATACTACCTGTTGTCTAGATAATGACTCCCTGGGCTGGAGGGGGTAAGGAGAAATGTGGCAAAGAGAGCGTGATGCTATTATAGGGTTTCTCTAATGAACTGCCTCCTCCCTGTACTGCCAAGCCAAGTCCTGCACAGCAAGGAAGCAACAGAATAGTCCCTACACGCAGTGGGAAAGGATTGAAATAGTGCAATGAGAGACCTGAACCACAGCTGAGCTTGGAAACAAGACTAAAGACTTCACTAGCATCACAGCAGATGCCTGTGTCCCCAAACCACTGGGTGCTATAGAAGGTCATTTGGTCATTAGATAGAATCTTGGGGTAGGGGTGAGAGTCAGAGAAGTAACGGATGACCAAAACTATACTTCCCACTGAATGGTAGAATAGGTGATCAGAGTATGTAGGTAAACTGGGTGAGGTTAGGAGTCAGAGACCTCCCTCTCATTTGGCCATCGGAGTTTATCAACAGATACCATCTCCCTCACATACCCTCTCTCCCTTCTACATGGTTTTGTATGCTTCGGGTGAATGGCAAAATCATGCTTTAAAATAGAACTCGGGAGCTCCTGTAGCCTGTCAGCACACCCAGCATTAGAAATCCCAGGACTATGAGTAAAGTTCCAGGCCAGATTCTCATGCTTGGTCCCCAGATTATTTTCTCACAGTCTTACTGGTGTTGTGACTTATACAATGGAATTCCTTCTTGTCATCATTATATTTGGTCATGTCTTACTGCAGCCCCAAACTGTTTACCATTGACTCTTGCCTCAGTTCCAGGAGCCCCACTTCTTGAACTTCATTTTGCCATCCAGCTACCCCAACACACACACACACACACACACACACACAGAGAGAGAGAGAGAGAGAGAGAGAGAGAGAGAGAGAGAGAGAGAGACAGAGACAGAGACAGAGACAGAGAGACAGAGAGCACACTTTGTTAACTTTGGATCTTATCCATCAGGACCTCTACTGACACATGAACTGTGCTTGTCACTCGTCACTGCATAGCTAAGATAAACCAAGGGCTGACTTTGGCGAGCCATAGGGTTCAGTCATCTGATGGAAGAAAAGGACAAACACTCTTACAGAATTATTTAATAGTTATTTTCTTCTTCAATGCCCCAATTGACTTTGTAGCCCAATCACTCTCCCTCTTAGGTCTCAAGCCTACCTCCTGACCAGCAGCAGTTATAGCTCTAACTAAAGAAGAGCTCTTAGCACTAGAAGAGCTTGAAGCAGACTCCCCCTGAGACACAGACATTGTGAGAGTGGCAATGAATCCATACTGGCTTCTGCTGTAACACTTGACACTGAATGATACCTGTGCATTTACATGGTTTGCATAGTTTCGCCTTGAATCTGGAGATGAAAAATAATGGAAATAAAGAGATGTACATCTCTTGGGCATCCACTCAGTGCTCAACTGAGTAATTCGGCTTCAGAGGAGACTAGAAATACGTCCTCTGATTAGAGGAACTTACACAGCCTCTTTGGGAGCCTGAAGATACTGAGACAATCTTTTTAATATTTCTTCTAGTATCCAGGTGGCTCTTTGATCCTTCAACTACGCTGAGGGTTGAGTTTTCAACCCTCAGTCTTTTTGTAACCATTGGCTACCTTCTCTGGGATTTGGAGTTCAAGTTCACAACTGTTTCCCTTACTGTATACTAAGAAGGATGTTATCACACAGTGAGTATCCCTCTGTACTATGTCCTGGGCAACTGATTCCAAGAATCATGTTTCAGTTGACTCTATGATTATCAATATGAAGAAACTGAAGAAAGGTTCACATAGCAGAAGTGGACTTCACATCCTGAATCATTGGATAAGAAACCTAATTAGTTTCATTTCTTTTTGAACAGTTTTATTGAGGTAAAACAGACAATAAAATCTGTATATTTACTGTGTACAATTTGATGAGTTTGATGTTGCGTGTATCCCTGATAATATTACCACATGGTAATGGTAATTATCTATTATCATGGTAATAAACATAATCCACCAACTCCAAATGTTTACTTATAACTATTTGGGTTATGTGTGTGCATGCATGTGTGCATGCAACAAAGCACTATATTTTAAAATATATGTATATGAGATGAGTGTTTTGCCTACATGTATGTCTGTGTACCAGGTGTGTGTGTGTGGTTCCAAAGAAGCCAGATGAGGTTACTAAACCCTGGAACTGAAGTTACAGATAATTATGAACTAACATGTAAGTTATGGGAACCAAACCTGGGTCTTCTGGAAGAGCAGTCAGGTCAGTGCTCCCGTTTAACCATCTTTCCAGTTCCTACACTTACTTTTTAAAAAGTATACCATAAATATCCTTAATTATAAGCACTGTGTCACACAGAAATTTCTAGAACTGTGCTTCATGTTCTGTAACTGAAATGTTAATCTACCATCTTTCTACTTCTGCATCTATAAACTTGATCACTTCGGATTCTCACATAAGTGGAACTATGTGGTCTTGTTCTTTCCATACTGACTTTTCTTGCTTGTGTAATAGCCTCCAGGTATGTTCATGGCATCACAGATAGTAGGCCATCCTTTTTGTAGAGAAAAATAATATTTAATTATATGACCCCCCCAACTCTACACTGCATCTAAGAGATTGACAGTAACACAAGAACATATGAGCTGTTCTCTACATTTCCATTTCAACCAAATGAAGAGGAATGGACATCCGACCAATGCGTTGGCATTTAGAAAATCAAGTCTTTGTAGCTCAGAGATTCCAAACAAACACTGCGGGTATGAGCCTGGGGTGTTGTGAAAGTCAGTAGCTTGGGAAGAAAACAACTTGACCTTTAGTAGGGGCTGCAGAGATGGCTTTGTCTGCACACTGTTTGCTTTGCAAGCATGGAAACCTGAGTTTGATCCCCAGAACTCATGTGAAAAGCCAGGCACCACAGTGCAAACCTATAATCCTAGCTTGTGATGGCAGGCAGAGACAGGAATATTCCTGCTTGGTAGCCAGCCAGGGTAGTTGTTTCAGCAAACTCTAAGCCAATGAGGAGATCCAGTCTAAAACAACAACAAAAAAAAAACATGTAGGGGCTTGGAAGATTGCTTAGTGGGCAAAGTTCATGCCACACAAGCCTGGCAACTTGAGTTTGGAGCAGCACAAGTGTCTATACTCACAGGAAATTTCCTGCAAGGAAATGGGAGGCAGAGACAGGAGAGTCACCTGGTGCTTATGACACAGGTAGACCCACATACTCAACAGTGAACAAGAGAGACTGTCTCAAACATGGTGGAAGGTAAAGCTTGACACTAGAGTTGTCCTCTGACTTCTATACATGTGTCACGACATGAGTGCTCTCTCTCTCTCTCTCTCTCTCTCTCTCTCTCTCTCTCTCTCTCTCTCTCTCTCTCTCTCTCACACACACACACACACACACACACACACACCATGTTGGAAATCTAAAGAATGACACCTGATGTTATCCTCTAACCTTTACATGCACACAGATATACACAGCTGTACACACATGAACATACAAAGAAGGCCCAATAAACAAATATGAATGCATATACTGACAAATACAAATGAATGTGTACTCCAAGTTGTAGATACCTATAATCATACACACACACAAAAAAAAAAAAAAAAAAAAAAAAAAACCACCTTGTGTTCAGAAAGCTATTCCTGTAGAATGGACATGCCCCTCAGTGAGATGGGGGTGGTGACCAATAGCTTCCAAAAGTTGAAAATATCATCTTCCATCAAAGCCACATACAACATGCCTACTTACTAAACATGACAGTTCAGTGATATGGAGCTCTGTACAGCACAGGTGATTCCCTTCATGACTCTGGAGCTGACTGAGAGGCAAGGCTAGTTAGCTCCACTGCAAGAGTCCCTGACCACACGTGGTGAATACCCTGCACATGGATCAAAACTCAAAATTCCAGTTGGTTTTTTCTTTTTTTTTCTTCTTCTTCACCCTCTGTAAAGTGAAACAAACAAAAAAGCCTCGAAGTTGGAGCATCATGAATCATGGACTCTTTGTGTCTTCCAGGGATATGCTAGCTGACTTGAGAGTCACGGTATTCATCATAGTCTGGGTACCAGGTCAGTGAGAAAAGCCAGCCAAGAACAACAACAAAAAGCAAGCACTTCAGAGAAATCCCAGTATTTTCACAGAGCTGTAAATCTCATTCTGCCTGAACCCCATGGCCTGGCTGTGCTTCTAACACAGCACAAGGGAAGGAGAAAGTCAAACAGGACTCAGTGGATCCATTCCAGGCATCCAAGGGGATGATTTGGACTCCCCAAATTTCCTGGGTCTTTATTGTAAATCAAGGAAGAGGGTAAAGGTGAAGGACACAGACAAGAGTGATGAGGCTGACAGCTATCTGTCACTGTTGCAAAAGACACTGAGACAGCTCCTACAAATTCAAGTACGTTGGAAGGTTGGAATGTGCCAGGGCATCTCTGCAAGGGTCACATTCTTCACTTTTCTCTCTATGGTCAACTTTAAAGCATCCACCTAGAAGAAGGTCAGAAAGATTGGAAACTCCAGAGGACCAAGACAACTTCGGTGAGAGTGTGTCTTCTATATATGACATGAAAGTTGCATCCATTAAATCTCAACAATACAGTTGCCTAAACAACCTGAATAACAATACCAGGTGACATGCCAATGTGGATGAACAAATCTCAGAAGGCCCTACCTTCAGATGAAGGTCTACAGCAATTAATGATGACTGAGAGAGGAAGGAAGTCTGCCCCGGAGATTAGCCCCCTAATCAGTTCCCAGTACCAAATAATCATCCCTAAGATCATATAAGTTGAGCTATATTAAGTGGACTCAGTGAATGGCATTTATATATTTGTTCATATACATATAGTGATATTAAAGAAAAAGAGGTGTGAATTTGAGAGAGAGTAGGAGGTGTGGAAAGAACTGGAAGGAGGGGGACAGGGGAAATGGTGCAAATACACTACACATATACAAAATCTTTTAAGATGACACACACCCAAAATATCCATCCAATCTTCATTCATTTCTCCCAAGTATGTTCTTGCCTGGTGTGCATTTCTTAGGAGATACAGCTGGAGAGACAAAACCCAATGTGCAAATTCTGGAATTGGGCACATGCATCCATGTATTGAGCATCCTTATAAGAATGTGTGTGTGTGTGTGTATGCGCACGCACACACATGTGTTGGGAGGAGAAGAATTCTTTTCACCATGCTTCAGGGACCTACCAGGATGGTAGAATACAGCCAGAGACAAAGGGACATTTTGGCCTTCTCAGCAGGTCCTTTAGTTCCTTCTTTAGGAATCATTGAGGTGGTTATCCTTCCCCACTGTGCTTCTGTGCATTTTGCAAAGCTGAGGAGGCTGCCTGAATCCTGGGAGAAACTCAGCAATCTCAAAGCTAACAAGTCGAAGACCTGGACGCTCTGGCATTGCCTACCCCCATATTGTCTGTCTCCTTCCCATGAGCCCCTGAGTGCCTACTTGAGTGATTCTTGCATCAGAGGAGCATCTGTGTACCCCACCTGCTACAACAACCAATTGGAAGTACCAGAAGATTATGACTTCCTGGAGCAACCTTTACTGTGTGAGGGGGCTGCCAGAGTCATAGGCATCACACAGTCCTGAGGTGGCAAACGCAAGGATTTTAAGTACTGACATCCATCTTTGCACCAGAGAGGTAACAGGTAAGGAACTCTGGGCTACCTACCTTTGAGTTTAAGGAAGCCCTTTCTCTTTCCTCCATGGCTTAGTGGTATCAAATATGCTGAACAGAATCAAAATAAAGGAATAAGATGCATCAAAATGCATGTGCCTTATTTAAATAATTGAATACTGACTACAAATGAGCGAAATAACATAACTCCCTATGACTCTGGGCTTCTCATCGGAGACTCTCAAATCCCAGAACAAACTTTAATTAGCCCAGGATCGGTATTCCTTTGGGTTTTAGGTAAATCTTGTTTTCTTCATTTATATGATGAGATGTGCAGTATTTGACTGGCATGGCCAAGGGCAAACATCATGCAAATATATGTAAATATACATAAATCATGTATATCTGACCACAAATCCATTATTTCAAAGAATCATCTAAGATGAATGATTTTTAACCAATGTGGCCATGAGTGTGTGTATGTGTGTCCATGCACGCACACATGTATACATGTTCTTCTGATGTGGGTACAAGGTGATTGAGCATCACCTTGAACTTGGAGGCAAGGCCTAGAACTCTGTGAGTAGGGCAGGCCGGCCGGCCAGAGAGCTTCAGGGATTTATTTATGTCTGCCTCCCAGGGCTGGGATTACATGTACCACCGCATCCATCTTGTTTCTTTGAGTTCTGGGGATAGAGCTTACTCATATACCCATGTTTGCACAGCAGGTGTTTGACCTGCTGAGCTATTTTCTAGGCCATGAACTTGTCTTGACAGAAGAACATGAGAGCTTTTTCCGAAGAGATCTCACTTAATGATTGAGATCTAAATTCCTCATTCACAAAGGTTGAGCTTTGGGCATTAATTTCAAATTTGACTAGCCAAAAATGAAAAACATAAATAAAAAGCAATATTTAGAAAATTATTGTCATTAAGGTGGAAGAAATACAATTGTTAGCAATAAGTCAAAGAGTCTGCCATCTTGTAATCTGCGTGACAGCTGCCATGTTCACCAAGCGGGGCTGGAATTTCATCTAAGTGCACTGGGCAGGGCCTGGGTCAGCATCTACTTTGAAAATAGATGCTGTGTGCTCACACCAGTGTATCAAGATAACACAGCAGCTTCATTATTTCTACTTACGAGCCAATAAATTGTCCAATTCTGACAGCTAGAAGCCTAGTGTGTAGTTGCCATAAAGCCAAAATCTATAACATCAAGAGATACCGAGACATATGTTGGAATGAAAAATCTACAGCTTGTGTGGATTTCAAGTTGAAAAATCAAATTCAAGAGCCTCAATGCTTTTTCCCTACTTAAAAAGCACAAAACATTTTTTTTTTCTATTTGAACGATGTCTCTGTTAATTATGAATACACAAAACCACACACTGAACCAGAGGACACTCAGAAGTCCAAGTGAATCGACGGTGAGAGCTTCCATTTATTTCTCCCTTATTACAAGGAGGGGTGAGTAATGTTAGGGACAGTGAAGTGTTTGCCCTGATGGTGTCCCCTCCACAAGCCACCTCCAAGAGCTAATGAGCTTGCACAGAAAACTGCTGGGAGCATCTTGATATTAGGGTTAAAAGCCCATCTTATGGTAAATTACGCTACACTCTAATTTGGCAAGAGTAAATGATTTGTAGTTCAAGTGGGGATTTGGTGCCAAGTTCCTAATTTGGGCTTCAGAAAATATTTCAAGACCAACTTTCATTAACATCAGTTTACAAATGAATTATGTATAAGCAACTGAACTGAACAACAGCAAAGTATCATGCATTGGGCTTTGCTTTTGTCACTGTCTAGATTCATTTCTTTATAAATACAATGGTAAATGTTCCACACTTTTCAATACAATGAAAACACAGAAAAGGGGTATAAAATTGAATTATCATATATATATATGATATATATATCAAATATATATATATATATATCATATATATATATATATATATATATGATATATATATATTTCGCTGTTCTAAGTGGACTTGTTGGGTTTGAATAGTCCTAAAATTTAGTGTTCACTGAGGATTCTGGTAGTAGATAACCTGGCTTGGAATCCCACGAAGTCCTAAAAAGATCCTCATCTTTGATTGAACCACTTCAGCTGTCTAGCCCTAACCTTTTTTTTTTTTAATCTGAAAAATGAAAATTAAGACTGTGCTTAACCATGGCAGTTATGGCTACTATAAAGGTGATCGTCATAAACACTCAGTATGCATACTTAGCCCAGAGCCTAAAATACATACTTAGCCTAGTACCCAGCATGTACACTTAGCCCAGTATCTAGCACATACAAACGGCCCATAAATTCTGGGTAGTATGCTGCATCTCATGACAGTGATGATGACAAGGAAGACTGATAGAGGGATGACGGGAAGTGTCTCCTGAACACTTGTCTGTTACATGCCTTCAAATAATCTAAAGAACGCACCAAAATCAAATAAACACCATTAGAATCAATTGAATGATAAACACGTCCTTCTCATGGTCTTTTGGGCTATTGCAGCCCACTACACGAGAGACACCCCTGTAGCTGTCTGTGAGGTGGAAGATATTGAAGTCAAATACAGTCATCCTTGGGCCTATGGGAAGGAAACCTTTATGGGTAATCCAAGTAGAAAGAGCCAGTGCAGGTTCCAGGAAGCTAGGGTCTTTGCTCATTGTGTTTATCACTTTTGCAAACATCAGACTCCAAATTGCCCCTCAAGAGTCATGCTAGCAAGCTACAGAAGCACTGGGCGAGCTATGGTCAATGTCTCTCTTCCAGAGGAAACCCACAACTAAAATAAAGCCTGAAGCAAGCACAGAAGCCTCCTTAAATGCTGAGCACTCTTTGCTCAGCTGTGGATGTAGCTCTTAGACGCTGGCAACCCTGGAATTTTTCCTCACACCCCCAGGCCCCACCAGGAATCTTCCTGATTCCAACCTGGGGCACACTAGGGAATTACAGAGAGGCAGAGAGTGGAGTGTGTGTCTATGTCTATTTTATGCTTCTTCATTTAGCTCCCTTGCCATGGCCCAGTTGGGGTGGGATGTGGTGACCCTGCTGGAACCTTGCCAGGGTCCTCTCTGTGAACTTGGAATCATCTTAATCAAGTACAGACCCCTGTCTAGCTGAAGTACGTTTCCCAGTATAGCTCAGCCAGTTTCCCAAACCCACTGCTGGCCCCTGTCCTCAGGCTTGACTGGGCACTTAAGTATGGCAACTCCCCAGCACCCATAGACATTTGTGCAACTAAACCCCATTCTACAGTGGAACTGCAACTTCCCCAGCCCCTGATATGAAGGATGGCTTTCTAACTGCACTTACAACTCACATTAAAACATTCCTGCAGCCTCTGATCTCCATCCCTATGCAGTGGCAGGTGGGGAGTGATAACTGGAATCTTCACCCATTTCAGAAAACCTCATGCAGAAAGCTGAGCCTCACATTTCAGAAAGCGTTCCCAGGAAACAGGGAAAGCTTTCGTGGGCACATGAATATTTTAAGTAGTGTGGGAAGGGGTCTGAAATCAGACAATCCTGAGCCCTAATACTAGCTTATAGACTGCACTGTTCCTGCGAACAAGCTTAACTGCTTGATGTATTTGCTTTCCAGAGCTGAAAACAGGGGGGATGCAACCCAATGCCAGGGAGATGGTTCCCATTAGTGAGGTGGTATTAAGTGGAAGAAGGTACATTCAGTAAGAGCCACTTTCATGGCTCCACTTAAAACCCAGACCTGCAGAATACTGGGCCTGCGGTGTAATCACCAGAGAAGAGACAGTTGTCTCAGCTCACAGCTACAGGGGAGAGGAGGCGTCTCCTTACTGTGTGACAGCTGAATGTTATCTTAGTCTGAACATTCATAAAAACAAAACAGACTTAAGGCCAGCCAGCAGTGAGGACACACAGCCGCAGTCTGCTGAGGAGGCTATAGTTGTTTCAGCTGTAAAGAAATCCCATGATGGGGTTAAAAAGTATGTGTGTGTGCATGCACTCACATGCATCTAGACCTAGGCATGACATGCACATATTACATATAAATATAGTCATGCATATGCAAATGCATACACACATATGCGATACACATGCACACATACACACATTCAATATATGCTCACAAATACAAATATAAACAAAAAGATGTATGTGTATACATACAAACATTTGCATGCATGCACATACACACATAAATACATACATGGATGCATAAATATACACAGACACACACGTACACACAAATAAATATACTCTCACAAATACACACATGCACGCACACACAGACTATGGACGTGTGACTCTGTGCCCTTACAAATTTACCAGTGGGTTCTCACACAAATGGCAGGTATGTCTTTAATGCTGAATCGAATCATTCTATATGCCTAAGCTTAAATATTTTACCTTAACATGAAGGTAGCAAGCAACTCTTTGGGTGGGTAGGGGGCCTGCTTTTAGGTCCTAGATGAACACCAGTGTTGATGTGAGGTGGTGAGCCGGTCTCATTTCTTAAGATCATTTAGATACGTTGATAGACCTGTTCAGATCCATTCAGATCATTGCCTGAGTGATGTGACAAGAATTTTCCAGAATCTTGAGTTAGGTGTTAGGTTATTAATATCTGCCCTTGAACTGCTTTAAGGTCTGGTGGCAGCAGAGCCTGCTCATTTTAGGGATTTGTGCTAATGGCACATAAGGGGCAATGGTCTTCCTGTGGCCACTGATGTCCTTGCTCTGCATTATTCTTTAACCACCGTTGCCCTGTTGAGCTTTGTACACATGAGACTGCAAACCCTGGGTTCTCTTAAATCACTGTGGTGGTAAGCAGTGGATGGCATCACCATTCTTTCTCACCTCATGGAAAAGCTACCACACATTATTCCACTAGGGAAGTGGGTGTTTATCTCATCTGTACTTCGCTCAGCTTTCAACCCAAAATTCAAAACAGTAAACAATAACTCCTGTCAAGTATGTATTGTCAGATGGTTCAGGTCTATCACACCCTCATTCTATAAAAGGAAGGGCTGATGACATCCTGTACCCAATGACCACCTAGTCTTGGTGAAAAGGCAAAAATCCACACTCAGCCTTGCAGGGCAGATGGTCCACAGCACACTCAGACAAAGCCATGACAAAAACCTGACATGTTTTTGTTACCCATGTAGTGTGGTTGCCATACACTCTAGCATTCCTCCAACTCCTTTCTGCTTCTGGGATCACCCTCAGTCTCATAATAGCTATGCAAGTGACCTAATATTTGTCACAAAGCAGGAAAAAGATGCATACAGCCTCTAGAACCCAAAGTCAGTTGTCAAGCATTCAGAGCTCAAGTTCAGAATGCTTAGTAGCCCAAGTCGTCCTGAGTGGTCCTAGAAATCAAAGGGGAGAAAGAGAATCTCTGAGAATGGTTAACACAGGGAAATGTGCTTTGGAATGAGCACTCCACTGGGAAGAGGACTTACCACCCCTCCTAAACACACACACAGAGTAAGAGCATAACTCCCAGAGTGTGTGGCCTGGAATAGAAATTTCTATCTGGTTCTCTATGAAATAATGTATGGATTATTCAGGGGTGCCCATTGGGGTGTTGCCTCAAGTGATCCTAAAATTAAGAGCTGAGAGTGCTGAGCATAGTAGAATAGACTTAATAATCTCAGCATCTGGTGGTGGTGGTGGTGCTGAGGCAAAAGGATTAGTACAAGTTTGGATCCAGCCTCGTCTGTATAGCAAGGTCCTTTCTCAAAACCAAAAACAAAGAAAGAGCTAACAGGAAGTGAAGTTGACTGAACATACTCCCTCCTCCGGGGCCACAGGGGGCAGCAGGAACTACAGTGGTAATGAACTCTGCTTCTCTCCAACTGAGTGCACCTGACTTTTCTTACATTAGCTGAATTGTGCTTGGGCCTGCTGCTCCCTTCCTGGAATGTGGTCTTCCTCTGTGAGAAGAAGGCATGTTTGCTTCATTCTCAGGGAGACTAAGAGAAACAGACAAGAATATGGTAACACACCAGACAGACGAAGCCACCGTGAAACTATTCACAACAAGAGAGCAAGGCTGTATGCATCTTTTTCAACATTCTGCATCCCAGTGCCCAAAAGCATTTTTGGAAACTGAGTCAAACCCAGAGAAATGGCCCAGCTGGTAAAGTCATTTGCTGTCAAGCTTGGAGAACCTGGGTTCCAGCCCCAGGACCCACCTGATAGAAGGAAAGAAGTAACTCCTTAGCGCTGTCCTTTGAGCAACATATGCACACAGTGGCAAGTGTGCATGTGCACACACATACATAGAAACATGCATGCCTGCACAATACACACACACACATACTCTCTCTCTCTCTCTCTCTCTATATATATATATATATATATATATATTAATAATAATAGTAAGTTTAAATATTAAAAAAACATTCATTCATGCCTAGACCTGTTGCTAACTACTGGACCTAGCCTGATGTTGTCCTCTCTGGCTACAAAAAGATGTGAGCCAGATGGATAGGCATTGTAACTGGACCCCAAAAGGCCACCAAGGAAGGATAGAGGCTGTGCTTCTTCACTCTGAGACTACCCATTGCTTCTCCGTTGGGTGGGGAGGCAGGAAGCTCTGGTGTAGATGAGACACTACAGAGTATTCTGTGGCTCTGTTTTAAATCCCAGATCTTGGAAACAGATTGCCTTCGTGTCAATGAAGATAAGAGGAGTGAGTTCACATGTTCCACGAGAGAGGATGCAGGCAGAATGATCAACTTGGAAGAAACTAAAGTTGGAAAATTGGTTTAAATTATTCTACAACTTTAAAATATCATAACTGCTTCAGAGTTCTGAAACAGGAAGGCTAAAAGGGTTTTGTGTTTACAGGGTGTTTGCAAAGATGTGACAATACCACTATTCAGCTCAGTCAAAGAGAATTTGAGCATCAGAGACAATACAACTGCATTCCAGCTCCAGAGTATTTTCTGAATGAACCAAATATACAGTGTGTGGCCTGGGCTAGTCTTTGCAGCCACTTCTGGAAGGATCATCAGGCCCCTGGGGAGCTTACCTCTGGAGAGAAGCCATTGAAAAGATCCCCAATCAACTCCTAGTTTTCCCCAGGGGAGAGGGAAAAAAAGAACTATTCAGAAATTCAAATATTTTAAAATTGTGTTTTTTTCCCCTAGTACACCGTGCAGTTGTTTGTTTGTTTGTTCCTTTACAAAGCTGGTGAGTGCGAGGAGGGAGGGCTTTTGTTGTCATTGTTTATCCCCCTTTCCTGACTGGCTTTTCTTCCAAGGGGCTTCTATGGGGTAATTGCATTGCAACCCTGCAAAGCCTGAGCCACTCAACCCTGCAAAAGCTGTGACTTAAGGCCACTCACTGCTGCCTCAGGCTGCCTGCCCTTTACATTTCTGACTTCAAGGGGAAACTAGGGGTGCCCATCTTCCAGCCTAAATGGCTGCCCAAAGAAGCCACTAGGTCTTCTAGTCTCTATCCCTCACAGGCCTTTCAGGACATTGAGAAGGGGTTTGGGAGTGGCCCTGTTGATGCCAAGCATCCTCAGCGGTGCAGTCATTTACACAACAGACAGGAAGGAAGAGGCTTGCAGAATAAAATGAGTGATGCCAGGGCCAGGGTTTTCTCTGTTACTATATTGGGTATAAAAATACTTTGAGGGGTTTGACTTTTAAATGATGTGGCCTAGCAGGGGTTCACTGAGCACAGGCAGACTGACACGGAAATAAGCATATTCATTCAGGAGAATGGCCTTTGCAACTTGAGGTACCAAACTCAATTGGATAATGAAACGCTGAGAACTCCATGGGGTGTTTTTTCACCTCTATAAAGAACATTCAATTAAATTCTTTCTCATTTGGACAGGAGGAGTGGAAGAGGTTCCCCCCTCCCTTTTCTATACAAAGTATCTTCTTGGCTCTTGGCCCATTTTTTCTCCTTCTTTTTGTTGCCTTTCTACTCCCCATCATAGAGCACAGTGTCTGCACACCCTGCCTCTTCACAGGTTGATGGAAATTCCCCATGTTGCTCCTGGAGATGCTCATTACCGATAAGCTGTACAATGGCTTTGCTGGGTGATGCATCACAGTGATGCTTCCAGAAGCTTCTGAAGCCTCCATTTCATGGGCCACTTGCTTGGATGATTCTAAAATGCCTTAATGCTGTGAAGGTTGCATTTAACGTAGCCATCTGTGAATAACTCCATCAGGGCACACTGAAATCCAAAGTCAGAATGCCATCCTGCCCCATCTGGATCATAAAGAGAGAGATTTCCTAGCTTAGGGGTTCAATACTGGGGTCCTTCCAAGTACATGGGAACTTGGTAAAGCCTGATGAATGCTGCATTTTGTTTGTGAACTTCCTACAGACATGTTAGGAATTATGTCACATGACCTATGTATAGTCAGGCTGGGATACAAGAAACAGACGAAAGGCTCCTGAAGACAAGGCCATATATTTATTTATTATTTATACTGTTTTAATATTGGAAGACTGAGGGTGAAGGCCAGGACCTTGCATACACTAGGTAAGTGGTCCACCACTGAGCTACCTCCCCAGCCCAAGAACGCATATTTAATTCGGTTCAGTTCACCTGGATTGAGGTACTGCTTCTAACTAGGCTTTGACTTTGGGTTGAAGATATGCTGATATACACAATAGGACATCTATCCAGAATAAAGCTTAAGGTGAATACAGCTTAAGTCCCACAGGCTACAGGAGCCCCAGGATAGCTAAGAATAGGCCAAGACAAAATCACAAATGTGCTTAAAACATTACCATTATGAGATATTTTTATAAGATTAAAACGTTTTTCAATTGTACAGTCTGCAAGTGTGAACTCTGCAAATGGCAATGTTATGCCATAATGTCAAAAGGTTAGATGTGCCTGGGAGTGGGGGTGGGGTTTATAGTCAGAGCAGGAACTTAGACTGGAGTTAGAGACTCATGAGGAACATGTAAACAGTTTTTAGGAAGTCTGTACAGAAAGCTAACGGTGCCTCTGGATAATAGACCAATGTATGTTTTTATTTCTGTATCAGATTCAAAGAGAGCTCTACCACCCCCACCTCCATTATAACACTATCTGTTAGGCTGGTATCTTTATTCATGGTCTAGTCCCTAGCACATGAGAATAGGTGTTGAGTGAATGAATGGTGAATGGCCCTTTGAAAAATGACAACTTCCATGCTAGGAGGCAGACAGACCAGCCCAGGGAGCAGGAGCTGTGTGATACCAGGACAAAGAGATGTTGCAATCAGAAGCAACAATAAACTGAGACCAGGAAACTAGGGAAGGTTCCAAGCTGGACAGATCTTGTGAGGAGAGGGTCATATTTTATTGGCTAGAAGCTCAGCACTGATCCTACCTCCAAACAAAAGAGTTATAGGGGGCACAGCCTTAAAACATAGGAATGCAGGAGTCGTGACAGCCAGCCCTGTTGTGAGCAGACACCATTCTCTCTTCATGCTTATTGAGCCAAAGAGGTTTTATATGACTGTTAATATGTCCAAAAGCCCTATTCAAGAAATATTGATCTAAAGGATTCTGGAAGGCCAGGCGTGTGTGTGTGTGTGTGTGTGTGTGTGTGTGTGTGTGTGTGTGTGTGTGTGTTGTTGTTGTTGTTGTTGTTGTTGTTGTTGTTGTTATTGTTGTTGTTGTTGTTTGACTCTAGTGGGCAGATATCCCACCAATTCCAGAACTGCTGAGACAGTAAGCAGTCTTCCTTACCTAGTGAACAAAAGGTAATGGAGATTTTTCCACACAGAGAATGGCACAGACTATCAGGGAAGTCCCTTGACTGCCTCCCTCCTTAGGAGCAAGCCCAAGACAGTTGCTCATAGAGGAGGAACAGAACTTTGCATGGGGCTTCTTCAGAGCTTTCAGTCAGGAACATAGGATACAAAGACTGACAAAATCTGAAGACTATCTAGAAATTCATAGGACAGGAAGAAGCCACTCAGACCCCTCAGCACTTTTCAAAACACCAAAAGCCCTAATCTTAAAATAGCAAATATTTACATTTTAAAGAATTAAATCTTAAATATTAAATTTAAAAATAAAGTATTTGATGTTTCCTTCATGACAAAAATAATTACCAAAACAAAAAGCAAAACAAAGGAACAAAAACCAAGTAGACTCGTATTAATAGAATTAGGTGTGTCCTGCCCATCAGACTACCCAGTCATCCTCATCAGTAAATTCCCTAGAATGTTATCTGAAAATCTTTCTTGCTCTCCCTCAATAAAAGTTGGAAGAAAACTAGCCCCTGGGAGATGAAATGTCCTTTCACTGACACACCAAACCTAAGCCCGTTGCTCTTGGGCCTCCTTGAGATGACCCTGTGTGACAGCATACAACAGCCTCTCTGAGCTTCCTTCTGGTCATGCTAACACCCTCCCTGGATAGGCTTGCAATTGCTGTCATTGACTCCCAGCTCAGGGACTCAGACAAAATTAGCTCTTTGTGTAATTAACCAGGGGAACACTTAGAGTTTGTGACATCTCTAATTTCTCTGAGCAATTCAACCACACAGAAATGGAATGACCACCAGCTGTCTCCGGAGCCCTCAGGGTACCTTGAGGGTCTGGTGGGAAGTGAACTTCTGAGAGAAATGGGAGGAAGCCAAGCACAGGGCTGGGCAAGAGTGGTTATATCACTTTCGAGTCTAACTCAGCGCCTTGGCTCTCAGAATAGCCAGAAACAAGCAATACTGTGAAAGAAAATTCCTTTAGAACCTAGAGGAGAGCTCAAAAAGGAAATGTACAATTGAGAAGCAGCCTGGTGGGAACTTGACCTGGAAGTTCGCCTCTACCTGGGCCCAAACCTTGTCTGTGTTCTCTCCAGAATCCGCCTACAAAAGTCGATCCAAAGGCTTAATGAGCCAAAAGGCATTTAGAGTCTCACATGTGAATTATGCTACGGATTCCTGCTTCTTTAATTGGATGCAAATAACATCACCTGGGCTTCACATCCCAGGATCCGTCCGGCTTTTTGTCACAAGGCACTTTAATGTACCCCATTCGGAAAAGCCTGGCAGGAGAGGAAGACATTAGCTGTGAGATGTGCAGGCTTGTGCCAAATTTGCGAACACTGGCAGCTAGACCTATAGATAGAATGAGGGGTAATTTCATGCAAATTCTCCCTGCTATTCCTTGAGTTCCAAGATTAGAGATGTCAGAAATGTAAGTGTGCTATTGCTTAATAACACAAAGAGCTCATTCAGGCTGATTCACTAAGCTGGGCCTTGAGATGGGAGGTGGTGAAGGCATGGAGGGAAGTTCCAGTGAGGCTGGAGGGTGCTGCTATGTACAGAGATCCTGGTTCCTTGTTGGGAAGTGGTGCAACTGAGCCACATCCAGGAAGTCTCTAGAAGGCTTGTGTGGTTCTGGCGTTTTGTGGTGCAGACAGATGTTTGACAGTAATGAGCTTGTGGGCTCTGGGATGAACCATCACTTCGGGGTTGGGATGAATCCCAGAGGACATGTACAGAGGACACAGACACACCTGACCTGTTTGGGGGGCTGAGTTTTCTCAGACACATTCTTTTACTTCCTCCATGTTTCCTAATGGTTTTGTGGGCACAGGCTTCTCCATACTCATAAGCTGGTTCTTATTAGGTCATTTTCTCTAGAAGCATCCTAAATGATCACTGGAACAGAAAGTTTCTCAAAGGGGATTTTAAAATCCTACAAGTCACACGAAATAATGACATTCTTCAGGTGACACCTTTGCCTACTCACAGGACTGGCACAGGATTCCATGTGAGTCCCTGGCACTTCTGATTCTGATGTTCGGGTAACCCTGAAATACCCATGGTTGGCCTTGAGATTACAAACCACACACTATCCCTCCATCCCTTGCTCTGTCTTTACTGGCTCACACTGTCATCCCTAACTTTCCTAGAAGAGGAAGAAATGTCGTCAATTAGGAACACACAAGCAGTTTCACAGATTATCAGATTTCCGGGAGAAAATGAATCTCAATCTAAACAGCAGATGCCTTCAATCAAGGTGACTTCCTGTGTACCGACATGGGAGCAGGCCCTGACTTCCACCACTGGCTGTGAGGCCCCAAGGAAACCCCGGAGTGTCCCTGGCCTGCTTGGCTCTCTTTTACTCATTTAGGACAATAAATGTTCAACCTATTTCTTAGGTTAAGTACAGGGATTGATCTGAAGGATGTTTATGCCTGTCACACAATAAGTGAAAAATAAATCATATTTACCAATAAAGCAGAATCACCTGTAAAACAAGTACTTAGAACATATCTATTGTTGTAGTTGTTGTTGTTGTTGTTGTTGTTGCTATTGTTGTTGTTGGCCCTCTGCAGTGGTAACTTCTTTCAGATAATGTAATGTGGTAAAAAATGGGACATTTGTTCAGACTCCGGAACATACACTGTGATGTTTCATCTGTTTTGAGTTGCATTTTATTTTGTTTTGACATTTTGATAGGTACCAATAGATTGGACACATCTGCCTATATACACAGACAAAATGAAGAAGTAGAACTAGTCATTTAAAAAAGCACAGAGCCTATTCCCAGGAGGATTCCACAGTCAGGCATTCACCTGGCCCAGCCAGAGACCAGTTCAAAGAGAGCACAGCCTTGGTAACAGATGATGGGGCCCATTTTATGATGTAAGACAAAAGGGCATTTGTTTGTTGGTTTGCTTGTTTTTAAAGTTATTTGTTTTATTTCATGGGCCTGTCTGTTCTAAGGAAGCATCACCACAGGGCACTAGGAATCCTCACATAGGCCCTGCCCTGCTGATTGACTCACAAGTGGGGGTTTGGCAGCTCAGTATTTATGGCCCCTGCCCACCCCCTCTTAAGAATTTTGAGATGCACAGATGTGTTCCAGGCAAGCCCAGGCAAAGGCATTCTCAACAGCAATTTTATATATTTTCAACCAGGTATGTCAATTTGGTCCTACGTATCATAAAATGCTTATCATGTTTTTTGAGATTAAAAAAAAAAAACAAAAAACACCAAACCAACAGGTGGGTGTGGTACTGAACACTCGTAAACCTAGAAGCCAGGGGGTGAGATAGATGGGACCTTGATTTAAGGCTGGCCTGGACTAAACAGAGTCTTGGTCTCAGACAGACACCACAAATACCCATCCCTTCATTTCTCTTCAGCTACTACAATAACAACCCTTGGACTCTTAGTTTTCTTTAAGGAAGGGAAGAAATTGTCCTCAATTAGGAATCCATGGATGGTTTTACTGATTTTCAAATTTGTAGAATAGAATGCAAGATTATGAACAGACAAATCTTAACCAATGTGGTATATATCATTGAAATGAAGAACGTGATTAATTAGTCATTTACTTTGGGTGATTTATCTTGTACCTCTTCCCACTGAGGTTAGAACTGCCTGCTGTGGACATCAGGTGTATAGTTCCATCATGCATACTAATCAGGGTCCATGGAAGTGGGGGCTGGAGGGAAGCTGAGTTCCATGGAACCCTATCTTAAAGTGCCAGATTGTATTAAACAGGCCTGGAGTCAAGAAAGCATCAGACCCAGAAAGGAAACATCTCTCTCTCTCTCAAGCTTCAGATTTAAGGCTGGAGTGCCATTTTGACCTCATCTCAATAAGAGGCACAGTTCTTCCTTCTCCCTACTTTCCCATTGTCCCTTGCAAGCCCCTAGTCAGTCCCCTTCTCTACCCTGCATGTCTGATGTACCCTCCATACAGTGGCTTTATGAAGTAGAAGAGACTTTTGCCAAGCATAGCTGACCTTGTGGTGTTCTTTCTTAAATTCCTAAGTGGCCAGTGGCTCTTTTCTGTTAGTGGATACCCTGGCACAGTCTCATTTAGGGCAGCTCTCCTGCCTCTTTACAAGGTTCTGTGGCTTAGCCATGTATGGCCCCAACACCATCACTTGAAGATCTAATGTTCAGACTTCTTCTCTTCCCAGGGACCTCCTGCTTGCAGGTCTTACCCATATGTCTCCATCTTGAACATGGCTTCTATCCAGAAGCTTTTTCTGCTTCCCCTTGCCCTAGAGACAGTTAGGAACTCCAAGGATGTCCTGTCATCTCCACTAGGGCAAGCACCAAAATTGTAATTAATTTTACAGTTAGTCATTAACAATATTCTTTTTCCTGGACTTTAACTGTAGAAAGAAGGACAATGGATGTGCTATAAATAGCTGCATCCTCAATCCTGGAACAACGAAATGTGCACCGAAGACCCTCCATAAGCAAGGGACTTAGAATAAGTGATTGATACAACATGAAAGTAGAGTGTAGAGAAGACCAACAGCTACTGCCTAGACCATTGCTTCTCCTTCCTGGGCACACAACTGGACTACATTTCCCAAAAGCCCTCACAGGCAGGAGTTAGCATGTGACCAAGGGAAAGGGAATACATGGGCCATATGCAGACAGAGACCACATAAATCTGTGGTACATGCACCTTCGTTGCATTTCTGCTTCCTGACTAACCAGAAGGAAGCCATCCTGGGTCACTTTGAAAGCCAATTGTTGGAGCCATCCAGCAGCCTGGTTTTCTGAATGACTTTTAGAAGGAAACATATGGGCTTGATTCTGCTGTCCAGAACTCTTGCATGGGCAGGACATAAACTTCTGTTAAACTACTGAAACTCTGGGGGCCTTTTTATTGCTGGGATTTGACCTCTCAGAGCTAATACATTAGAATTCTAATCAACTATTGGTGATGACAGAAAATGGGTGTGTCTTCCCCAACATACCCCCTCATATCCCACAAACATCTAGAATTTCCTATGGGTTTCTGTCAGAAGACATTAGTATATCTTCCTTTTTTAACTCTCCATTTGTTTCTTTCCTTCACCAGCTCAAGGAGAAAACATGAATATAGTGTGTAAAAAAGATCACTATTGCTCTCCAAAACCAGTGCCCCCACCACACACACACACACCCTTCCTGGGCACATAACTGAACTACATTTCCCAAAAGCCCTCATGGACAGGTATGATCATGTGATCAAGGGATGGCATAGTTATAGGCCACTTGCAAGCAGGCACAGAGCCCGAGACCTTGAGTTGCTTTGTGAGTCATCTATGACTACCCCTTAGAGTCCTCCCTTGTCTTCTTTATGTTGGGTCAGGCAGCACAAAGTCCTGGTATTAAAGAGCCTCTGGGTTGACAGGGAAGGTCTCCCGAGGCAATGTGAGGAGGACAGGGAGTCTCACCAAGCAAGCACTTCCATTTAGTTCAGCTCCAAGAGAGAGAAAAAAAACCTGTGAGGGGGAAAATGTCTGCTGACTTTTCAATAGGTAAAAGTTCTTTATCTTTGGGGGTTTTATCCGGTAGTTTTAGGACTGGGCCATGTCCTAGAGACCGCCTCTCTGTGCTCTCATGGTCTGATCTCTTTATTTCAAGCTGTGAGGAAGTCGCCAGACTCACTCCACAATGCCAGCTTCCCTGAGTGAGTTGATTGATGACTTATGTCTCCCCTTACCACCCTCACTGAGCCTAATCAGTCAGCCGGCTGGAGCTGCAAGGCCATGAGTCTGCTGCCACCCCATCCTTATCCCTAGAGGACACCTGCTCACAGAGCTGGATGCCTTTGGCCCTAAAGGGGCAGCCCAGAACATGCTCTGGCTCTGAGGCATTCCCTCGTGTTCCGGAAGCCTACCCCTAAGGCAGGAAATGTGCTTGGATGCCAACTCTGTGGTATTGTTAGAGAACATTTTCTCTCATTGAGCCACACCTGTTGTCAACAAGCTCTTGTTTCCACTCTGTTTAATCTCTGTAGAGGGAGGAGACTGTGTGGGTCTCCCGGCAATTTTTTTTTTTTGGCAGTGTTGGGCTCATAGCACCTGGGAAAGCTACAAAGTCTTGTTCTTGTTTGGGAGGTGGAGTTGCCCCCAGTAACAGCTGCTGTGTTTCAATAGAGACCCAGATGCTTCTGGGAAAGGTTTTGAGCAGACTGCAGTGCAGAACTGATAGCCAGGAACATGGGTTCAGAAAGCAGTTTGTTCCTGAGGGTCTCCTGCAGACACCAGCAGCAGGAGGCAGGCAGCCAGAGGTGGGTTGAATGAAGTTCATGCTAGGGGTAGAACTGCTTCCTGATCCAGGGTATTACTGTGCATAGATAAAGGAAGTGCCTACCCTGACTGAATCTACATTGTCTTAACTTGTCCCCTAAGACACCCTGAGCTACCTATCATTCGTTTTTGTGCTCACCTGTGTGTTTGGTTATTCTCCATCCTATTTCATTTACTTCATGTAGAACCTACATTATTTGTATAGTTCCCCAAAGCTCTTTTTCATCTGCCTAGAATCCTAGTAGTCCCCAGTATTTTCTGTGATCTCTCCAGTCCATATATAGATAGTTCTCCCAAATAATGAATCTGCTCACTTGTGGGTGCCCAGCTTCTGGGTTCCATATTCTGCTCAGCTTCAGGCTATCATTTTCCCTACTCCCGAGTGGCTACTCCCATACCAACTACACTCAATGTCAGAGTTCAGCACATGCGTTCTGCCTGATCACAGGGAGGTCTCCTGGCTCTGCATTTCACAGCTACTCTGCATTATGTGTACACTCACAATCAGCACTCTGCACTGGGTTCCCGTTTGCCTGTGTCTTCTGTATTAGACCATAGCCCTGAAGCAGTATGACTATGACTGTGTTTCTTTGTCACCCAGGTCTAAAGTGTGGCCAATTTGTATGAAAGGTGGATGGTCTCCTGAATGGATTGGTAGAGGAATGGATATAAGAATAGTTGAGTGGAAGCACTGACAAGCAGGTGAATAAGTGAGTTAATGAATGGCTGGATGGATAGACTGGTGGATAGAAGATAGATGGATAGATAGATAGATAGATGATAAAAGACAGAGATGGATGGACTGACAGATACAAAGGTGGGATACTGTGTGAATTAATGAGTGAGTGGGATGGGTGGGCAGGTGGATGGAAGGATGGATGATCAGTGGGTATGTGGGATGTGGATAGATAGGAGGATGAATACGTAGATGAATGGACATATTAATGGAAGGGTAGATGTGTCGTGGGTGCATAGGTAGCTTTATGATTGGATAACAACCTCAACTGTCAGGGCAATAAAGTAGGTGGCAACCATGAAGATTATGTCCATTAAGATAACATCTAGGCCTGACAAGATGGATCAGTGTGGGTAAAGGGAGGGACTTGAGCCAAGTCTGAGGACCTGAGTTTGTTCCCTGAAACTCACATGGTGAAAGAAGAGAATCAACTTCTGCACATGTCTGTTGTCCTATGATCTTCATACGAGTGCTGTGGCACACACACACACACACACACACACACACACACACACACACACACACGCACATAGCTACAGTCACATAGGCAGGTACACACACACACACACACACACACAGAGAGAGAGAGAGAGAGAGAGAGAGAGAGAGAGAGAGAGAGAGAGAGAGAGAGCCCAAATAAGTACATGTAAAAAAAAGATGAAAAAGAATTTGCTAACCCCTTTGGTAAGTCTATAAACCCTGAGCTACCAGCAAGTCAGTTGGTGGTTAGGACTCATGTAGCTTACACCCCAACACAAGAGGAGTCAGGGGGTGCTGTGATTCAGGCTCCAGGCTAATAGGTGCAATGTCTCCAAGTGGACAACTACCAACCTTGCCTTACTCATCCCTGAATACCGCTCCATTATTCTTTATTCTTTAAATTGAACCCAGAGACAAGCTACAGAGGATACACTTAAAATAGAGGAAAATATGGAAGTCAAGTCCAAAGCCACCTGCCCTTCCCAGGAATTCTCACAAAACAGCCCCTTCTGGCAGTGGGAAGGGAGGGCGGAGTCCCCAGGCCTGACCTCATTCCAAGGCCACCACGTTTTCCTCTCTGCAGCCACAGCTGGTCAGATAATAGAGCACTGGCATCAGTCAGCTGCTGTCAACTGTAGGATGGAACATAACCCTTGCTTTTGTGTCGGGTTATTACATTTTTGATTACTCCCAACATGTTATACATGTCTTTGCTTCCTGAAAGATAACAGTAGAACAAAGAACCAGTTGGGGAGAGAATAGCTGTCAGTTTGGCTAAAGTCAGTCCATTTTTAAAATACTGTTATTATTAAAAAATAAACGAGGGCACTAATCATGCCAGTTGTGATTTGACTAAGTTATTTCTGATATAGATTTATTAAACCATGAATTTTTCTCTTGAGCTAAACTAATGACCACTATTAGGTTTGTGTCTCTGTTGTAAATGATCAAAATATTCAGCAGAATATGATGAAAATTATGGATAGTGATAATTACAAAATACAGCATCACCTGGAGTCAATTTACTTATATGTCAACTCTGGTGCAGAGGTAGAGCCACTTGGAGATGTGCAGAAGACAGGTTCCATGGGCGGCTGTCAGTTATCCTTCAGGGACTGTCAAGACTGGATATTTATATTTCTTGCTACCCAGCAGTCATTTCAAGCCTGCTTGCCATCTCCTTTATCAGAGTGCAAGAGAAGGATCATCAAAGACACACACCTTCCCCTCCTAGAAGGCCCTGGTCCTCAAGTGAATTTCTGCAGGTTGGCATAGCTCTCAAATAAACGCTACCAGGGCCACTGGTGGTCTACACTGGGTGGAGTTTCTCTTAAGAATATGGCCCTGGCCTGTCACAACTTCTAATCATTTTTCTTGATACCACATCACAGGTTTCAGCTCCAATGGCACTCCTGCACACCTGAAACTCAGGGTAGTATGGGTTTGCTCTTGGTACCAAAGGGCAGAGGCAGCATCCCCTAAAACTGTGATTTGCAAATGTAGATGCATTTGACTCCTTGGGGACTGGTTGATTTTGCAGGGGGCTCTCAGAAGAGCCTGGGTGGAATAGAATAAGAACTATTATCTTTCCCAATGCCCAATATCCTTCTGCCTTCTGCCACCATCTGGTAAGGAAGAGGTGTGAGGAACACACACACCTACTGACACACTCACATGAATTCACACACACACACACACACACACACACACACACACACACACACACACACACACACGATGCATGCACACCCAGAAGTTCATTCTGATGTACTCAACCGCATCAGGCCAGCTGTGACCATGGACGTCTGCAATGTTCTTTCTGACTTTTATTTGCCTCTTCAGTCCTGACCCTTGGAGTGATCCCATCACTGTTCAATATCTACTCCCAAAGTCTGTCTCCTAATCTATTCCATATCCCTCCTGTCCCAAGAGAAGAAGAAGAATACTGTCTGTGTGACACCATGTCATCACCTCCACTGTCTGAAACTGTGACGTAAGTCACCCGTATGTTTAGATAAAAATTCCTACAGGTCTGTCTCCTGGGTCCTTCATTCCATGAGAGTGGCCTGTCACTTTATGACTGAGTGGCATTAAATATGACCCTCTTCTTGTCTGTGCCTATGTTTTCTTGCCTATAAAATTGGGGAAATAGAACCTACCTTTAAAGAACTGAATTTTCCAAGTGCTTAGCATGTCTACCACATTGAACAATGGCTTCAGACACTGGGAAGGCAGGCATCATTGAGAGCTGAATGCTGCCCCCCAAATGATGAGCTGATGACTTGAATCTCACCTTCTCCCAACCCATTCTAATGCTGGCATCATGATTCGTGTCTCTTTTACAAATTCTGACCATTTTCTTCTCTTTTTAGGACCACAGCCCTTCTATCTGAGTCGGATCGATATACACAACCTCCAGGGCTCACTCCTGATCATTCTCTTCTCAGACTTACATTTGTATTGAAAACTTTACAATCGTAAGAACAAGGCTACTTCAGCTCCTGGGGCTCAGGCAGCTAAGTGTGGACAGAGGTGGTGGTGATGGTGCTGGCCACCTTCTGTCTGCAGTTATTTGGGCTTCAATAGCTTGTGTACATAGTAAACACACTATGGGGTCTGGGGATGTGGCTCAACAGATAAAAAGCATACCATGCAAACATGAGGACCATTTTTGGGATCCCAGAACTTATGCAGAAGCTGGATAGGTGTGGGGACCTCCTGTAATCACAGCACTCAAGAGGCAGAGATGGGAATTCCCAGGGCAAACTGTCTAACTTGATGTCATGGAAGTTTGTTCCTTTGAGAAGATGTGAGCAATATATACCTCTACTTCTCTTGGCAAAACAAAGTACAGTCCTCCCACAGTTCACCCTGAGGACCATTGGATTTATCGAGTTTACTGAGAGTGCATGGGTGTGGCATTACTACAGGAGCATGAGTGACCTCAAAGCATCCACAATGGAAGATATTTACCCAGCATGGATGATGGTTTCTTCACAGTCATGTAGTTGGAGCTCCCTTACCTCAACCTATATCCTGGAGATCCTTCAGGAGCCCCCACCCCCAGGACAAGTTCAGTTAAAACAGATTTGTAAACAAATGGCTGAGAAGAGGGGCTGTATACCCAGGTGAGGGTCCAGTGAATCTCCCTGACTCCTCCTTCTAGGTGAGAATACCAACAGTCCACAGGCCTTGCTTGTCAAGATGGACTCTTGAAAGTAAGCACAGCTAATCTGATGAAGATGGAGCAATTTCACTGGGAGGAGAGTACCTCATAGCATTAGACTATCTGGAATCAGCAAACTGCTGGGTTCAAGAATGAACTCTTTCAGTAAACATAGTGGAAAACAACACACACACACACACACACACACACACACACACACACATATATATATATGATACACCCTATAGACATGTGTACTCATACTCAAGTGAACCTGCACATACACGCATCACACAAATACACATGCTTGAACAAACCCCATCTGTACATATTGACAAACATCTACATGAAAATGTCATAATTTAACCTATTTCTTTACGCACTATAAAAATAATTGTCAAATAGAAAACCTAAATGTTGAAGTAAAGGGAAATGTGTGACAGTAGCTCAAGGATACACGTTGCAGCTGTATGATGATAATGATGTGCTGTGGTGATATCTCGTTTGTACAAAGAAAGTGTGCCTGAAGATCAGAGGGGGGAGCTTGCCATTAGCTAACAGGCAGACAGGAAGTGAGATGACTGAGCAGAGAAAGGATTATAGGTGGGAGGAAACAGGAAATAGCTCTTATTTTTTTTTTTCAGCTGGGAAGTTGGCAAGCTAAGGTGTGGCTGTGGCTTGCTGCTTCATCTCTCTGATCCTTCAGCTTTTACCCCTATATCTGACTCCTGGCTTTTATTAAGACCAATTAGAACTTACATTACAATGTACAATGTAAGTGAAAAGGATAACAGAATGCCACAGTACTGTAACCATAATCCAGCAGGGATGAATGAAAACATCTAAAAAAAAGTGAGAGTGTTTTGATTAACATTTTCCTTTTTAATCATTTAGATTAACTTGCATTGTTACTTTGCTTAAACCATAAGAGAAATGGTGACATTTAGCATCAAACTAAATTAAATAAGTACATTCATTGTATTAGATGAGAAAGAGATATAGTTCTTAAATATCTGTAGCAGACATGCTAAGAAAAATGAAGACTCTGGAAAAGGTCTGAGTTCAAATCTGCTGGCTTTGAAAACAATCAGTAGGACATGAGATGCCTTCTGTGTGGCCAGAGCTCAAAAATTATGGTAATATCACTGTAACTCTAACAGAGAGGCTGGGCGAGGAGTGCAGAGAGACAGATACAGAGACAGAGAGGGAGAGCATCTGGAGGTAGTTTTCAATGAGATGCTTCCAGCTACAAGGTTTTAGACTAAGTTTGATTCATATATGAAAATAAAGCTTTTCATGCCAAATAGATGGCTTCTTATTTGTATAGAACATCAACAGAAATATCAAGGGAACACCTCTATCATATTCAACATAGGGAGAAAGGTTGGATTAATCATAAAGGGTCAAAGAAAGTGGATTCAAAGAGACATGACTAAGAACGACTACTTCTAGACCAGGAAAACTTGCCTCTGCCCTGGGTTTTTCAAACCAACACACCTTCATTTGAGGAGGAGGGCTACCAGGTTATGCAAGAATTCTTAAGACAGACAAGATTTTCTTTGGAAGAGATCTTGCTACTCAGTATAAGTAATTGAATGTGAAGCTTTGTGTCCAAGTAGCCCTGGGATTCTTCATTAGGCAGCATGGGGCTCTTGGTGACATCTGCTCTCCCAGGTATTTGGTCCCCTAGTGATTTGGTGAATTAGCAACTGAACATGGTCTTCCATAATGAAGTAATGGAAGGATTGAGCTTTGCGGTCATTGGCACTATGTCTTCTTCTGATTCTCCTCCCTCACTTACCTCTATGAAGTAAGCTGCCCTCTGGGAGAGACCACAGAGAAACAGCCACGAGCCACGCAGCAACATAGACCCACAGCCTTAAAGGACAGACTCCTTCCCACACGGCCATGGGTATATTCAGAAACTAATCTATGAGAGTTGTATAAATGAGAATCCTGGAGTCCAAGTTAACCTTGATGTTAGCCTTGAGTATAGCTAATCTATATCTAAAGTCTTGATATCCAGAACTCTTTGATAGTTTTCATGTAAACAACTATGTTTGAAGGTGATTTGTTACATGGTACAAACAAATATATATCATAGTGCAGAATTTTCAGAAATGAGAAAGCTTGTTGTATCTACTGGGTGATTCCACTCAAGTCCATTCATGGAAGCTTGAGATTCATAACTCTGTGAGGTGCCATTTATAGAGGGCATGATGCAAATTGTACAGCATTGAAGACCCAAGGCCATGCCAACTCTAAAATCTGAGTACTTGTGAAACTTGCACTTAATTTTCTATAATATATTCTGGATCATACAAGGTCTCATCTTCTAGATTCTAAGTTTCCTTGCCTGTAAAGTAGGTATAAAAGTCCTGACCTCCTTTCTTGGAAAGGTAAATAGGGTATTATGAAGTTTGGTGTCTGATACACAGAAGAAGCTAGCCACGATCTAGGATGAGCCAGGATCTCTTCAGTGTTGGTGTTGTGTAAGGCACGCCTAGTTCTGTCCTCTGTCCAATATGTGCTGGGACCTCCCACCTCCTCTCTGCTAGGAGACAAGAGAAACAAAGCCACTGCAAAGCAGCCTAGCTTTAGTACAGCATTTCTCCCAACAGCGTCTGATTACACCATGAAGTACCAGGTGTTCAATTTGGAAAGCAACCCAATCCCATCACCAGCCCATCTCGTGCAATGAAAACAAAAGCAGACAGGACCAGGGTTTAACTCCCTCATTCAGTTAGAACCAGTGCTCCCCAAACACGCTGGTGACAGCACTGAGTTTCTAATTTGAAAAGAAGGCTCGTTTGCAGGCTGTTTGCACAGTACAGTAGCTGCCAGTGTGTCCAGCTGGTCTCTTTGGGGATCCCATTTACTACAGGAGGAGCCGCAGACTTGGAGAGTCGCACTAAGCAAGGCTTGTTCTTAAGACCAATCTAGGGCATCTAACACATTCACCCCAAGTCCATGGTTGGCAATGTGCATACAGGAGTCAATCTCAGAAAGAATATGGTATATACTGTGCCCTTTCTTCTACTCCTTTTATCTACACACACACACACACACACACACACACACACACACACACAACACACTGGAGCTATTTGTTCTCATCCAAACATGTGAAGGTTAGCCACAGGCTCAAGGACCTGTCCTTTTATATGCACCTGTTTGCTGACACCTTAAGAGTCAACTTTGTGCCCAGCCCTATGTTTCTTGGAGTAACTGTGATGCATGTACTTAAGATCACTAGCCTAGAAAACAGGCTGCCTAGGTTTCCTGTCTCTCCCCCTTACTCATTTGCCAGTTAGTGGTCCTAAGCTGTTGTTTAATCTTGACTGGGAATGGGAGGAATAACAAAGTATCTCTCTCTAGTATGTTTTATTACACCACTCCTCTTAATAAAGGTTCAATAAATGCCAGTAATTTACCCCTGTTTGTGGCTTGTGGGGTAGGTGTAACTCTATTCCATCTCACCACCGAGAAACAGCCAAGTCAGAGAGAAGTGGTTTTCCCAGTTCACACAGCAGGTATGCTACAGAACTGGACTTGGAATCCATGAGTGACTGAATCCAGTGCTGTCATCACTATGTTACAAGGCTGTGCTGACTTTCCCACAGATAGTACCTACGACGATAGTATTACACTCTGACTGTGCCCATGTTGTGGCAACTGCAGGCAGTTATACTAGCATCATCCACAGGTACAGTATCCATGTTGCACATATGGGAAGGCCAGGGCACATGGAAATGGGACATCTGTGCTAAAACAGTACAGATCTCAAGAGAAGAACTATGTGCTACCAGAACCCACGCTTGATCACTCACCACACCAGAGCCTCTCCATGGGTGGATAATTAAACAACTGATGAAAGAATATTTTAGGGACACAACTTGGATGACTTACTGTGTATAGGCAGAAGCAATATCCCTAGATGAATCACCTAAGAAGAGAAAATGCCTCTAACAGTGGAGCCAGTCTTTAACCCTAGAGCACAAATGGACTTTGGGCGCCCATTCCCTATGGAGGGATACTATTGCAGCCCAGATACAGCAGGAAGGCCTAGGCCCTCCCCCAAATGATATGACAGACTTTGAAGGTCCCTGGTAGAGGGCCGCACTATCCCTGGGGAGGAGTTGGGGGATGGGTTGGGGGGGTTGGTGGGGAACATGGGAGGATGGGAGGGTGAGGGAATGAGAGGGATGGATATGTAAATATGAGTAGTAAAGAATTTTTAAAAATTAAAATAAATAAATAAATAAAAAGAAGAGAAATGCAATGGCTGCAACCTAAGGGCAGTGGTTAACACTGACTACTAAACTAACAGGTTCTGTAATCACCTAAGAGAAAGTCTCTGGGCACAGCTGTGGGGGGGGGAATATGCAGATCAGATAAGTAAGTATGGGAAGACCCACCTCAACCATAGATGGCTCTGTACCTCGGGATGAGGTCCTGTTCTGAATAAAGGAGGAAGTGAGTTGAGCACCAGCACTAACCTGCTTCCTGACTATAGATACAGTGTGACCAGTTCCACATGGCCCTGCTGCCTTGATCTCTCCACGCTGATGCCTGTGCCTTCAAACTGTGAATTAAAACAAACCTTCCCTTGCCTAAGGAGTTTTGGTGAGGCATATTGTCACAACAACCAGAAAAGAAACTAACACAATAAGCAAAATGTTATCTTTAGTTTGCCTCAGCTGAGTGATATGTCACTCTGAGCTCTAAGGACCACAGGTCTACAACAGATGCCCCCCGCCCCCATGTAGATAGTATTGAATGCTACATGCTAAATATTTCCTATACACATCTACCTATAATGAAGTATCCTTTATAAGTCAAGCAGAGTAAGGAAACAGAACAGGTATGAACCATAGTTGACCTTAGATAAATGATACTACTACATAAGGGGTCATGATTCTCCTTATGGAGGTAGAGGCTATACATGCCTATGAATCTACATATCTAAGGAGAAACCTAGAGTGTGTTGGAGATCCATGACTTCTGAACGCACCCGTAGACCACAAGTGTGCCTTAAAACACAGAGCTGGAACTTCTGAGTGTTCAAAAGGTACTTTTTGGTGTACCTCTGTTATGTCATGGGACATGACCCTTCATTATCAACACTGTCCCTGTAGGACTACCAACAGCAGTGTCTTCTGTGAAGCTAGAATGGAATTACAGAAGAGAAATGTAGCCAGTGTGACAGCCTTCATGACCTTTTCTCCATCATGCTGATAGCCAAAGTGGGCAAACTAGAGAGATAAAAGGGAAACTTGCACAAAGTGGGGCTCTCGTGGCCAAAAAGATCACAAAGAGAATGAGAGTTGTTCATCTCTAGAACCAAGGCATTCACAGCCTGACTACGTTTCTCATGGCTTAGCCCATCCAGCCTTCTCTGCCTCTGCCCTCCTTCCTTGGTCCAAGCCTGAGCTGATTCTGGGAGATGAAAATATTAAAAATATCGTGCACAAGAGTTCCATCACTTGATTCAACCTAAGTAACAATTCTTCCCATCAAACCACTAATACCAGGTTCCTGTGTCCCTTCTGTACCATTTTCTGAGAATCCTCTGGAACAAACCAGGATAATGTAAGATTGGGATACTCCTGGCTCTTCTCAATTACTACCTCCATGGCTACCATGTAAGAAGTGCGACAAGGGAAGTCTGCTGACATGACTATTAAGATCTTGGCCTTTGGAGTTGGAATTAATTATTTCAAAGATCAACTCTCCATGAGGTTGGACCAGTTTCCCTATCCAAGTCTTAGCTTCACCATCTGTTAATCAGGGATGATAATGATTGTTCTAGTCATTTCTGCTACTGTGAAAAAATATCCTGATAAAAAGCAACTTATGGGAGAAAGAGGTTCATTTCAGCTTACAAATCCAATTTATAGTCAAATATTGTGGGAAAGTCAAGCCAAGAACCTGGAACTAGTCACATCACATCTTCACATCTATTGTCAAGGACAGAGAGAAATGGATGAATGTATGCTCACCTGTTTGCCCTCAGCTCTATTTTTCCACTTTTACACAGTTCAGAATCCCCTGACTTGGGATTGATGCCACTCACAGTGGACTAGGTCTTCCCTTACCATTCAGCTTAATTAAGACAATAGCCTACAGAAATGTTCACAGGTCAACATTGTCAGTCCCTTATTGAGACTCTATTTTCAGTTATCTGTAGGTTTGTCAGTTGAGCACTGCTCATATCCAGGTGGCTCAAGTTCAAAGACCCTGACCTAAAATCCAGCAGATGCCCTTCTCACCAGTTTCCTTCTCTTTGACATCCCTGTCTTGCCTGTGCAGATGGCCGAGTGTGGACTTCATGTTCCTTCGCTGGCATTATAAATTAGAGGAGCAGCAAATACTGCCATGTTCCACCTGCATCCCATCTCTCCCAATATCTCTGACATTTTGCTGAACACAGACTCCCAGTGTGCTTTTGTTCCTGGAAGCCAGCACCTGCAATAGTAGGCTAGTAAATATTTAACAACCATTCCTTTTTAGTGAGAGGAAGTCCTAGTTTAGAATTGGCCAATTTCCCCCTGGTGTAAGTACTCCCCACCATGGTATTTTTTTAAGCTACCCATGTCAGGCCATCTAGCTCGAAAAATTCCTACTTAACATGCAGTTCTCACAGCCATTACAACCAAGGGCACCTGGGTCACTTTTATAAGCAACACTGCTTTCAGGCTGCCTAGCTTGGCTTTCCTTGTAGTTAAGGAGTTCTGGAGTTTCTAGGAATGGATTTACCTCTACCCCAACAGGTCTGATCCAACAAGTGGTGAGTTCAAAGGTATAGGTACTCCTGTCCCTTCACTCTTCATGGGCTCACTACTGAAATGTGAACTTATCATCGTTACTTAGTCCCCAAGGAGAAGAAAGCCAAAATAAAAGCATTGGATTTGCTTGATACCAAGCTCTTGTCAGCCACCTCCCTTCCCAGACTTACCTGCTTCTCTAAAGTGTTTCTTGGAAACTCTGTTAAGAAGGCATGACACACATATTCCCTTCCTAGAGCCACCTTCTGGGGAACCATGTATGACAACACTTCAAAGGCCAGACCTGCATTCAAGCCCGACTTCTGATATCAATGGTAGGCCTTGAAAAATTTCTTTGAACTCTCTGAGTCTGGGTCTTTCTCTCTGCCCCTACCTCCTTGTGAAGGGGGGGGATCAGTTAACTTAGCACAGATATGGTAAGTTAACACTTACATAATGCTTATTTAGCAAAACAGATTAATAGCACTCTTCCCAAAAGTCATCTACTAACCTCTACTTTATCATCAACAACACTGATCACACTGGACCGATGATGTCAGTCTAATACATTCTTCCTAAGTAAAGAGTCTTGAACTCAGAAAGACACGTACAAACATAGCCTGTGTCAGCACGGTGCTGTATACATCATCATTGCATAATGCGTTTTAATTAATCAACCCATCCGCCAGAGTATCTTTGTGGTAACTGAAAGAGCAACCCCATCTTCATGGGAAGGTACAGAATAATAGGTAAGTCTTCTGGGGCTGACTTTTGTTGAGAAGGTCTGTGGTTGTTAAAATGTTCATAAGACATTATAAAACAACATGAGCATGTTTGTGAACAAATTTTACTTTTACTAAAATAGTCACAACTTAATCTTCTTTAAATATGCAAAGAAAAAATGCCAGAAACATTGGAAATAAATGTGCCACAATAAGGAAGCATTTAACTAAAATGTAGCATATCTAATAGGAGAGATGTGATACGGTAATTGAGAAGTGACTGTGTGAAATTTATGAAATGACAGCTGTCTCTGGAATGGTAATAACAGCACAATGCACAGTTATTGCATATGGAATTACATAAGCTAAGCTGGTGATGCTTTTTAAGCAGGATCAAGAATATACCATTGGTGGTATATCAAACAATATTAAAACCAAATCAACAGCTCAAAGATGGATACATAAGGAAGACTAGAGTAGCTGAGGGAATGTTTTCACAAGGAACATTCTTAGGATGCAAACCTTGAGTGATTTTTCTTTATTTCCACTTAAAAATATATTTGATATGTCTAGTGCCCACAGAAGCCAGAAGAGGGTATTTAATACCTTGAGAATGAAGTTGCAAATGAAGTTATGAGCTGCCATGTGGGTGCTTGGAATTGAACCTGAGCTGTGTGGAAGAGCAGCCAGTGCTCTTAATCATTGATCCACCTATTCAGGCCTTGTCTCAGTCACTTCTCTGTTTGGCAAGTCCCAGGCCAATGAAAGACATTGTCTCAAATAAAAACAAGTTAGAGACTAAAAGAGGAATAACATAGAAGGTTGTCCCCTGGCTTCCATATACATGAATTCACATGTTAATGTGCCCATATAAACCTGTACCTGCACATACATGTACAACCACACATATGTAAATGAACCCACAGGTGTGTACACTCTAATACAGACACATACACAAGACACAGACAGACAGACAGACAGACACACACACACACACACACACACACATGTGTAAACATGCAAGAAGAAAACAAAGGGGAGTACTACTAACTCTCCTTTTTCACTGTTTTCTTAGAAAGGCTAAAGTAACAGCTATGTCAAGGATAGGCAGTGTTCAACCTCACACACACAAAAAAATCTGCTTCATATGAGAACTGTCCAAGCCACAGCAATGCTTCAGCTGACACTTCAGCACCGGCAAAATTAGCTGGGGACAGCAGCTGGACACCGAGGTGTGCAATTCCAAAGCAAGGGGATTCAGACCTCAGCTTATTGGAATCCAATTCAGTCTTCCTTGCTGTTTACACCATGCATTTGAGGGCTTGCCAACGCTCACCTTGGAAATCAAATTTCTTCCCTGACTGTGGCTGTCACTTTCCTTGGGCTTTAGTCCATTGTCTCCAGCTGAATTTTGCTTTCTAATTGCCTTGTGTCCTGGGAACTGTGTTCTTGCTGATGACAAGGTCACTCAATGAAGACCCAGTGATGTACCATCTTGTAAGAATGTGTCTTCCCATGAGCAGCCCCTCATTGATAAACATGAAGGAATGATTAGGGCACCACAGAATACATCACACTTCTACTCGGTCTCCTGCTGTCATAAAACAAACAAACAAACAACTCACATTTACACTGAGCAATACTCACTCATATTCAGAGTGGCAGTGTAAGACGTAGATTTCAATGGCCATTATCACTGAATGTGTATCTGAAGACAAAAATCACATGATTTCTCTTACATGAAGAATCAAGATTTAATAAATCAATGTAGGGGCTGGAGATGTGGCCCCGACATTGGTTAAGGGAGCTTGCTACTCTTTCTTTCAGAGGACCTGGGTTCAATCCCCAGCACATATATCGGGCAGCTCACCACTGCTGCTGCTAGTGGGTTCAGAGCTCTATTCTGGTCTCCATGACAACCCACATGCATATGGCATAGACACATGCACATAAATACAATAAGACATATGTATCTACATGCATAATATCAAAGTAAAAGAACACTTATGTAGGAGAAAGACGTCTAAACAGAGGGGGATAGGAGCCAAAAGGGCAATGCAAGGAATAAAGAAAGATACTGTGTGTGCCCCTTCACATACACAGTTACCTATTATATACTCTGTAAACATAATACACAGACATATGTACACATTCAGGGAAAGGTAGAGGACTAGGAGGTCGAGGTAGGGCAGAGATAAGGGCAGGCTATAACACTGCCACTTCCCGGACAGAGTCTGCAATGGGAGGTTCTGTTTAGCATCAGTAAAGGAGCAGATAGCCTCCTCTTCCTCCTCTTTCCCTAACACAGAGGGCAGGATGCCTTTTAACACCCCATCTCCTAACACATGAACATACAGTATCTACAAACCTGCCATCTGGCTCTTTCTTTTCCTGATGAAGCCGTTTACATTTCCTCAGTGTAATTAGCATTGCGAGGCAACTTGTCAATATTCTTTTCTGCGCGGCATCAAATCAGTTTAAGTATAGCTGCAACTTTGATGGTGTATTTGTTGCAGTGTGCTTTCAAGCGCTGGTGAGGGATAATTACCAAGGAGATTATTACATGGTGTTGGGTTAATTAAATATGATAAAGCCATTTGCCTGTGACATGATGGGCCTGTTTCAATCTAAATAATGTAAAATGGTCAGACTCGTCGAAGGCAACATGGTGACCCTATAAAAGCTTACACCTAGCCAAAATAGACTCCTGCTCATGCTGTTCCAGAGGCAGATGCTCTATTTCGATTTAACTGGCTGTCTTGCAAGATGTCAGTCATTACAGGGATGGCTCTTCAACATTTATGCCCAGCCCTCAGGAGAAAACAAGGGGTATTCAAGCTGCCCCTTGAATTGTGAGATGCAAAATTCTGAAGGTGTGAAAGAAGTTGATATCCATTGGTCTGAGTTAGACTCTGTATCAATGAGACCTCCTGCTGGTTCAGGGAGGTAGGAAACAGGAAGAGGTCAGAGGGGATGAGGAGATGGCTCAGTCAGTAAAACCCAAGAAAAAGCTAGGAATAATGCCGTGCACTTGTGACACCACTGATAGCAAGATGGAAGGAAGATAGAGACAGGTGGGGCCCCAAAGCTGAATGGCCAGTCCATATAGTTAGTTAGTTCCAAACTAAGAAGAGACTCTGTCTCAAACAAAAACTGAGAGGATCTGGAGGATAATGCCTGAGATTGTGTTCTGACCACAAACACACCCCAAACATGCACACAGAAGACAGGCATATAGATAGATAGATAGATAGATAGATAGATAGATAGATAGATAGATAGATAGATAGACAGACAGATCAATCATCAGGTCATTTATAGAGATTCTCTATCTCCAACTGACATGTTGTTCATTACAAGCAGCCAAGCAGCATTAGGCTAGAGGTCTGATGGACAGCCCTCCTTTTGCCAGGGAGTTAGAAGAGGGATAAGGAACAAGATAGGCATCAATATTGAACAACATGTTGTCAAATGCCTTCTAAATATTTATGTCTACACTCATAAATCAGCATTGCTCTCAACCTTGGTCAGAGAAGTGTCTCTTTGCAGTGTAGTGGTTAGTGCAGCCTCAGTGGGTTGTTAAAACAAATAAACACAGGCATCAAAACTGTGGCATCTTTTTGCAGACACAAGAAGCACCTTCCACCATGAACATTAGTGGATGGTGTCATGCTGTGATGGAAATAAAATGTAATAAATCGCCCATTCTTGGGGAAACCAAGTTGACAGGCAGACCTGTTGCCAAGGCAGAAATGATCAATTCAGTCAAATACACAGTAAGTCCAGTCTCAAAATATCAATAAAACTAATTGCTACAATGATGGTCCAGGTGAGAGTCACCGTTGGCAATTAGCAATATCTATCGGCGCCTCCTGCCAGTGGATCACAGGAAGAAACAGAATAAACAAACACCTTATGAAATGCTGTCCCTGTCAATAGGGAGGCACTGACTTGCAATTCAGTCTAGAAAAAGAGGCATATGCTGGATTAGAGTGTTGCATTCCTCTCAACCACAAAGGATATCCATCTGTTTGCTTTGCATTTAGACTGCTTACACACAGGAGTGACTACTCACCACAGCATCCCTCTCTTGGACATCTTTGCTTTCCTGAACCACCAGCCTCAACCTTTCTCATTTTCTTCATTCTTCACTTATTCAGCACCAGCTCACCACCCCTTTCTTCCTCAGACCCAACTGCAGAATCAAACACCACCAACAAAACCCCAATATGCAGAAGAAGTCAACTTAGCACCCAAAAGCAGAAAGAATACAGCCGACAAGGCCAAGAGGATCCACACAAGCTGACCCATGGAGGAAGTGCAGGATACAATAAGTAGGTGGGGATGAGAGAATAGTTAGAAAGTACAAAATAGATGCCTTGATCTAGGGAAGTAAAATTGCCAGACAGGATGGACTCATAAGGGTCTGGTGTAGGGAGTCTGACATCAGAATAAGCCCAGACAGAAATACAACCCAAACATAACAATGGTTTTCACCAATTCAGAAGGAATGTTGGTTCTGCAGTATGGGTGAAACCTATATGTATCATAGAGTGACAACTTTTCTCCATGAAAGTCCTGTACCACATGGCAACAGGTTGCCAAATCCTGAAGCAAAGCTCAGAGACTTAGCTAGGGACCACTTTGGGGATTAAAGGGGTGGGATAAACTGAGATAAATTCTGAGGATGCTTTCTGAAATAATGAGAAAAATCTATATCTCATTAGGTGCCTGGGCTCCATAGATGTGTGTGTGTGTGTGTGTGTGTGTGTGTGTGTGTGTGTGTGTGTGTGTGTACTTAGAGAATTCAGTTAATATTTATGCCTCTCATTGTGTAGAAAGTTCACATAACAAAAGAAAAATATCTTGATATCTGATATATTCATATCTACCTAATAATATGCATGGGGAGATACTTAGAGGAAATATACAGAGGCTTGTCATCCAAAACGAATCATGCTAAGATCAGCTAAAGCAATGGGTGGACAGATATATGAAAAGGCAGGGAGAGCTGAGCATTGCTGGTTGAGTCGAGCTGGTGGATCCATAAGTGCACACTGCAAAGGCTAACTTGCCCTAAGTGTGAAACATGAAACGTTGTGCTTTTAAAACTGTATTGGGCATAGATGGGCTGTGTTACTTTAATCTATGCTGTGACAAAACACCTGATAAGAACAACTTGGGAAAGGTTGGAGCTGGAGAGATGGCTCAGCCGCTGAATGTTTACTGCTCTTGCAGAGGGTCTGAGTTCAGTTCCCAGCCACAAAGGCTGGCAGCTCATCACCACCTGTAACTCTAGCTTACGGAGAGTTGGTGGCCTTTTCTGGTCTCCATCAACACCTACACACACACACACACAGACACACACACACACACACACACACACACACACACACACACTCATGGTTTTAGAAGATGCAGTTTACCATGGCAGATGAGCATGTTCAAGTGGGAGAGTGTGATGGAAACTCCTCACTTGAAGGCTAGACCAAGAAAGGGAGAACACAGACCAGAACCGGAGGTGGGTGTCACCTTCGAGGCTCACCCCCTAGTGACCTGCTTTCACCAGCTACATTCCACATGGGGGGCCCAAGGGTTCCTAAAACAGCATTACCAGTCAGGGACCAAGTGTTCAAGCACATGACCCTGGTGGAGGGTACATTTTGTATCCAGACCCTAAGACTTTACTTTTACAGACAAAAGACATCTCACGTGTTCACTGCAGAATTCTGGGGAGGAATGGGATGAGATTTTGTTATATGTTTTAAAATAAATCAGAGAGTGGTACAGAGGGAAGATGACAACTACCATTGTTCGATGTTGGCCACTGTTATATGACAAGCATTAGGCACTATGCTATTTAACCCTATGAGAATGGTCCTACATTGAATCAGGTGGACTGATTATCAGTGGGCTGTGGCTTTCCATAGTATCACTTGCTCCCCAGTCAAGTAAGTCTGAAAACATTAAATAGAAAAACCCAGAAACAAATAATTCATATATTTAAATAACATATATATTGTTTTATTTTTATTCAAATTTTGTGTAAATGTAGTTGGGGGCTGGGTGTGTACACATGAGTGCAGCACCTGTGAAGGCCAGAAGAAGGTGTCAGATCCTCTGGAGCTGGAGTTAGAGATGATGTGAGCCATCTGAGGTGGAATGCTGGGAACTGAACTCAAGTCCTCTACAAGAACAGCAAGCGCTCTTAACTGCCGAGCCATCTCTCCAGCCCCTAAAATAACTTTCATTACATTGTTATAACAGCTCTATTTTATTGTTAGTTACTGTTGATCTCATACTGTGTCTAATTCATAAATAACACTAATCATATATCCATATTATGGATTTCACACTACCCACAGCTTCAGACAAGAGGGGACTACTGTATCAGCAGGAGCAGAATTTGAGCTTGAGGCTAATTGATCTGCAGATGGCATTTTTGTTCATTGCCACAACACTCCAGAGCTAGCCTTGGCAATGCACTGTGTCCCCGAGCACCAGGCTACTCTTCTATTTTCTTCCAAGTCAAGAGGAGAGTTTCAATCTCTCAAAATAGCCCGGGCCTAGCAGTAACTTAGTTTTGGATTTATGAGTTTTGCAAATTATTCTACATGGATCATGACTTAAATTTCACAAATATTCCTTGACACTTTAGAGAGAGTGATAATGTATGGCTCCAGTACCCCAAAATGCTGGCCTCTCCTCAGGGCAGTGACTGCAATAGTGGGCTGGTGGTACCTGGGGGCCTGAGATGGTATAGAAAGTATTTTGTGGAAGCTAATCTTGTGGAAGCACTTTATTCTTAAGGTTGGCATCAAGACACATTGTCAAAGTTTGTATATTCCTATGAAGCTCAGACACTGGCATCACATAGACTGGTATTTGATCCATGAACTCTAACTGGTGACTTCATGAGAAGTTATTAACATCTGTGGGAATCTCTGCTCTCATAGAATGGGGATAATTTTAAGTAATTTTCAAGTCATTATGAGGAGGAACCAATGTTGGTGAATGTACAAGCTTGGGCCTGTGTAAAGGCTGGATGCAATTTTATTTCTGTCTTGCTTCTTCCCCTGGCCCACAGGAAGAAATGGCAGTCAAAGAGCTGGACCATGAAATACTCCTCAGAGGTGTGTTTAACACCAAGAATTAGCAATTGGACCTCCCTAAGAATGCCTTTCTAGGGAGAAGCTCACTGTATAAAAATTATACGCTTACAAAGGTAATTATACTTCTCTATACCACCTGATTGCCTCATAATAAATAACCACTCACAATATAGTTCTCTGTTGGTGCTGGCATCATCAGAGCCCACCTAGGATGGAAGAAAGGGACTGTCAGCGGGAGCCACTGCAGAACATTCAGTCAGAAACAATGTGGACTATGATTTTTGACAGTTAAAATAGAAGGAGTAGGGCATGAGTTCCATTTGAGATGTTTAGCGCTGGGCATTCAATGGAAACCTCTTGAATTGAGCTAAAGATGAGGAGGGTTCCCACTAGGAGTGTAAGTAATAGCAGTATCCTTCTGAGGGGGCCTTTGTGGTTCTGCCAGGGGTTTCTATTCTTTAATGAGTGTCTCAGGGGCTTCAGCTGACAGAATCCTGACATCCAGAGTCATTCAAAGGACCCAAAGATGCATCTCTTAAAAAAGAGGAGAGAAGAAGCTAGGCACTGTGGTTCACACCTGTAATCTCAGCACACGGGAGGATCAGAACTTCAAGGTCATCCTTGACTACATTGAGTTCCAAACCCTCCTGGGTGACAGGAAAACCTGCCTCTAAATAAATAAAATAAAATCAATGAAGGAATGCAGTCTTCGGTCTAAGCAGCAGCATCCATAAACCATAAAAGGGACTCTGTGAAGGAATGAACGACTGAAGAGTGAATGATGTGAGACCACGTGTGGCCTGCCATCACAGGATCAGAGGACATCATTTGGCAAACAAAATTAACTCCAGATGACTTCCACACTTGTTCATTATTCAGTGCACATTTGCAGAGCACATACACAGGCACCAAACAGGTGGCTAAGCACCTGAATGTGTCCTTGTAATACAGGGCACAGCTTTAGTCATAGAGGAGACATGCTCAACCTCAATGTAGCAGACCCTTCCCTTCCTGCCTTTTCCCTCCAGGAGAATCTTTCTTGGGAACATGGAAGGGAGGGAGCTTCTAGTCGGTAAAGAAGAGGGCTGAGAATGGAGGATTGGTGACATTCCACATTCTAGACGCTGGGTTGTTATTTTAGGGATTTGGTGACATAGGGAACATTTTTCTCCTCCCATGCCTTCCACTGCCTTCCACCCTGGTGACTCCCATCTGACCCTCTCCTCATCCACTCCTCCGTCTCCATTCAGGAAGGGGCAGGTCTCCCATGGACTTGGACAAAGGCATGGCACAATCAAGGATCAAGCTCCTCTTCCTGCATCAAGGCTGGGAACAGGTTCCCTAAAGCCAGCTAAGTGCCAGGGACAGGTCCGGTTCCCACTGCTAAGAGCCTTACAAACAGACCAAGCTATAAAAGTGACATACACATGCAGAGGGCCTAGGTCAGTCGACATGGGAAACTTTTACTCCTGGTGAGATTGGGCTAGCATGCATGCAACTGTCTAAGAACAATGTATTACCATCACAAGTGGCAGAATACCAGTGGGATCTTGACTGATAGTGGGTGATGTCTGTGGTTAAAAAAGGTGTGTGATCAGATTCCAATCAGAAGTGACAAGCAATGGGGATTTGGGGCACAAAATGCATGCTTTCCAAGCAATAATGATAACCTGTTCAAAAGCCTGGCATGTTTGAGAACTAGAGAGAAGGCTGGTACAGGTGCAGCCCCATCCAAATGCCTACATGAAATCTGCAGAGGTCAAGGTCTGTTGGCTCTTTCTCACACAATTACACTGGAGATGTCAAGCTTTGTCCCTGAACTTTAGACAAGCCTGTGCTTGTACACAGAAGATAATTATTTTTCCTGAAAAAAAAAGTCATTAATGTTTTTCAATCACTCCACAGCAGTGACCTGGATGATGAGTGATGAACAGAGAAACCACCCAGGACATTCCCAAGAGACCACTGGTCAGAAAGACATGTACGCATGGGAGCAAAGTGAACAGAGAACTTGCCTCTCCCTCCAGCACCTCTCATCCTTGCAACCAGCACCCATAGCTCAGGGCTTCCAGACTGTACCTGCCTCATGTCCCCCCATGTCCATTGGCATCCCATGGACTTCAGTGCAGCCCAGAGAGCACAGCCAGCCAGGGAGATGGAGAGGAAGAATCTGAGCAGAGAGTCAGACTGCTAACAAGTGGAGAGTTGAGGTTGGCTTGAATCCTTAGAATTACAGACTCCGGGGTTTATTAAATAGCAACCTCTCACATATATTTTCTATTAATTCTCTGTGGTAGCTCCAGCTAGGTTCTGTGCCTGAGAACTGTGTGCATTAGGAGATAATATTTTAGAAATTCATGAACATACTTTGTGCCAAAAAGTGCAAGCTTAAATAATTTTCATTTTATGAAATGTACATAACGATTTTGAGCTAATCCATTCTAATGGCACTGAACTCTTGAAGCCTTGTGAACCGGAGTATTTGGGGAGAAATGGGAGACTTCTACTCATCATCATATTCATCCTCTTTATGCTACCCTGGGGGGAGTGCAGACAGAAATACAGATGAAGGTTAAGTGTGGGTCACTGGGAGAAAAGAGAAATGAGCCGGCCCAGGATGCTCCTGGTGCCCGGTTCCTCTGTTCTGCACCCTGATTCCAGTCCCCATTCCCTCACTTGATGCTGTTGGAATCCACCATCCTTTACAGGCTCCAACTGCCATTTTTCTTTACCTGTAGCCTTAGGACCCATCACGTCCATTTTGCCTGCTAGAGCACAGTAGAAACAGAAACCGTTTTTCTTGTTATCTAATGCTACTATATATTTATATTTTTTTTCTGTTTCAAAAAAACCATAGATATGCTCACATAAGTCAGGAGGAAAGAAAACCTTTTTAGGCATCATTTCCAATTTCACAGCTTTGAATCATTCTTTTCTTTCCTCCCTGTCAAAAGTATGTTCCATTAAGCTCGGGAACCTCACAACTTGGAAAAGCACTAACTTAAACAAATGGAAGTTGTTGAGATATGAGACAAAGGAAGAATATGTTTTTAAAGTGTTTGTGTGACACTTAATCCTGTCTAGATCATAAGCACTTTAGCTCCCAGCTGGCTGGCTCCTTCCCTGTAAATCATCCAGTGTGTGCCTGCCAGAATCAGGTGGCCCCAGACAATGGACAAAGACTTAGCAACTTCCCAGGGTGGAAAGAATGTGAAGTTCTTGTTCACATTGAACCTGGTTTGGAATGCCAAACCTTGGCTAGATCAAGAACATGCTTGGAGCCTCAGCCGTGTTAGGAGAAATGAACCATTGGTATTGAGCTCATCAGATTGCTGTGCAAAGCCACATGGAAATGACTTCTGTGATTTGACCACTCTAGACTCCCAGAGCTCTGTGGCAAGCAAGAGTAGAATGATATGGATTGGGGGTGGGGTGAAAGAGGAACAGTGATGAGCCATAGGTCCTAATGGATGAGTAAGAGTTTACCAGACAAAGAAACAGCATTGTCTCAGTGCACTTGAACCCCATTTCTCAGAAGAGAAAACTGAGGAACACAGAGGCTAAGGAAACTGTTGTACCAGCTGCCAATCACCCTGACTTGGCAGGTTATTCTAAAAGAGGTGGCCAATATGTGCAAAATATACTTAATGCAGCACGTGTGTTAAATACTGAACAAATGATAACTGTTGGCATGATCACACCAGTCCGAACCTGTGAATCAACTTCTCCCTGCCAGGAGGGCATCAGTTTTCACACCCTCTTTTGGGGAAACCTGGGACCTTATCTTTGCCCTGCTCCCTACATTTTGTCTATTTCTAATTTGTAAACAATACCCATTTATCCAACCAATGGGCCAAGTGCCCCAGCAACAAATGGAAACAAGTCACTTTACAAGCCACTTCTCCCAGACCCTTCCCCCAACAGATCTCTTCATCCAACACTAGGAAGTAAGCTGGTGAATGCTCCTTATCTTGAAACCCCCTTTGCTCCTCTGCTTCCAGTCCTCACTCAAGCAGCCCACTCTCTCCAGATAGAACCCTCAGCCATGTATCTTCCAAGTAAGGCAGAAGCCATCCAACTTGCAAGGTCACCTGGCCTTACTCTCAGTTTCAATGCTCACACCCCCTTCCCCATGCTCATGCCACTGCTGCTGCCACAGCCTGAGAGCCATTTAAATGTGTGAAATATTTAACAAGGCAATACAACCAGAGCAAATGCCTACATCTCAGTGAGCTTCCAGAACATGAACATCCCCTAATGGTCAGTCCTGCCACAAGGGATTCCAGCAACATCTAGTTTTAGTTCGGTTCAACTTTCCCCCCATAACTTGAAGTTAGAGACTTTATTCATCTTAGTCATCAGCAAATGTCAGAAAAAATTGGATGGCTGGATAGACAAAGAGCCCAAATGAATAAGGTATAACAATCAGAAGATAGGGACAACATAGTTAAAGTGGTCAATCTAAACTTAAAAGTTTAAAAAAATTTCAGAAAAAAATTTCAAATGTTTCCATCATGAAAGACTAACCTGAGAAAATAATGTTATAGGAAGACATAACATTTGAATGAGATCACCTACTTAGGGACTCCAAATTAGTCCTTTGTGCCCCCTTTCCTAATTCCATCACAACCAACTTCAGTGGCATTCTTTGTTCTCATACATAGAATACAGAGGTCACATCTGGCATGGGCCTCCCTGGTCATACACTAGCAACAGAGAGGAAAGAGAAGTGGATCTGAGCTGCACTCCATGGCCAACTACCATCTGTGACCAGATGTATTTGGGTAAATCCAGCAAAGAGAATACTTTATCAGGTACCCCATGCCAATGTGTATGGACCTCTGTGCATCTGGGAGCCTATGTGTGCATGTACACATACACATCTCTCTCTCTCTCTCTCTCTCTCTCTCTCTCTCTCTCTCTCTCTCTCTCTCAGAAAAGGTCTGTTTTTTAATCATTATATTAGAAAGAACTTAGAAACTCCCTTGCTAACTTGAGTTTCCTCTAAAATACATGATTACTCTCCCGAAATGTCATTTTAATTACAGAAATTCAATAAGAAACCCCAAACACTTTCCCATGTACCCTGTGACAAGCCCTAGTTGAGGTTTGGTCTTTTTATTACTAACAATCAAAGGACACACACTAAATGAGATGGCTTTTGGAGATCGTCATCGGAAGCCTGGCTAGCAGAGGCCTATGGGCAGCTGCTTGGCATTCAGCTGTGTCATCATGAGAGATAGAGCTGTTTAGAAATCTGCATAGATTAATAAATAAGTCTTGATATAAACATATTGATCCGGCTGCCCTGGAGAGAAAACACCCCAGTGCCTCCTTTTGTGCAGAAACTGAGTTCTGCCAGATAAAACTCAGAGTTAGGGAAATAGTCACCTCTCACGAGGGACTTACTCCATCTCCAGGTAATAGGGAGATGCTACAGGTGCATCTTTGACAGAACCACAGTTATCTAACACCCAAAGTTCAGGCCCCAACATGAACTCCATACAGTAAGTTCCCTCATGGTATTCACTCAGTCCTTCACTCAACAATCATGTATTCATTTATTCAACCATGATTATTAATGCAGATCTGTTTCTGCGTGAGATGGATTACCCAGGAGAAGCATGGGATGTTAACATTTATGTGTGAGGACTCTGGGGCAGAGACAGACATGGCAAGTTCTTGTTGAACACTAAATGTAAATCTGGTGTGAGACTCAGGAGTCACTGAGGACTTTGTTCAGTGCTGACAACAGTTTCATGCCCATCCACACGTAGCAACCCACTGGTTGAGTAAAACTCTCTAGTGCTCTCTTTCTTCTCTCTCTCTCTCTCTCTCTCTCTCTCTCTCTCTCTCTCGTTGAGTAAAACTCTCTAGTGCTCTCTTTCTTCTCTCTCTCTCTCTCTCTCTCTCTCTCTCTCTCTCTCTCTCTCTTCATCTCTCCCCTCTGAATGTATATATGTGTATGTGTGTCTGTCTGTATATCTGTCTCTCTGTGTGTCTCTGTGCACATTTCTATATCTCTGCGTGTGTCTGTCTCTGTGTATGTCTATCTGTACACATGGGTTTATCTCTCTGTGTGTCTCTGTCTCTGTGTGTTTATCTGTCTCTCTGTGTGTATGTCACTCTGGTGTATCTGTCTTGTGTGTGTGTGTGTGTGTGTGTGTGTGTGTGTGTGTGTGTGTGTGTCCCAAAAACTAGGTTACACCCTTTGCATCTCTCTTTACAGGTTGAGAAGCCTTCTGTGACTTTGCTGCCTCCCATTCCCTCTCCTCCAAGGCTACAAACCCAGCTGCCTCCAGCCCACCCCCACAATATCTAAGATGACTCTGAATTATAACTTTTTAAAATCTGGTGCCTTTATGTCTTAATGGTATAAAACCACCCCATACCTAGAAACCTGTCAAAGCAAGAAACTGCCTTTGTTCTCCAGAGTTGAAGCTTCTTTCTCTTTGGGACCCCATCACACTGTCCCTGATGGTCATGCCTCCTGATGAGACTCTTGTCATGATGCCATAGATGTCCCAATAAATCTCTGAAGGGTAATTCATCTCTAATCTCTAAGAACCTTCCATCTTTTCTTTTGTGTAGCACAGAGGGTAGGGCTATTCTGTCATCCCTAGTTGCCATCCTTGTGGCCATTACTTGTCTATTAGTTTAAGGACACTTGGAAGAGTCATGGAATGCTGGGTAGATAAGGAACACAAGATAGCATCTAACCAAGTGACTCGCATTTCCTCATTCACTATTTCACAAAAGAAAGGTTTTGTGGAACTCCAACCTATGAAGAGGATGGAAGAGGGAAGCCCCTGGCTGAACAGAGTACAGGGTACCTACCATTGGACCACAGGCTCCCATCTCAGCTACCTGAACAGCTACTGAGAGAGACCCACAGAATCAGGGGTTCCTTGAGACATGAGTCAATGACAAGCTTACAAATCTGATAGTCTTCCCAAGGTCACAGAGCTGAGAAAGACACAGTTTGGCTTGGCCTTCACGTCTGTCCCTGATATCTCAGTACACTGACATTTTGGCAGGAGGAATTATTTGGGAAAAGAGAGTTATGTTGCATGGTATAGTTTGAATATAAAATGTCCCCCATAGGCTCATGTGTTTGGATACTTGGCAGCTAGCTGGTGGCTCTTCTTGGGAAGGTTATGGAACCTTTAGGAGTTGGAGCCTTGCTGGACGAAGGACGTACATCACTGGGATGGGTCTTGGGTTTACTACCTGGACACACTTGTTATTCTCTAGCTCTGCTTCCTGAGTGCAGGAACAATGTGATGAGGCAAATTCCCACCCGTACTGTCATGTGTTCCCTACCATCATGGACTCTATCCCTCTGGAACTGAAGCCAAAATAAGCCCTTTCTCCTGTAAGCTATTTTTTGTCAGGATATTTTATCATAACAACAGGAAAGAAAGTAACTCAGAAGTCTTAAATTTGAGAAACAGTGGGGACAGCTACATGCCGGTACCCATGAAACATGAAGTCTGCAGCTAGCAACAGAACTACATGAACTCCTTAGTGTGGGAGCTCTCATATCAGGGAGGATAAATAATGACCAACACAAAACAAAAGTCCCTCAGCTACAAAGAAGAACCAAAGAAGAGATGTTGAGAGGGTCAGGGGTAAATATTGGGGATATTTTATTCAGATGAAAGGTTTGGGCATTGTTTTGAGATGGGGTTTATATTTGCTTTGAATTATGCCAATGTAGGCCATCCATGGGGGAGACTGACCCAAGATGCCAGCCCCTTCCTTTGGACCAGTTTTTCCTTTATCTATCCATGGCTCTTCTGTGTCTCAGCCTCAGGAGGGAGAAATGTGATATGTGAAGCCTATGTTTCCTGTTCCTAAGGGATATTATTACAGTTTCAAGAATTTAATGAGCCAATTTTAAACACCAATTTAAAAAATGAAATTATTGGCACTAATAATTAAATAACCTTAAAGCAGCAAATACCCAAAATGCATCACTCTAATTATATTTCTATATTTCCTCTCTGTGCTCATGACATTATTTGCAGATATTAGATCCATATGGCAGAAATACTGTAATGGGGTGCAGCCACATAGCTTGTTTTTGACTACAAACCAAAGTCCTTGGGCCTGCTAGGCAAGCACTCTACCACTGAGCCACACAACCACACATCTCCCCCCAGCTCTGCATGCAGTGATGCTTCATTGGCAGCTTGCAATCAACCCTGTGGGAATATTTATTCTATGGAAATAGGCATAGACTACAAACCAGTGCTTGCAGATCCCTGGTAAGAGATGTCTAGACTCCCCAGAACTCCAAATCATGCCTCTAGTCCAGGCAAGGCTTGGGTGGATTTTCCCAGGTAGATTTCCAGTTCTGTGCTCAACGAGTTCCGTTTTGTTTGATTTTTGTTTGTTTGTCTGTTTTGTTTTTTACCCTCGCTTTGGGAAATGTTGGCACAGGTATTAAGGTCAGAGATTGAAACCATTTTGTGTCCCATTAGCAGACAGGGTTGACAAGATGGTTCAGTGTTAAGAACACTTGCCACTCTTGCAGAGGACCAGGGTTCAGTTCCCAGTGTCTACACAACCACCTGTAACTACAGCTCCAGGAGACTTTATGCCCTCTGCCCTTATTCCAGACGCCTGTATTCATGTGGTACACATAAATTCATACAAGCATGCAAACATATATTCATAAAAATAAACATTTGGAGTGCATCATGTTGTTTCAGAAGGCCCATGTTCAATGTTCAGTTCCCAACAGTTCATAAACAACTGTAACTCTACCTCCAGGGAGTTCCAACACATGCACATGCACATGCACACAAACACACATACACGTAATTAAAAATAAAATGAATATTAGAGTTGTAACAGCCAATCAGAAAATGTGCGTGTGTTTATCAAAACCAGGTACTGGAGAAGCCATTGAGACACACAGATGGCACAGGAGAATGTCCTTGGAACTTGGCAGGTAGGGCATCGAGAGAGGGAGGGTGGAACAGGGCACAAGGCACTACAGCAAAGAGGAGAGAAAACTTCCTTTCTGGATCCTGCCTTTTATCCTTTATTGCCAAGGTCTTTGCACAGGGATTGACAGTCCCGAGAAATCAGTTATTAGCTCTATTACATCTGTAGTTATTATTCTATTCATTGTGCTCACACCTCGGGCCATCCTATTTACATAATGAGAAAGAGTATCTGTTGGAGAGGAGGGGTGTGTGTGTTGATTGTCACCAGCCTGCCTTGTTAGTTGACACAGTAAATAACATTCACATCCCGGCCTGTGGCTCTAGGGGATGTTCTGTTAATTTTAGTTATCATCTTGTTTTCCCCCAATTTGGTTGGGGAGCTTTTCACAGAGCCTTTCAGATGAAGAGACAGGCATTATTTCATGGTACTTTAGCCACTATGTTTCTGGGAGATGAACGTGACCAATCAGCTCCCCAGCTGAGTGACGCTGGCACATCCACAGCTTTCTGTGCATTTTGACCTGAGAGTGTTTCCCCCAGCTCATGTGTGGGCGGGCTCAGATTTCTCCTCCACTCAGCAACCCTGCCTACTGATAAACTTGAAAAGTTCAGCCGGAGCGAGCCACAAAATGTATAGGAATAGATGTCAGGTGAAAAGGTAGGGTTCCTTGTTCTAAAAGCAGGAAGAGAGTTTTGGCTTTTCCCGTTTGTTTCTCAACTCACTGTGGAGTTCTTATTTGCTACATGGAAAATCAAAGGATGAAAACCGACCCTCTCAGGCACTGGGTGCTCTCTCCTGTGGTAAACTCATACGTGTTAACCTTTCTAGTCTCAGAGTTCTGGCCTATGCTGGAGGAAGGGGCTGGGACATTGGGCTGGATGAAGGAATGGGTGGCCAATAACCTGTGTCAGGAAAGCAGTGCAGCCTGGGATATGAAGTCAAAGACGCCAGCTCACACATTGTTGTTCCATTGATACAACATATTTTAAAATACATTAGGAATTTCAAGTTGATGACCATTGAACATCAATACTATAAAATACAGGTGTGTCTTATGAACACAGGGCATCATGCAATGTTCCCCATCCATGAAGCTATCTTTAACTATAAACTTGCCTGTGTTATGTGACATGGTGGCAGTTGACACACACACCACATTTATGTAACAAACAGTATGTGCTAAAGATTGCAAGTACCAGAAAGGAAGAAGGAAGTGCAGTAAGAGGGTGGGGAGGGACCGGACTGAGGAGACAACTGGTCGCGTGTTTTTGCAGATAGCTGGTGGCTGCCCTGCATCTCACCCCTGCTATAGCCTGGTTTCTATATCTAAATGAGTAATATGTGAAGGCACTTGTTTTAAGTGACCAGTCATAGCATTAAAAGTTCTTGCTAAATATTTACTAAACACATGTTCTCAGCCGTAAATAAAATGTAGACATCCAAGTCTTTCCCTCTGTGTTGGGAAGAAGACACAGATTAAGCCAAGCCCTTGATTCTGAGTGTTAAGAAGCCCCAAGTGGACTTAGGGGAGAATGGATCATACTGTTCTGCCCAACCCCTATCGGCTGGAAGTGTTCTTTCAGATTTTTTTCTTTCTTCTCATTATCATGAAAACAACAGTATGTCATGTAAAGTCTTCCCTCTGTGTCTGAGACCCCTTAACACAACAGTGAGAAAGAAAATGAGCTCAGCTTTCAGGCAATTCCTGGACTGCAGCTTCTGTTTCCTGCTGGGTAGTTAGAATGTAACATATAGCTGGAGGTGGTTCTGTCTTCTCCTATAGAGTCCATACAAGGAAAATCCAGCAAGATGCCCAGGAACAGACAGAACACCACAAAATGCAAGAAAAATTTGGAGTCTGACATTAATACACCCTTGGGCTGAGATCTATGAGGCTGGCTTTCCAAAAACAGATTAAAGAACAGACATCCTTCCTGGATGTTCAGGAAAGTTCTGGTCATTTAGATCAAGACCAAGCTTGTTTACTTAGCAAGAAATATATTTTTATTTCTGGCCAGAGATTCTCCCCACCATCTGCTTCCTGATTTCTGTCTACCACTGACCACCAAATACCAATGCCTGGGGAATTACTCTCCACTCACCCCATGCAACCGTGACTTCCAGAAACCACAGAGCAGCAGACATTTAAAGTTAGTGCCTTCTGTCAGTATAACCCTTTCATGAACAGTGGGCTGAAAGGGGTTGTTGGGGATTCTCAGCCCAAGGCTATCTCTTCCATGGTGTCTAAGTAGGAAGCTGGCAACCTTTAGTTCCATGTCCCCAGGGACAAGGAACCCTCACCCTATCATACATACATTCTTATAGTCACTGGAAAGTAACATCATTCAGAAGTTTCCATGGATCTGTTTGTGTGTCTTCTGGGATAGAGATGAGGGGATGAGGGGGTGAGGGGAAAGGGGAATGACAAAAGAGTGGGAAGAAAGGGATCTCTGCAAGGCTTAACTTACACACAAAGAATTTCAGTGTATTAAACTTAAGAGGTGCTCTATCTGCTGGGTGAGAGCCACACACTAGAAAGTCCATATAGCATGGCCTGATGTGAATGATGCAGAAAGGAGACAGTGGTGACCAACAAAGGCATCTAAAGTCTATATAGGACTCACAGCAGTTTGGCCTTTGAGAAGGAATTGGCTATTATTATTCTACTTCCTGGAGGTTCTCTGGGTAACTGATTTGCTACACAACAATGGACCAATGTGTCTCACTTGTGTGCACTGTACAATCACTGACCATTGGGGGGTGATCTCTTTCATCTGTCCCTTATTTGTTTTCTAGCAGCTGTGTCACACTGCTGACTCATTTTGAGGTCACAAACCAAGGGAAACAAAACAACAAAAACCAAAGCAGTCCAGATTCTTGTTCACAGAGAATCAAAGTTCAATTCACAGAACTGCCTCTCCACTCATGACCACCGAGAGTTACTCAGGGACCATTTTCCCTGACAAATTGCACACACAATTAAGGGCAGGAACCATTATCTTGTCCTTGGAGTGAAAAGAAAAGGAGTGAAACATGCTCTACTTAGCGAATTCATTGCCTTGCACAGCAAAGGTCTCTTCCGGATAGGAACATGGGCAGGCTACAATAATGAGAGTCATTTCCTGCAGACTTGTGGATCCAGTCTCTTTTCTTAGCAGTTGTACGTCACACTGTGGAAAAGCAGCCAGGCCTTTGGCAGAGTCCCTGTCTGTGACATTAAAAAGCTAGTGAGTCACATAGGACAGTCCAGCTTCTGGGTCAGATGGCAGTGGGGGGGGGCAGGGTTAAAGAGGACACAGAAAAAATCCTAGACCCACAGAAAACATTTCATCTGGACTTTTCTGCATCTGAGAAATACAAGAAAAGTCTGCAGACCCAATGGCATAGTAAAATGCTTGCTGTGCAAGAATGAAGACCTGAGTTTGAATGCCCAGCACCCCTGTTTTAAAACTGCTGAACATATAGCACAGGGTTGTAATCCCAACACCAGGGAGCAGAGACAGAAGGTTCCTAGGGGCCTGCTGGCCCACTAGCCAAGCCAAATCAGCCATCTTCAGGTACCACTGAGAGAGATTCGGTCTTCGAAAATAAGGCAGATGGCTCCTGAGGGACAATGCCCAACAATGAACATTGATCTCTACTTGTATCTCCATAAGCCCACACATACGCATACACATTCTCTCTCTCTCTCTCTCACACACACAGGAGGGGGTGGGAGAGAGAGGAGGGTGGGGAACAAACAGAATATTGTTAGTTATTTGTTAGTTATACCTTGTCATCCTCGGGGAGAAGATCCAAGTAGAAAAGGCAGTCTCAATGGTTTTCAGGATTCCTATTCTGCTATTCCTAAGTCCCCAGAGTAGACTCATATCCACATCACGAAGACATTCAAAAATATAACAATACCTTAGAGACTCTAATCTATAAATGAACTCAAAACCTCTAAGATTTCTGCTTAAACAGCTAAGCCTTGCTTAGTTAACACTGAGGCAATGATTCTCAAACTGTAACCAGCAGAGTCACCAGTGACGCCTTACAGGGTCCCATGTTCTTCAGCATTTCCAATGCAATGAGTTCTGAAGATGAATGATGATGTATATTCCTTACAGATATGTAAAGATACTTCAGGGTTTCCTGATACTGCTGATCTAGGCCCCACTTTGAAATTCACTCTGCCCAAAAAATAAATACTTCTCTTCATAGCTGAAGAAAAAAGATAGCCCTTTCCTTACCTGAATGCTGCATAAGGAGAACATAGAGGCGCCTGAGGGGGGAGTCCTCCAGCTCTGCTGTCTAACAGGCCTCCTGGGAATCTTGGTAAATTTAGATCCCAGTTTAAGAGGTTTTTTTTGGCGGGGAGACCATTTTTTCTGCCCACTCCCAGGTGATGTTGTGGGTGCTTCTCTGAGATCCATCACAGATTCCATCACTTGTCATCTGAGGGTAGGTCACTCTTCCACAGCACAACATTTCATTCTGCTTATGCAGCCTGTGCTACAAGCTAAGGGCCTTGTGTAGAGGAAGCATATTTTCAATTCCAAAACAATTATGTTTTTGATCAGAAAGTCCTTTGCAGAGAAGAAGGTTATATGTTGGATTGTGGATATAGCTCAATGGAAGAGTGCTTACCTAGCATGCCCAGAGCCTGGGCTCTGTCCACAGAGCTGCATAAAAATGGGTATGGTGAGACACACCCGTAATTCCAGCACTTGAAAGGAGGAAGCAGGTAGACTAGGAGTTCATGATGATCCATGTGAATATAGAAAGTTTGAGCCTAAATTGGGCTACATGATACCTTGCCAATAAATAGGTACATAGATAGATAGATGATGGATGATTGATAGATAACAAATAGATAATAGCTAGATGATAGATGGTTAATAGATTGGTGATAGAGCTATATAAATGATACAGTACTGACAGACAAATATGCATACATTCATGAAAAAACTCATCACTTAAGATTAGTGAATTAATTTTATCCAGTCTGTCTCTTTGCATTTAAAATAAAAAAGTATTATTTGATAATGCAACTTTACTCAGAAATGAAAATTTACAACAGTGAAAAAGTCCTATTTCTGCTAAAGTAACACTACCTTTTAAAGTGGTGGGAAGTCTTTGGTCCTTATTTCCAGCAGCTGGTTTGAGAAGAATCATGAATTCCTAAGGCTTTTCTCCCTACCAATAAGAAGAGGACATTCTCTACTTTCAATGATATGAACTCTCCAATTTCACCTAGATTTTAAAGAACGTGTCAAAGTACCATTCTACCATAGTTTTTCTGTCAACTTGACATTTCTAGGAAAAGGGAACCTCAGTTGAGGAATTGCTTCCATCATATTGGCCTGTACCCATAACACTGTGGTACTTTCTCTTTCTTTCTTTCTTTCTTTCTTTCTTTCTTTCTTTCTTTCTTTCTTTCTTTCTTTCTTTCTTTCTCATCCTGGCAGCAGTCTCCCCTTCCTCCTCTCCACCTACCTCCTCTCTGCCCAACCCTCTATCCACTCCTCTTCTATTTCTATTTAGAAAAAGGGAGGCCTTCTACAGATAGCAACAAAACACGACATATCAAAGTATAGTAAGACTAAGCACCCCTCCTTGTATTAAGTCTGGGCAAGGCAATGCAGTACGAGGAATAGGGTCTCAAAAGCCTGAAAAAGAGTCAGAGACAGCCCCTGCTCCCTCTGTTAGGAGTCCCGCAACAAGACCAAACTACACAACTGCCTCATATATGCAGAGTACCTAGGTCAGTCCCATACAGGCTTCCTGGTTGTTGTTTCAGTAACTGTGAGCCCCTATGAGCCCAGGTTAGTTGATTCTGTGAGTTTTTATTGTGCTGTCCTTGACCCCTCTGGCTTCTGCAATCCCAATCAAAAAGATATGTATGATTTTCTTGATTGTTAACTGATATAGGATAGCTTAGACCATTTTGGGTGGTACCATCCTCATGAAAGTAGCGTGGGGGTATAAAAATGTTAACTGAACATGAACCTGGAAGCAAGCCAGTAAGCCACTTTCTTTCATAGTTCCTGCCTTTGCTTCTGCTTGAGTTCCTTCTCTGACACCCCTCAGCAATGATGTGTAACCTACAAGATGAAATAAAGCCATTCCTTCCTGAGTTGGTTTTAGACATGGTACTTTATCACAGCAACAGAAAAGCAAACTAGAACGAACACATTCACTTTTAAGATGACTGAAGAATATAGATACACATGTACAAATGCATGTAAGTACATGTATATGGATGGATGGATGTATATATAAATATATCTTGCCCTCCTGTGTTGACAGTTATGTTTAAAAGTAGTTAATGCTAACAATAGTATAATTAAGCCTGTGAATGGATACACTTTGGTGGTATTATCAAATGTTTCCACAGTTTAGGGAAACAGTTGGCAGTATCCATGAGAAACCCAACAGTTGCTATCTGACTTGGCAATCTTACCTTGCAAAATTACTTTCTGGAAGTAAAATAATATAGGACTGCATTGAAGCCTAGCAGTTTCACACTCCAAGAAAATCCAGGAGCAAGATATATGCTTTTTAATCCGGGAATGGCTGCTAACCTTGTGGTTTTTTAATGTATCTAAGTGTCACTCTTATGAAGATGGGATTGCATATACAAAGGCCTAGGCACAAAGAAGAAGATGCTGGAGATGGGCTTTAGTGATCATTTGTAATAGGACCACAGAGAACATCCCAAGAAAATGAGTCGGAGCTGTGGATCTATCAGGGGAGTTGTCTTAGCCAATCACAGCTTCTGCTTTTGTTTCTAAGTTCTATGAAATACAGATGTGAATGTCAGAGATTCTGGGGCTGGAGAGATGATTCTGCAGTTAAGGATGTTTGCTGGTCTTGCAGAGGGCCTGAGTTTAAATCCTACTACCCATGCCAGGTGGCTCATGACTGCCTGAAACTCCAATTCCAAGGGATTCAGTGTCCTTTTCTGGCCTCCACTGTCATGGCTTACTAATGTACAGACACACACACACACACACACACACACACACACACACACACACACACACACACAATCCACAATCTCTTTTGAAAGTAAGATAATGGAACTTGAATCTGGGCTCTACCCCTTTGCAATGTTCTACTGTCAGATACTGCATCTCTCATCTTATTTTTTTTCTTTCTCATTGCTCTGTTCACATCCAACATTGTCAATGAGATACAGAGCTACTTGGGGATCTTGTAAGTCAACCCTGCTTGGTAGATTAGAGTACATAGTGACTTCTTGTCACAACCAAACACCCAATGAGGGAACTTAAGGTAGAAAGATTTAGTTAGGGCTTAGAATGCAAGGAGCTATAGTCCTTCCTGGTATGGAAGGCATGGAAACAGGAACATGAGGTGGCTGATCACATTGTGCCTACAGTTAGGAAGCAGAAAGCAGACAGGAAGTGGGGCTGGACTATCAAAATCAAGACCCATTTTTAGTAATCTACTTCCTCTATTGCGGTTCTGCCTCCTAAAGATTCCATAACCTTCCAAACAACACCACCAGCTAGGGACCAAGTGTTCAAACATGTGGGTCAGGTTGGGGCAGGGGCACGGGTCATTTCACATTCAAACCAAAGCCAACTGATACAATTGGACATTCCCACAAGTTGCTATTTTACAGCCTCTGCACGTTGGGCAAATGATCTAGGGAGCCTGTGCCTCAGTTTCCTCTTCAATACTTTAAGGAGATAAATACCCATAAAACAGATTATAAAGTATTCAGAGGCATTTACCTTGTCACCTCCCACACAGGCAGCATTCAATTGCAGCTATTACTGTCTGTCTATCCAAGAGTCCTAGGGAGGGGAGCTTCCATTTTTCTCCCTGCTGTATGGATTGAGGAAGCAAAGAACCCAACATTCTAGAATGCAGCCTAGAGATTTATGCCTGAAAAGAGAGGAGTGTGACGCTTGGATAGATCGACCAGCGCAGCTGTGGTCAGTTCATCCACTCCTAGGTTTAGAAAAATCACTAGGAGCCAGTGAAGTTACCCCTCCCAAGTACAAACTACCGCCACCCACAGATAGGTGGACACAGTGCTTCATTCTTGGTAGAGTAGGAAGTGTGGCTTGTGAAAAATGACTTCAAGGGGGAAGAAATTAGAGCCCAGACAGACACCATTTTTCAGTGTTCACTATAATTACCAGTACAACAGTCAGCCTTTTGCTTTGCTTTGGGGATTGGTCCAACTGGTTAGTTGGCTTCTGTTTCAAGAGGTAGCTGCATTCTCTAAAAAGCAGAGCAGGGAGGGTGCTGTGTTGTCCTGTCAATTGACATCATATGAACAAGTAAGAACCCCAAGTAACGGGTCGGGGAGACTCAGCATTTCCTGAGACAGGAGGTTCTCTTATTCCCATTGAGAAATAGCCAGAAAGAGCTGGAGATATGGTTCTGTCACTAAGTCTTGCCACAAAAGCCTGGCGACATGAGTTCAATCTTCAGAATCCACACAATAAAAGCTGGACATGGTGCGTGCTTCTAACCCCAGCACTGAGGAGACAGAGACAGCCAGATCCCTGGAGCTCACTCACCAGCAAGCCTAGCCCACTCATCATGTTCCAGTGAGATCTTATCTCACAGGATCTAGAAAAACAGTGCATGAGGAATACACTCTGCCACTCTGCCCTACACACACACACACACACACACACACACACACACACACACACACACACACAAGAAACCCATGCTGCAAAGATGGATTCTCATTTGTCCATTATTTTCTCTAACATCTAAAAGGAATATTTCTCTAAAGTCTAAGGGGTGACTAATGTGTGCTAGAGGGACACATTAATATATGACTCTAAGAACTTCAAAAATCTATGCACAGACAAGATATGCACCTGAAAAGCTGGGTCATTAAAAATATCCTATATTTATGAATTAAAATGTTTTTCTTTTGAGAACAAGTGCATAGGCAGATTGTGTTCTATTGAAGTTTTGGAAGAGAATCTTAGAGGAGGAGTATGAGACCATTCCCAGGGAGGAATACAACTCAACAGGTTTTCTACATTCTTCTGGTTTATGCTGGCTGAAGAAAAGAATGCCCAGCCAGCTTTTGGGTGTGTGCTTTAAATTGTGTAAATGAATCAAAGATGTGTCTGTCCTTTATCTAGATGAAAAAAATCTATTCATACTGGAACAATGTTCCCAAACTTTCCAAATAATGCCTTCAAAAATACTTGCAGTAAGCAGGAGTCCCCAGTTATTAAAATGCTCACTATGGCTCAAAACAAGTTTTTGCTCAGAAGATAAAGGCACACAGCATGCATTGGGCAATAAACTTTTAATTTCATTTTTTTTCTTTAAAGAAGAAATGGGACTAAGAAAATGTAAATGGGGGCTGGAGAGATGGCTCAGTGAGTAAAATGCTCACAGTAGAAGCACAATGACCTGAGTTTGGTTGCCCAGAACCCATGTAAAACTAGCCATTGTTTACCCACTGCCAACCCTACCAGGCTCCATGGACAGTTCTGACACAGTGGTCACACAGATGGCCCCGTTAAATTAAATGGGTCACAAAACCAAAGCAGAAGTCATGACTCTGGAGAAGGGACTTGGGTGGAGGACACAGAATTGACAGGGTGGAGGAAGATGAGAGATGGAGAAGCAGGAATGTATGAAACTGCCAAAGGATAACTTTAATTAATTGTCTTAAAAAGTTGAGCATTACAGAACAAATCTCTGCAACCCTGGGACCAGGGTAGGGACAGGAGGAGCCTTGGAACTCACTAACCAGCCAGTCTAGACAAACCAAGACTGTCAAGCTCAGTGAGACCCTGACTAAAAAAATAAGATGGAGAGAAACTGACAAAAGACCCTCAACGTCAGTCTCTGGCCTTGACTTGCATGCACATACATGTACACCTACACACACACACACACACACACACACACACACACAGAGAGAGAGAGAGAGAGAGAGAGAGAGAGAGAAAGAGAGAGAGAGAGAGAGAGAGAGAGAGAGAGAGAGAGTGTACAGGTGATGATACACATATGGCCTTGATGCGTTGTTCTGCTGACATGGTATAGATTTTAATATTTCTATAATAAAAACTTTAATGTTTACTCACTTATGTATTTTTCTAAATGTGTAATTAGTAATTTTACTCCCCTAAAAATTACATGACATCTCTCATACTTCACTTGAGTGTGTTGGGATTAGGCCAATCAATTTATTTTTAATGGACTGGAGGAGAAATTCTCAGTCTATCCTCGAGACTTCCAGGTTGCTACCAGCCATACTCAGTGCGTGATGGATAGTTTCTATTTTAAAATATGGCATTTGTTGTGATATAATTTAAATTACTTTTCTGCCAGGAGCATGCGTTCTGCAGAGTTACAATTATGCAAAGGGAAATTACAAATCATATTCCTACTTTATCTTCCTTTACAGTCCTTGTTGCAGCTACTTTTGCTCAGGTACAATTACGTTAGAGAAAACAAGATGCTGTGTGTATATTAAGAACAATTTTACATGGAGAATTCATTTTGGTTCTTGGTTAATTACAAGAGAAAAATGGAAGTCAATCTAAAAAAAGCAATACTTGGGACTCATAAGTAGCAAGACTCACATATAAAGCTCTATGCCTAATCAATAATTTAGTGTTTCTGCAACACCATTTAAAATACAAGTCATTCTATCATAATTGCATGTTTAAAAATACACTCAGATCTATCTATACATGCTTACTGTAAACTATTTAGAAAACAGACAAAACACAAAAATAAATGAGGGCCACCCCACCCTGGGAGCAGTGACGCTAGTCACTGTCATGGATTATATTTTGTTTTATTTCCATAAACTCCACTTTTCTAGCTCATATAGGATATAAATAGCAACAATTTATTCAATTTTAGAAAATTAGCATCACACTATAGGTTCTGAAACTCTCTTATTTACAAATTTATTTCTATTTTATTGTGTGTGTGTGTGTGTGTGTGTGTGTGTGTGTGTGTGTGTGTGTGTGTTGATATGTGCAAGTGAGCATAGGTGCCCACAGAAGTCAGAAGAGGGAGTCAGATTCAGGTAGTTGTCAGTCACCTGACATGGGTGGTAACACCCAAATTGAGGCTATCTGGAACAGCACCAAGTGCTCTTAACCACTAAGCCATCTCTCTGGCCCCCAAACACTCTGGTTTATAGTTTAATATATTCACTGGAAAGTATACAGTAAATTTCTTCCATCTTACTAATTACAGATTCTTTGCCAAACGTCCTACCTACAACATGATTTATCTCACTTCTCATGGGCTCTAACAAATGTAGAATATTTCCATTCTCCCAATTACAAATAAAGTTACAATCAATAAACCTATGAGAACATTTGTTTTTATTTCACTTGATGCTTGATGAATCATTTAAAATCAAATTTCTGAAGTATTTGTGAAAAACACAATAGGAATGTCTAAATGTTGTCTTTTAAATTTCCCATCCACAATGTCAGTAGCCCAGAATCTTGTCATACTGTTTTATCTGTGTGGTGTGTGTGTGTGTGTGTGTGTGTGTGTGTGTGTGTGTGTGTGTGTCTGTTTCTGTCTCCTTCTTCCTATGTTTGTGTGTGTGAGTGAATATGTGTGTGTATTGGAGATTGTTTGGGGGGGGAATCGTGACATGTGGATTACATCTAGGGCCTATGTATACTAGGTAAACACCTGTAATTGAGCTATAGCCTCAGCCCTAATTTCATCTCGTTAAAAGAAACACACAATTTGTAATCTAAAAAGTAAAAATGGCATCTCTATAGTTATTTATGTTTTTTTTATTCATGAAACCACACATATCTACCTGTACAGTGGCTATTTTCCATATTAATTATTCCCTCATAGCCCCCTCTTCCTTTCTTGCCCACCTCTAGATTGGGTCATAGTCTCATATTATAGATCAAAGTTGTTTGGAACTTACTATATAGCCCAAGCTTACTTTAAATTACAGCAATTTTCCTGCCTCAGCCCTCTTAATCTTGTTCAAGGGTTTACTTTAAACACCCAGTTAATCCAGCCACTGTCTGACAGCTGCCACACTACCGGCACAGAGATCAGGCTAAGTACACCAAATGACTGAGACAGAGACAGACTCCCACCTTCCTTCACAGTGCAGTACACCACACACACACACACACACACACACACACACACACACACACACACACACACACACACACACACCTAACCCCAATCTATTCTTTAAGTGTTCTGTGGATGTCTATGCATCTTGACAAAAGCTCACAGGCAAGAAGGCAGCAGAGAACTTCCCAGGGATCAGTGTGGACAGTGGTAAGCTTGAGGAGAGCCCTGACAGATGAACCCACGGGACAGGTAAGGGAGAGGAAAGAACCTCCCTGCTAACAATGTGACACCTGTGACGACAGAGCTGTGAACTTGGGGACAGATGAAGGGGAGGATGATGCTTCCTGAAGGACATTACAAAACCAACCAAGGCTGAATCAATGGAATCTGGGGGCCCAGTGGCCTATTTCTGTGAAGAGTATGGACACAGTAAGTTCTGAGCTTTTTAAGTGGAAAAGAAGGAAAGCAATACTTGGAGTTATCTGGGGAGCAAAAGTGAAAAAAGCATGTGTGCACACAAGCATAAATGTGTATCAGGTCCAGGGTAACTACAAGACACTGAACTTAGTTTTTTCCTGAAGAATAGAATATTTACTTATAAAAATAACATAGGCACAGGAGAAGGTATCTGAGGAGCTGGTCTGTAGGAGCCTTACAGCCATGTTGTTGTTATGAGACATCATTTCCCCGAGTTTTTGCCCTCCCCATACCCATCTCTTTATCATGTGACTTAGCAGCTCTTCCAATCAGAATGTGCTCAGATCAATGATGATTTGACGACAAGTCCAACTGTGGCCAGTGGTGCATTGGGCCCCATCTCTAAATTCCAAAAAGTATTTTGTGTTTCCATATGTACTGGTTGGAAAAATGTAATCCTCTTCCAGGATTTTGATGTCTCCAGAAGAATGAAACACAGTACTGAACTGAATAAAATCCGCAATCAGGAGCTAAACCAAGATGACACATCCTAAGTCAGCTAACTCCTCAACCACTGAGTTAGGGTAAGCTTGTCACACAGCATTGTCATGTAAAGGCTAAATGGTATACTGATCCATTCCATTCCTTTTGTAGATACACTCAGGACTGCTTAAGTACACTTCAAAGGAGATTTAGTTAGATCAGTATCCTGGTCTCTATCTATAAAGGGGGGTCCTAAAGCTGAAATATGTAATGATAATGTGAAGCCTAGGTCTTCCAATTGCAGTGTCATCTCATCAACTGTTTATGGATGGATTTCCACTATGGAATTAACAAGCTCACCTTTCATCTAAGAAATAAAATAGCTGGGCTGAAGAGCCGTTCAGAGCACCATCTGCTTTTGCAGAACACCGGGGTTCAGTTCCCAGCACTGATGTGGCAGCTCACAGCTATCTATAACAGCCATCTGTTCAAAGGGTCTAACACCCATTTTCTGGCCTCTATTGGCACCAGGAAAACATGCAATGTACTTATATACATGCAGGCAGAACACCCATACACATAAAATAAAAATAAATAAATCTCTTACAAAAAGAAACCAGTCAGCTAATGAGTCAACAGGGCTAATACACATTTTTATTAAATGTTAAATAGATGTGAACTGAGCTTTCTGTTAAAACAAGAACATTTTCATTCCCATTGCCTCCTCCCAGTGTGTTGTGGGCAGGCAGTAACCTACTGAGTGGCGTGTGGGATTTTAATCGGCTTGCTACAGGCCCCCTCATTCTGCTCATTAAGATAAAGAAAGGTTTGTCAGGAAAATAGTCTATTAGGTGGTAATTTTCTTTCACATGCAAATTAAGGGATAATTAGTTTGACTATCAAGAGATGTAGAATCTGTGTGTTTGACATATTTTCATATGTAGTCAACACCGAAAGTTCAAGTATCTTTTCAGGGAAAAGAAAGGTTCTTTGAAAGTTAAAGCAGATTCAACAATATTCCATTCTGAAAACATGCTATGCAGGTAAATACCACGGCGGCATAAATTTAGCTCAATTTCTTTAACTTGTTAATATTTTGAAAGAGCTGACAGAAGTCAGAACTCCTTTCCTTCTGTAGACACATGTGCTGGAGATGCTATGGAGCTGGGATTTAAACATTCGATAATGAGGAGCACATGTGGTGCCTCTCCTTAGCTTGAAGGAGCACTCCTGCTTCCAACACTCTGAGAGAGAATCTTTGTTTAGTGAGCTTATGAGCCAGCTTCATGGACTCCCTACCTCCATGACAGACACACTGTCTTCTCCCTGGCTTTCATTTTGAGGAGACAGTTAAAGCATGTTTCATGATGAGAACTTGCAAATGTCCAAGACGTGGCAAGATTCAGCAATTAGAGATGCCTGAGTTTGAGATTAAAAGGAGATCCTTGGTAAGCAATGTGTTACCCCCTTCAGCTGGGTCTCAGCTTGGGATGGGTCAGTCATTTGGCAGCATCTTATCAGACATGGTCTCTAGAGCTGGAATTAGATTGCTTGTCAAAATGAACCATGAGGCTACATCATCTGAAAAGGAGTTTACAAAATCATCCCCCAAATAACAGTTAAATCCCACCGGGCTAGGCTATGAATAAATTGTCCTTATTTAAGGAAATAAAGTGCTATAAAATTCAGACCATGCTGAAGAATGAGAGAAGGGTGAATATAATTTCAAAATAGCAGCCAATGTAGTTCACAGTCCCTTGGAATGAGGTCTGACACAAGTTTGTTTCCAAAGGAAAAAATGATTATATATTTCAACCACTGCTTCTTCTTCTTCTTCTTCTTCTTCTTCTTCTTCTTCTTCTTCTTCTTCTTCTTCTTCTTCTTCTTCTTCTTCTTCTTCTTCTTCTTCTTCTTCTTCCCACTGCTTCTTAATTCATTTCTGCAATGAACTGGTCCATCTGACCGCTTTTGAAAGGTCTGGGACATGGGTGGCAGAAGGAACACAGAAATGACTGAGCTAGTCATGCCTGCCAAGAGCTTGAGCTAGAGCAGAGTAAATAACTTGTGCTTGTGGATAATGTCAGTCAAAGCCATGAGTGACAAGTTGCGGGAAGGGGGTGGGGGACACCATCTAAGTCATGAAATATCAGCATGGATTGCTGATTCCTGTAGATAGAGAGTAAAAAATGCACTAAAATGAGTGGGTCTGAAGTCAAGAGAAGGGGAGAGGAGAGCAAACAAGAGAAGGGGGAGGAGCAAGCAAAGAGAAGGGGAGGAGCAAGCAAAAAGAAGGAGGAGGAGCAAGCAAAAGAAGGGGAGGAGCAAGCAAAGAGAAGGGGAGGAGCAAGCAAAGAGAAGGGGAGGAGCAAGCAAGAGAAGGGGAGGAGCAAGCAAGAGAAGGGGGAGGAGAACAAGTGAAGAGAAAAGGAGAAGAGAGCAAGAAAACAGAAGATACCCACATGGAGCCCGGAACTTGAACTGTGACTTTGCAGCAGTGAGTATTTAGCCGAGTGTAAAGTGGAAGAGTGATTCAGGAAAGGCATACTAACAAAAAGTAGGAAGAACAGGCAGGTGGCTCAGCTGCAGGGCATGCCTGATGCCCCAGGTTCAAAATTCATAGGGAAACACAGGCGATACCTGTCAGTGATTTTTATATTGCTGCGATAAAATGCCATGACCAAAAGCAACTTAAGAGAGAAAGAATTTATTTTGCCTCTTAGTTCCAGAGAGCATCCATGATAGTTGGAAAGAGATGGTTGTTGCAGCAGCAGGAAGCTGGCTGATCATATTTCATCCATACACGGGAGGGGGGGGATGGACACAGAGAGAGAGAGAGATTAAAACAGACAGACAGACACAGAGAAAGACACACAGGGAGACAGAGACAGAGACATACAGAGATAGAGCAGGAAATGGATAGGCTGTAAATGCTCAAAGCGCCTGCCCACATCTCCCCTCAACAGCCCCACCAACTGGAGAGTCTCAGATGGACATTTCTCATTCCAAGCCACCACAGTCCCATACAACCAAAGCAATGCTAAGTAGAAAAAACAAACAAACAAACAAACAACAAAAAAAACCCTGTCCCAGGTCTCAGAATTCATGACCTCATAGTGGAAGCAGTAGTGTTCATGGAAGTCTCCTGAAGTTTTCAGATAGTCTGTTACACCCAGATGCTGCTGCTGTGGGCTTACTGGTGACCAAGTCATTATTCTTACTGGAGTGGGTAATTGGTCCACATTGCAGTGCACTGCAATGCCCACTTTTAGCTTTCTGAAATCCTTTGAGCTTTGCTGAGTGAATGGCCCTTTGTCTTTAAGATCCGGTATTCCCCGCCTCCCCTTTTTTTTTCCCCAGCACTGGGAATTGAACCCATAGACTTCTGCATACTAGCCAAGTACTCTGCTACTGAGATACAACCCAAACCACTTTTTACTTTCAATTTTGAGACAGGATCTTACTAAGTTGTTCAGGCTGGCCTCAAACCTGCAATCCTCCTGCCTCAGCCTCCTGAGTGTTGGTATCATAGGCCTGGCTTAGAGTCCAACCCTACATGCTACTTCTTTTGATTAAATGAGGTGCCCACACCCAGTACTCATCACTCCCTCCATCAAAGAAAGAAATGAAACAACAAATAATTTCTAGATGCTCGCCAGCCTCTTAGGTCAGGAGGACGGCAGAAAGCAAAACCAGTGTGGCTTCCTAAGAGCCAGAACTCAGCGGGATTCATTTCCTATGCACTTCAGGTTTTTCCTGAGTGGCTCCCATTGGTTCTCGATTTCCTCCTGCGGGTTTTCCCAGGGCCAGACTGACCAGCTCCACTGAATTCAAATGAGCAGAGACGCCTCTAAATCAGGCTGGAGAGCACAGACTGTTTTTCTCATTCTGTCAATCTCACGTAAATAGCCAAGCCAAGCGCTTGCAAGCAGACCCTGAAAGACTTCATTGGCTGCTAGGAACCCAAGTTTAAAAAAAATGTAACTTGCTGACCAGGCCCCAGGCAAATGGCTGTCTTTGGCAGCACAGCCCAGGAGGGAATTTGATAAAGTGCTTTACTGGGTTGCAACATTGTGGTCTCAGCTTTCGTCAGATCACAGTGGGATAATGAAATTGGAATCCATTTACACCTTCCATTTCACCCCATACAGCTCATAGACACCCATAGGCATTGTGTCAAACCACATCTCAAGGCAGTAAATACCTTAAAATCTACATGCTCTGCTCCTCCATGAAAAGCAATGCAGTCAGACTGGAGATAAATTATGAGAAACAGTTTCTTGATTTGACCACTCTGGTAGCTGTAACAGAATCCAGATTCACTGCAAGACTTGATGGCATCAAAATGCATAAATAACTGCACTATTGCATGCCAAGTTTAGCAATACTGCAGTCTTCCTGGCCAGTCTATGAATAGCACAGTCATTGCTGGGACAGAGCCACCGTATGACAAGGACTTACATGCCCCGTCTCCTATGACAGGATCTATCTCTGTCACTAAGGCATCTGTGGCTGGAGCATTTGTGACACCATATTTTGTCTCCACATCATGGAAAAAGATGAGGTGGAGTTAAAGCGAACCACAGCCATCTACAGGTCCCACATTTTGGATTCAATTTTTACATAGATTAAATCCTTGGAAATTTTCTTACTTTTCCTGCTTCTTTCTCAAGGTTCCTCTCTGTAGCTTACTTAGGTCATTGACATTTGAAAGTTATTTAAAATATATTCAGGGGCTTTGGGAGAGAGATTAACTGGTGATGTGCTTGTCACTCAAGCATGAGGATCCCAGTCCCATCTCTCAGTACCCATGGACAAAAGCTGAACATGGTGATACACAATTGTATTAGCAGTACTGAGGAGGTACACTGGGACTCACTGGCCAACCAGCCTAGCCTACTTGACAAGTCCCGGGTGCTCAGAAAATAAACTGGAAGGCTCTTGATGAATGGTATCCAAGACGGACCCCTGATCTCCACATATTTGTGTACATATATGCAACACATGAACATACACTCACATGAGCATGTATCCACGTGCGCACATGCACATCATTTTAACATGAAACAGCCACAGATGGTATGTGACAGAATAGACTGGGATGAGTCAAAGGGGAACTCTATTCATGATACAAGCCATGGGCCACACTATAAGTATAGTTTGCCCCCACTTGTCCGAGTCAGGAGTGGCTACCCTTCAAATGTTGCAATATGACTTTACCCTCTACAAAGGCATTGTTCCCCATTTATACCTACCCTGTCCATGCCCTGAACTTAAGTCCTCTTGCAGGCCTGGCAAGCACTTTGCTGACTGAGTCATCTTCCCAGCCTTTGACATTACATCTTAGTGAGTAAACAAATTCCCAATGGATCTGAAACTGTGGACTGTTGTCAGAATCTCAACCAACATTCAGAAATGAGAAGCAAGATCACTTTGGTCAACAGCAGATGGATTAGAAAACTAGCTGGTCCAGAATTCACCTGGGATGGGTTGCCAGCAAGCAGACCACTCATTTCTCCAGCTGGGGTGAAGAGGGATAAATCTCTCTCCAACAGCCCTTGTTCTATTCCATTCTTCTTCCTGCCTGACATCATTTACAACAGCTTGAGAAATAGATTTGTTCTGGCTGATCTTTAAAGAGGCTGTCAATAACAATATGAAAAATAATTACTATACCTGGAGAAAGTGGGCATTGATTTCAGCTGCTATCAGAGCCTCCAAACTGGATTTCAAGTACACAGTGGTACAGTGGGAGCCACTGTTTGCTTAACTTGGTGAATTTACACTTGACTTTTGGTGGATCAAACTAAGGCTAGAACATTAAAATGAAGGCCTGTCTTTAAAAAAACTAGCAATCACAATTCAAGCCTGCTGCAAATATATTGCATAAGGACTACTTTCAAGAAACTGTATGATGCTCAGGAGACAATAAGGGAGATGGATTGTCCCTGATTGAGGACACTTGCATTCTTTTGATAAAGAATAAACCAGCACATAGTTCAAAATATAGTTAAGGTACATGTTGGAAGAAAAAGTGGTACATCATGGAGGGAATTAACATGGTCTTGGGAGAGGTCATAGAAATCATTCTTTAAGGAAGTCACATTGAAGCTGTAAGTCCAACAGGTTTCAGGACGGGGTGGGGAGCAAGAATAAAGAGAATGCATTTCAAAAAGTACTATGTGGATGTGGGGTTGGTGAAGATCTTTTCCTAATCCGTGGGTTGTCATTTTGTCTTGTTGACTGTGTCTTTTGCCTTACAGAAGCTTCTCAGTTTCAGGAGGTCCCATTTATTAATTGTTGATCTCAGTGTCTGTGCTACTGGTGTTATGTTCAGGAAGCAGTCTCCTGTACCAATTAGTTCAAGGGTATTTCCTACTTTCTCTTCTAATAAGTTCAGTGTGGCTGGGCTTATGTTCAGGTCTTTGATCCATTTGGACTTAAATTTTGTGCTTGGCGATAAACATGGATCTATATGCAGTCTTCTACATGCCAGCATCCAGTTATGCCAGCACCATTTGTTGAAGATGCTTTCTTTATTCCATTGTATAGCTTTAGCTTCTTTGTCAAAAATCAGGTGTTCATAGGTATGAGGGTTCAGGTTTTTCAGGGTTTTCATAGGTTCAGGGTTTTCAACTCCATTCTATTGGTCTACCTACCTATTTTTGTGCCAATAACAAGCTGTTTTCAGGACTATAGCTCTATAATAGAGCTTGAAATCAGGGATGGTGATGCCTCCTGAAGTTCTGTTATTGTACAGGGTTGTTTTAGCTATTCTGGGTCTTTTGTTTTTCCATATAAAGTTGAGAATTATTCTTTCAAGTTCTGTGAAAAATTGTGCTGGAATTTTAATGGGGATTGCATTGAATCTGTAGATTGCTTTTGGCAAGATTGTCATTTATATTATGTTGATCCTATCCAAGAACATGGGAGATCTTTCCATTTTCTGGTATCTTCTTTAATTTCATTCTTTAAAGACTCAAAATTCTTATGATACAGGTCTTTCAATTTTTGGTTAGCATTACCCCAAGGTATTTTATATTGTTTGTGGCAATTGTAAAGGGTGCCCCACATCTGACAGCTGGCTGATCTCCAAAATTTACAAAGAACTCAAGAAGCTAGTCTCCAAAACACCAAATAATCCAATTAAAAAGTGGGGTACAGAACTAAATAGACAGTTCTCAATAGAGGAATCTAAAATGGTGAAAGACACATAAGAAAGTGTTCAACATCCTTAGCCATCAGGGAAATGGAAATCAAAACAACTCTGAGATACCACCTCATACCTGTCAGAATGGCTAAAATAAAAAACACCAATGACAGTTTATGCTGGAGAGGATTGGAGAAAGAGGAACACTCCTCCACTGCTGGTGGGAGTGCCAACTAGTACAGCCACTTTGGAAATCTGTATGGTGATTTCTCAGGAAAATGGGAATCAGTCTACCACAAGATCCAGCAATTCCACTGTTAGGCATATACCCAAAAGAAGCACATTCATACAACAAGGACATCGGTTCAACGATGTTCATAGCAGCACTATTTGTAATAGCCAGACGCTGGAAGCAGCTAGATGCCCCTCAACTGAAGAATGCATAGAGAAAATGTGGTACATTTACACAATGGAGTACTACTCAGCAGAAAAAAAAATGGAATCTTGAAATTGGCAGGCAAATGGATGGAACTAGAAGGAACCATTCTTAGCGAGGTAACCCTGTCACAAAAGGACAAACATGGTATGTGCTCACTCATATGTGGATTTTAGACATAGAGTAAAGGTTTACCAGCCTACAATCCACACTGCCAGAGAACCCAAAGAGAGACATACGTGGTCCCCTGGAGAAGCGGAAAGGGACAAGATCTCCTGAGCAAATTCTGAGCATGAAGGGAGGGGAGAGGGAACTAGGAGAATTAGAAGGGGAGAAGAGGAGGGGTGAGGAGGACATGATGAGGCAGGGAGGTTGAGTTGGGGGAAGTACAGAAGAGATCAAGATAAGAGATACTATAATAGAGGGAGACATTATAGGTTTAAAGAGAAACCAGGCACTAGGGAAATGTCTGGAGAGCTACAAAGATGACACCAACTAACAATCTAAGCAACAGAGGCTACCTTAAATGCCCTCCCCTGATAATGAGATTGATGACTAGTTCATATGCCGTGTTATAGCCTTCATCCAGCAGCTGGTGGAAGTAGAAGCAGACACCCACAGCTAAACCTTGAACTGAACTGAAATCCAGTTGCGGAGAAGGAGGACTGATGAACATAGGGGTCCATACCAGGCTGGTGAAACCCACAGCAACAGTTGACCTGAACAAGGGAGAGAGCTCTTGGTTGCCAGACTGATAGCTGGGAAACCAGCATGGGATTGATCCAGACCCCCTGAATATAGGTGTCAGTGAGGAGACCTTGGAAATCTATGGAACCTCTTGTAGTGGATCAGTACCTATCCCTAGAATAGGAATGGACTTTGGGAGCCCATCCCACATGGAGGGATACTCCCTGAGCCTAGAAACAAGGGGGTTGGCCTAGGCCCTATCCAAAAGACTAAGACAGACTTTGAAGACCCCTATAGAAGGCCTCACCCTCCCGTGGGAGCAGAAAGCATATGGGATAGGTAGTGTGTTAGTTGGGGGTGGGGTAGGTTATTATATACATTTCTGAAACCTAAGGTAAATAACATATAATTTATGAACAACAGAGAAATAACTAGTATTCCCCAATGAAAACTCTAGGCACAGCCAGCTGACTTTCATGGAATGATTTTGTTATTTTTTTTTTTTGCCAAATTCTTATACTTGTTGACAATATAAGATCACAGCTGATGAGCAAACACAGCTCCCATATCAATAAATTCGTTTTATTTAAGATATATTTGTGGGTATGTGTTCACATGTGTCTGCATGTGTGTGATATACACACATGAGCACAATGCCCACTGAAGGACAGAGGAGAGTGTCAGATCCCCTGGATCTAGGCTAAAGGTGTCTGTGAGCTATCTGATGTGAGGGCTGGGAACTGAACTCAGATCTAGTGCAAGAGCAGCAAGCACTCTGAGCCAGATCTCCATCCTTGAATTTGCTTCTTTTAAGTGAACACACAGGATAAAAGTTCAACAATGATGTCACTTCCCTGGTTTGCCAATGCAGTAGCATCATCTCTACAGGATCTTAAGGTTTTGAACACAGGGAGAACATGTTTTTAGTTTTTTTTGGGGCGGGGGGAAGGGACTATATACAATGGACCATCTACTACACACAGCACATTTTATATTTGATATTGCATCATTAGCATTTTTGAAGTGACTGGGACTAAACCTAGGGCCTTGCATATGCTGGGTAAGCACCTGACTACTAAGCCAGATCCCCAGCTCATGTTATTAACATTTTTTCCCATCAGTTTTTCAATTTTACACATCTGGACATGACACCAGCAAACCATGACTCTGCTGTTTCAGTAAATAAAGTTTTATTGAGTCAAAGCCTCTCTGTGCTGTTTTCATTCTATAACTGCAGAGGAGTAGTTGGAGCAGAAGAATCCAACAGCCACCCAGCTCAAGATATCTACAATCGAACTTTGTAGAACTTTGTATAAAAGAATATTGTCTGGCCGTCAATCAAAATCATCAGGAAACAAGAAGTCATACCCTGACTTATACTGTCTGCCAATTCCTGTGGTGTAAATACCTCATGACTAATTTCAAGCTACTGAGTTCACTTGAGTGAGGTGTTGAGAAGACAAAAGGTGTTAGGTCCTCATTTGATTTCATTATGCAGAAATAGACTTACACAACATCAAGAGAAAAGACAGCAATGAAGTTTTGGTGGTGATGCCTGTGAAGTGTGTATTACTCTTGTTTATAATAAACTTAATTCATTTGAAGTTACATAATTCTGTCTTAATATGACTATGAATCTGCTGTTTGTAACCATCAGTCTGGAAGGTTCTAGCAAATGTGACTAGGTGGCATATTTCTGCCTTAAACCAATGAAAAGACTGTCCATGTTTGGGGTGCAGAGATGGATGGATGGAATAAAGCTGGACAAGGAAATTGTGATTTGGATGAGACATGCCCTTGTAGACTCCTGAATTTGAACATGGTCCCCAGTTGGTGGAGCTGTTTGGTAAGCTTATCCTTTAAGGAGATGGACCCTTGCTGGAGGAAGTGTGTCTTCTCTCTCTCTCTCTCTCTCTCTCTCTCTCTCTCTCTCTCTCTCTCTCTCTCTCTCTCTCTCTTCTGCTGTGGTGATGCAATGTGATCCCTGCTTCCTGACTACCAGGCCAGCCTCATACTCCTGCTGCCATGCCTCCTCCTAACAGGCCCTTTCTCCTCTAAACAGCCTTTTGTCGGAGTATTCTGTCCTAGCAACAGAAAAGTAACATACCAGAGTGAGTCACAGCCTGTACAAAGAATGAGGAGATGGAACCATATCCTCTAAGAGGCAGGGTTCCCAGAAGTCCTCTACATGGGCAGAGGCACCATCACTCCCAGGTCTGGATAGCTAAGGATATAAGCAACACAGAAGCTACTCAGAGTGACTGTTATGTGTCAGGTACCATTTGAGACATGTCGCAAATGTTAGTGTTCATAACATCCCCATAAGATACCATCTCAATATTTCCCTCTCCCATGGGCAGGGGTAAGAGTAGAGTAAGCAATTTAACAATTCATACAAAGATTTGCTTTGTGAGCAACACAGCTTCCATATGTGAGGCAGATTGTAACTTTTATTTCCTTCAAGGGAATTGTAATTTGCAGAGGGATGTGGAAACACACAAACATGCACACGAATTTCCATATCCCAGTGCCTGGGCAATGGTGTCCCATTGCCTGGATGATGGTATCCCAGTGCCTAGGTGATGGTGTCTCAGTGCTTGGGTAATGGTGTCCCAGTGTCTAGGTGATAGTGTCCCCAGTCCCTGGGTCATGGCTCAGTTGGTAAAGTGCTTGCCTTATAAGCACTAGGATCTCTGTTTGAGCCAGCAGAACCCACTGTGAAGAAACAAAAAGAAAAGCAGGACCTGATTCTAATCCCAGCACTGAGCAGTGGAAACAAGAGGAAGTCCGGGGCTGCCAGGCTAGCTAGCCTGGCCTACTGGGGTGTGTTCCAAGACCCTGAGAGAGATCCTGCCTTTAAAAATGTTAGATGGTACTCAAAGTTGCCCTCTGGTCTCCACATGTACACACACACACACACTCACACACACACACACACACACACACACACACACACACACACACACAGTTTCATGACACAGACTGGGCAGATTTGCCCAGTGCTGGATAGCTTAGACCTGGATAGCTAAGATGGGTAAGGAAGTCTTGGGTGGGAATATATCATAGTTTGTGGTTATTTTCCATGAGGAAGGCCTTGGACCACACAGGTGCAAACAGAACAAACCAGATACATGGGTTTTCTCTATTCTAATAGGTGAATCCCTTGACAATCTATTCTGGTACTTCCCTAAGTGACAGGAGCAAGGAGAGAAAGGAAAAAGATGCCATGTTCTAAATGTGAAATACTCTTATCATTTAAGTCCTAGGTAACTTCCTCAGAAGCTGAAGGTGGTCCCTTAGCTCTAAGAGTAGCTAATGCATCCCTCAATCATAGATCTGATTACCCTCTTGGGGAGAGGAGAAATAAGGAGAAATGAATGCCTGTTAGGAGCTGTCATGGCTGCTAAGTGCATTGCAGACATTTGTGACTTAAGTTGAAATTTTACTTTTTTAGGGAAAATGAAAATCAGACAATCTTCTAATTTGGTGCATTAGGGAAGAAGAAAAATGTGATCAGGAGGGGGATAAGTACATCTCTCTCAGGTGTCACCTCCAGAGATTGGCAGACTCCACAGGTACACCCCATGCAAATTCCAGAATGTGACCAGAAAGAGCAACAGGAATGAATGCAAAATTACAGCCCCTGCTGCTCTGCCGCTGTCCTCTCATTGCTGCTCCTTCTCCTTGGGACCACCTGCTGGCTCTGTCGAGCCTCCCTACCACCTTCATCTCCAACACAGCAGCTTCTAATAGCCAGGGCCAAAGTCTTATGGATGGGAGATGCTTGGACATCATTAAAAGGAGACGGTTCCATGAGTAAAGCATTTGCCACACAAGAGTGAGGCCCTGGGTTCAGATCCTCAGAACTTACATTGAAAGTAGATGCAGTTGCACAAGTCTGTGATGCCAGCACTCTTGAGGTAATATGGGAGGGTAAGAAAGACACCAAGGGCTATGGGCCAGACAGCCTGCTGTATGTAGCATCAAAATAAAACTGTCCCAAACAAGGTGGAAAGCAAAAATAGACACCTAAGGTTGACCTCAGACTGCCACACACATTCTGTGGTTCGGGCACACCCATACTCAGACACTCAAGCACACACATATCATACATAGGTAATATATCATACACAGAGAGATTTTTAAAGCAGCTTGGGGTGTCACTCACCCAAGATGGGTCTTTGTGGTTTGAATCAACTGGGATTAGTCTAACTCTGCCTCAGACAAATGATTTATCTTTATCTGTAAGGCAAGCATCTTATCTTCTGCCCTGTGTGGTCCTTTAACAGAAGACATAAAAGCTAATTAATGCTTGTCAAGGGCACATAGTATTTTATCTCCAGCATTTTGCTTCTGCAAACCCTCCAGTCTCTCTACCACCCCGTGAAGAAGCTATTACTGTTTTGTCTACTTTATAAATATGGAGAAGCATGGAGGAATTAAGGAGCACACTCTGGGCCACACACTAAATCGAAAAGGAATAGGCATACTATACCCGAAGGTTTGAGATGCAGAAGTGCGCATCCACCCCAGGGCTAGCTAGCATGCTGGCCCACTATCAAGACCTCCACCATTGCCTGTTCTTTCATAGCTTATAAGAAGGTGACAGTTATAACAAACACAAAAGGAAATATTACTTTGTAGGCCATAAAAAATTATATGCACTTCAATTTCCCAAATCCACATGTCAAGCCCTCTGATACCCACAGGTCAAGCCCTCTGGAACACAGCCACAACCACTGACCCCTATGTTGCCATTAGCTGCTTTCATGCTAGCACCAGAGCTGACCAACCATAACTGGACCTGATGAGCCACAGAGACAAAGCTAACTTCCAGAAAGTTTGCTGACCCCTGCTCTCACCCTCTCCAAGACCCAGCTAACTAGTCTCCTTGACCATCAGGTGCTTCCAGAGCTGAAGGTGAACTGTAAGGCCCCATCTCCGAATTTGTCTGGAACTTACTATATGCATGCATATGCACACACAGTCACTTTTTTATTTCTGAACATCTCTGCTGTGAGTGACATCTCCTAGCACTCTGGAAATGTCATGCAATTGCTGAAATCCTGCACCAGTTCCATGCTGGTGAGCCCCTCCAGCTGTAAGGGGGTTAGTCTGCAGCAGCCACTCTCAGGTGCACTCAAAGGTGTCATACCTTTACCTGAGAGTTTCCATAATTTCCCCATCTCAGCCAGGAAACCTCCACCACACATGTTCAGGCCTTATTAAGTCTGTTCACGGAGCGACAACTAGAGATCCACAATAATTATCTTGGTAATGAGTTAAAAACCACTCTTGCCTAAAATAACCCAGTTAATGGGTGAGTCCTGCCACCGTGTTCACTAAAGACGAGCCTTTCTCAGGGAGCTCACTGCAATGGAGATGGTGTCAAATTAGTTTCTATATCAAGAATGCAATACAGTGGGGGAGGGTGGTGAAAGCATTTGCCCAAGTGAAAACACAGGTAAAAGACTTTTACTTTTTAAGTGCTGAGCAGGGGCTGGAGAGATGGCTCCGTGGTTAAGAGCACTTGCTGCTCTTGCAGAGGACCAGAGTTCATTTCCCACCATCCACATGGTGACTCATAAATGTCTGTTACTCCAGTTTCAGGAGACTTGACACCTTCTTCTGACTTCCGAGGGTGACATCACTCATATGCATATGCCCACCCACAACACAGAGAATGCACATAATTAATATATCCCAAAGGGTGTCTTAGCACCTAATGGGAACACACACCATGTTCTGGGACTAGGCTTGGGACTATGTGGACTTTGGTGGATTATCTCAGAGATCCTTAGAACACCTCAGTGGGGTAGTTCTGGTTCCATTCTCAGTTTGAGAAACTGGTCCTGAGAAGTTGAATTATTTGTCCAAAGATGCACATCTGGTAAGTAACCAAATATGTGTGTAAATGGAGACAGCTATCGGTCTATGATTCATGATTTCCCTTCCACATACAAAGACAAAGACAGGCATGTACTATGTCCAGAATTCTAAAGCTGGGGCTTTAGGAACAATGTGAATATGGGCTGGAGCAGGATACAGGCTCACAGGTGTCTTTGGTTCAGCCTAGGGTCCAAGTCACTTTGCTGTCCTTTGTCCACATTTAACAGGGCCTTTCAAATAGCATGAGATTCCATGGGGCACAAGGAAGGCTCACATGAAATACCTTGGTTGAAAGAAGCATGGTGTTCGTTCTAGGTCTGGCAGCTCACTACGGATTGTAACTCCCCTGCATTTGCCCATCTTCCCTGATGACACTATTCCTCGGGTCTGCCTGTTTCGTTTTCCAACAGTACTAGTGGCTTCGCAGATGTTGGGTTAAACCAATCCAGTGTTATTTCTGAGGGCCAACGTCAACTCTTACCATTATCACTAGGAAATGAGAAAACCACCCACCCAGATTTAGTTTCTAGTTAAGGCACCAGAGACAAGTTACTGACTTTTAAAACAGAAACATGAGAAAGCATGGATGAAGCCCCAGGTACTAACTGAAAAAGCAGTTAGAGATTCGCAGTGCAAGAGCCATTAAGTCAGAACACGCATCACAGACTGACTTCTGCTAAGGATGCTCTTGCGTACACCTCTGGAGACCTGATGCATGTGTGTCACTGGAGGGTGTGGACTGAGTTATCCATTAGGAAAAGTTGGATGGCCTTTAGGTGCAGTGGCAGGTGCCCACAGAAACACCTGTCCCTCTGGCCCATCTACACACTCCCAGCATCTCCATGGCCCAGGGCCCCATGCTGCCTTTCAGCAACCACCCCAATCTCCATATTTGTCCCATGAAATTAAGGGTGACTTTATTACAAGCTGTAGAGATGGTCATGTGACCCTAGCCTAGCTGTTTACTTGGCTCAGAGCCTGGCTGGGAGATGGGAGATGGTCTCTGGACCCAAACTGGGTGCATCACTGCCTAGAGAAGAGCTCTCTTTCTGCCAGGGTGGAGAAAGAATGCAGCTACAGACCCAGGACTGTCAACAGCTGGTTCCATATGTAGGATTCTGCCTGAGAGTGTGGGTACCACCTTAGAGAACAGCCATTCCAGCCAAGAAAGCTTCCCTATGACTGTGCCCATGCTTTGTATTCAGTTGTCCCTGAAGCAGGACCCTCGGGACAGTTACGGGTAAGTGAACTGTATAGCTCTCATTTTGAGATAAATGTTCATCCCTTGAAACCGAGAAGACTGAAAATTTATCTTAAAATGCCTGTTGAACTAAGTTGAAATAACACAGAGAAAATTGGAATTCTATGAAAACCTCATTGTGTTTTAACCTAAACCAAGAAGCTTGCCTTGACCTAGGTCTCCGCCTCTTGCTGGCACAGCTACAGGAGTGCTTGGCTGAGGAGGAGGAGGGTGGACGAAGAACTGAGGCAGGCAGCACTGTCCTTCCATCTCCATAGCCCTCAGCTTAGCCCAGCCTCACTGAACTACACCCTCTGCCTTCTGAAGGCTCCTCTCTGGAGACCTCTCTGCTTTGCCATGGGGAAAAAAAAAAAAAAAAAGACTGACCCTAAACTTAACATCTGAATACCATCTGCTTGCATTTCCTAACTGCTTTGATTATTTAAAATATTTTGAGTAAGTACTTAAAATAAAACCCAAACCCTACCACAGTCTACAAGAACCAGGAAGATCTGCCTGTCCTCCTGTCTGTCAAAATGCTCTCTATCTTCTTTCCCTCCATCCACAGAGTTTATATTTCCATTCTTCAAACTTAGTCACCTCTTTGCTGCTGTGTCATCATGGGATGTACTTCTCCAAGCCTGAATAAGCAAGTGCAGAAACGTTAGCCCTGTGCTCTCCCTCATGAAGCCAGCAATCCTGTTCCATGCTGTTCCACGTGCCTATGCTCTTTCTGTGCCTTCTATTGCTTCCCGAGTATCTTCTGACCTCCTTATCCCCAGCATTTCTAAATGTAACTCTCCCAGCTGTCCACCGGCCCTGAGGCAGAATGGACTCTTCTCCTCTTGCAATCCTTCGGCACACTGTGTGCGTGCTGGTATTAGGTCATGACCCACTGCAATGCAGTCATTTTTAATAGACCTGAAGACTCCACAAGACCATGGGCTCATCAAAGACTGGGAAAGTGTTTTATTGGTTTTAGTTGTCCCTTGGCTCTATGACTCTATGATGTGGCTCTGATTTGTCCCTGAGAGGCAGAGAAATTTGCTTGGTCAGGTAAGCAGTACCTCACACTACCTGGTATAGGTGGACATGCTAGGTAAGGAGCTGATTCTGAGCCCACCTTCTTGCTTGTTCCACTAATCCACATTCTAGAGATGGGTGCACCGGGTGTTTTTGATCTCATAACAGGTGTTCAATGTTAGTCACTGAACCAGTGTTTGCACTCACAGAGGACTCAGATCAGTTCACTATGACTCAGATGGCCTGACAGTACATACCTTAAACACACCAGGCTCATTCCCTGCTTTCTGTCTCTCATCACATGAACTGCTCAGCAAATTGAGGATTCTGAGAATACCCAACTCCACAGAGGAGGGAGCTGAGGATACTATGGATACCCAACTCCACAGAGGAGGGAACTGAGGATGCTGTGGATACTCAGCTCACAGAGGAGGGAACTGAGGATGCTGTGGATACCCAACTTCACAGAGGAGGGAACTAAGGCTTGGAGACTCACCCAAGACAGTCAGGGGTAAAACTGAAGAAAATTGGAACCTAGTACCAACTACTTGTAGAGATTGCCTGAAATATTAATTTTCAACTTTACATCTTCATTCATTGTGTCTCTCCACACTTCTCTTCCTGAAAGCCCTGTACCAAAATGACAGCAACTTAGGAGTGTACTGCTCATGAAAACTCCTGGATACAAGCATAATGAATGGATTCTTCCTATTCTGCCACACGGAGCCCTGTAAACAGCCCCGGCAACAAAACAGCAACTTCACAAATTACAAACAGCTGTCATTTATAGCCTGTATCTCAATCCTCACAGCCAGTGTTGACCTCAGCTCCCAGGGTATCCAAAATATTTAACAATTGCCACAGTTGGAGCTAAGCAATCCATGCAAACACCAGCCAAACACAAGTGATGGGACCATACCAGGGCACACCTGTATGCTCTGGTGATCCCTTCCCCTGATGAACTAATTTCATACTCAAGAATGGACTGTGGCCATCTCATAGAGTATTGTCCTCCATTCCTCTCCCCAGAGGAGGAAATGCATATGCCCTCTTCATAATCAGGTTACCCTCCAGAGAATGCCTACAGAGATACCTGGAGTGCAGCTGCTCATGGTAAAACACACACACACACACACACACACACACACACACACACACAAAGACCCATTAGCCCATCCTAGCCTGATCCTTGCTGCTTGGGTTGGGGTCTCAGTTATCAGTAATTTTGGTATCATGCTAGCACATGATTCTCAGAAATTTTCAACTCAACAAAACCTGCTTCAGGTCTTTTCCTTGTGTGAGGGTAAGTTTTGCAGAGTTGTACTCAACATAGGAATCCATATGAAAGATTGGACTGTCTGTGGAGTAAGAACTGCTTCAAAGGCTGTCACTCATGGACTGGAAAACTGTGTCATCCCCTAAGAGTGTGAACTGCTCTTGAAGTGGACCTGAGTTCTGCTCCCAAAACCCATCAGGTGTCTCACAGCTGCTTGTTACTCCAGCTTCAGGAAATTCACTGCCCTCTCCTGGTGTCCACAGGCACCTGTACTCAGATACACACACACACACACACACACACACACACACACACACACACACACACACACACAAATCACAGATGCTGTCTACAATAAGTACCACTCCAGAAATAGCTTACAATTAATGACAGATGGGGAGCAGTCAATAAACATCCCAGCTTTCTGGGATGCTAGTGGAAATCGCTTTGAGACATATGGGTACCATCTACCAGATTCCATCAAAGGGAGTCAGCTTCAATTGCCACAGAAATCACTGGTTGGGCAGATAACAGCTTCTTTTCATGGCACTGTTCATGGCACCTCATGAAGATGGTGACTGTTTTGCTTAGAGAATGGTACTATGCAACATTCATTGAAACTGATTTGGGTTTCCGGAATTAGAAGAGAATACAATATTGTTTTAGCTACTAAGTCTATGGTTGGTTACTTGCTACAGAAGTCCACAGGAAACTCATAAACCTAGAAGATGGCTTCTACTTTAGCATGGTGCCTCATTCATCTCCTGAACCCCCTTCCCTAAGCCTGAACCAACCAAGCCAGCTTTCAAATCAATTAATGGTTAAACCATGTCTACTAAAAACACCTGTCAAAGTCCTAAGCCTCAGAACAGAAATGTGGCATTTGTGCATAATCAGATGGAGCTGGAGTCTGGCATGTGTAGGATGGTGTTGCTAGCCTAATATGGCCAGCGTTCTCATAAGAAGAGAGAGGAAATAACACAGAGAAGTCTTATGATAAAGGCAGAGACTGGGTGGCATAGACATGGACCAGGGAACACCAAAGACAACTGGCCATCACTAGAAGTTGAGAAGAAATGGGACATACTCTCACTCACAGCTACCAGAACAAACAAAACATTGCTGATATTTGGTTTCAAGTGTTGAGCTTCTAGAACTTGGAGACTACAATTCTGGTGCTTAAAGCCACCCAGTTGGGGATACTTTGTTCCACCAGGCCTAGTGTCATGATGCAAAGGCCCAAGCTCCTCTTTACTGCTGAACCCAAAGTCATCCTGGAGACTAAGAACCCTAGTGTGTGTTTAAGCTTCCTGTCACTGTAATATATACCTGAGATGGTTAACTTAGGAGATAAACTTATAGAGACTAGAAAGGATAGTGAGAGTTGGATATTAGCAAATGATCCATGTGTGAAAATGTCATAATGAAATTCCTCATTCATACGAAGAGGCTAGGCCAATTAAATTTTAGGGAAGGAAATGTCTACTTTGGTGAACTATTTTGAGGGTTTCTATTTTTGATTAGTTGACCCTGTTGTTTTGGACTTAAGACTAGGGAAACACAGGGTAAAACTGTGTAACAGAGAAAACTGTTCACTTTATGGCTGGGTGTGAAAGAAACAGAGGGACTCACTGTACCCATCAACAATCACCTTCAATGACCTGAAGATCTCCCACTTAGCCCAGCCTCTTAAAGGGGCCACCCTCTCCAACCACACCACTCTGGGAAGCAGCCTTTAACCTTGGGTTTTTGGTACCATCTACTATAAATCATGATTAACTCACCCAGTGAATGCTTGGCCAGCCAGTGTGATGAAACACTTTAACCAGGACATGGCTTTTTCTGAAGATGTGTGTCCTTCACAAGAATTTCTCTCATGTGGCTGAAGGCACCTCTTTCTGTACCCCACAGGGCAAGTCAATTGTGGCCACCAGAGAGCAAGCAGTTTGGCAGTCATCAGTACCAACCCTGCACTGTCTACAACAAAGCCAGGCTCTTTCTGATATCTCTTAGGTCTCTTTCCCTGCCCTGGCTTCAACTCACTCATCCATTATTAATGTGTAATGAGGAGTGGGCTCTACTTTATTGATCTCCAAACCAGATCGACATGAGGAAACCCCCAAAGGATTGTATTTGATTTTTGCACTGAGCAATAATCTCCCTCACCAAATTAGGTGCTGAGTCTGTGAGGGGGAGTTTCACCATGAAACTGTTGACAGGGTAGCCAAACAGGAATGTCTATATTGCTAATCCTTCCTTAAATACACACTTCACTGTTTACACCCTGTCAAGCAGGTCCCTGGGAAATTGCAAGTCACACCACGGAAGAGAAGGGGGAAAGAAATCCAACCAGTACAGGACAGATTAGACCCAGGAGAGGACAAGTATGAGCAAAACAAAGAACACCAAGTGGTGGGTTGTGTCTTTACAACGACATCCCATAGCCTCAACTCAGTCTCAATACTTTTCTTTTTTGTCCAGTTTCAAAATACCCCTGCCTACTAACCCCCCATCTGAGAACCCCAGCAATGCCACTCTGTCTTGGCTGTGTCATAACTGTCCCAGCTGCCTTTTATGGACTCTTGGGTGGTGGCTAAGCTGTGGGCTGGCTGCCACTGAGAACTGAGAACTGAGAACTGGAGTTAGTTGACAGCCGGGAAATCTGCCTGGCTTGATTCTTTGGCTCAACCTGGTGTCGGATAAGAAAATCGCCTTCCAGGGACAGTCAGATAAGACCTCAGACAAGCCTGGCCTCAGGAGACTACAAAGGCTGTCACTGTCAGAGTTTTTGGTAACCCTTAGCTCCCTTGGATCACCTAGAATTCAGAATCTGCCTCTCCTAGGACATAGGTTAAGCACAGTCTGGACTCCTTAACCTTGGGCTCTTGGACACAAAATGGCTAGATGGATTCTAATAGCATATTAAAAATAATATCAAGGGCCTTGTTGATGTTAGTAACATATCACAGAGCTTTTAGGGTCTCCCTACACCCCCAAGGCCACACAATAATGATTGCCAATAACTTCTCTCTGCAATAGGCCCTGGTACTCCCATCCACTGAGTCCCAACCCCAAATCCAGTGGATAAAATTTCCCTCTTGGACTCGGGTGTTCTTTGCTTTTGCATTCATGGGAACTGGCTTTTCAGGACCTTGGAAGACATACTTTAGGAACCAAGGGATATAGTTAGCAGCACCCCAGTTTTAGCAAAAGAGTGTCCAGAATCCTCCATGTCAAATTCACAGACAGTGAGAAGACGACAGGGATCCAAATGGGAGATGGTGCTAGGTTCTGATGGATTTGTCTCTCATAATTGCAGTTTGTAGCATGTCTGTTAAATTTAGATAAGGTTTAAATAGGGCCAAAAGAAAATCCAGGAGGGAACCACCAAAATGATTAAAAGGTTGTAAAATTGAGGCTTATGGATAGAGGAATTGGGGATTATTTATCCTGGAAAAGAAAAAGCTGAGGGGGGACAAATAAAGACTTCATACTAGATTAATTATGTAAATAAGCAGACACCCAGCTGGCCTGGAATCTCAACCATTTGGCAGGAAGAGCGGGTATTGAGGGGGGTTCCTGGTAGTTTTAACATCATTAGTCGTCTGTACAGATTTCTGGAGAGGTGCATTGTGGCAGGGTAATGCCAGGGATGGGCATGCCAAGCCCATTTGAATCCACCCATCGAAAGCCCTTTCCAGAGAAGCTTGTGATGGAAATGTTCCTTCTTTGTTCATTGCCTGTGAGTAGAGGATGTTCAGGTTCTTCATATAGTGAAAGACCCATCCCTTCCTCAGGTCCACAGATAGGGCCAGGAGGTGCAATCAGGGTCTCTGTCCTATGGTAATCAGCCAGTCAGGTGTCAGGGAATGTAGCCTTACTCAAGATATTCACAACCCAGCTTCCAGAGAAATCTGCCCTCCACTGGGTAGTTCTACATCCTGTGCACCCTGTGGGCTGTCTGTGTTTCACTCAACAGCACATTTATTGAGCACAGCCTGGTCCTTATGAACCCCAGTCTCTGTGCCTTAGATGGACATGGAAAAGAGGATGCTAATCACACAATTAAGCACAGCATGCCTGGAATACTGATGGTGCAGAAAGCAATCATCACAGGCAGTGTCAGTGAATACTCATCATGCCCAAGCCCTCCAGAGTACATCACATATCTGACCCAATTCCATCATATCCCTATTCCAGGGATGCCATTTTCCACACTTCAGTTACAGAAGCCCTGGAAAGACTAAGATATTTTCCCCGGGTCCACCAGTTTGTTTGGTGGCTCCTGGCTTTGTTGGCTTTTTAATGGAGATTTTCTTAAGGTAATGTGGTTTATACAGAAGACTTGATGAACATCCATCCAATTATCTCTACACAGCCTTGCTAAGTGAAGATACCAAACTCTTTATATTGTGTTCTACCTTCTAGACAGGTTCCACAGAGTGTTAGCAGGAGAAGCACTGAGGAAGAGCCCTCAACCATGCTTAAGGATAGAGTCTTAGGAAGTAGCCACACAAACCCTCTCTTGATCTCTCATAACCCTGGGACTCATGTAGCTACTTCAGACCAGACTCAGTGTGCATCCTGGTTCTGAAGACACTGACACAAAGAGTGTATTCAAAGGACAGACACCCGGACCTCACATGCAGAAATCCATTTAGATAGGCCTGGGATATGTTGGAAAACATGCATGTTTATTTGTAACCTGCAAGATTCTTAGGTGGCTGATACAGGGACCTCAAATAGATGTGCATTGCTCTACAGTCATGAGTCCACTCAGTGATTCGATTTTCTTGCCAAACATCTTTTAACACACACACACACACACACACACACACACACACACACACACACACACACACACACACGAGCACACTATTCACAAGATAAGCATTTACAACACATCAGGTAGTAGGTCAACATGCTCTAGCCTGTGGGAATGAGAACCCTCAAAAAAGCTCATAGTCTCACTAAGAAAACAAGCAAACACCTGACCCACACCAACCTGAAAGCCATGGTGGCAAAACTCTAGGGGAATATAAAGGGAATACTGACACTGTGAGAGGTGAACCCCAGAGAGATACCCTGAAAGGTGGGCAGACTCAGATCAGGTGGCAATGCAAACACCCATGGAGATGAATGAACAGGAAATCTGTCCTCTTAGCTAGGGCTCCAGGACCATGGTGAAGAAGGGGAGAGGGGAACTATCTGAAGTGTGAATGGTAGTTCTGTGGATTTGAACAGCAGCTGCATCAGAAAAGCTCTTCGATGGGGAAGGTGTGGTGGGCAAGGAACAAGCCAATGAGATAATGAAAACTGGTAAGAGATAATTGGGAAGAGATGATGAAAGTGCTCAATTGGTTCTTGGGCAGGATGTATGAGAACAGAGAGGACAGGCCTCGGGCTCATATTAAGATTTGGGCTCATATTAAGATTTATTTTCATTTACATATTAAGTAATATTGATGTTAATAACAAGCCATCAAAGTGAGTCTCAGAAGGGAACAGCCTTACATAATTTGGCGGGGGAGGGCTAAGGTATGTTTGAAAGTAATAAACTAAAATGCATTCTGTAATTTAGTTTCTCTCTAAATTACATGAGTCTTTAACTAATTAGTAAAAAATAATGAAGATTGACCATCCTATAAGCAGGGTTATTATCCCCATCAAGGTCATGTAGATAATGACATCACACTGTAGAAATAGATCATGTAGTAGAGAAGATTTGGCTAGCTGCTTTCTATGCTACTAAATCTTTAACACAGTAGATGCTGAGGCTTGGTGGGATAACCAGACAGTAACAGTCCTCTGAGAATTTTTGAGTGTGAGACACTGGAAGGCCAAAGGGTGTTTAACACCACCTGACTTCACGTCCAGCAGCTCTGCTCCTCGCTGTGTGACACTCAGCAAGTCACACCAGCCTCATTTCCCACAGCTTCTCGGTGGGATGAGACCATCACCTGTCCACTGTCACCAGGATGTGTGTCCTGTATTTGAGCAGGAGTGATGAGTCTGACTTAGCCAAGAAGGCTCCTTGGCACCTCCAGGCATTAACCCTTTGTGCAACAGGAAGTTGAGTCTATATTAGAATACTAGGCCACACTAATTAGAATCATCTGGTTCTATTCAGAAAAATTCTCCCCTTGAACCCTAAAAATCTGTGTGGTCATGTGTCTGCAGGCACACATATGTGTGGGTCCATGTGGAGGTGAGAGGACAAACATATATGTCATTCCTCAAGGATTCATCTTGTTTTTTTGAGGCAAGCTCTCTCACTGGCCTCAGATTTGCCAAGAAGGCTAGACTAGCCAGCCAGTGAGCCTCAAGGATCCACCCATCTCAACCTCCCCAGAACTGGGACTCTAAGTGCCCATCTCTATGCCCAGCTTTTCAGGTGAGCAATGAAGATTGGAGTAAGTCCTGCTTCTTCTGCAACAAGCATTTTGCTAACTCAACCACCTCTCTAGCTTCTGGACTCTCATATCTAAGCCAGATAAAACCAAAAGCCCTTGTGTGGAACCCCACACATGCCTTGAGCCTCAGATGTTTCCTCAATCTGTTCTCCAACTTTCCCTACCTCAGGGTCCCAAATACCCCAACTTTCTCTGTACTAGAACTCTGTGGACCAAGTTGTAATGGCTTCCAGGGTCATTTGCATTTTTATGATCCTATCCTCAGGGTACAAACAAATGGCCAGGACTCCTTGCTGGGGAGATGAAGTGAACTCTTGGCTACTCCACAGTATCTTCACCATGATCCCAGTGCCTTGAGGATTGTCACTAGACTATCCATGTGTAAACTGCCCTTACAGGGTAATTCCCCCTTAGAAGTCTTGGGAAAGGAAATGGAAAATGCCAGAGGATGTTTTGAGACAATGAGCACTCTGACGAGCAGCCTGGACTTTCTGCTGCAAGGTCTGCAGAAGTAAGACCTGAAGGGACTGGATGATGGTGTCTTCCTCCACTCTGTTTGTGCATCAACTGTTTTTCTTCCAAAACTATTTTTTTTTTTTTTTGGTTTTTCGAGACAGGGTTTCTCTGTGTAACTTTGGAGCCTATTCTAGCACTCGCTCTAGAGACCAGGCTGGTCTTTTCTTCCAAACTTAAAAAAAAAAAAAACAACAACAAAAAAAAAACATGAAAAAGCAAATGACAACTTCTAAGATACATTAAATCAAATTGTTCTTTCTGGCATGCTTAGAATGAGATGGGTTGATTCTGATCTGTATATTGAAATATATATATATATATATATATATATATATGCACACATAATATATGTGAAAAATATATATGTAATGTATATAAGCACTTATGATTTCTATGTACATACATATAATATGTAAATATATGAAGAGTCAGTAGGCTTTTTAATGTTAATCTTTCTCATTTCCATCCTAATTCTAGTGTCACCAAATCCAAAAGGCAGTGCTGACATGGAGACAGCCCTTCATAGGTTGTCCTGTCTTCCCTGGACCTTTTGGTGAAAGAGGACTGGTGCTCTGTAAAGCCATACTTTGACTGAAGAGCCATACCCCCAATTCCCTCAACTTCCCCTGACTCTGCCCACACCCTGACAATACCCATTATTCTAACAGGGGTATGTGCCAGTTCCAAGCCAGGGTCTGCGGGTATATCACCTCACTCCCTCACAACCCCACAAAGTGACTATCAGCATTTTTACTGTCTTCGAATGAATAGAAACTCTGGACACCAGAAAGAACCAACCTGGAGGCACACACCTAGCAACCCCAGGAGCCAGAATTCGAATTAAGGCCTTCAAATTCCAGGGGTTCATAAGGTCAACTACAGACTGCTATGAGTCTGTTGCTTTAAATAAAACACTGGATTTGGCTTAAATCACTTGTTTAAAAATTATCTCTGTGGAATAAACTATACACTAGAGAAAACAGTGAGTTCAGCTCAGAGTTTTCATGGGTTGGGTATTACTTTTAAGGGCAGTGTGGGTGCTGAGTAGGAGATGAGAACTGATGAGGGTGCATTCACTCACTCTGGTTCACAGACAGGATGAACAGACTGCAATCCACCATAACAACCTCCATATCCATGCTGGTGAAGAGGCTGAGCGGGACAATGGCAGCTCATTTTGGGTCTCACTCTTGAGCTGTCCCACTTCTCAGCTCAGAGGTGGAAGCACCTATAAGCCATAAAGTCAGCACTCGGGCCTCCTCAGCCTCTCAAACACAGAGTTATGGTGACCAAATATAGAGACAACTAAGAAACAAGTCACCATGCACAAGAGATTGACTTGGCAGAGCGCTTCATGTGGCCCAGCTGCCTGCATACTGCCTCCTGGCCTATCCATGTTAATATCTATTGTATTAGTATCTATATCCATATATCTAATACCTACAGCCTTTGCCAATACCAATATGCTAATATCTATATCTTGTGCTGTATATTAATAGTTATAGCCTTGCTAATATCTATACCCAATGCTAATACCTATATCTCATGCTGATAGCTGTGTTGCTGAGTCATGCTTAGGTCAGTTAGGAGGAAGATACATCAGAAAATGTTTCTGTTTCTTATCTGTTACACCTCATGTTGTTGGCCCATTGTAAGCAGATGGAACCCCTCCCCCTCAAGGTGGCAAGGCCAGTTGTTCTTGACTCCCTCTGGTAGGGTAATGAGATCTTCTCTTAAGTAATAGCCACCAAGAGACATAGCAGGACACTGTTCAGATTTAGGCAGCCCAAGTACAGTATCGTGGAGGACAGCATTTGAAGCCAGGTCCAAGACAGGCGACCAGGAGAGGATGGGTATGAATGAGACAGGTGAGAAGAGTCATCTTCAGGTAAAAGAGACGGTATGAGAGGCAGAGAGTGGGAGACAAGAGAAGGGAAACAGAAAGCTCCTCTGGAATGCTTGCAGCTCACAAAATACCATATCCAGTTAGATGGCTTCTCAAGATGGTCTTAACCCCACCTACAGTGACTCCCTCTGGTCTGCCAAAATACAGAGCCTTCCCTTCACGCACAGCAGAAAAGTACGAGACAGCCCACAATGCTAGACTAGTCAGCTAGACTTTCTAGCTTCCTGACAGCCACGTGGCTACATGATCGAGTCTGGATGCATGACCTGGGAGCTGGATATTACAAGCAGCACTCACACAGTCCTTTATCAGCAAACAAACCACTTGTCCCTAGCCATGGACCAAAAAGCAGACACAGAAGACAGCTAAGTGTCATGATACAAAGATCATGCCCAAGGGAACATCTGAGCATCATTCAGACAGAGCAAAGTAGAATGGTTACACGAGGCTAAGCCAGTCCCTATCTGGTACCACTAACCTAGGGACCAAATCCATGAAGAGAAATAAGTCTGTCCTGTGGCGTGTGAGGTCCTGAGGCTGCAGCAGAGTCTTCTGACTCCCATCGTCCTTTTCTTTGAATAAATTTCAGCAAGTTTCTATTCTCTATAACCAAACACATCGTGGGATATCATATAAATGGTATTCCAAGAGGTTGCTGGGTGATGAGTTTATATGTGATTCACAGATCCTTAGTGAGTTATGCTAATCACATGCAAATATACACAAGCTGGCCTATGACCAAACCACTTTGGAGCTAATACTGCTAAGATGCCCAGACTTCTCTTCTAACCTACTCATCCTCACATCCACCAACATCACAGTCACTCTATTATCTGGTCTATCTATTATAGACCTAGCTCCTGGGATGACTATTCTTTCCATTTCTTTAAAATAGAGGAAAGATCTTGCCTGAGTTGAGACCTGTACCCGGCTCATATGCTTTATTACCCCATGGTAGAATAAGTCTTCCTACTTTACTTCCTAATGCCCAGTGTACTGTTGTCTGCTCTGATTGGTCAGTGCCCTTATGCACTTGTTATGAAGTGTACTGAATATCATGTCTGCGGCTCTCCAATTCCCAAGCATATTTATAATTTTTTTCTCATTTTAATTCTCTCCAACAAAGTCAGTCAGATGGCATTCTGTGCTGGCCTCATTAGTAATGGCTTTTGTTCAGTTAATGGGGAAAAATTCAAGCATGGAATTGGTGTTAATTAGTTAAGCAGGCTATAACCAACCCAACTACTTGACTAAATTGCTGAACTTTCAAGTCTATACTTTAGGAAGCAAAGCAAGAGTCTGTAACAGAAACCATTTTCCCACTGAACAGTGGATGGACACACCTTTGGCCTCCTCTTAAAGGCATCTACAACAGTGCCCAATGGGAGCAGCCTTTTCATTTTTATCAAAGAGGACTCACTAAGTACATAGTGGGAGGAAAACTAAACTCATAACTTTTCAAGAGTGATTTCTTAATTAAAAGATTTAGAAAAAGAGCTGATGATTTCCAAATCTTTTTTTCTGAATATTTTATGAGAGTGTGGTGTGAGGTGTGTGTGTGGGGGTGGGGGTGGGTGTGGTCTATTGAGTTTATATGTACAACATGGGTGTAGTTAGCTGACGAAGGCCAAGGCCATCAGATCCATTTGAAATGAAGCTACAGGCAGTTGTGATCAGCCTGATTTGGGTGTTGGGAACCAAACCTGGTTTATTGCAACAGCAGTAAATGCTCTTGGCCATCTCTCCAGCCCATCTGGTTTTTAATCCTAGGCTTCAGCATCACCACAGCAACAACAACTGCCCTGCATATAATGCATCTGAAGCCCTCATTTATTGCCTAACATGGAGTAAGTGTTGAATGTAAATTTAGTGGTGATACAGGGGGAGAGAGGGAGAAGGAAAGAATCAACAAGAAAGAAAAGAGAAGGAAGAGAGACTAAGGAAAGAAGGAGGAAAGATATGCGTGAAGAGGAAGGGAAGGGAGGTGAGGACAGCATGGCCGTCAACTTGACATATAGATTGTACACCAGGCCAGAGTCTACCAAAGCCAACATTGAAGAGCCCAGTGAATGGCTTTCCAGGTAACCACGCCTGTGGGGAAAACAGCCTCATGGTCCCTACACAGCCAGGAGTCACAGCACAGTGTCCACTCCCTCACAGAATCAGAACAAAAGGGAAGCACAGTCAGGCCCAGCTGTCTCCAGAAGGATGCTGGCCATCCAAAAGCCTCTGAATGCACTTGGACCATGGTCCATTTCATTTCAACCGTTTTAAAATTTAAAACGTGAGGGAAAGTCTAAATAAGATATTCAAAAGGAGGAAGCAGGCCTGTGTGGCAAAGCTCGTCTACCCCTCCACTCTGAGAATAAAAAAAAAAAAAAGGAAAGCAATACTTTACAAACTTCAAAAATGAGTTTAGAGATCCCCAGGCCAGCAAAATCCCCATTGCTGGAATTTACTTGGCCCCTTGTAATCAAAATGTAGTTGAGGACAGACTCTGATGGGGACAGTAGGAAGCTGTACTAATTTCCGGAACCGTGTGGTGTTGCACATTTGTGCATGGGGCACTGAAGGCGACTGCATGGCTCCATTAATCAGACATTGTATTTGCATATTGAATTCTAATTGTAACAAATCTGGAGACGTTGCTGGAGAGAAGGTGAGAGGAAACCAGATCTTAAATCAGAATACACTGGTCAGTGTACCTGCTCAGTGGAACTTGGAGAAGGGTGGCCTTGCCCAGGCCTCCCTCTATTATGATACTGAGCTGACAACTCATCATGAAATAATGGCCCCAGAAGCAATCTCTGTGCCTGGATCCTGCTGTTTTTGTGGCCAATGAGATTGCTACTATCTCTTGCTTTATTTTTGATAAATTGCAGGCTTTGACATAGGTATATAGTGGGTCTCAGTGGCATCCACAAGAATAGAAACTGGAAACCATTTATTTGCCTGTCCAGCAACAATATGCTGTCATCTGCCTTCCTTGTGTCAAAGCAGCAAGACATGAGTCTATGCCAGGTGTTGTGATATCCTCGCTTGTTTGTTAAAATTGACAAACAGGGCTGACAAGATGGCTCCACTGGTGAAGTGCTTGCCTGCAAGCATGGACACCTGAGTTCAATCCCTAAGCCCCTACATGAAAAAAAATGTGGCAATGGTGGCAATGGCTTGTAAACAATGGTGGGGAGAAAGACACAGGTAGATCTCTTGGTTCCTACCAGCCAAATTGTGAGTTCCAGGCCAACACAAAACCTTGTCTAACAAAGCAGAAAAAAAATGAAGTCCACTAACACTGTAAATGTAACACTCAAGGCTTGTGAGGCTGATCCCTGGCCTCTGCATACACCAGTACACACACACAGGGAGGGCAGTTATCGACAATCATTGAGTCATGTGTGTGTTACCACTTACACTGAGCACAGTTCAGACACCCTCCCCATTATGTCACATACTCCATCAGGTGGGGGTATTATTCTATGTCCTTAACAGATTGGGAAATGAGGCTGTGAGCAGTTAGTCAATTTAGTGCAAACAAACTCTTAGGGACCAGGCTGATCTGGTTCTTTTGACAACTGAGTCCTGCTTTGTCCTGTGGAAAACCTTGCTTTAACCAGGACAGGACAGGGAGCAGTATGTCTGGCTTGTGTCACTTCCTTGGAGGTCTTCCCCACCCCCACATGATGGTAGGCCCAACCCCAAGGTATTTATTTAATGCCCTGGTTTGCTTGCCTGTCTTCCTTAGTTTCTAAAGTTTTTGAGAGTATATAATGGGCCTTAGATGTCTTTGTAGCCCCAGTGCTTACAAGCACTGAATGAGTGAATGAATGAATGAATGAATGAATGAATGACATCCTTACCACACTTCCTGCAAGGTGTTGAGACAGGCTTGGATAAACTGAACAAAGCTTTGTGAAAGATAACAAACAGGAGAGCCAGAGTGGCCTCTGAGGACGAAGCCCTAATGTTTCATTCTGTAACATGTATAATTCAAAGTCAGTCTCAGAAAAACTGATGCTCAATCAAGGAATTCAGACCATGCTAGGGGCAGCAAGAGGGGGCTTTGGGAGGCTCAGAGAGCCCACAGTGTCCTGAGGATTGCTTGCATCCTGGGCTGCAGGTCCCCAGGCCCCCAGCTCCCAGTCCCCAGCCCCTAGCCTCCAGCCCCCAGCCCACTCTCTTTTTTGTCTGTTACTTGCGATTTTAGTTTCTGAGTTTAGAAACACCTGAGCTGCAAGGGCTGCCTTTCTCCGGGCTCTTTTAGCTTAGGCAGTGTGATGGTTTTTATTTTTTTTTATTTGGTGCTGTTGCAGAGGAAGGGCTGGAGTGAGATGGGAAGAGAGAGCAGGAATGCTTTGGAAGAGAAAGTAGAAACAGATAAAAATGAAGTCAAATGGAAAGCCATGTGGAAGCCTCTAGAATTTCTGAAACTACTGATGCTAGAATTTCATCTATATCCCAAGTCAGGCTCTCAGCAAGGGGCCTCTGTGCGTGGTTGGTTATAAAGGGCTAGGCTTCTATGGCAGGTAATTTTTATTGTCGCCTTGACATAATCTAGAATCACCCAGAGAAACACTCCATGAGATATTGTCTTGCTCGGGTAGCACTGTAGTCACGTCTGTGGGAGAGTACCTTAACTAAATGACATTAACTGATGTGGAAGGGCCCACCCATTGTGGCAGCTCTATTTCCTGTGTTTAGGTTATGGGCTGTGTACAAAACAGGGGGAAAGTGAGCGAGCAAAGCATGCAAACACTTATTCCCTCCACTGCTGACTCTGGATGCAATTGGTTGCTTCAAATGCCTGCCTCAACTTCTCCACAGAAGTGGAGATTGTAGTAGAAGTAATGGATTGTAATCCAGCATTGTAGCCAAATAAACACTTTGACTCTTCATGCTGCACTTGTCAGGGTATTTCAACATGAACAAAACCTGAACATTTCCTGGTAAGAACCACAGTAGAAACAGGCTAGAGATGAGCTGCTGAGTAAAGCAGGCTCTCCATGGAGTAGGTTAGCGAAGTAAGCAACCATCTGATAGTCTCTGGGATGCTATGGGCCAGAGATGAGTGTGGGCCTTGGACGAGCGTAACTACCTACAATGGGAGTGTGGAGTGGGGCCAGTTATCTGACGAGGGTAGAGAACCATATTCCTAGCTTTGGAGACAGAAGACGACCTGTGGAGAAGGAAAGCAGGATTGGGAGACAGAACACTTTAAACGGGCTGCATGTGCATCATTTGATCTTTCATCAGCCATTTCTCTGCTCTCGACAAAGCTTCAGTGTGCTCGGGAACTGTACTCTCCCTGCCAGGTGGAGATGACAACCTAATTTGTCTGACTTGAGAAAAGGGCATTTGAGTAAGGTTTGTACAATCTGAGTGTCCTGTCCTCTCATTCTTAGAAATTAGTCAAACATGAAAGCGATCTAATGAAAGCCAACCAAATTCCTCTCTAAGCAATGCCTTAAGCATGCTGGGAAGCAAGAATTCCCTCACTACTTGCTGATGCTGAAGGCAGAGACCATATCATTGTCACACAGAGAGATACTACTTCAGAATAGCTCCAATAAGACTTCAGGCTCAACAAAGGGGATTCAAATATGGCACTCCTTAACTGATAACTCAAGGTCAGTTGTAAGTTGTTCACTAACAACATTTATTTTCCCTGAGTTAATTTGTGGAAGATTTCTATATTTTTTGTGATGGTTACTTTTACTCATCAACTAGACACAACTTATAATCATATGGGAATATAGTTTCAATGAGAGATTGTTTACATTGGATTGGCCTGGGAGTGGTATGTGGCTGTGGTGGATTGTATTGCTAATTGATGTGAGAACACCCAGCCCACTGAGGGCAGCACCATTCCCTAGGCAGTAGGTCATAAACTGTGGAAGAGAGGAAAAGGCAAGCAAGCAAGCAGATTTGCACACATTTATTTTTCTTTATAGAAAAGTGTGTCAAACTTTGTTGAGTTCCTCTCACTGTGTCTCTGCTATGGAACCTGGAATTGTAAGCGGAATAAGGCCCTTTCTCACCCTGAGTTGTATTTTGTCATGGCAACAAGCATGAAAGTAAAACACTAATAAACGATTAAACAATGGTGCATGCAAAACAGTGGAGAAATGCACAAAGTGGGAACACTGAGAAATAGACTCAGTAACCAGAAACGCCTAAGGTCTCAGCTGAGGATATGGTCCAGGAAGTGCTCATCCAGTGTGTACAGGGCCCCAAGGAAATGAATTTCTCATTTCTTAGAAATAGTTGGAGTCAAGGCCACAGCAGAAGCTACAAGATGAGGAAAGAGATCAGAGTAAAGGAACCATATGTTTCATCTACAAAGAATGGAATTTAGGAACTGAGGAGACACTAAGCCAGTAAAGTGCTTGTTGTGCAAGATGAGGAACTGAGGTCAGTATCCAGGACTGCTGGAGATGGTGGAAGGGTGCTTTGGGCAGGTCTCTGGGGCTTGCTGGTCAACCAGTCTACCTGAACTGAGAAGTTTCATGTCAATGAGAGACCTTATCTCAAAAACAAAACAAGCAACAACAAATAGTAGACAATATCCTGAGAAACAACTCCTGAGGGTATCCTCTGACCAATACACACACACACACACACACACACACACACACACACACACACACACACACCACCACCACCACCACCACCACCACCACCACCACCACCACCACCACAACAACAACAACAACAACAACAACAAAAAGACCTTTGAACTAGGGCAATACAGATAAGAATGAAAGAGAACTGGGAATGTGTGATGGACTTGATGGACTTCAGGGGCAGGGGCAGAAGGATGTATCAGCTCATGGGTTTTCAAGGAAAAGGAAAACATAAAAATGTACTCAAACTTTCTAACTTTGGAGGCTAATGGGGCTGATAATGTCATTAGCTGAGAGGAGAGAAAAAACAGGAAGAGGCACTGACTCAGAGGTAATGAGATTCCTTTGGGCCAAGGCTGCCCAGACATGGCCCAGACTAGGGAAGGACTGAATTTGCAGTGAGGGGGACCTTGAAACCTCCAAGAGGCTAAAAGATTGGTCACCAGGAGAAAAATGTACATTGCCTGATTTGGTCATCTTAAGAGACTAGAACAGTGTCTGAAATTGCTATCATTCTGGGCAGTCACCATGTGGTGGTAGAGGGACCTGGGATGTTGGGAAGTCCGATCGGAAGACAACTAAACCTTGTCAGCAGCTGCCATGAATGAAATCTTGCAGGAGGACAGAAAGGAGAAGACCCAAAACAAAATGAAGACCAAAGTCTTAGGATGAGCTCACAGTCTCAGAGTCTTCCATAGGGTTAGATCTGAACCACATTCCAGACACACACACACACACACACACACACACACACACACACACACACACAGTTCACAGTTAGCACTTCTAGACATTTAAAAAAAACACTGAAATTTGATGAGGTGATCTGAAAGAGCAGGCTGAGACTCACTTACACACAGACACACAGACATACATACACACACACACACACACACACACACACACACACACACAGTTCACAGTTAGCACTTCTAGACATTTAAAAAAAACACTGAAATTTGATGAGGTGATCTGAAAGAGCAGGCTGAGACTCACTTACACACAGACACACAGACATACATACATACACACACACACACTCACACACACACACACACACCCTATGACTCATCCCCAGGGAAAGGGTGCCAGGATTCCTTGGTATAGAGAATAAGTGGCATTCTGTGTGTGGCACTGACTCTCAGCTTTTCAGTGTGTTATTTCTTGTTTTTTGTTTTTTTGGGTTTTTTGTTTGTTTGTTTGTTTGTTTTTTCCAGGTCACAATGATTCAGTAAGTGTAGCATGCTCCAACAAGGACTGGGAAGATGGCTTGGTCAGCTAAATGCTTCCTGGGCACACATGAAAACCTGAGTTTGATCCCTAGAACACACTGAATGAAAATCCAGCTGTAGTGTCATGTCTGTAATCTTGATACTGAGGAGGCAGAGACAGGTAGATCCCCAGGATTCACTGGTCAGACAGTATAGCCTGTTTGGTGAATTCCAGGCCAGTGAGAGATCCCATCTGAAAAGAACAAGTGGACAGAACACCACCAGGGTTGCTCCACAATAGCACATACATATGTGAACACATACACACACACACACACACACACACACACACACACACACACACACACACACTCACACACACACACACACACTCACACACACACACACACACACACACACACACACACACACAGACACACACACACAATTTCTGCAGGTGACCATCTTAACATTCCATCTCAGTTGCTCAATGACATTGTCTGACTCCTGGAGAAGGACAATGGTACACGCTGTGCTTGTGGATTTGAGTCTAAGAATGTACATCCTGGTTGTGGTTTAGTTTAGAGATAAGGGTGTGGTGATCACCATGTAGACTTGTGTTAAACACTGTGTCTGGAAGGGTCTTTGTGGAGAAGGTTGCTGAGCTGGCTGAGGCTAAGGCCCACATGAAGGACAGCCATGCTGAGATGGTAGAACGTGGCATGGCCTTGGGGAATGAGCTGCCTCACTTTGGATGCCCTTGAAATCAGCTTCCAATCAGCCTAGGCTGGGCCACAATGAGCATAATGTGATCCTCACCAACCATAGAGCATGCATCCTTCTCACTCAGCTTCCTCAGAGAAGCTCAGCCCCAGAGGCAAGGGAGACAGTCCCTGGCAGGAACACCATGGGTGAGCATCTACACCCTCTCAGGCTGGGTCCAATTTCATCAAAAACACTTCACCTCTCTCAGAGTAACTGCTGTCAGTACCTTTGCCTTCAACAACCAGGCTATGAGGCAGATCAAAACAAATGGCAAGTGGCAGGTGTCTTTTGTCAACAGGACTCAGGACATTGTTGGAAGTACAAATATTTTTCCATTCAAACCATAAGTTAACAACCTATGACTCAGAGCCATCCCAGTTTGTTATACCCTCCCCCCACCAGCACACACACAAAAACCAAAACAAACCAAAGACTGCTTATAAAGGATTGTTAATGGGGTAGGAGATGTATAATATATAATAAGAAAGATAGAAAGAAGGAGACACAAGAGAAAAATGTGGTTTAGGGTAGATATGGGGTCTTCCAAACCTGAAATATTTACTATTGGTCTCTTTTCAGAAAGAAGTATGTGGACCCATCTTAAGTCTAAAGAAATAGTCCTTTGCTTTCCCATAGGAAATGCAACCACTACCCAGTTCCTCACGGCCACGTGTGCTTGTTTAGTGTCTCCCTGACAGATGTTCAGTGGAAGGAACTTGCAAGTACCCTTGAAAGCACCTGCAGGTCTGAGCTTTCCCCTCTTGTGCCTCTGCACTTAGTCTGAGGACATGTGCATGCCCAAGAGGACCTCTGCAATATGAGAGATATGGAGCAATGCCTGTATCCCTGTAATCATAGCCTAGAACAATATAGGCCCAAATTGTCATCTGGCTCCAAGAAGGGTGAGGAAACTCAACCAAGATCAAGCCACCCTGCTGACGGCTGTTCTCATGAACAAGAAGTGGCACATGTTATATGCTAACCTAAATCTATGTATTTCCTCTCCCCTACCTCAGACAAAGATCTTCAAGGAAGATACAATTTCTACTCAGTCTTGACTAAAAGCAAGCCACTCAGTGTTACTTTTAGATTCAAACAGCAAATAGACACTGGATCCATGGAACTCTTTCCACTTGATACAGTATACTACAAAGGACAGAGACAGTATTCCCTTGAAATTACAGTTCTTAGTCATGCTCCTGTCTTTCCTATCATGGGCATAGTATTACTCTGCTAAGTAGAGCCATTGGAACCTGCTTGTTCAAGCTGAACTCAACAGTCTCCTTCTACCCACTAATCCACCCATATATACAGCACCCATATATACAGCCATGCACACATACATACATACATACATACATACATACATACATACATACACCCATCCACAGACATCCATCCACCCATCAAATAATCCTTTATAGTTCCTGTGTACAAAGCACACAATCCAGCCCTCAGGGGCCCCTCTATGGGGCAAGTCACATCTTCCAGTCCTATTCAGTACAGCAGACTGTACATTTCCATAACCTTATTATAATGTATTCTTAGTAATGAAATGCAGATTTCTTATCTTCAAACCATTTGGGTATGTTTAGAATTAGTGACAAAAATTCAAACACATATACAAATGCCCATATACAAATATGAGCACAAACATAAATAGCCCCTTTAAAGTTGAGGAGATGATGAGGACAACCTGGAATGGGTGTGGCAAGCCTCGCCTCTCTGGAAACAGACATCTGCAGCCCCTGAGAACATGCTGCAAATTTTTCTCAGACTACCTTTTAATGGGAATACAAACACAATTCTTCTTGGATGTCAGACCCTTCTGAGACCCTGATAGAGCCTTTGTATATCTAAAATTGAAAAAGAGGCGATGTGAACACACATGGTAGCTTAAAAGATGTCAACAAGTTTTACGACGTTCTTTTCCTTATGAGTTGACTTGAATAACTCTTCACCCCTTAAGTGTGGTGCTGCCCCCAGTGACCAGCTTCCCACATCTGGAGTGTGAGGAAGTAATTGTGTGCAATCTCTGAGATTAGGACCTTCGTGGCACACTGGTCTCTCTCTCCCTTGCCTCCCTCTCTGGGATGCTTTGGTGAAGGTAATTTATCATGCCATGTAGGTGCCCCTGGAGTACTATGGAGAGGCACAGTGAGCTAGGAACTGAGCCACATGAGGTGCCATCTAAGAATTGTCTCCTCATCCCTAATGGGGCCTGCAGCTGGCTCCCTCCTTGACCAGCGTGTTAGACTAGATGGCAAAATCATGAAAGACTTCAAGCTAAGAACCCTTCATTTACAATTCATTAGACAGTAAACATTTTTAAAATTGCTAAATTTGAGGCAGTAGATTAATTACTACACATAGCACCAGATTAAAATCAGCTATGTTGGCCTAATTGACTCAAGAACAAAGAAGTCTTGGGACATGAATGGAATGGAAGTGGCCTGTAGATTCTGCAGTCCCAAGCACACAGACTTTTCTCCAGCCATGTGAGCTATGGGAGTTCTCTGATCAATGCCTCCCCTTTGAGGTCTTGTGTCCATCAAACCAAAGGTGCATAAATTGGCATGACATCTGTGTTATCACATCAACTATTTTGTGATGATTAAAATCCCAATCCTTGCAAAAACCATGACTTTGTTCATTTTTGAGTATAATCAGCATTATTTTCTTCCTGTTTAACTTGCATAGTTTGTGTTTTTCCTTATTGCTATCAGCAATATTAGGAAGTAACCTTGCAGTGTATCAAATATTTACAATGTTCTATGGCATCAATGGAGTCAGTCTCAACTGTAATGCTCTAGAATGAACAAAGCATGTCTGTGGGTGTTTCTATCCTCTCTTTTCCAATCAGGATGCTGGGCAAAGATTTTTATCAGAGTCCCAGAAAAGTCGGTGTTCACAAAACATCTACTCATCCCAAATCTAAGGGCTTTCCCTCATCCTGTTCACAGACAGTAGGTGTCACCTGCATCTCATGCTTGGGGGAAAGAAAACTATTGCCTGGGATGAGTTAGAAAGGCTTAGTGTTGTGAAAAGTCATTGACAGATGTGTGTAGATAAGGGATACATTCAGTAGGCTAGTAGATTTGAGACCTTTATCTGCAAGGCTGCTTTAAATGGGTTATGGCTGATTTAACTCCATGTTTAATGTCACTCACTATCGTGTATATAATCTGTTAAAAATTAAATGTACTCTTATAAATCCAAAAGTCACTGAGCTCAACTGTACCAGACTGTGCTCCTGTATGGCCTCACACCCTTCCTCCCCTTCAGATCTCCCACTGTTCCAACGCATAGAGGGACAATCAATGTCATGAAAACTATGCTACTTGCAAAAATTCAGCAGAGTTTTGTCAAAAAGTCACCCAAACAGCTTCCTGTTCCCAAGCACAGTGCTGTGAAGCACAGGTGGGCCTGGGCAAAGGGTATGCAGCCCATTGAGAATGTCAGTTTTTCCTCTCCTTGGCTCTCAGAAGCAGCACACAAGTTAAGGAAGGGACAGCAGGTTAAATCAGCAGGTTCCCCTGCTCAGAACAGAGGCCACATTCTAACGCCACCCAGATACAGAGATGGGAGTAGGAGGCAGAGATAGTGGTGAGATGTGGTGTTGAAAATAATTTATCAGACCCTCTGGGCAGCCAAGTGCTGAGTGGGAGACCAAGAGCTAACAGCAGACTGATTAGTGCTTGCATTCCAATATGTTCTCTGAGGAACTCAGAAATATCTGAAGAACAGCATTCAGGGATAACTTGAGATTCTGTCAATGTATGTGGATATTTAAGAGTTTTTTCTTACAGTTAAGAAAGAGTCTGGCAGGAATAAAACTGACTTGGCTCATATGACCCTGTTTTCCCTTCCCAAACCCATGACAGACATTACTAATTAATCCCAGAACACCTTCCTGCTGATCCCAGCTACGCTTTTAGATTCCCTCTCTACACAGCACACCAGGTGGTCACTACCACTCAACCTCATCTGTCTGGTGAAACAAAGCATGTTTATTTGGTTTCCTTGGTCCAGTGGTTCCTGAAACAATACACAATCACTTCCTAAATCACTGAGGATTTTAAGATATTAATAGAAACAATGGGAAGGGGGGTATAAGCACGGTTTAAGAGGGGTAGAATTTCTATGATGGAAAAGAATGGGAAGATACAACCTGACTCCTCCAGGTGCAAGGAGGGAGAGTGTTGAGCCCACCAACCTTTGCCCTTGCCATTCAGATCACCTTTCATAAAACAAAGACAGTGCAGCCTGGGTAGCACAGATTGCTGCCTTATGATTGAGGTGGGGTAGAGGTGGCTTGGGGAAAACATAACAAGATCAGCTAATAACCAGAGGCTTCTTCAGCATCATCGTGCTTCCTGATAAACTCGGGCTGCCTCAAGTACAATCACTCTTAGAATCTAAACTACTCCAAGTGGGACCCACCCTGTTTTCCCTAATCTGAGCTTTTTCTGGTGCTTTCTAACAGCTGAATGGCAGTCATCGTCAGCCGTGCAATAAGGAGAACTGTCAATGGAGACATTACACGACATGCCCATCCTTCTTGCGCCCTCCATGCTCAATCTACCATCTTACTTTGTAGGTTTCCTTTCCACACCAGCTGACTCTCAACACCTACTACCTCACTGTTCTGTAGCCATGTTGGTTCCAGATTAGATCCCATCTGCCCTGCTTCCACACTGGCTCCTTGCTAAAGTCCACTTCTGATAATGCTCTCTCCCTGTTTGCCTTGTGCAGACCTCTCCACTCCCCCAGGCATGGGGCTGGGACACACAGTTAAATCTATGAAGATCCAGATGTGTGGACTCTGCCTATCAGGCTCCAGGTTCAGGGGCCTTCCATTGGCCTGGTCCCTTCCTCCAGCCTTCAGGACCTTGCACATGCTGTCCCTTCCCTGATGCCCTCCCCCCACCCACTTTGGTGTGGTTTTCCTTCCCACCTTGAGTGGAAGGCCACACCATCAGGAAAGCTTCCCTCGCGACTATTCACTTCCATCAACAATGCTCCTGAATATTCACTCGGCTCCTCCGCAGAGATGTCTCCCTTCTGGAACACATCCCAGCTATAACCCCTTTACATATAGGAATAACGATATCTTCCCTGCTTCCTCTCCCCTGTATCCTCCGATCAGCTCACTGTAAATAAACCCCCCTCAAGAATATTTCTTGAAGGAGTGACTGAGTGACTCAGAATAGTGGCTCACTCATCCAGCAGGCTTTTATTCAAACTTGGGATGCTGCCAGCAGAGGGAAATATTTGGGTAGCAGGAGGCATGTCAGTGGGAGAATTCACAAAAGAGCTGAGTGTGCTAGAGGTTTTGGAAGATGGTGGAGAATGGGCCAAGGGGGAGGGGAAAGGGGAGATGCCATTTAATAGTCTCAGTATAATCATAGAATAAATAAAGTTGAGATAAAACCGCCTCCTTCTCATGCCTGCAGGCCATTGATTCAGCTGCAAAGGCGATTGCCCAAGAAGAATATGAATATTGCCTAATACATCGACATGGAAAAAAAGTGCTGAACTTTGCAATGATGGTGAGCAGTCTATAAAAGAAAATTCGGGTGGTAAAATACCAAAGTCTGCCTGTCACATTTTATTATAAGTAGTTCAAATAACGCTGATCAATCTCATCCATGTGGAGCCAAACATTATCTCTCATTGTCAGGCAGGCAGCACGAGACATTTTCTATGTAAGTACCCCAAACTTGTATTTGTCACATAAACTTTTCTGCATAAATACCTCTAATGTGTGGATAAAGTGGGGAGGAAGAGACACTGAGTATCAACTAAGTACCAGGCACTGGATTTTTACGATATTGTTTAAGTGTGCTCTTGCTTCTCATTTCTCCCAGATGTGGACATTGAAATTCAGAGAGTGTTTCAATTACTTACTCAGGGCCACGTACTTAGTCAATGACAGCATTTTAATCCAGGCTTTTGTAGTACCCTGGTGCATCCCATGGACTCACGCACGAATGAGAAGTCTGAAGCAAGGAAGCAAGGAAGTAATATGATTCTCTAGGGATGGCAGAACCCAAGAACTCACCGGAATTTAAGTGGGGACTTTGGGGCTCAGGCAGTATTTTTGGATTGATAACAAACTATAATGGTATTTTCCTATCCCAGGTTTCTCATGAAAGGGATCTCAGGATGAAACTGAGCCTGTCAGTAGGAGGCAGTGTGGAAGGCAGTGCTCATTGGTGAGTCACTATTAGCCAAGATTCTCCGGGTGAGGGCTTGAGTTCTGATGAGTCAATGCCATCATCTGCCTGGAGACCCTTCCAGAGCACTGAGTATGGAAGATGGGTGTTAATGAGCAGCACCTTGACCCTGGGAGATGTTTATAGTGTAGAGCTCAAGTCAACACTGTGCCTGGGTTGGACTCTGTTGTCCCAAGATGAAGGACATTGCTAAGGGTAGAGATGTCCTACACAATTGCATGGTTCTGAACAAGGATTCTACAGATGGTCCCCAGGTCTATTTTCACATCTATATTAGTTTTCTGTCTCTATAAAATTACTACAAACTAAGAGACTTAAGACAGCATGTGCTGGTTCCTCCATGTCTATGCGTGTGTTGGGGCAGGGTATCTTAACCTATACTGTGTTTCAAAATCCCTCAAGTGGCTTCAACAAGGAACTTGCCTGGACTGAAGATAATGTGACAGGTCTTGGATATGACAGTTGGCAGATCCAGTACCTTTTGGGTTGTGAAAATGAAATCCTCAGTTCCTAGGTAGCTGTTAGCAGGAGGCTACTCTGAGTTCCTAGCCATGCGGCCTTCCCCAATCATGGTGACCTGTTCATTAAAGCCAGCAATGAACCTGTCACAGAAGGGACTTTCCACAGTGACAAGGCACTCCAATAGCAGTGCTCTAGATCCTCAAGGATTAGCCGGACTGGCCATGAGATTAAGGAGGTAAGGATCACTGGAGCCACCTTGGTGGCTACTTACTGCATACACTAAGAGCAATGCTTTGCAGGTTCCTTCCCGGCTACTGAGAGCCACTTGATCTTCTGTTGATACAAGAAATACAGGGCCATCACAGTGGATCCTCCATACTCTTTTCTCTAAAGGTCACACCATGACGGTGGTGTCCTGCTCAAGGCATCCTCCGAGAAGGTTTGGGTGACTTACCCTGGGGACAGGATGAGTCTGGTTTGAACTTAAGAACCTGGTGTCACTGTATTGGGTGGTACAACCTAGCTGTTTTGACTATATATCTCTCTGTGGCTGACTTCCCTTCAGCATCTTAGAGGGTGGCTGCTCCCACAACATAACTCAGGTGTTTCTGTCTAAGCACAGATGCTAGAATTGTCCCAACCATATCCACTATCCCTATCTCAGAGGCCACCTCTAGTCTCCATGTATGCCAGTGGCTTCTAGCCTTTCTGCTGAAGGCTATTCCCAGCCAGTAGCAGTAATGGACACTAGTCCTCATTAGATGTGAGGGCTGGCATATGAGTGCCCAGTCTCTCAGGCCTGTGGCAGGATAACTCAGATCTATGCCATCTTGCATGGGGGTCTCTCTAAAATCAATTCAAGAACTCACTCCTTGCATTCAAGTTCTCTCTGGAGCCCACTCTGGGAGAGCACAAGCAAATGACACATACAATGAGCCTGTGCCACTTTATGGGCAGGTCAATTCCAGGAGTTAAGAACCTTCTTTTACCTGGGATTCAGAAGGTACTATGGAGAACTGGATGCAGAGGTCTGGGAAGATGCCCCACCCTTGGTTCTCAGAAAGAGGGGTGAAGCAGACAGAACAAGACACAGTGTCTTGAGTTTGGTGTTAAGTCATTCATTGAGCTGACTGAAGCTTCCCAACAAGTACATGAGACAAGTACAATCACCATATTAGAAAGGAGAAATCTAAGCCCCTGAGCATCTACTGAACTTGGTAGGAAGATATAAGGGTACATTCTGAGGCCAGCTCTGCCTAGACTTTGAGTCACATCCACCCCTTCTTTACATCCCATAATGACTCAAGCTACACTGTCACATGATTCAAACCACCACCATTGTACTCTTCCAACATTATCAAACAACTTAACACTTGACTTTATGTTTAAATACCCTGTCAGTGCTCATACAATTGACTGCAAAATGAAAACAACACGAAACAATACAAACTTATCTTCTTATAGTTCTGGAGGTCAGAAACACAAATGAGTCTTCAGAGGGTAGCCAAGAGAGCTTACCAGAGTCGGTTCCTTCCAGAATCTTCACGGATGAAATGACCCCAAGTCTATTCCAGATTCTAGAAGCAGCCCACATACCTGGGCTTATAGCCACCTCACTTCAACCTCTGCTTCTATCATCAGATCCCTAAATCTGACCTCCTGAAGGGGGCCTGTGACTATTCTAGGCCTATCTGGGTATAAGATGTCTCTTACCAGATAGAATATCTTCATCTCAAGAGCCCCCAGTGTTCATATTTGTAAAGTCCCCTTTCCCATGTAGAGTGACATTTGCATATTAAAACATGACCCTTGAGGGCCATTCATAAGCCTGCCAGAAATACAGTTTGCTTTCCTATAGTCAAGGGACTTCTATGTAACAGATCAAAGTTGTCAAATCTAGTCAAACCCCACTGGTGGCTTCCCACCAGCTTCTGAAGAGACCCAAGCTTCCTGCAGTTCTCTGCAACCTACTCCTGGTACTCTGTCCAGAGCTGTCCCATTATACCTCTTCTGGACCCTCCCCATGCCCTGGAGAACCCATCTCCCTGGGATCTCTTAACTGTTCTTCCTTCTGTGCATAGTTGAACACTCTCAGGATGCTATCAAGATTTGGTCTGAGCATCAGGACCTCAGAGAGGCATTTCTGCTTGCAGTCTTTATGAACTGGTTGCCCTGGAAACCTGCTCTGAGACAGAGCTATATCCAGAAGGATTGGGGGTAGTATTCCCTTAAGATGGTCCATAAGGCAACAAGGAAGGCAGGGCTGAGATGAAGACCCACAGGAAGGTTGCCTCTATGCTTCTTCAGTTGCCAGAGTGAGATCTCAGCTTGGGTGAGACCTAGTAGAATTGTTGTGAATGGAGTTGAGGCCACTGGGTCATGTGCTACCATCATGTCCCAGTGGGAGAATCTTAGACTTGTTCTTCTCTTTCTAGGCCCAGAACCATGCCTGCTACAGCATGGTTGCCCAGAAAACATCTGCTAAAGGCAGGAATGGATCTAAAGCCCAGGTACACTCTTATAAATCCTCTCTGAGTCAGCTATTCCCTGTGTGTCTTCACAAAGCTTGACAGTCTTCCCTCCAAGCTTTGACCTTGGTGACTGATTCCTCATCTGCCACATGCAACTAAAGCATCCACCCTCAACCCAGCCCTGTCCTGTTCCACAATGGAACATGCAGACGCAAAGCTGTCAATCAACTCAGTCAAAGCCAGGCTGGATCAGCCAATACCCAGCTGGCTGATCCTAGACCTGTGAACAGCTTTATGCCAGGTTTGTTGTATGCTCTCTCACACACTGAGATATTTAGAGGTCCTTTCCTTTATTCCTAAGCAATGCTGGACATTTTGGATTCTGAGACACACTGGCTCAGGGACATCACTGTATCTACAACAGTCATCTCCATGTGAAACTCTTGAGATCAGAAGAAACATCTCAGGTGCTTTTGTGCAAACTTCCTTAAGGTGAGCTCCCATCCACAGACTGGATTAGAGAGCTGTGTGGTTTTGTTCTTGACAATTACAGAGCAACCACAAATGTGTGCAGTCTCTCTTCCGAGTCACTGATAAGTTTGTAAAATAAGACCAGCTCCAGCACCACACTATTCTTAGATGTTAAAGTTTTTAAAAAGCAGTATTGCTGTGCCTAAGCCAGATTCCTTATTTAAAGCTGAATATTAAAATACAACTAGACATTTAAAAATATATGAACTCCAGGGTGGAGACATTTTCAAAGCTTTCTGCTATCTATCTGGTACATATTGCTGCTTTTCTTGTACTCCATGTTTAGTCCCCTGTTGCCTTTCCTGACCTGGGGTTCTGAGCACCTCTTGAGTTATTATTTGTGAGGACAGAAAATGCATTGCTCCTTTCCCCCTCAGACTATGTTTGCTTTATTTTGGGGTGGGTCTGCCCTTTCAGCCATATAGGCAAATTTGTTCAGATTGTAAATGAGAATGTAAATAGAATTACTAACATCAGGATGCCCTTACGGCACATTACTAGGATGGGAGGAGTTGTGTGCAACCCTGGACCTGACTCACAACAAATGTCAGAGCAGCAGATAGACTTGCTACCCTAAGCAGCAGCCCAGACAATAACCTTTAAGCATGGCCACCAGGGGATTGGCAAGGACTCAAGGGAACACCTTCCCACAGACTTTTAGAACAAGGGGCCTCCATTTTACATTCCAGTTCCAAGATCCAGACATTTGAAATCAAAGCAACCAGCCCTAAGCCAAAGGAAATTATAAAGTGACTGTAATTATGGTGATCTCAAAAATGGGCCAAAATGATAAAATGGCCTTTTCATAAGGATTGAAAGCCAGGACTCGCATTTGCTGAGCAGGATGGTCCCACGAGTGTGTGCCCATCTCTAATTCAGATTCTTCTTCTAATTCAGACATTTTTCTCCAGCCTTCTAGCAAATGTCAGCTGAACGGCATGCCATGCCAGTTATATCTTGAAAAGTTAAAATGCTTGGATGCAGACTAGTTAGAGGAATAAGCCTGAACAAGTGTGTTAATCCATAGATGAACACCCCTGGCCTTACACACACATCCCCTTAGGCACATGTGTCGTTAGGGTACAAGACGGCCTAGCCGGCTCTTAAACTGAAACATTCAGGTCCAGTCTGGGGAATTCACTCGTGGGCCCTGGTTCTCTGTGTCTTCTGAATCTGTGTGACCTGGCCAGGGCCCTCTCCCCAACATTGTGGCTTCCTTTCCAAGAAGCAAATGGTCACATGATCTGCCTAGCCCCTCCCCTTCAGCTGTATATCTGCCCGGTCATCACAGCACAAACTCGGTCTCCTTTCCTCTTTCACTTTTTTTTAAAAATTATAAACTTCTGAAAAATATTCCAGAAATTAAAAGAATGATTTGATTGACTACTTACACCCTTCTTGGATCCTTATTTCTTATTATGGAAGCTTCCAGAAACATCCCAAAGTAGTTACATACAAATAACCTCAAACGAATGATGTGTCTGGCAGTAGTCTTTAAAATACCTTGTCATTATTAACAGATTTTAGTTTTTCTTGCTTAGGTTTGGTATTGATTTATTGAGACAGGGTCCTGCTTTATAGCCTAGGCTAGCCTGATATTCACTATGTAGACTAGTTTAACCTCAAACTCACGATATTCCTGCCCCAGCCCCCCCCAGTGCTGGGACGGTAGGCATGTACCACTATGCTCGACTCTGAGCTGATGTGAGTCCCCACCAGAAAACATGTTTCAGACTAGAGTGCTACGCTCAGCTAAGCACAGGTCTTGAGTAATCATCATAAGGACCAGATATGAACTTGTGATGGCTGTTACTTGGCTTAGTAAACAAACACCTCCTTCTTCACAATTGCCAGAGCTGAGGCTCAGAGGTCTTAAATATGCTCATGTATGCAGTTGGTCTTCACTTAGGTCCTTGACATGTTTAGGTGCTAGGATCTGCAAGCAGAAACAACATTCTCAAACAGACAGGGAACCTAGCAGCATCTGTGGGACATACATAGCCAGCAAGGAGCAGGGGTTGCCAGGTGATGCCAGCACTGAACAAGTGGAGCCTTAACTGATGTACTTGAGGCAAAAACCAAGCAGCTTCCCAGGACTTTGCATTTTAGACATGCCAAGGTAAAAGTCCCCATAACACACACACACACACACACACACACACACACACACAAAGAAAAACTGAGAGCCGAATACTGGCCATCTTTCTGTTGGGGCCATTGCTACCATGGAGAGCAGCATCCAGAGCCTGGAGCCTCCACTGCACCGCCTCCCATGGTACTCCTTCAGTATTTCAGTGTTGCAGTGAGCAGGCAAGGCCTCCCACTATACTCTTGCAGTGTTTCCATGGGCAGGCAAGGTCTCCCACCATACTCCTGCAGTGTTTCAATGTTTCAGTGAGCAGGCAAGGCCTCCCACTGCGCAGCCACAGTGTTCCAGTGATTGGGCAAGGTCACCCTGGTATTTGATCTAAAGCTTGTCTGTATCTAGAAAACAAGTACCTGCCAGGAAGCCAGCCTTACATGTTCCTTGACAGCTTGCCCCGTCTCTGTTCTTTCCCCAAGATCAGCCTATGAGGAACCTCTGCTGGGCTACCATTTTGGGATCTCCTGGTGAATTGAAGCCACGATGGAAGGGTTCAGAGAACTTCTTTATGCTGAAGAGTAATGCTGGCCTCTTGCTCACTGTACCTACACATTCAGAAGAGTCAAGTCCCACTGCAGAAGGCCCCGTATGCTCAAGACTAAGCCGTTCAAGGCGCTGCATCCTTTCTTCCTCTGGATACCCCTTACCTGGCATTGGTCATGGGCACTGGTTTCTCTCTGACATCAATTTGAAGTGAGATTCTGTGGCAAATGAGAGAACCTGTGCCATAATTAAAGTACTGGCACATGTCCTTGACATACCTGACATACAGCATGTAAGACCAGAGACCTTTCTCTCTCCTATGTGGACCCTATTTGTGGCAGAACCCTACAGCTACATAGAAAGAGAGACTGGTGATTCCAGTTCAAGGTCATGATTCAAGTTCCACCTTTGGATAAAGGACAGAGAATCTCTCCTGCTTGTGGGGCCCACTTGGGCAGCTTGAGCATACATTTTCCTCCCTGAATTGCTCCTCAGCATGGGGCATGCTACAGTCATGGGCTCTGGCAGCATTCAGTGCAATACCTACAAATAAACTCTTATTATTACAGCTCTTCCCCAACACTCAGTTTTCTGTGTGCATTAAGCAACACTCTGGACTGCCAACAGAAGGAAGAGTGTCCTGGGTGTTGGAATGTTTCACACACGTTATCACATGGAACCCTCCCCATCACCACAGAAGGAAATGAATATTCTCATTTTCAGATGTGAAAAACTCAAAGCTTAAACTGTTAAATAATTTACCCAGGGGAGTAGCAGCAAGAGCGAGAATGCCTGGTTGTTTCTAAGCATCATAGTCTACTTGGTGCAACATGCTGCCTTTGAGACCCACCAAGAGGCAAGGACAGGCATACTTCAGCAATTCACCCAAACCTGTAATCTCTGCCTATGCTGATAACAAATCACACAGCAAGATGAGCAGTCACACATGCTTAGAATTGTGTATTAATTCATGTGCCCAGGCAATGAACCATCAACCCCCATTTCCCTTCATCTTCTGCAAGACCCTCAGGGGAAGTGTTCAAAGGCCTGTCTCTGCTAAGCTGATGTCATATTTTGGTTCAACAAGGAACATCTTGTTTACTCTTGGGACTACTGTTATTTTCACAGAAATTGTGGAGCTAGAGAGGTGCATCAGTGGTTAAGAGCACAAACTGTATTTGCAGAGGACCCAAGTTTGGTTCCCAGCACACATGTTGGATGGCTTACAACCACTTGTAACTCCAGGAGTTATGATGCCCCCTTTGGCCTCTGAGATTCCCTTGTGTGCACATTTACCCACATGCACTCATATATATAGTTAAACATAAAGCTACATATTAAAAAACCCACAAATATTGTGTGGATGCTCCATGGTTTCTACAAACACAAAACACATGTGTTCTGCAAAAAGCTGGTGGTTCAGCTGATGGTACATTCCTGCATTTCTGAGAAGGGTGTGGAGGGGTACTAAGAGGGTCACTGTATTTCTACTTGAAGGAAAAGTTAACTCTAATTCACCACACAACATAGATGGCAAAGGCTGTACTTTCTTTCTGCCTCAATTCTCAGCACTCTGTGCTGGCTCATCTTGACATAACCAGGAGAGGGTGCCATGATGGGGATGGGTGGAGGCATTCCCAAGAGGTATGCCTGAAAGCCACTTGGATGTATGGCATGGCTGTAGAAATAGGGCCACCTGGGAGAAGGTAGAGGGCTAGCAGAAAGTGTGTGTGTGTGTGGGGGGAGTGTACAGAGGTTATGGGGAGTAAATGTGGCATCAAGATGGGGCACACAGCAGAATGAAAGTGTTAATGTGAAACTCAGCACAGAGTATGTCTCACAACACTCTCACACACTCACAGACACTAACACAAACTCACTCTCACACACTCACACACATTAACACAAACTCACTCACACACTCACACTCATTAACACAAACTCACTCACACACTCACTCACACTCATTAACAAAAACTCACTCTCATACACTCACAGACATTAACACAAACTCACTCTCACACACTCACAGACACTAACACAAACTCACTCTCACACACTCACAGACACTAACACAAACTCACTCTCACACACTCACAGACACTAACACACACTCACTCTCACACACTCACAGACACTAACACACACTCACTCTCACACACTCACACACATTAACACAAACTCACTCACACACTCACACTCATTAACACAAACTCACTCTCACACACTCACTCACACTCATTAACACAAACTCACTCTCACACACTCACAGACAGTAACACAAACTCACTCTCACACACTCACACACATTAACACAAACTCACTCTCACACACTCACTCACACACATTAACACAAACTCACTCTCACACACTCACAGACACTAACACAAACTCACTCTCACACACTCACAGACACTAACACAAACTCACTCTCACACACTCACACACACACACACTCACTCTCACATACTCACAGACACTAACACAAACTCACTCTCACACACTCACACACATTAACACAAACTCACTCACACACTCACACTCATTAACACAAACTCACTCTCACACACTCACTCACACTCATTAACAAAAACTCACTCTCACACACTCACAGACACTAACACAAACTCACTCTCACACACACACACATTAACACAAACTCACTCTCACACACTCACACACATTAACACAAACTCACTCTCACACACTCACTCACACACATTAACACAAACTCACTCTCACACACTCACAGACACTAACACAAACTCACTCTCACACACTCACTCACACACATTAACACAAACTCACTCTCACACACTCACTCACACACACTCACTCTCACATACTCACAGACACTAACACAAACTCACTCTCTCTCACACACACACACTCATTAACACAAACTCACTCTCACACTCACTCACACACATTAACACAAACTCACTCTCAAACACACACTCATTAACACAAACTCACTCTCACATTCACTCACACACATTAGCACAAACTCACTCTCACACACTCACTCACACACATTAACACAAACTCACTCTTACACACTCACACACACTCACTCTCATACACTCTCATTTTCATACACTCTACACACACTCACAAGGTAATGTCTAAAACAGAGGTTCTGTTTGAAAATCTCTGAGATGGTACCTAGGTATACTAGAATATTCTAGGCTTGGTTAAACCTCCTGGAGTGAAGGGCTTGGGGAAAAAAAGCCAGGCAGAGACAGCCCACAGAAATGAAAAGGTACTGAGCCAGTTCTGGTGGGACATCCACTGGCTTCTCAGATTGAGAGGTCTTATGTACCGAGTACCGATATGCACACCTGAACATGCAAGCGTATGTCTCCATTGACAGCTGAGGGCTGTTTGTTGAGCCATTGGTCATTGTTTTACTACATAAACACTCTCACACAATCTTTGTTACATTTTTAATATCTGTGTTTCTCCCAAGTCCATACATTGAGGACTCTCAGGAGATGGCTCAGTCGGTAAAGGGCTTACCATGCAAGCATGAGGACCTGAGTTTGAACCCCAGAACCCACATGAAACAGTCAGGCCTGGTGGCATGGGTTCTTAATTCCAATGATGTGCAGATAGGGGAATCCCTGAAGCTCACTGGCCAGCCAGCCGAGCATATCCCACAAGTTCCAGGTCCCAGTGAGAGATTGTCCCGAGAAGAAGCTGGGCAGTTCCTGAGGAATGATGCCTGAGGGTGTCCTCTGACCTCCACATAGAGGCACACACATGTGCATGTAGGCATAGACTTGCAGCATGAATATACATATGCACCATAACACACACACACACACACACACACACACACACACACACACACACACGTGCACACACACCATCTGTACATTGAAATTCTAACCCTTCATATTAGGAGGAAAAGTCTTTTGGAAATAGTTCATGAGAGTAGAGGCCAAGCATGGGTCTCAAGTCCCTGTGAAAGAGGTCCCCAGAGTGAGGGATCAGAGACAGCTAGGTCTGAGCATGCAGCTCTGATCAGACATAGACCTTGCCAGGTGTTTAGCCTGGGGCCACCTGGCCTCTGAGCTCTCGTTAGTTACAAGCCACTCACTCTTTGGTATGTTTGGAAGACTAAGATGCTTTTCCAATAACACTAGAGCATTACACACTTCCTTGCATCATTTCCCCACAACAGGCCTTGCTGTGAAAGACTTCACTTTGAATCACTCGTGAAGACAGGACAACTCATGTGTGGCTCTGTAGAGAGCATTACACCCATTATCGTAAGCTGCAAGTCTACCTAGGATCTATGTGCCCCTGCTCAGAATATCACATTAAGCATAAACAGCCACTGAAAACCATTTCCAAGTAACTTTTAAGTATTTCTTCTTTAAGAATGTGTTGATTATTCTCTGACTCCACCTTTCTCAACTCAGAGAAGGAAAGCAGAATTTAGGCCTGGGGTAACGTCAGGGCTCTGATAAGCTACTAGTTGGTTTTGTAGCAGAAGTCCACATGGCGCTCTGTTTTCTGGACCTTATCTTCTTATGCCAAAGGACTCAATCATTTAGACAGAGTGGAGAGCTATTGTAAGTACTTTCATTCTGCAGGATCAATATAGACTCGAGATAGGATCTCCCCATGCTCACATTTTTTAAGAGCTATCCTGAAATAGTTCACCAAATCACAACTTCATTGCATATTTGTTAAGCCATCATGGTGGACAGGTCCATACAATGCAATTGCTTTACCAATGTCCAAGGCAGACATCACTAACTCACTGCAGTTCAGACTCTTACCACAAAGACGGAGATAGCCAGGACAGGGGTGTGACCCCACACAACTTTCTATCCCAGACACAAGTGGTTATACCTATTTAAGGGGCTGACACCCTAGACACTCATATCTGGCTCCAATGGGATAAGCTTCAGGAACACATACATGAGTCATCTTTTTCTTCTGAGTTTTACAACAGTACCCTGCAGACCTGCCACATGGGAAATTTGTAGGTGTCTAAGCCCAGGATTTGTCCCTAATACTGGACTGTTTTCCCAAAAGGCTTGAATCCATAACTCTCCTGGATCTGCTGACTTTGCCCTTAGCTCTCCATGAGTTCTTTCTCGACCACTTCCACTGCCTTGGTATAAAAGGGACAGAGAGGACAAACACTCCCCATCTGACTCTCTATCATAGATTTACTAAGAGGAGGGAAGATACAAAAGTGAAAGGAACGTGTATTATAGATCCGTTGGTCCTACAAAAGAATACAAAGCACCTGTTTTTATCAACAGAGAAAACAAATGCCTCTCGGTGCTAGTTCCTGATGACACCTAATGTAATATCTGCCACCACCAGAAAGCGAAAATATCATCTGTAACAGGTCTCTGCCTCCTCGGCTTGGGCCACAGTTTCTCTCTCATTCAATAACTATCGATTGAGCTCAATGGTGTGGATAGCTGGTGGGCAAGACAAACAAGCCTCTGCCTGGATAATGGATGCATTCTTCAACCCATGAGCACTCACGTGCCTTTGCCTGTGATCTCCATGGCCTGATCCCCATCTTCCTGACCCTGAAGGACTGAAGGGCTGTTGCTCCTTCAGGCCCAATGTTATTTGTGGGCTTTTCCTTGGCCTGGCTGACCCTGAAATGCTCAGATTGTAGAAGATGGGGTTAAAGGACCTGGGTGAAATCCCTTAGTGCTGGGCTGCCTTTGGCTCCCATTAGGTGGCAAACCATAGGGCTAAGATAGAAGGTTGAAGGTCAGCCACTTGAAAGCACCATGAGTGTCCCAGTAACTGGACACATTAGGCAAGAGGCCTTAATATTTAGAACCAGAAAGTACCAGGTAGGGCCTAACAAGCAGACAAGCTGGGAAGATCAGGCCAGGGTGCAGGTTCTTTCAGCTTAAACCTTGCCAGAAAAGGGTCACAAAGGGAATCCAGGGGAGGAACCAAAGCCCAGGGCATATACAGAGAGGGTTTAGAGAGACAGGCAGGGCAGTGCCTTATGATTTCCAGTTTCACTTTCTAGAGAACAGGTTCACTGGTGCTAGATACTGCATTTATCATCACAAGTCCTGGGTATAATTAAGGTACCAAGCCCTATGAAGGAGGGATAATGTGGCCACATTCAGAGAGCTTACACAGGGAAGCTGGGACTCAGATCCTGCCTTATCCAGGACTCTATCCTGTATGTGGAGCATTCTTAGTGCCAAGTGTCTTTAGGGCTAAAAGCTGTAGGCAAGAGTTGTGTTCTGTTCCCCTGGTCATTTTTGGTTTTCTTTCTACTTTCCTTCCTTCCTTCCTTCCTTCCTTCCTTCCTTCCTTCCTTCCTTTTCCAAAAAATAAAGCAAAAACTAAACAGTATTATGAAAATCGTTTTTCTAAGACAGGGTCTCATGTGCCTAACCTGCAACTCAAGGTGCAGCCCAGAATGACCTTGAACTTCTGCCATCTAAGTACTGGGGTTAAAAGTGTGTACTACCACACCCTCTGGGAACTGAACTCAGGGCTTTTTGTGCTAAGCAAGGTCCTACTAACTGAGCTATATTCTGAGCCCAGTAATGAGGATTCAATCTAGGTCCTTGAACATGTTAGGCAAACACTCTGATGAGGCTTCGTCCTAGCCCTCTAACTCATCTTTCCAGGCTCATCTTGAACTTAATCTGTAGACTAGGCAGGCCTGGAACCAATGATCCTCCTGCTTCAGCTTCCTGGATAGCTAGGACTATGAGCTAGCTCTCTGGCCTTTGAGTTACTCTGTATGGCTGGGCTGTGACCCTCTGGATGTCACTGATTTTAGCAAGAGCAGAGGCTAAGCCTTCTGGGAGATCCTTCCAATAATTTTCTCTAAAGTGAGAACATCCATTTCCTAATTAATTATCTCCATTAGCTAAGCTCAATTACTTTGTGTCCACCTCCAAGAATACAACCTTGCTCCTTGGAGCCTTCCTGTTTGAATTTCCAAGGGGGCAAATATTGCCAGAAGCATGTTTTATGTAATTACTTACTGTAGATATTTCACTCTCTTTATTTAATGATTATTAAATGCTGAAATTAACTCCACACATGGCTTTGGATCCCATCAGTTTAAGAGAAAGTAAATAGAGTCTGCAAAATTCCAGGGACTGGAGCTGTAGGAGTACTATCCAACCCCAGATGCTCCCATAAGCCTCCAACAGGCAGCCTTTCATGACATCAGGGCTGTCTCCATTCTGCCCTTTAAAAGAAGAACCTGGGAGCTAGAGTGATGGCTCATTTGGTAAAGTGCTTGCTGCACAAGCATCTGAGCATAAATTTGATTCATAAAATCAGTATTAAAAGAAGCCCCTGAATACAGGTGACAATGGGGTGACTTAGGCAGTATATGAAGCCACTGGCAGTGGGACCAAGTTCTTACTACAATGCATAAACTGACTTTGTGGAGTCCATTGTCTACAGAAAGATACCTTGCTAGGACTAGACATGGGGCCGGGAGTTGCTTGGTCCTGCCTCAACGAGATATTGGGATAGACTTAGTTGGCATCCTAGGGAAGGCTTAACCTTCTCTGAGGAGCAGATGGGAGGTGGGATGGGGGGAAGGAGGGGAGATTAGGAGGAGAGGAAGGGGAACTGGGATTGGATTGTAAAAAAATAAATTAAAAATAAGAAAAGCCAGGCCTGGTTATATGTGATTGTAATCCCAGTGCTGCAGAGACCAAGATGAGCAGATCCCTGAATGTTTCTTTTTCTTGTTGCTGTGATGTAATATCATGAAAAAAATCAGCATAAGGGATAAAGGAATTATTTGGACTCATAATTCAAGATTACTCTCCATCCTGGCTTGAGTTGGTCATAGTGTATCCACATTCAAGAAGAAATCAATGAACACTTTGTTCAGCTAACTTTCTCTTTTTAAAATAGATTAGTATCCTAGCCCAGGGAATGGTGCCACCCATAGTGTGCAGGTCTTCCCACCTTAACAGACCTAATCAAGATAGCTCCCACAGACATGCTCAGAGGCCCATTTCCCAAATGATTCTTCATCTCATAAGGCTGACGATTGATATTAATCATCACCCCGGGGACCACTGACTGCCAGCTCAGATGACTTGGTTCATTCTAACATGAAGTGAGAATCTGTCTCAAAAACAAGGTGGCTAGCATCATGAGGGCGGACACTAGAACAGACCTCTGCCCTACACACACACACACACACACACACACACACACACCACACACACACACACACACACACTCACACACACACACACACACACACACACACACACACACACACACACACACACACAAATAGATACAATTTGGTCATTGCAGAGTCCCAGACCCTTCTTCCTAGAAGCACTGAATTATTGTATCTGAACTGAACTAGAAGAGTAGTAATCTGAACTTTGAACACCTTCCCCAGGGGATTCTGTTGACATTGATATCTGAGGACTGATGACAGTGATTTGCCTGATACATGAAGACAGGCTTGTCACTGGAAGCAGGGACAACAAAATGAACACAATCCAGTCTCTTCTCAGTGTATTTTCATAATGAGAATTCAATGTTATCTGGTACTACTTTATAGGAATTATAAATCCTCAGACAAGAGCTTGCAAGCAGTCGCTGATTCTGAAAGTGAAGGAAGAGCTAGGAGGGTAATAAAAAGGGGAGATGAGAAAAAGAAAGCAACACAAATGGGTGGTATGAGGTCTGTAAATAGACATCCGGTGTCCACTCAGTTAGGGCCTCAGAAACCAGAGCAGAGTACACAGGTCTTCATCCCAACTTGAGGGCAGCTACCATCACTTCTTGTCAGGTCTTGACTGAACCTTGCTCCTGGGAACTGGGAGGCCTCCATCATCACTATGTGTGAATGCTAGCTCCAGCAGCTGGAGAGAGCCATGTGGTAGATCACAAGTAGGCTTGGCTCCAGCAGCTGGAGAGAGCCTCAGGTAGACCACAAGTAGGTCTGGCTTGAGTAGTTGAACTGTCCAAAGGTGAGAGCACACGCAGACCTCCACAGCACCTGTTTCCTCTCTACTAAGTCCCAACCCAGTGAAGGTCAAATGCATTTGGATGCCCTGTTCAAACAGTGAGTAGGGGAACACTTGGACCTTGCAGAAGCCAGCTCCCTCTTATCTACTTCATGGTTCAGTTACAATGAATTAAACATGACATACAATTTACTACTGATGGAAACTAGTTATGTTTACCAAGTTGTATAGCCATCATTACTGTCCTGTTATAAGATACTCATCACTCCAAACAGGAATCCTATTCCATCAACATCCATTTTCTCTCCTAACACTGACAGTCATAAATCTGAATCCTGTATCTGTTTTGTGCATTCCATGTCACGGAAGCCATACTGCCCATGGTCTATTTCTGGCTTAATAAGCTCAGCATTATGCTTTCATAGCCTATCCATGTTGCATCATGGGTGATGTCATGGTCTGCATGTGAAGTGGTCCTATAGAGTCACATGGTTCTCAGAGAGACACCACTGGAGGAAGGGGATCATTGAAGATTAGAATTTTAGAGCTAAAGCAGCTGTTCTAACCTTTGGGTCATGAACCCTTTGGGGGGTCAAATGACCCTTTCATAGGGGTCACCTAAGACCATCTGCATATGAGATATTTACATTTCAATTTATAACAGTAGCAACAAAAGTAATTTTATGGTTGGGGTCCCCACAACATGAGGGACTGTATTAAGGAGTTGAAGCATTAGGAAGGTTGAGAACCAATAGTCTAAAGTAACTATAGTTCTATCTCAGTGGTTCTCAACCTGTGGGCTGTGATCCCTCTGAGGAATCACAGGCTCACCTATCAGATATTCTGCATATCAGATATTTACAATATGACTCATAATGAACAAAATTATGGTTATACAGTAGCAACAAAAATAAGCTTATTGTTAGGGGTCACCACAATATAAGAAAGTGTATTAAAGGGTCCCAGCATTAGGGAGGTATAGAGTCACTGCTCTGTCTGATCGTCAGCACTTTGAGATGTAGAGTCCCAGATGTACCCACCCTAACTGCCATCAACTCCATTGTGCATTCCCTGCCATGATGAACTATACCTTCTCAAACCATGAGTCAAAATTAATCCTTCCTGTTTTGAGTTATTCTCTTACATTGCAGTGACATGGAAGTAAGTGATACCAATGTGCTCACTGTTTTTCTGATAAAGTTCCATCAAATAGAAACACAGTTCTTATTATTTTGGATCTCACAGAATACCCACCACCACCATCTCTAGTATCCACAGGATACAAGAGCAACTTTGAAGGACAATTCCCAAACTTGTTATCTCCATTCATGTTCCAAGTCCCTAGCCTATGTGATATGCCTTCTCCTCCAGCTCTCTTCTTCTTTTTGACTGACAGCTCTCTTCTTCTTTTTGACTGACAGACATCAGATGGAAGCAAAGACTACACCCACCCCACCCCCAAGATTTCCCTGTAGGATCCAGGGTCCCTCCTTCTACTTAGTTCCAGTCCCAGGTACTTATGAGTTCTCTTTCACTTTGACCTTCCAGGCCTGGGGGTAGTAATAGCCTCCTACAGGGGCACATGCACAGGCATAGCACCACCTTTCATTTGTTTCTTCCAGATTACCCACACCTCTGAAAACAGTCCATGTTTGATGTCAAAGCACTCATAGCTTGGCTGACTGCAACACACCTCTCACTCTTGGGCTGTTTCATGACTTGTTAGTGGTTCTCCTTGGCAGGTATCCCATAACTCTGGCATCTGTAACAATCTGGGGTCTCCAGAGAAAGCCAGGCCTCACTCTCACACCTTCACACAATGGCCTCTCTGGGCCTCCATTCAAGGACACCTCTAACACATGCCTGGCCTCAGTGGCTTTCCTTAGTCATGGAGGGAGATTCTACAACCCCTTTCTTGTACCATTGGCTCTAAAGCCAGAACCATATGGTCAGAGCTGCCAAGTTCTACTACTTGCTTGGGCTAGAACATGACCCCCTCCGTTTAATTACATCTGCATCGTCTTTCTGTTGTTGAAGGTTTCCTTCACTGCTTAATTCCTTTATTTTTAATTCAATATAATTCTTTAATCTCTTTAATTCCTTTTCATAAATTGGAAGCTTATCTGGGTGGGGTCTTGACCTAAAGCCACCACCCTCTTTATTCCATGTAACATAAGGCTTCTCTTTAATTTGTTCATCTTGACCACTCAATTTATCTCCATTTCATTTCTTGGTGGCTCTTTTCTCTTCAAACTGCACATTTTGTATTTTTCCTTGTCTTGGTTTGCTACTTTTCATTATAGAGCTGCATAAAAGTGACCACTGATAACCATACAATACAGTCAATACTAAGCTGTCTTGAAATCTCTGCCAATACCATTAATCCCAAACTCCTCATTTGGTTTTAGGCAGATTTTTTGGACAAGGGCAGAAAGCAGTCACATTCTTCACCACAGTATCACAAGAGTAGTTTTTAGGCCATTTACTAATATTCTTCTCCTCTGAAACCTTTGAGCCAAGCTGTTATAATGTACATTGCTCTCAGCACCACTGTCTTTCCTACTCCTACTAGTATGACCATTATATCTGCTTAAAGTATTAGCCTGCATTCCTAATCTAAAGGACTGACATCCACATTCCACCAACAAGTAGCATAGTCAAGTCTACTACAACAATATCCAAGTCCCTGGTACCAATTTCTCTCTTAGGTTTTCTATTGCTGTGAAGAGACAACACAACCATGGTAACTCTTATAAAGGAAAGCATTTAATTGGGCTGGATTACAGTTTCAGAGATTTAATCCATTATCATCATGGCAGGAAGAATGACAGTATTCAGGCAGACATGGTACTAGAAAAGGAGCTGAGAATTCTACATCTGTATTCTAAGACAAGGCAACTAGGCCTGGCTTGGGTTTCTTAAATCTTAAAGCTCATCCTTAGTGACACACTTCCTCCAATAAGGCCATACCTTCTAAACTTTCTAAGTAGTGCCACTCCCTGGTGACTAAGCATTCAAACATATGAGCATATGGGGACCATTCTCATTCAAACCACTACACATGTATAGCATGAGAAATATTTTCTCATTGTAAAAACTTCAAAATTTAACTATTATGAGGTTTCCATTTGCCTCCACATTTTCTGTTGTTAAACCTATAACCAATGCAGATTGATGGCTCTAGGCTCACCCTAGAAAGCAGCAGAGGCAGAAGTCAAAGCCATTGAGAGTCTGATGCAAGAGTGTGTGTTTCTGTTTACTATATTACACTAAACTCTTCAAATGACTATCTTCTGTCTCAGTTTCCACCCTTTGTCACTCTGTCAGGTCTTAATTTCTTACTACTTCCACTAAGGCTTAAAGGCCTATTCTGGAATGACATGGGTCCTCAAAAATAACTTTAAGGCCATATCTAAACTAGAGTGCATTTTGGACAGCTGTCACTCACTGCTCTCTTGCTATTCAGCCACAGCCATGACAACCAGTTAGTTCTAGTCTGAACAGAGAGCACCTGATTTGGTGACTGCCTCCATTCCCTACTTGTACTCTGGTTTCTCAGACATATTGGACTGGAATGCCACAGGAAATACATGGTATGGGTCATGTTGATATGATTTGAGAATGCAAAGGAGATGATATTTCTGGCACCTGCCTCGACAAATGAGAAGCACCCCCTAAAGACACACTTATGTGAGAGCTCCCTATGGTTTTCTTGGGAGGATTCTGTGGAGAGTGTGCCTCCATCATCAATAGTGGTGTCCAACCCAACTCTCCTCTGACTTGCCATCCTTGCTTCCCTGGTGTAGTGTTCCTGTTTCCTGTAATCTTACAGTCTCTCACACTGGGGCTGGCACTCTGAGGTGAGTAACAAAAGTTATTTTGTTTTGTGCTTCATTAAGAATAGGATCACCTTGCTTAATGATAGATTTCTCAGTGGTGGTCCAGGGTGTGACTGTCCGTAAGTATTATCTTTATTAGCTCTGGGTCTCCAAGGGCAACTCAGAGCTTCTACTTTGCAAAGCAACAGACAGGTAGCCTTGGCATCATCAAACACTTGATGTTTCTCAGTCAACAAGTATCTCAATCAAGCAAAGGTTCACCATCAGGTTCTCCACAGTCCTCTACTCCCATGGTGACACTTGGTTCTGTGAGAGGCTTTGTTTCACTCAAGAAAAAGTTTTGAGTGCTTGGGACCAGTCAAGGTGATGAGAATTTACAAGGATAAGAGTATAAAGAGAAACAATTCTTGCCCTTAAGAAATGAACAGTCTAGGCTGAACGGAGATAAATGAACAGGAAACCCTCAACTTTCAAAAAGTACTGAGAACTGGGGCATCACAGAAAATTGAGCTTTTAAAGCTAAATAAAAGGAAACCTTCCTGTACAACATGAACGTTTATTTTAAACAGAAATTAATAAAGGTTGTGTTTAGATTTTCTCCTACTTTCTCATTGGTCCTTGCCCTGTGGATTAGACTGATAAGAAGACACGATCAATCAATTAACTATCCATTCATATGTGTGCCAGTCTACCAAATAGACAGCTTGTTTCGTCAGTATTCTTATGAGAGAAGGAAGGTTCCAGTAATAGCTGCTTCACACAGGGAAAGAGAAGGCCACTTGAGAGGGCACAGGTGACCGCAGATGAGTGAAGTTCACCTCAGACTCCCATTTAATATTCCTCTTCTGATCATGACTTGCTAAACTTATGCTTGGTTTGAGACAATAGATTTCCTGGATCATACTGGCAGTCTTTTTTTTCTGACAGGAATCAAGAAGCTATCAGTCATTCTGAGGTAGTAAATCTGTAAGAGCAAGGTCAGAAGGCAAGATCTCTTAGATGATACTCTTAAAGTCTTTCCCAGGACACACTAAACCTGTGAAGACACTTAAAATAGAAATGTGTTGCTGTTACAATATCCAGTTCCTACTTTAAAAATTTGTATGTGCACATGAAAGAAAAGGCTAAACAGTTGTGTCACTGTCGTGTTGGACTCCTTTAACTCTGCCATTGCTATTGTACATACTGTAGTTACATATGAGGTTTAGTGAACCTGGAGACGTGGACCTGAAATGTTCCTCTGATTCTTCCAAGCTCTGACTAAGAATGAAATGAACCCTGTATTCCTGATCTATTGGAAGGGCCTAATTCTGTCTACCTGAGCCAGGTACCCATTAATTAACCCATTATGTATTAATGACCTATACATTGCCAAGCCTTGTGTTCAGCACTGGCATTCAGTGTGTTTCCCCTGAGTCTCTGTGAGGAGACAATCACTTATCACATAGTCATCACAAATAAATAGGAAACAATATGTCTGCCACCTAAGCTTTGGAGAAGGGGTATATGATAACTGCTAAGAGACTAGAAGGAGAAACAATCAAGACTGAGGATTAGTCTTCTCTAAGAACTGACAATAGAGCTGAGATCCAGCAGGGTTAGGAAACTGAGCTTGGGGAAAGGCTTGAGGTAAAGTTGCAGGGGAGAGGAAGGCTGTGTGTATGAAGCCTGTGTGATGGTCTCAGCACTAGAACGAAGACCCTTGTGGCTTGTATATAAAGGCTAGAATGACATGAGAGGAAAGGACATTGGTAAGTGATCCCCGTGCAGATGGCCACTCGTTGGAAGGCTTTGCTTGAGTTTAATCCCTGTAGCAATGGCAAGCCATTGGAGGATGTTAGGCAATAGAGTGGCATGGTCCTATCCATCACACTGACATTTTCTGGAGAATACCATGGCTAGGATCAGGAGAGCAGGTCAAATGGCTGTGGCAAAACCAGCTGGGGACACATTGATATTCAAAGTAAAGAAAAGGCAGCTCAGATTGGGTGGGGAAAGCAGACATATCCTTCTGATGTCTATCAGACACAATTTATAGCATTAACACTGGATCTAAGCAAGGGACAAAGCCGACCGAGAGAAGCTGGGAAGAACACCAAGCAGTGTGGTCTAGGGAGGAAGATCATTAGCTGAGCTGGAAACTGTGGAATCTGGGGTTCCTTTCATGCATGCAAGAAAGAGGCCAGGTGGACAGCTGGATAGGTACCTCAGGAGCTTTGGGGTGGATAAACAGAAGGACTCATCATGTGAGTCACTGATGGTCAAAAAAGATGAAGCCAGGAGCAGAAGTGAGATCATTATTGAAGATAACATTCCACATAAAAAGCACCTGGATCGCTGAGGGACACAGATTGTGTGCTTAATAACCCTCATCGCACCCCCTCCATGCCCTCTTCTCCTCCTGAACAATAGGAATAGGAGTGAGTTTGAGCAAAGCCTGGAGGAGGCTCGTTCCTCAGAGGGAAGTGAGCCTGCTGTGGATGTCTGCTCTGGCTTCCTGGGGGCACGGTGCAGGTCCAGCATAGCTCTGTGTACTACATGCAAGATCGTGGCCTGAAACTCTGGCACTCTTACCTGCTCTCTTGCTCTTTTAGAAAATTGTTTGTATGAAGGAGAGAGGTTGCAGAGGCTAAACTTGCAGGATAGCGTCTTCTTCTACTTGAGCTGCAGCTGAGGAAAGGTAGGAAGGGACACAGAAGGCCCCTGAGCCATGCTCACAGGTTCCAAGAAGATGACACTGGTGTGGTGATGAGCTCTGCACTGGAAAAGATCTTTGTATGCATTTTCTAAAGTGCCCAGTGCCTAGGACTGTAGCTTAGTTGGTAGGGTGCTGGTCTGATGCTCATTAAAGCCTGGGTTCAATCCCTAGCCCTGCATAAGCCAGACCCAATGGTGCATACCTGAAATCCCAGCACTTGAGAGTTGGAGGCAAGAGCATAATAAGTTCAAGGTTCTACACAGGGCAGCCTGGGCTCCATAAGATTTATGTAAAGAATAAAGGTAATTTCTGAAATACCTAGAACATCTTTAATGCAGGAATCATCATGGGAAAATTACAGCTATGTTTGGCTTCTCAGTATCTGATGTGATGTCAAGGACCTATGGAGTCAAATGCATTTTCCGCCAGTGAACAGGGTGTCTTCTTGCACGGCTGCTGGCAAACTCATGAGGTCCATGAAGAGCCGTAGCTCACTCTGTGCGTGACACCACCAGCCTCTTCCTTCCATCAATTTGGCAATCCACTGATAGACTAGAGCATTTTCCTCAGTGCCCGCTGCTCTGTTTCAAGAATATATCCACATAGTGGATAGAAATAAAAGATGGGCCATGGGGATTTACAAAGAAATCATCCCAGGTTCCCTTCACATTGAAACTAAGGAGCCAACCCCATAATAGCTAACGTCAATGAGAATGTAGGATGAAATTATCTCCCTGTAATTCACTGTAGGGCGACTTTTATAGTTCTTTTTTTTTTCTTTTCTTTTTTTCCCATCCAACATACTGATCCAATAGCACTTTTAAGTTGCAAAACTGTTAAGCCCGCTGATATGATATTCACTGCCGAGTACGCTGGCTGTGAGTGTTTGAATCTTTCCTCCCGTCACAGTCGGAATGAAAATAAAGGTATCCATCAGTATTCTAAATGTCACGCTTCAAAGCTCCCAGGCACTCTTTCTTCTGACACCTGATTGACAGATTATGGCTTTTTGATATCCATCAAATTAATAGATTATGACTTTCTGAAGCCAGAAACTAGGCAATTATTGCCACATTCTATCTGTAAAGAGATAACTTATTCTTTGTCATCTACTGTGTCTCAGAAGGCAGCCCCCATCCCGCCAACACACGCCACAATTATAAATAATGCTTCCTTTCTTTCCAAGGTGCCCCCGCCTTGAACATCCATGAAATAGTTCACTCAGATAAAAAAAAAATGTTAGCATAGAAGATGGCTGGCATGTCTCCTATTTCTCAAAACTGTCTTCCAAGTTTAAGTATCTGTCACCTAGAATTCCCAGAGAGACCTCGCTTCTAGTCTTTTGTGGTCCTACTAGAGGAGCTTCCCGGGTATAGCTTTGGGGATACAGGAATCGAGGAGGAACTGTTGAGTCTAGGTGTTTGCTCTTGCTGCTGCTAACACAGGTTTTCAGCCTGACACAGAGACAGGCAGAGAGGACAAGATCCCCCACAGGAAAGTCACCCCCACTTTCCATGGCCTTCATCTGTCTCACCCTCCTGCTCATTTCAATACCATAAACTGAAGATGAAACCAACTGAGCGGACTACAGTATTAGCTGAAGGTTCAGTCTCCACTTTGATTGGAAGAGAGAGGCCTTTAAAAGGTCAATTTAGAAAGAGGTGAAATTTAAGTAGGGAATCCTACCAGCGTGGAGGGTGAGGGCTGAGGCCAGGTGGGTACCAAGCCACCCATAATGGACCAGGAGAATGGGGTAAGGTTTCCTGTCAATTCTCCTCCCACTGAAGGTGTAGTACTGTTCTGGGGTACTAACTCTATTTGCTCATAAGGGGGACCATAAACACCAGTAGGACACCTGACAAAGATGGTTCTGTTCACTTTCCCAAGAGCTGGAAGAAGAAGGAGAGGTCTTTTCTATAGGTTTAATTAACACCAGCACAACCCACATGCTAGAAAATGCATGAGCGAGCACAATGCCAGACAGGGACAAAATGTTAGGTGTTTCAACTTAGGGTTGATACCAGTACAGTTTCTTTTGTTGTTGATACATATGAGGAAGCCCATGCCAGCCAGAGCTGGGGTGTAGCTCAGTGTTGGAGCACTTGCTTAGCATGTGCCAGACCCTAGGTGCCATGCCAAATACTGAGAAGGACAACAAAGAGGAGGAGGAAGTTGAGGAGAGACCATGCCACAGCTGGGGCATAGTTTGATGGTAAAGCACTCAGCATGTATGGGCTTTATCTCTAGTATGGCAAGAAGAAGAGGAGGAAGGGGAGGGAGGAAACGAGGAAGAGAAAGGGAAAGAGGCTGTGGAAGAGAGGAGAATCAGGAGCAGTTGGATCTGTGGCATCTTCCCTGTGTCCTTTTTATCCCCACAACCTCTCTGTAGCCACTCCAATGTGAACATTTTTTCCTGTCCCCAACATGCACCATGTGTCAATGGTCAAGTCCCATCTCAGAAATGCTCAGGCCCTTACATTTCATCCTTCTTCCCTGTGAAAACTTCAAGCCTCCTAGACTTGTTTATCCAGCACCCCATCTCTCAGAAGTCTGAGGTCTACCAAGGAAAGACCAGTTTTATGTATTTACTATGTAAAGTCCAACGACCAGATAGGTGCCAGGGTTAGAGTCACGACTCTTAATCCCCATGGCCATGAAGAATGTAACCCCCAAGGTGTTTTTTGGGGGGTGGTGCTGTTCCTATAGAGCTTTCTTATATCATTCTTAATATCCTGTTGACATGGGAAGCTCCATGAGTGTTTATTGAATGAGTAAATGAGTGGACGAATGGCAGAAGGGATGACTAGCAAGAACTGAGTGTAAGCAGTAGATAGAAACATTAATATCCCGAGTCCCTCCATGGAGCCAGGCACTCTCTAGGACATGGAGGGGTACATAAAAAGTAGTGCTTTCTTTCCTAAGAGAAATCTGAGACCTTTCACCAAACCTATGGAGAAAGCATAAAAATTCTATGGGAAATAGTTGTGTGTGAAAGATGAATCAGTGTGAATAAAGAAAAAATCACAGGAGGATGGACTCATAATTAGAAGAGACATCTCCTAAGAGGCCCTGAGGAAGAGGTACTGAGCGAATGACTGCTTACCTCTGGGTGGATGAGGGAAACAGACAATATGGGCCACAAAGACTTGGGAGGGAACTGAGAGCTGTGAGTGACATTTGACCTTTGGACTCTAGGAGATTTTTTATCAGTGATGGATGTGTGGTTAGGAAGGGACCAATGCTGACCTTAGGGGGCAGTCATAGTACACTTGTGTCTAGAGCTGAGGGTGGCTGTGTAGATGTTCATGAGTATAGACAAGGAGATGTGTGAGCCCACTGCTCCTTCCTACCAGCAATCACTTGCTGAGGGTTTATGATGTGTTAAATGGAGCACGAGAGCTCTCTGGTGACACTTCCAAGAAGCCTGGGATATGTTTGTTATTGTTCCAGGTTACCCCTGGTTACACTAATTCACCAACACTCACTCAGAAGAGGGCAGATTGACAGTCAAGATTTTAGCATGGAACTGCCAAGGTTCCAAGGCTGTCGTGTTGGAAGTGGCCTTGCAGACAAGAAGCTGGGCAGGATGGTTCCTTCCAGAATGGGCGGGACTGGTGGCATAAGGGGAAACTGGAGAGTCATGGGGATAAATGGCTCAGAGGTCAGAGGGGAGGCATGAGACAGAAGAGCCAAGAAGGGAGCTAGTGCCTACTCACACCTACTTTCCCTTTTATTCTTGGGAGCCTCTCACCACTGTTGTCATATCTTTTTTTCCCATAAACTAATAGGCCACGGGTGGGAAAGAAACCCTAAAAACAACCAAAAGGTAAATGACTCCAGTCTCCAGAGACTGGAATCTGGGTCTTAGGTCAAGTTGGAGAAAACTATGGAGTTAAGATCTCAGCAGGGTGCTGGAAGACCAGCATTTTCTCCCTGTCTGGCTCAAAGACTGACAAAGCTCTGCTTGGTACTTCCAGCTAAGGGGAAGCCTGTGCTTCGGATGACTGTTACAGCTCAGTAGATTTGCCAGCTTTGGTATGGAGTGGTAAAGTCTAATTCTTTCTCTAAACATTTGGCTCTTAAGATTGTGATTAAAGATTGGGAAGATATGTTGGTATGTTGGTGAATATCGTTTCACCCACTGTCTGGAATATTAGGAGGACAGGGCTTGCTGGTTGGCTCATATGTGACCAGGGTATGGCACTGCCACCTCATTCCAGAGTGCTCACCATCACACAGCAGCAAACATTGTCTTGACCATCATAAAACATGACCACAAAATCAGATCAAGTCAAATCTGCCTGGTCCTTTCCATTTGTGATTGAGAGGGCGGTGTTCTGCAGTCAAGCTGTTACAGGTTACAGCACTCACCTTGGTTTTAGATCATTTGCATTGCACCTCCAACAGATCTGATCTCTACTTCATGGTCTTTTTCCCCCTCCCCCATTAAGCACCTTTGAAGCCAGACAGGGAGCTGTGTGGTTATCTGTGCCATGTCTCCATCCACTTGGCTTCTGAGTAGTCACCATCCATGCTGGGCTGAGATTTCTGTTTGCTGATGTGCCTGTTTTGCAGTTGCACCAACTCTGTGAGCAAGCCCAGGAAACTCATCTATTCTCCAGGGTGGAAAGGGCTAGTGTCAGAGTCTCCTCCAAGTATGAGTGCAAACAGCTTCATCAGAGCAGCCATGACTCCGTGAAGGAGACTCTCAAGCTGGGGCACATTTGCCATTGACTGTCCCTCATAGAAGAGAGTGGGGAGAATCATCTAGCCCTACTTGAGATTCTAACGGATATCTTTCTATATCTTCATTGTGTGGTCACTTGGACTCCAGAGGTCCTAGAGCAGTGGTTCTCATCCTTCCTAATGCTGTGACACTTTAATATACTTCCCCATTTTGGGGTGACCCCCAACCATAAAATTATTTTCATTGCTACTTCATAACTGTAATTTTGCTACTGTTATGAATCATAATGCAAATCTCTGTGTTTTCTGGTGGTCTTAAGTGAGAGGGTCATTCTCAACACATCAGTTGAGAACAACTATGCTAGAGTGACAGAATGTGGGAGGTTAGAAGTAAAAACCCATACATTAGAGTGAGGGTTTTGTTTGTCTGGCTTATTTGGGTTTTGGCTTTCTTGCTTATCCAGCTGCCTTGCGGTCACCTATACTCTACAAGGAAACCCAATATACCTTTTGGTTTGCCAAGTTGAACTTGCTGAAATCATGCTTTGGTCTGTCATTAGTGCCCTACCTGGTGGGAGGAAAGAATAAGCATTTGTTTATTATTCCATGGAAAAAGTTTATACAACAGCTCCACAGCACCTGGCACACGGTAAGTCAGCACACAAGCACCCTTGCCTTGTGGGGACTGCTGTTCTCTCTTCTCCACACCAGGAGACACCAGGAGGCAAACCCATCTTGATGACACTCTGCCTCCAGGATGGGGAACAGCGGCAGAGCAGCCAAGATGAGAGTGCTTTGTTTATATGGCAGGTACTAAACAGCTGCTGCTGCATATTAGGACCAGATGTTCTGTAATGACAGGCAACATTATGCTCAGCTCTGACTACTCCTGACTCCCCCACTGATGAAAAATGACGACATGGAGGAGATGATTTATGAACGGGAAATCTATGGATGTGTCTTTGAGGCTCAACACAGGTACTACCTCAAACAACATGCCAATCTAGATGCTGAGCAGTGCCTATGTTTGGCTCATTGTGGGAGTCTGTTGGAGGCTTATGTCCTAATCATAGCCCAATCTGTCATGTTGGATGGTTCCAGTGCAGTTGCCCTTCTGTGACCTGGTAAGCAAACCTGGCTGCTCTACCTACAAATGTGATTTAGAGAAGTGAATTTTAATTTATTTCAATTCACTGTGGCTTTTGATTTTTGCTTTATGTATATTCTTTTATTTCTCACCTCATGTCCACAGGTGGCTAAGAGATAACACAGTGGAGGACAAAGGAAGAATGTAATCCCTACCTCTCTTTCCCTCTGTCTCTTTCTGCCTCTGTCTGCTCTCTCCTAACAGAGTCTCACTCTGTAGCCCATGATGACCTGGTTCTCCCTAGGGATACCAGGCTGACCTTGAACTCTATCTAAGCAGTCATTCTGCCTCAGCCCCCTCACCATGCCTGCCCAGCTGTTGCCTCTTAACACTGGGTCACTACAGCCATTGTTCTGACTCTCCGGGGAACCTTGGCTGTGTCCCAGTGGTCTATCCTGGCAAGTGTTTATGCTGCAATATGAAGTCACAGCTTTGGTGGACACTGACAAAGCTCTTCTTTGCCTTGTTAGGCTTTCCATCAACACCCAGAAGCTGGCAGAGGGCAGTCTGGCCAGACAGAGGCTGAGGGAACTTGGAGGTTCAAGAACCCAGATAGAACATCTAACCTGGATGCAAACAAGGTGTTAACTAGTTACCCAGCAGCCTTCCTGCCTTGATCTGTTCCTTAATCCAAGTCAAGAATGAGTGTCATCTAACAGCTTCTCTTTATCTTCGTAAAAACGAAAAATGTGCAAATTGAAGGAAATCCCGCATACTGAGTAAACAGAATACATCTTTGCCAATGGGTCCAGGAGAATTAGCAAGTGAACTGCCTTAAAGAGATCCATTCATCAACCCTCTAAGTAGAGGTCAGGGCAACTGTCTTTGCAAGCTTACCAACCCAGCTGGGGTACATCACACAAGAGAGAGTGATTATCAGGGGAGCAAATGGCTCAGCCCAATTATATATGCTTAATTGATCTACATTCTAGGGGGCATATTCATATGGAAAAGGTTTGCCAGCTAATCACAGGAGAAGAAACGGCATCTTAATGGGTGGCATTGCACTGGGCGGTATTACAATTAGTTACAATGTCTAATAAGTTATCTATAATGCTTTTAATGAGAAACATTTAAGTCCTTCTGGAATTTTTCCAGTCAAATTAATTCTCAGGACTGGAGACAGTATTACAAGGAATGTTATCGGACTTACAATTAAATCACTACTAGAATGTGTCACTTAAAATAAGAGGCTCCATGGCTAAGCCATGAAATACCCACTATTTTCTGTGCAGACTTTATCAGTGTGGTACCAGATAAGACATATCATAGGAGAGTCCATTTTTGGAGAGCTTGATAGTGTAATGCAGTGCTCATGATTTGATACACCAGATCTCCTAAAGGGATCATCCTTGTGTCTACAGTCCCATGCCAAGTGCCTCCTAAAGGCTACTAGAAAAGAATGGCATCCCCTAGAATTGCCTGGCAACTTGCAGTGGGTTTCCCATCCAGCTCCTGAGCACCTTGCTAACTCCAAAGCTGCAGGACAGCCCTGGAGCTAGTCTGTGGCTCCTCTGGTTTGGGTCTTATCTGTGGTCTGTGGGGCTTGCTGACCGAGTCCATTTTGTATGGATAGCAATGAGCAGGACTGCTCTGGGCTAGGGACTCTGTGGGTTAACAGGACCATTAGCATCTCTTCTTTTCCCGGAAGATGTTCCTATATCATAGAATCTCTTCTCACTGAAGAATCAAGGTTTGAGGCACAGGTTTGATTTCTAAACAAGGGCTGGTACTCTTTTCATGCCACAGCCAATCCTCAGCTCCCTACTCTGTCCCCAGATGCTGGACTAAATCATCAAACAGCTTAGAGCATTGGTTCTCAACCCGTGGGTCAAACTCTATGGCAAACTTTTAGTTCCAAAACCATTTACATTGTGATTCATAATAGTAGCAAAATTACAGTTATGAAGTAGCAACAAGATAATTTTATGGTTGGGGGTCACCACATGAGGGACTGTACTAAGAGGTCACGGCATTTGGAAGGTTGAGAACCACCAGTTTAGAGCAATCAAAAGGCCTAACTTGCTGACAACCCCTTGAGCTACAGTCTGAGAGGAGGCACTGAGTCACTGAGCAAGCTTGTTAAAACAGGCCCCACCCACCCTAAGGAATTTTGAACCTGCAGTTGAGAAATGGAGCCCCAGAGCCTCTTCAAAGTCAGTGTCATCCAAGAGAAACCAAAAGCCATGGCCCAGACTGCTGCTTCAGGCAAAACTGCTGCCCAGATAGTTGCCCTGGGCTGCATCCTGAGGATAAAAACCAGCCCCACCCTACTGGTACACCATGTATCACTATCAACTTCTTGTGTCACTTGTGGAATGAAGTCAAGTCCAGCAGACCAAAGAGCAGACATGGCACTGTAGCCCAGGAGCCCCTTATTTGTCACCAGTTCTAACAATATCTGGTTTCCGTTATCTCTTTCCCAGCAAGCAGGGCAGGATTCACATTGTGGCCAGGACTATGGGATGCAGAGAACAAAGTCTTGGGTTCCAGGACTTAGCAGGGCAATTGAACTGGGAAGCTACAGTGGTCATACACTGCTGCTTGGGAGCAGCTTGCCTTCCTGGGTAGCCCAGCCCGATCTCCCTGGAGGGGCAAAAGCCATCCCACTTGTCTGCTTGGTATTCACGGCTTCCGGGCACAGATGAGTTCTGAAGACTCACAGCACAGCCCTGGGAAATGGCACAGCAATAAATGGAGTAGCAGTCTAGTAGAGATGAGAACTTGTGTTAATATTAGGTCAGCCTGACAAATACAGGTGTTTCTGGAAATCTGTATTAAGCTTTAACTTATCTCATTTTGAGACAGCTTTGAAAGTGGAACATAAAAAGATTGAAAAGGCTCTCTGACAACACGGTCAGAAATGCTGCATGCTGTGGCAAGGCACAGGATCAGCGGCCCAAGCTGCTGTAGGCAGGAGTGAGCTGCAAAGACTGGAGACTCCCCAGGCCTCACAGTAGCAACTGTGGGTTTGTGCCTGCCTCAGACTCCATGGAGGCATCACCTCAGAGCCCACCACTGTGCCCAGCATCCACTCTGTGGACTTCTGCCCAGCTTAGAAGAGACATTTTGTGGTGTTGGCCTCCTCACGGGTCTCAGCCTCTCACCTCCTGACCTAGGGCTTCCTCCTTGACTCTAGAGAGAATATTTATCTTACAGGCAACACCCAAAGGGGTCAGTAAAAGAAAGGATAAATATTTGATCAGTGGAAGACAGGAATGTGTGGTCATATGTCCCCTCTCTGTTTCCTGTACCCTGTGGAGGAGGCTTCTCATGGAGTACTCCTCACTGTCAGTCTTATACTCAAACATAGTCAGTGTGATAGCTGTCCCCCTTCTCTTCTACTCCCTTTCACCCCTGTTCCCCAAAACTTCCCTGCCTGGTACAGTGGAAATGTGTAAGCCCTCTTCTTTGGGGGTATCTGGCTAAATCAGTGAAGAAAGGCTGATTCAAATGATGACAGCTCTTGTTTCTATGCCCCAGCTAGGGACCAGTGAGGCTTCATATAGAAGACGTAAGAGCCACAGGCAGTTCTACACATGTAACTATGTGCTCACTTCCTGGTGACAGCAGCTGAAACACATGCGTTTTGAGTAAGACTGAATGTTCAGATGGGCAGGATAGAGAATATGTGGTTTTGGAGTGATACAGGATTAGGTTCCTATGAGCCTCTGGTCACAACATTGCTGTCCACCAATCCTTGTCTAACCTTTTCCTGCATTGTTTCTGCTTTCAAACACCTTATTTGACTGCTGACTCACTGACAAGGAGATCACTGTCAGTGTACCATAACTCCTGCTGAAAGCAAGCTGGTCTAATGTATGTACTCTGCCTCAGGTACATCGCAGCCTCCCCAGTTTGGGGAAAACAGAAGGCACTCAGTGCCACACTCAGAAGCCATTTGATGAGCAAAACTGACAACAGAAAAGCCCCCAAACAGGGAGAAAGTTGCCTTTAATGGCTTATCCTTGCCTCTGATAGGAAATCTAAAACAAGAGGGCAGAAAGTCTCCATATTCATCTGCTGCAGGAACTTGTGAATGAGATAACTAACAGTTCTCACCACTTTATTCATTCTTCAGGAGACCAGTAAGGAGCTAAAAGTAGAATCTAAGCTTTCAAATAAAGTGGGCTAATGTAGACGCATAGAATTCATTATAATGAAGGTCAGTTGTACGCATACATGCATGCATGCATGGGTACATGTCCACACATCTACGTGTATATACACATGTTGATACATATACACACATATACATGTGTACACATACATACATGCCTGCACATCCATCCATCCATCCACATATATACACACATTGGAACATAACATGTATGTACTTATATTTATATCTAAAATGCTTCCAGATGTTTGCCATACATCATCTATGTTAAATTCATGTCACGCTACAAGGTCAGTGTTTCACATAAGAATCTGTTAATAATATGAAGAAAATGCACAGTTTTGTTTACCAAATAGCATGGGTGAAAGCGTAAGCATATTCAACAGGTAGAGATTAACAAGATTTTCCTTTCTTTGAAAAAAAACCTTCCAAGAAATTGAGGCCATTTAAAGGCACTGCATGGCAACGTATGAGAAAACCTTTGCTCCTTCCTTCCTGCATAGACTCCCAGGCTCAGAAAGATGGCTGGTGACCCCGTCTACCTGCTTATCCCACTAGCAAATCCCCAGGAACATGTTTGCTTGGTTTGCTGGACAGCAGCTGGGGTTTGAACCTCCAACATTATATGCTGAGCTGTAGCTGAGCTGCCCTCAGCCCTCATTCTCTCAGCTCCCAGGTACTGTAGTGAATTGCCAGTCAGCTAGCACCAGCCAGCCATGGCCCGGAGGGACAGAAAGATATGTTCAGACAGTATAAGTGGGAAAAGTAAAAGGACAGCATCACTCCCTCCTCAAGGCAGCTACTGTTGACAGCCAGCTGTGCACCCTTCCTGTCTTTCTTCTACACATCTAAAAGGGTTGTGCATGTGTGTTAATAATGTTCACTTGCTTCAAAAGACTAATATGTTAAAGTTTTATAACTTGCCTGACAATATACAAGAGACACAGCACCTTGCTACATCAGACTACCTCTTCTTGGGGACTATTCAGTATTCTATGGGCAGGCACAACATGCTTGCTAAGCCTACAGGTGTGAGGATGAAGATGTCTTGAACTTGTCCAGTGGCCACTAACCACAGGAAACCTCTGAGCACTTCAAATGCTTAGCATGACCAAGGCATTGGATTTAAATTTTTCTTTCATTTTGATTCATAAAACTTAAACAGGGTCACAAAGTGCCTATAGTCGCTACGTCAAACAGCACGGACTCGATGGACCCTTTAAAGGAAAAGTCTATGTTTCCTGTACTGAAGTCATCTGTTGTAGGTGTTGACATGATACACATTCATAAGTGAGAATACGATAGTGCTACTTCATCCTTCCCCGGTGCTAGGTTTTTCCAGTGCTGTGTGCTAGTCTAGCAATGAGCCGGACTGCTCTGGTCTGCATTCACTTCTAGTAGGATTGAAGAACAATGAACCTGGCTGCTGGGGAATGGGGATTATGGTAGGGGGTTTCTTATGCAGTTAACACTCTTACTGAGAATGGCACAGCCTCCCTGAAGAATATCTAGCAGGCTCGGACCTAGAAGGTGCTAATGCTGATCTCTAGGCTTTCAGCATGGCAGGATCTACACTAATCCCCCACTTGAGGAGAGGGGTCTGCTGGATCCCTGGTTGGAGATGGAGCTGGCAGCAACCTTTTTGCTCTGTGCTCACAATAATGGACCATTAATAGTTCCCCATATTAAAAGGTGACATGCAATATTTCAGTCTGTTCCTTAATGTCTCCCAATCACCCATTCCTATCAGTTTCTGCCCATCCCCCCAAAAAAATTGCAAATAAAACCTCGGCTGCATTTTATGTAATTAGGCTGTGATCAGGCTTTTCTTTGACAATGGATGGTGAGCATGTCGTCATGACTGTGTTTGCCTGCAGTCCTTGGAGGGAGAGCTGAGTGCCAGCCCCATTGGAACAACCAGCACCCTGAGCCTGGGCTAGCCAGGGATGAGAAGAAGTGAAGCACTTGAGTGGGGGGTGGTATGGACAGCTGTGTCCCTCTAACATGACACATTATTCTGGCCTCTGGGCAAGAGCCGCCTTTTCAATAATAGGCTGTCTTTCAAAAAGCCTAGACCTGCTCAAAAGTGGCCTCTGCTATAAGCCTGGGAGCTATGAGGCCAGTGGTACTTTTTTTATGGCTTTCAAAAGCATAATAGATTTTTTTTAATCTTAATGAACATTAAATCCTAACCAGTTACATCCTTCCAGCGGCTCATCTTGGCCGTCTTTGTTACCATCTACACATATTTCACTTTTATTGCCAGAACAAAATTGCAGCAGCATCAACAGACCTCTAAATAAAAGAAGGGGGAGGTGGGACAAACATCACCTGTGTGCTGAAAGCCCTACAAATCAAAATGTTTTTCCTTCTTCCATGCTCTCTTTCTGGTTCATGGACTACAGAATTTGCACCGGAAGTGGCTCCAAAGTAGTGGTTCTCAACCTTTCTAACGCTGCAACCCTTTAACACAGTTCCTCATGTTGTGGTGACCCCCAACCATACAATTATTTTGTTGCTACTTCATAACTGTAATTTTGCTACTGTTATAAAACATAATGTGAATATGATATGTGAACCCTAAAGGGATCTTGACCCCACAGGTTGAACAGTCCCAAGTCAGATGTCCACATTTGGCTGCTTAGCCCTACTGAGCTAGATTCTCTAGATTCTCCTCTCTCTCTCTCTCTCTCTCTCTCTCTCTCTCTCTCTCTCTCCTTTCCTCCCTCCCCCCTCCAACATGAAGCAGAGCCCCTCCCCCACTAGCTCAGCCCTTACTTCTCTGTATATGAACTTTGCTTCATCCTCTCTCTCTTACTACCTTGAACACACAGGGTCACGGTGTGTTGGGATAGCCTTCCAAGCACCTACAGACACGGACACAAAGCAAGTGCCCACTGAATGTCACATGGAATTTACAGTAGTAGAAGAGAAAGCTTTCCCTCCAGACATCCTGGTCCTGCTACTATCTATGGAGCCTCAGTTTCCCCTACAGTCAAAATGGAAATTAACAATAGCAGAGTCTATTTCATTGTGGAAATAGAGTGAGTTTATGTGTGTAAAATTAACATATAAACTGGGAGAAGGATGAATGTGTGGGGGGGTTGCTTCTGTAGGCTTCTCATTTGTTTTAGTTGCATATAGCAACAGACGAGTCGCTGCTTTGTCCTCCCTATCACTCTCAGAATAACAAGATCATCCTTGCTGTAGCCTAAATTCTACACTTTGATCTCATCTTCTGCGTTTGGTCCAGTGACTGTGGCTACCTGGCTATTTCCAGCTTCCAGGCTTTACATCTGATTCTTGTTCTTGCTGGCATAGTCTTTTCCCCACAGCCCCATAGAACTCGGACCAGTCTCTCCAAGGCACTCCTCTACCTGCACATTCCTACTCACAGAAGCTCTCTCGTCATATTTTATCCCTCTTGGCATATCATTTAGTTAGTTAGTTAATTAGTTAGTTAGTTAGTTAGCTAGTTAGCTAGTTAGTTATCTAGCTAGTTAGCTAGCAGCACACTACCACTGGGGTTCCTTCGCCATTTACATCTAGAGAGAAAGCTTCATAGAGACAGGGACATGGTACAACGCTGTTTTCCTGGGCTCAGAACCATGCCTGGCATGTAGTTAATCTTCTAAGTGAATGAACTGATGAATGAATAAATGAATTAAAAGATGAACTCCCTGATATAATATTATACTGGGTTTCTCTTACACTTCTTCTGATTCTCTCTCTCTCTCTCTCTCTCTCTCTCTCTCTCTCTCTCTCTCTGTGTGTGTGTGTGTGTGTGTGTATGTATATGTGTGTGTATACATACATACATAATAAATACATATAGTCACATGTGCCACAGCATTTGTATGAAGATTTACAGAATTTACCACAATTTACAGAAGCTGTTTCTCTCTTTCCACAATATGAGTCCTGGGGATTGAATTCAAGTCATCAGACTTGGCAGCCAGTGACTTTACCTGTTGAGCCATCTCAGCAGTCCTATACCATGGACTAGGAGGATGATGAGAGCCAGAGAGACATTGGAGCACCAGTGGCATGACTCATTGGATGTGTGGTTTTGGGATGCTTCTCAGGAGTTACAGGTATCAGCCTCAAAGTTCTTGAGAGAAGTAAACACTGGAAAGCGCTTCTTTCCAGGAAAGGTGCAGGCCACCTTCTACCTTCACATGGGCACTAAGCCTGAGTCTGTTCTTGGCCCTCAGCTCTTCCTCCATGAATGTGAAAAGAGTCTTACTCACACTTGTGGCAACTCTCCTAGCAGTACGACAGTCATATCCTTCCCCTTCCCCTGTGGATGTCTGCCCTCAAATAAAGGTTGTCAAACATTTTAAATGTTATTAAATTGTCCAGTAAATGGGAATGCCCAAAGAAGTGAGCCAGTCAATCAGGATTATGCCAGAGCTTCAAAGAGACAGAAGGAAACGATTATTAGGTTTCAGGATATTGTGCTCTCTCTCCCACGCAGCCTTTATCTAAATCGTCATTTAATTGGCAGCCTTCAGCACTGTCAGAATTGCATTCTGAGAACCAAGAGAAGTTTTCAAACATTCTTGCAACGTTACGTGCTTGGCTCGAAACTACTCAAGGGAAAAGAATGATACTTTCTGTGAGACTGGGGGAAGGCTGTATGGCCCTCACTAGGACTTCTGGAAACTGAACTTCAAGCAAGAACCATGCTTTGGCCAGGCAGTGGTGGTGCACACCTTTAATACTAGCACTCAAGAGGCAGAGACAGGTGGATCTCTGAGTTTGAGGTGAGCCTGATCTACAAAGTGAGTTCCCAGGGCCACACAGAGAAACCCTCTCTTAAGAAACAAAACAAAACAAAACAAAACAAAACCCACCTTGAGCCAGTTAATAAATTCAAGCCAGATAAAGCACTTTGAGTTTTAAGGCACAGGGAACTGGACCTTTATGGTTCTTTCAGGTGGCTCCCTGAGAGCAAGAATTGGTCCCTTCTGTCTCTGTGCCCCTGTCTGCAATAGGTACTTCTGAGATACCTGATGCAGCTGAGTCTATAGAATAGAGTCAGCACTAGGCCTGAGCATGTCTTTCTAACCAAATCCTGGGATAGAAGAAACCTGATGTTTCCTCATCACTCTCCAGACTCCACAGTTCATCATCAGGTCTCATTGGGTGCATCACACCTAATGTCCTCCATAACCTACGGCCCTTCCTCTTCTCCCTCATCCTTCCCTTCTGAGAGTCTTGCAAAATACACCTTAAGAGCCTCCCTCATCTTGAACCCCCACAAGGGCGCAGCCTGCTAATTGTTAAGACTTGGTGTTGTTCAGTTGCTTAAGAACCCTGGGACACATTGGGCTGTGGCTCAGTTAGTGGAGCACTTACCTAGCATGCACAAGCGCCTAGGATCTATCCCCAGAGTATGTTAAATCCAGCAAAGCAGCTATCATCTGAGTACCCAGGAGGTCTCAAGCAAACTCTAGTCCTCTGGCTTTTATAATCTTTCTGCCCCACTCCCCAACCTGCTTCCAAATCTCTACCTGACCCTTAGGTGCAGGAATTGTTTTGTAGATGCATCATTAGGATTCACAACTTTGTATTTTGTCTGGTTGTGGTTTTCTATAGTGGTTGCCATCTGTTGCAAAGAGAATTTTCATCTGTGGGTATAAGGACAAACATTTAGAATGTAGTTAAGGATTGTGCTGGTTTAGTAAAGTGGTCATTGTAGATTTCCCTCCAAGTTTCATGGTTTCACTAGCCTTGGATTTGTTAGCTAGGATTCCAGTACTAGGAATAATTTCTTTCTTGTTAAGAGGGTCATAAGCCTCTGTTAGTTACTCCCAAGGTATGTGTGTTACTACTATTGTGCCACAGTAGTTGTTGTAGTCATGGGTGTCATAGCTGGGTGGGATTGTTGGTTGCCTCCATTCTTTGGAAGATTTAATGGTAGCATACAAACTAGTCTTCAGGAGGGAGCACTCAGGTCACTTCAAGATCATGGGACTTCTGGGCCCTGTGTCTGAAGTACATGGTGTCTTTAGCAATGGGGACTTATCTTCCATCCCTGGGAGGCAGTTAAGGGCAACAGCAATGGTCTGTAATGCTTTGGAGAGTCTCTTGGACAGCCTTGGATACTGGTCACTTCTGCATCCCTAGCCTCTATAGTATCTTTGCATGAACTGATACGTTTATGTAAAGAACACACAATGCTCAGTATGTACAAGGTTTTTCTTTTTAAACATCTTTTGCTCAGCATTGTTAAGTGGGCTCCTCTCATTTGAAATCCACAGCCATGGAATGGACCTTTGATTCCATCTGAAACTCATGGAAGGCCATGTGTCCTTCAGAGACTGGTGGGGGAGGGAAGAAAGGGCTTGTTTTAATGGTGGGGGGAACAATTCTAGATTAGAACAGACAAGTGACATGGGTTTGACAGCCAACCTGAGAAACTTCCAGGATTGGTTTGTTTTCCAAAAATATATGACTGTTCAACAAAGAGAGGAATCTAAGGTCCAGCTCACCAAGAACAAGCTAAGCACAGGTTGTACTCACATCACTGGGGAGATCTTCAATGACTCAGGGGCAGTGTGGCAACCACCCAACCATCTTCAAGTCAGATGGATGGCTTTCTGGGGCCATCAATCAGGAAGAACTAGAAAGAGCATTGAATCTCATTTAACCAAGCTCTGCTCATCTGTCATCAATAGAAAGCTCAGGTGCCATCCTGGCCTAGATGAGAAAAACACCTTCTAAAAGTGGCCAGAAGGCCTGTTATTTTCCTGTGACTCTCCACAGCCTGGGTGTCACCTGTGACAGTCCATAGTGTCAAGCCAATAATACTTTTCCGAAGCACCAAAGTCTGCAGAGAAATGAAGCTCTAATTCCACAGCCTGGTGTCTTCTCTGCAGAATCAAAGTCTCCCTGGAAAACACAAGTGACTTGAGCATGTCTCCAGTATAACTGATGGCCATGTCAGACTGAGGAAGGTAGCTACAATAGGTCAACCCAGAAAGTTGCTGTTCACAAGCCAAAAAGTGAAACTCATAGCCTTCAAGAAGACAAAAGGCCCAACACTGTCCATTTGAGTAGACACAGCTGGTCTTTCCTCAACTCTAAGTCAAGTTCCATCTTCCCTTCTGTGCCTCCCTGGACTGAGCCAGCCAGGCAGGACTCCACTTCTAGCAGCCTGGCCAATGGTCAATACCAATAGCCTATTGCAAATTCCAAGGCCAAGGCTGTCCTTACTGGGATATTACATAATCTTGTTTCTCTGGGAGGTAGAATGGGCCCACTTGAGCCCAGTAGACACCCTGGCACTCCATGCACAGCCCTGTTCCAGTACATTGCCCTCTCTGAGCCTTGCTCTCCTAATGGACTTAAGAAAATGCACAGTAGACTCTTCCCTGAAGCTTGACAGAATTTAATGATGAGGCACACACTATCAATATACTCTCCCAATTAAATTACAACACTGTGGAGTCAGGAGACTCAAATCTTGGTTCTGCCCACTGTATACTGTAAAGGAAAGGTCTCTGGGGATCAGTTTTCTTAACTGCAAAATGCCTTTTCCAGCCTTCTGGAGTCTAAGGGACAATGAAGATGCTAACCCTGAGCACAGCCCCTAAGCTACGGATGTCTCTGCTGTACAATGAAGCCAGTTATAATCAGGGCTTGAATTCAAAGGTTGGACTCACATACTGTACATATACATGGTACTCAATAAATGTTGATTTGGTATATCAGCACTTACTGAGTACCATGCATGTGTTTATTAGAACATTTCTAAGTTATTAATTTTTATAGCACCAAAGAGGATGCTGACTTTAGTCTGACCATCAAAGAAAATTAAAGCCCTATCCTTGAGGGAACAGCTGAAGCTGCCAATGTCTCTCCCATATACCATGAAGCCCCCACCACTCCAAGCCTCCTCTACTAACAGGTGTCTAATGAGTGCATCTTGCCCTAGTTCCAAAACCGTGATGCACATATGACCATCCATAAGACAAAACTCAATACCACAGAAAAGCCCACAAACACCTTTCCCTTGTCTTTGCTACTTTTTTTCTAGCTTTATAACTACTCATGAACTTGTCCCTTTGGGCAGGCCTCCACTTTGAACTTGTGCAGGCCCTAGCCTAAAAAGGCATCTCTACTACTCATCACACTAGGAACTGTTACAAAATTCAGGTCTGAGTAGGTATCTTCTCCAGTGACTCACAGAAGAGGCATCCTTGATAGGGCAAAGAGGAAGAAAAGGCAAGATGTCCATACTGGAGAGACAGAGGGACTCAGAAGCAAAGAGGTGATAAGTTGAACCTCTTCTATCCCAAAACAGAACATCTTGGGGTCCTGAAAATCCTGTGCCAAAATAGCCCCAGCAGGGGCTGCACTAAAAAAGGCCAAGTGTTCGGGTTAATAAGGCTTTTAGGATTCCTCATGCAGAGACAGCGGTGCTCAGGCCTCTCCAGGCATCAATTATAAGAGCATAAAACTTTGTGAAATGGAGAAAGGGCACCAAGTTCACGGCACTCACCGGCATCTGATGGGTCCTCCCCCTCCCCCTCTGAACCTCCCCAGTTCTAACTGCCGTGCTTCCAGCTGCTCTCCACTGCCTGGTAAATACCTCACAACTCCATATTAATAAACAGTATCTATTTATTAATGCTTTTCTCAAAACAGAGAAAGGAAAAGTCCAGCTTAGCATGTCTGGTTTATTACAGACTACAGAAGGCTACTTTCCCAGAGTCAAAGCTACTGCACCAAATTGAGTTGTCTCCCCAACAAAGATGGTTGTTTCCTGTGGCAGCTGGTGCAGACTGGAGCTCCAGATGGGCTTCCTGGGGGTGCATTGGGTGATTTTCAGTTTCTTGATCCATTGCTTGGGGGTGGTTTCCAGCCAATGGCATTGAGTATAAATGAGTGAAAGACTCAGTTTCCACATGGAGGGTACCAGGTATTGGTTTGTTCACAGGCCCCGGTAATCTTCCAGGAGCCCCCCTGTAGTAGGGGTTAAACTGCCCTTATATGTTACAGACACAGACTGAACCAGAGCATCATGGGATTCTCTGAAGATCTCAGGGCAATGGAGTTGAGTCAATCCTGGCTACTTGGCAGCCCCACTCTGACCTGTTTTATTTTCCCTTTTCTGTTTCTTCCTGCCTTCCTCTCCTCTATACACCACTCTTCCCTCATACCACTGCCTCTATTCCTTAGCCTCTCACTTGTTACTAAGCTTCTATATGCTCTGGACTGACCAATTGTATGCATTTCCCTCAAAATACCCTGGCTTCTCTGCTCCTATGCCACATAAGCTCTATTCCCATCATTTGACTGGAATGGACTTCTCAAAGATGACTTTTCCTGCAAACCTTGGGTTTTCTTTCTTTGTCAACATCTTTCTTCTTCCTTTCCTTCTTCTCCTCCTGGGAGTTTCTCCCTCCTGACATCCCTTAGTTTCTATTTGTACTTCATAACAATCCAGATTGTTTCTTACCTTTGTAGTTAGCTGAACCAATTTTCCACCATCCATCTATCCACTTAACCTATACATTGATCCTATATATCCATACATAATCTTCCCTTCCTTTCATCTGTCACATATAATATTCATCTTTCTATCCATCCATCCATTAGTATATACATCTGATCATCCATCCACCCCAGCTACCATCCACTCATTCATCCAAGCAACTACCGTCCACCCATCTTCTCATCCAACCATTAAGCCACCCAGCCACCCAGTCATCTGAGCCAGTCACCTGTCAAATTATCTATCCATCCTCTCCATCTGTCCATCTTTCCATCCTCTAACTCATTTAATAAGGATCAAAGCTGAGGTCTGCTATGACCTTGGGCAAATGACTTTATTTCTCTAATCTTCTAACACTTCACTTATAAAACAAGAAAAAAATAAAAGAATGGCATATAAGACAAGCCTGGACAATGAGAGATAGTTCCATGACAGCCTCCAAAGCCACAGAGAAACCCTGTCTTGAACCCCCCCCCCAAAAGATGAAGAAGAAGAAGAAGAAGAAGAAGAAGAAGAAGAAGAAGAAGAAGAAGAAGAGCATATAAAATTGTTGTCAGGGTTACCTGCAAGAACAGACATAAAGAAATATGATTTAAATATGTATTTATTTCAATGATAATCCTCATTCACTTAATAAACCTTCAAAAATGGCCTTCTTTCTTTCATTTCTCTTTCCTTCCCTCTCATTAACCACTGAGCCTCTAAAATCAGACTTGGCCTTTCCTACGATTTTCATTAGTTTGCAAGTTACAATCTTGCCTTGGTTCTTCCCTGATGCAGTACATCTCCCACCCTGTCCCCAGATCCATTTCTCAAAAGCATCATTCTCTTTCCCCAAACCACCTCATGGTCAGGATATACAAAACACCATTTTAGAGATGGTTGAGAGATATTTTTCTTCACACACTTTTTCAACTTTCTTATCTTTTCATTATGAATGCAATAAAAACACATCAATGGAGACTTGTAAACTAAAGGGGGAGGGGGCACTAAGAATCTCATTGCATGAGTAAACCTGCAGATAGCAAATCAATAAGTTTCCTCTCTTTTCTATTCCCTTTCCCATAAGCAAAGGCTTGCTCTGCTGAGAGGATTTGACAGTACATACCATCTCATGCCTGGTGTTCATTTCTCACTTATTATGGTATTTCTCTCCTTATCATCTTCATAGCCATCTTCTTTAATGGCTGTGTAATATTCCATTGAGCTGCTTAACCAATTTCCATTTGCTAGAAATTTAGCCTATTTGTAAGACGTTTAGAGCACCAGGCACAAGGCAACCACTCAATAAAGGTTGGCTATTACTACTATTTCCAATTTGAGCTATCACCTATAATATATAGAAATATTTTTGCGTAGCTTCTTCCATACTTATCTGTTTCTTTAATACTTAAATGAAGATTATGGGCCCAGAGGGCATTCCTGGTTTTATGACTTTTGATTCTGATTCCAATAGACACAGCTTGATCCCTCCCACATCCACCCACATTTCCTCTGGCCTTTTCACATATGGCTTGTTCAACTTCCAACTGCAGGAATCTACACCTCTGTTGTGAGGTTTTTCCATGAACAAATGTCAATCTACCCCTGGCAGGGTACTGAGGACAGACCAAAGAAATTCTTCCACTCAACTCCTTGGCTTGCTGAATTAATGGGATTACTGGGGTTACTAATAAGAGCATGGGTGAGGGGTTACTTTCAAGACTGTGGGTGATTAAAGAAATCTATGTGCCACTGAAAAGCCTGCTCCAGCATGGGTGATGACTCAGGAAAGCTGCAGCCCTAGAGCTCCTTGCTTACTTTGAGGACTCCTCCAAAAGGCTCCACTCCATGGTGATTGCTTGCTGATCATACAACTTTGGACACGGCCTTTGTGGGCCTTGTAAATTCCTTAGGTTCCTGGGCCTCATTAAGTTTCCCTAGCTTCCTGGGGAGTCTTATACCCCAATTCCCCTTTCCAAAAGAGATGCTTTTGGGGCTAGATGAAATAACTAAGTCCCTTTGCTTGGTGCTTTCTCTGAGTCCAGTACCCATCTCCAGCAACTCATGAGCCTCAAAATTGATTAACGTTTGGGGCAGCCTTCAGGCAATGTCAATGCAGACCTTGAAATACTTGGTGAGGATGCTCCACCCCAGCTCCCAAAGGTCCCCAGAATAGTTAAACCCCAGAAACCCACTAGTAACTGGCTGAAAACAGCACCCTCCGGTTACTCTTTCCCTTTGTTCCCCTTGCCTACTTCCTCCCTTTCCCTTGGGTACCTTCCCACATGACTCTACTGAACTCAAATCCTCCCCTCACAACTTGCTTTGGGGAAAAGCTCCAACTAAAACTGATAATGCCACATATGTTGCAAACCCATGCTGTCTGTTCACCCTATCAACTCTAGAAACAGTCAACTTCGATTTTTCTGGGTCTTGCTGTTTTCTCAGACCAGATGTTTACAAGGTACAGTAGAGTACCCCTAGCAGTGATACCAGATGGGGGTCATTGTCCTCATTTTATAGGCTCCCAAGTAGAGGCACAGACAGTATGAGTCACTTGCCCATGGCATTTCAGGCCCACAGTGGTAGGACTGGCAGTCAAACTGTAATTCTGCCTTCTCCCCACGGTCCAGAACTCTTAATGGCCATGGTGTCCTGCCAGGCACTTCCTGCAGCAATCAGAAGGGCTTGTGGCTAAAATAACAGCAAAACTATTAATAGCTATCACCCCGTTGTACAGATCCAATTTCTTCACCCTGCATTTGCATTGACCGGCTCTCAGAGCTGTCGGCATTGCCTCCTGAGCATGTTATGAGTGTTTCTACCTGGACTTCTTTTTCCCTCAAGCTCGAAACTCCACCCCCTCTCCCTTCTCTGGCTAGGTTCTATTTCTCCCACTGTGGACTTGACTTCTTACTGTTTTCATCTCCCTCCAACCACACCTGTAACTGCTACCCCTAATTCCTGTCTGCAGCATCTGGAGATGGAATAGTGATAAGAAACACCTCATAGTGCCAAACAGAAGCACCCAGAATTGTTCAGACTTCATCCAAGATGGGGAAGCAAGGGTATTTCTCTATGCTCTTTTGACCTCCTGCAACTTCCTCCTTCTCTTTCTACCGCCTAGACCCTGTCAGCTGCCTTCCGTATGTCTTGGAAATGTCAGAAAGATTACCCCAAGCTTGAAAATAAGACCCCCTGAACATGGCTTGAGCACAAAGTCTCTGCAGAGGCCTTGTGTCTCAGCCCTTCTCTGATTTGCTCTGATCAAATGTCAGGCTTTTTGAGGTCAACTGGTCAAATTTGTCAATTAAAGATACAAATACTTTTTAGCCTATGGTCCAGAAACCCTGAAGATAGTATCATGTTGCACATTAACCACTTTCAACGTAACTTTGAAACCTTATCCTAGCATTCTTCTGTCAGACCTGTTTCCCAAATACTCTTTGGAGTCATCATAGTATCTTATTAGTTTCTGCATAGATGAATGAGTTACAGAGAACACACTTGTCCTTTGAAACCTTAAATGCAAATGGTAATATCCTGCCAGCTGTCTTTCCACAGACTCATCTTTAGATGCTGGCCGCTAGTGAAAACGGGGCTGGGGAGAAATAAACCATCCCTGCCTTTGCTGGGCAGGGTGGAAACAGTGCTTTTAGGCCAGTGCAGCTCCACCTTAGGCTGACTATGATTTGGGTTACAATCTATGGTTGTAGGGTCTGTTCCTGATTAGTGTAGGGTGTTGAACAGCATCTCCAGCTTCTGCTTGCTACCTGCCAGCCACACCCTACTCCCCCATCTTACAAGTCTCCAGACACTGATTGCCAAGTGCTGCCAGGAGCAGTTGCTCCTGGTGACCCCACTTCACATTGCAAGGAATCATAACAGATGTCAAGAGCATCTTCAGACATTCACAATGACACCCAAAGGAGTCTTCCTGATGAGCTCACAATACCCAAAGAGATTCTAGAAGTTTCTTCCAGTTTTCAAACCACCACAAACACAGAGTGCTGGGCCCACTCCCAGTGACTCAATTCAGACCAGAGACTATTTTGGAGGCCCTCTGATGGTGCTGACACAGAAAAGACCTTTTGGGGGCCCATATCTAAGATGTTGGCATCTTGCTTGCCACTGTGCATGCTGTGACTGACTATCCTGAGAGATTTCCTTACACCCAGGGGTTTGGAAAGAGGATGCAGCCCTTGGGAGCACCTCTTTACAAGCTCAAATGCACACTAAAGTATCAGAAATGTCCATTTATAGAACCGTCAACCTCTACCTGTCTTTCTTCTCTGGGAAACTCACAGGTTTCCCAGAATAACACACAATATAACCATGTTTTCTACAACCCTTATTAACCCTCTTGTGGATCCTGTGTCTTTTTAAAGCATGCTACAAGGTGGCACAACAAGAAAACTGGTCAATGAGAGCAGAATCAAACCTTCACATAGCTTTAGTTATTCTGATGAAAGTCTAAAAACTAGAGGAAGAAAGAGCTGGAGAGATGGCTCAACAGACCCAGGTTTGATTCTCAGCACCCCTGTAGCAGGTAACAACCATCAGTAACTCTACTTCCAAAAGATTTGATGCCCTCTTCCAGTCTCCATTAGCACAAGGCATGCATGTGGTACACAGAAATACTTGCAGGCAAAACACCTGTACATATAAATCTTTTTTTGTAAAATAAAAAAGTAGGAGAAGAGACTGAAGAGTTGGCTCAGTGGGTAAGACATGCACACACACACACAGACACACACACAGACACACACACAGACACACGCGCGCACACACACACACACAGACACACACACACACACACACACACACACACACACACACACACACACACACACACGGAACTAGGCAAAGCTAACACTCTCTCACCTAACACTGGAAGACTAGATCATAAGCCCTCCAGGCTCTGAAGTTTATGACCCCAGTAGTTAGCTACCAACCCAACTACACCTGCTCCTCAGAGCTGCAGACCTATGAAGGCACAGACAGTCCCCAAGCTTTGCCTTCACAAAGCCACAAACACACACATTGACCTGAGCCTGGCTGGAAGACTAACCCGTAGTTGCCCTTTCTGGTTGCACTGGGCATAGCTAATGACTTAGTCACTCTGTACTTAAACACAGAAGAAAACGCAAATAACTTAGGCATTTGTGAGTCATCCCCACAGTGTGGGGGCCTGGGAACTGCAGGACCCTAAATAGTTGGAGGTGGTGTCCTTAAGTGGGAAAGCAGTGAGTCCTGAATCTCAGGACAAGACCCCCAGGAGGTCCCTTCCCATCACCATCCTGTCTGTAGGAGTCTTTGTCTGAAACATTGAAAGTTTATGCTGATTTGGGTAAATCCTGAATCCTTCTAGAAGATGCTATCAGCTTGAGCATAAGTCCAGTTAGCATACCAACCAAGTTCATTCCCTTCTCTTCATCCTGCCCCCTATGTAAGGGAGGTTGGCATCCTGGAATTGGTACAAAACATACCCAGACACCAAATTCTCAGCACAAAGCAGATTCATTGCCCCTGAGGGGTATCGGGTACAAAGGCGGCAGCAGCAAGCAAACAAGAGAAGCTAGAGAGGACATTTCTGTAGGAGTGTGTGTTTAGAGGGGAAGTCTGTGCTAGGGTGAACTGGTAAATCCTGATTGGACATGCTAGCCAAATAATGAATTTTAATTGTTGGACCTTGGTGCTTTGTCTCAGGGATGAGTCAGTAGCCAAATCAGGGAACAGACCTTGGGGGCTAGCTTTATGAATGTAATCTAACGGTGTTTTAGCAAAGGGGGAGAAGGTTAAAGGGTAAGACCTGCCAGCTCCGTGTTTGCCATGCGTGGGGCCTGCTAGAGCCCTTCACCCCACCCCTCTCTTTCTGAGCTGCTTGGGGTGAGGAATGTCTTCCTCCTCCAGTTTCAAGGTTTCCTGCCAGCCCCTTACAATGGAAAGTCAGGTAGATGAAGAAGATCCTTACTGCACGTTACAAATCAGCAAAAGAGAGGCAAGGAGCCCTGGCTTTGTTCCAAATGGGCTATGGTTACCTGCAGCCCCAGACCTCACAGGTGACTGCAATTAGATGAATCCAGCCTACAAAAATCTGTACTGCCAGTATGAGTGCTATGTAAGCCCAGGCTACCCAGTTCTTGATCCTGGAACTGCATCTTGCACACACCAAGTTTCTCATACCCTTGTCTCTCTAAAGCGAAGGGGATAGGACAGTGTGACAGTTAATTTCCAAGGTCAACTAGATGGAAACACACTGTTGGGTCTGCCTGTGATGGTCAAATGGAGAGGACAGGCCCACCCTGAATGTGACTGGCACTGTCTTATGGGCTGTGCTGGGGTCTAGGACCAAGCAAAAGGGAGAAAGCACACTGAATCCCTGCATTCATCTCTCTCTGCTTCCTGACTGTGGACGCAATGAGACCAGCTACCTCATGCTTCTGCCACCATGCCTTCCTTTCCATAACAGATTGTATCTGGAAACTGAGTCAAAATAATCCTTCCCTTTCTTACATAGTATCTTCTTGGGTATTTGGGCGCAGCAATGAGAAATGGTTAACTGTTGTGATATATATAATATATATATATATATATATATATATATATATATATATATATATAATAAAGCCACCAGAGCCAATAGAGCCAGACAGTGATGATACACACCTTTAATCCTAGCAGCCATACTAGCTAGCCATAGTGGCCAGGTGGTGGTGGCACATGCCTTTAATCCCAGGACTGAGGAGACAGAGGCAGACAGATCTCTGTTAGTTCAAGGCCACAGTGAGTTACACGAAGTTGATCCAGTCTAAAAGAGAAACAGCTCACACAAAGGCGATCTCAAGCACTTGGGATCATACACCTTTATCCCCAGCACTAGGGAGTTAGAGACAGCAGTGATATGGCTGGGCAGAGAGAGGAATATAAGGCAGACAGGAAGAGACAGGAACTCAGAGAAATAAAGTCTGAGGCTTGGTGAAGAGCATATTGCCTCTAAGGACTGTACTCTGAGGATTTGTGGAGATAGGATCACCCATTTCAGTCTGAGGTAGAGGTAAGAGCTACTGGCTGACTGCTTTGCTTTTCTGCTCTTCAGTTTGAACCCCATTATCTGTCACTGGGTTTTTATTATTCCTGTTACAGGTAGCTAATACCTGTGCTGTGACTAAGTTCCTAGAAGTAAAATGCAATGGGACCATTTGTCTTAGTTAGGGTGTCTATTGCTGTGAAGAGACACTATGACCACACCATCTCTTACAAAGGAAAACATCTGAGGTGGTGGCATACAGTTCAGAGGTTCAGTCCATTACCATCATGGCAAAAGAGCATGGCAGTGTGCAGGTAGACATGGTGCTGGCTACATCTTGATCAGAAGTCAACAGGAAGTGGACTCAGTGTGACACTGAGTGAAGCTTGAGCAAAAGAGACCTCAAAGCCAGCCCTCACAGTGAAACATTTCCTCCAACAAGGCCACACTTACCTCAACAAGGTCACACCTCCTAATAGTGCCACACCCTTTGGGGTCCATTTTCTTTCAAATCACCACACCATTCATGGTGAGTGCCTGCAGGAAAGTTCCTGTGTACAGGCACCAAGTACCCGGAGCCCTGAGCCTGGGCTGCCCTGACCCAGAGTTGTTTGGTTTTCTGTCTAATCACACTTTAGTTTTATTGACACACAATTAAAATAATATGAATTGCACCCCATCAAAATATACATTTCTGTGGGTTTAGATGTTATGCTCATACGATGGTGGGTACAGATCACCACTACTATCCCATTTCTAAACATTCTTAGCACCCCAAAGAAACCCCGTGTCCATTCACAGTCCTTTCATTTTGCCCTTCCCAAGCCCTAGGCAACCACTGATTTGTTTTCTGTTTCTGTGGGTTTGCCTACTCAGGACCGTTCCTTCCATTGCATAGACTCATATAGCACATGGCCTTTTGTTTGAAACTAAGTTTGAATCTCCACCCTGAAGCTGTGTGACCTTTATCGGGCCTCCAGGACCTTCCCATGTGGGCAATGGAATCAGAGTAGATTCTTCGTTACGTGACTAGTTGAGCTGTACATTCAAAGCTCCAGAGAGGGGGTCACTCATAGCTAACACCTCACATGGAGGTCACCTCACTCATAGCCAAAACTGCACATCCAAAGAAGCCTCACTCAGAGTCAGCATCACACAGACAGCCACCATTTTTGTTATTGTTACTTTTGCTTTTGCAGCTCTCCTGCCCAGAAGCATCACATCTGGCTGGGATAAGAGATAAAAATGAGGTAGAACACAAAAGAGAAAATACTGTTTGCCCTTCCCACTTTGTAGCCAGGTGAGGAACATATGATTAGGAGCCCAGCTTAAATGAGTGCAAGGAGTCTCATCATACACACATTTAACTATCACAAATCTAGTTCTTTTCCCTGGGGGGAAAAAAAAAAACAGGAGACAGAAGGGAAAAGAACAATGTAACTACTGCAATTAAGTGTTCTGAAATTATATCTTGCCTGTATTCTTTGTTATGCGCTGTACATGGCTGCATGCATTATACATTTTTCTATATTGATTACAGCACAGACTTGCATACACAAAACCACGCATACTGCACTTTAATGGGCAACTTCAAAGATTTCAAGGTTAATGACAACTCTGTGTTTGCTTTAAACCCTGACTTTATAACCCAACCTCTGAGTAAAATTCAACTCCATTGTATGTCAACAATACCAATTTAGAATTATTCCAGATGAATTAAATCAACAATAACAAAGAGAAATCTCTCCAGATGAATTCAACCAACCAACACATAGTCCAAAGCTGGATGTGAGGCTGCAACTAACTCAATTTGTTCAACACCCCTTCACCAAGCACCATTTCTGTCCTCTCCAAACTCACAAAAACAGCATTGCTTGAATGCAAACCACATGATCACAGGGGCCAGGGAGTGGCAGATCTGGGTTAAGGAAACATAGGGATATAGTAATCTGTTACCAGCAGCCAACAGAGAGTCAGTAGCTGTAGTCTCTCTCCCTGCCCATTACTTGTTGGCTTTGTCATACTTCATAATACTCATTGCTACGTGATGGACAGCATATGTTCCCCTTCCCATTTGTGTCACTGTGAGTGCTCACCAGGGGGCAACTGGTCTACCTTACTCACTTCTGCATTCCCGGTGCCTTGAAGGATGTTGCACACTTAGCAGATGCCTGCTAGGGATGACTTACTGAATTGAAGAGGGACATTTCTTTCATATATTTTACTTTACTCCCATGTACTGTCCTCCAGACATCCACTGTCCACTCCTCTCACCCCAATTTTCTTACTAGGTAATTATATCAAAGTAGTGTCTTTGATACGTTCTGTATCAAAGACAAGGTTAAGGTAGTAACAAGGGGCCTTAGTGGAGTGTGACCATCTAGTGGGAAAGAGAGCATCTAGACATGTGTGCTCACCCCAAATCGGAAGTCTCAAAAAAATGCCCATCATATGAGGAGATGGTTCAGTTGATAAAGCTCAATCTGAAGGCCAGGATTTGGATGCCCAGAACTCACATAAAACCAAGCAGGTATGGTGGCCCCTTGTAATTCCTTCACTCACAAGCAGAGAGGGGATCCCCAGGACAAGCTTGCAATCTAGATGCACCAGAACTGGTGAACTCTGACTTCCGGACCCTCAGTAAATAAAGTGGGCAGTTATCGAAGGAGGCATCTGTGTCAGCTTCAGGCATCTACATGCACACACATGTTTCATAGGCAAACATGCATACTCATACAAATAATGCATACACACCCATCCCTGCACATGCTCCCACTCACATGTAGACACACATACACACTCACAACAAGAAAAACAAATAAACAAATAAATATTTTCATGTCCATTACCATAGTCCTTTCTTCAATCATTGGCTCTATTTGGGGAGGTTCCAGGAACTTCTGACAATAATGAATAGCTAACCACATACTGATGCCAGGGCAAATACTTGCATGCCTCTCCATTTCTCTGCTCAGGAATCTCCAAAACCATGTGTGCTCTACCAAACCAGCAAAGTTTCAACAGAGAAATACAGAGGAGTGAATGGAAGCAGGGGAAGAACACCAGCAGAAGGTGGGCACAGGTGGTCTCTAGCTGCCTGTCATTCAGGGGGATGATTCAGAAATTTTACATAGTTTTCCTGTGGGGGTTCCAGAAACCATGAGCTTATGTCCCACAACAGTATTAGATCAGTGCCACAGTCATCATTGATTCAGTGCCATCCCTTCTGCTACATCTCCCTGTCTCTAATCATTCAACTCTGAGCCCCTGGGTCACCTTCCAGATCAGCACTCTGCACCCAAGCCTGTATCTCCATTGCTACTTGGGAGAACTCCATCCATGATGGGAGCACCAGGGCATATTTGAACAGCAAGAAAGCCTTAAGGGCTATATAGCCTTAATCACCAATGAGGGCTCAATTAAAGCCTGTCTGAAAGCTGCTCTGAGAATGTACCCAGGGCTTTCACAGAGACCCGTGGCATAGCAGTGGAGTCCTGAATGAAGGAGCGCTCTCTCTCTCTCTCTCTCTCTCTCTCTCTCTCTCTCTCTCTCTCTCTCTCGTGTGTGTGTGTGTGTGTGTGTGTGTGTGTGTGTGTGTGTGTCTTGGGGTGGGGATGACTGGGAACCTATTTCCTTGCCAGTGCTCTTGACCTTAATCACTTGTAAATATCTTCATGCCTCCTCAGGCCTCCCTGCATTTCCAGATTCATGTGTGTATGTATGTATGCATGTGCGTAAAGGTGAATGTGTAAGTGCCTGTGTGTGTAGGTTCATGTATGTGTGTGTATGCATGTAGAAGGACAAACTCGGGTGCTTTTCCTCAGGTATCATCCACCTTGGGATTCTTAGGGGTTCTGATTTGTTTAGAGACAGTCTAATTAGGCAGTCCTGGATGGCCTGATCCTCACTCTGTAGGCCAGGCTGGCCTTGAACTTACAGAGATCTACTTGCCTCTGCCTCCTGAATGCTGGGATTACAGACATGTGCCACCAGGCTTCCCTCACTTAAGTCTGTCTGCTTCTGAGATAGGGTCTTTCATGCCACCACACCCATCTTTCCTTTTTGTCATTTTGATTCTCGTGAGAAGCTGATCCATTTTGTAGATGAGCCCACTAAGTCTCCTCTGTTGAAGTTACACTGTGAATGAAATAAGGTCTTAAAATAGCTTCCAGTTCACATTGTGTGGGAGTCAGTTAATAATAACTTTCCAGATACCCATTGTGAATGTTTTAGGGAACTTACAGGTCGGTAGATGGAAACCACCCACAGTGGGAGTATTTACACCACAGAAATGGTCAAATAGTGCAAACCACATTGTTTAGATCTTTGAGGGGAGAGAGAGAGAGAGAAAGAAAGAGTGAGCCAGTTGTTCGGCGTTTAGCAAAGCCCCATTGCCTGGCACCCAGTTGGATATTCTCCTGTGCTCAGAGCGTGGAAGCCACTGACAACACACCAAACTCTGGAAGAAAGGCTTGTTAGCATTCGCCAAATGACTCTGAAAGTGCTAGATCATTATTTGCTTCATGTTAGAAATATTTCTAGTGCTGCTGATTGAATGTTCACAAAACCATTAAAAGGCTTGGCAAGGCTCCTCTCAAATATCTTTTGCATGAAAAGTCTCAGAGATTGGTTAATCGTAGAGGCTTCACCTGGGTCACCCCAATCAAGGACATATCTAGGCCCCCATGGTGCCCACCCCCAAGTCAGGCATATATATATATGGGAACATCCATATAATGGAGTCCAGATGCCTCTCTAAGCACTGCATGGTTTGGCCAGCACCCCCGCCCTGACATACACACAGGTGCTCAGCTAATGCCAAGCACCTGTGCTCTTCTTTGAGCAGCAAGTTCCCATTAGAACTGAAGCAGGATCCCTTACCCTCAGGCCTTGTCTGACATCTCTAATCCAGCCACCACAGGTCCTCCCCACAAATGCCCTCATCTCTTTTTCTCACATGTCCTGTCACCTCTCTAGATGTCTCCCCTCCATAAGCTTAGGGTATAATATCTTCTCGAAGCCATATCCCACTCCAGACATTTACTGCACTGAAGATGGGTGACCTTCTGAACACGGAACATGTCCCTCCACATCCTCCCCTTGTGACCTTCATGGCTACCTATCATTTGGAAACACTGACACTCTTTTCTTTTCTTTTTTTTTTTTTTTTTTTTTTGTTTTTTTGAGACAGGGTTTCTCTGTGTAGCTTTGGAGCCTATCCTGGCACTCGCTCTGGAGACCAGGCTGGCTTCGAACTCACAGAGATCCACCTGCCTCTGCCTTCTGAGTGCTGGGATTAAAGGCATGTGCCACTAACGCCCTGCCAAACACTGACACTCTTAAAGTGACCAACAAAGGCCCAAGGGCTTGCCTTGGCCACACCCCTAAGGCTGGCCTGTCCCCTTCTGTACAATCTCCAACCAGTCTGTGCCTTCTTCCTAGAATGCCTCTACCATTCCTACCCTCTCCCGGGACTCGGTCAAGCTATGTCCCCACAAAGCTTTGAGCTCCAGCATAAGGCTGCCAGAGAAGCCCCCCAGGCCCTTTTTCTGGGTCTGTTGCCTTTCTTATTTCCAGTATGTATCTGTTCATCCCTCCTTGTTTGCTGAGTTCCTACTCTGTGTCAGGCACTGTTGAGAGCCACAGAGATACAGACTTGGATGAATCAGATGACAACAGCACGTGCCATCATGAAATGGTTATTTCAGTAAAGGAGAAAAATAAAAACAAACAAACAAACAAAAAACCCAGATAAGCACAATATGTGTGGTGGCATGGCCTCACACAACCGTGTTGCCTTCCTTTGCAGTGGTTGTCTCCCTTTTAAATTATTCATTAATTGATATTGATCCCCCCTGCCAAGCAGAGCCCCAAGAGAACAGAAACTGAATCTGCCATATTAGCAGCAGGACCCTATACACACCAGTAGAGCACAGTGGGCCTGAACAGATATCTTAGATATTTAGGGGTGGACTAGTCCAAAGTGAGCTCTCCTAAGGTCAATTTACTTTGATCCTGGGACCGAGGATGGAGAATTCCCAATGGCTGTCAACCCTCACCACACCCCTTTGAAAAATCCCTATGTACCTGCTTTTAATTTTGAGTTAAACCAAGGGCCGGTTGATTTTTTTTTTTTTTTTTTTTTTTTTTGTAAAGGGACAGATGGCGTTGGAGTCCAGGCAATCTCAACTCTGTTGTTAAAGCACAAAGCAGTCATAACAATTCTATAAACGAATAGGTATGGCTTCAGTCCAAATGAACTATTTATAAAAACAGGCTTCAGGCAGGAACCAGCCCACAGGCTATAACTTGTCACCTCTGAGTCAGATGTCCCCAAATGCCCACAGTTCATGGTAGTTGAGGGGTAAGCCTGCCCAGCCTATCACAGCTATGGATTCTACAGCAATGCTCAGACACTCTCTACAGAGGGACAGAAAGAGTCTCCCAGAAACACATGCTTCCAGAGTACACAGCTACCATCTCTGTCCTGTATCACGTAGCACAAATGATTCTCTGACACCTTGGAGAGAAGCAACAGCAGCCTGAAGGACCAGGAGGCAGGTCTGATGAAGGCTCAGCATTCCTTTGCAAGCCTCCAGGCTCTGCAGGAGGCTGAGCTCATTTCCCACCCTGCCTGGGCATGTGTCAGGGCTTCTGCCCTCCACCCAGTCCAGCTTGTATTCAGCTGGGAGACACAGGGTCTTTGTGCCCCTGCAGCAGATCGGTGACACTGGCTGGTGTCTTTGAAATTAGATGTGACATGCTGAAACATGCCTATTGCTAATGTTAATTTTCAAGAACTTGACTTCAGCTGGCAGTGGGGGGAAAATCACTTTACTTCTAGAATGTGTAGTTATATTTACCCTCATTTGGGAGGATCTTTAGCTATGGCAGGCAAAATTCCCCAGAGGCCTGCCCACTACAGTGGGATGAGACACACAGGTTAGTGTAGTGTTAATGGAGCCAGAGAACCTCAGCCACAGCACTAACACTTTGTACAGGGCTACCGTGGGCATCATCAGCTGTTCAAAGCAGACACAGGACATGATGGCAGCTTCAGGGCAGCACTAGCCATGTGGAAACTTGAATGAGAAAAGTCCTCCACTGGCTCAGGTATTGGAACACTTGGTTTCTAGAGGTGGCACCGTCTGAGGAGTGAATGCAGCCTTGCTGAAGGAAGCATGCCACTGTGGGTGGGCTTTGAGTTCATAGCCTTGCTCCACTTCCAGTTTGCTTGCTGCTTGTGTTTGTAGTTGAGAATGTGATTTCTCAGCTTCCTGCTCCTGCCTCCTGGCTGCTTTTGCATCTTAGTGTTGAGGGAATAATATACCAGTGTTCACATATATCATATCTCTAACATAGCATGTTTCGCAGGAACTCGGGGCTGCAGGGTGCTGCTTGTCCTCCTGTCATTACTGTGAGCAGAGCAATGGCCTGGGTATTGTTCATCCCCAACAGCACTGACAATAATGTCCTGGGGGGAGGAGGGGTTGTCTTGGTTCCAAAACACACATCTGCATTTGATCACAGGGATGTAATAGTCACTCGCTCCTCCTTTTCTTTGTCATCATAACTGTGTGTCACCACTCCTATGTGAATGTGTAGTGTATGCACAGGTACTGCCTGAAGGGGGCAGTAGTGACTCAGCTGGCGCCAACCAGCACTGCATGGAAAGAGACCTTAAATAGCCAGGGCCTTGGTGTTTTCAAGAAATGCAGGAAATCTGGATTGTCTTTTAAGTGTACTGATGCCATGAATTTTAAAAGATTGGTGCCACCAGTTACCTCTGTGGGTTTAAGCTGACCAGCGGCTGCCAGTCTGAATCCCTGCCCAGAATCTGGAGTTGAAGAGTTGGGAGAGATCCCATCTAAAAGACAGGTGACATGAAGTTCACTTGGCTAACCCTCAGTCAACATCCCCCCTGGCTCTGGCTAGGTGGGAACAAGTCTGAGATGCCATTTCTCCATGTTAGCCTTAACCCAGAACTCTCATCCTTAGTCCCAGGACACAGCCACTGTCCTGTCTCTTTGGTGGTAGAGGAGACAGGCCATGGGGAATTGTGCTGGCAGCATCCCTCAGGAGGCCAGATTCTCCAGGGCATCTGGACACCTCGCTGACAGCTAAATGGAAGGAGGACCCAAACCTCTGGCTACATGATTTGATTCTACTCGACTCATCATTGTGATTGGATGACAGATGAATATCTATCTCCCTCTCCTTTTCAAGAGGTGCTGGAGCACAAGCTGTGACCAGGTAATTCACTCTTCCGGTAGGTGTGTCTTGGTGAAAAAATTATCTTCCTTCCCAGGCAGAATGGTTCCTGCCTCTGCTGACTAAAGAATAAACCCAGGTCCAACTAAAATCAAAACACCAGGAAATGTCCAGACTTCCTCCTGGTTCCATGATGCATTGTCCACAAAGTCCTTTGAAAATTGTCCCTGCACTCACCCTCTAGGGACCCAGGGTGGAAGAATAAAGATAGAACAGAGGCCACAGCAATAAGGAGAAAGGAGCAGAGAAGAATGAAAAGACAATGGGAAATGACAGACCCTGCCATCCAGGACAGACAGTGTGCAGTAGAAAATCCAGAACAAAAAGTGTTTCCTTCTGATGGACCTGCTTTGCTTCAGCGGAATTCTCCAGAATATCAGCTGCAGGCTCAGAATTTTGTAAGGCTGTGGATGGAGCCCCCTTCTGGAGAAAAATTTTCATCAGGTACAAAACAAGATCAAAACACACAAAGATGGGCATGTGTGCACACACACAAGCACAGAACGATTTCGGGCTGTTAAGATAATATGCCTGTCATCAGGTAGGAACCGAAAGCGTAGCTTAGTCTTTTCCTTGCCTTCCACAAAATAGAAGTTATCTGGTCTCTTGAGTAGCTGTGCTTTTAGACAGAAGGGAAAGGTAAGATTTTCAAGACTTGAGCTCTCCCTCCATCTAGAGAGTTAACTTCAGGTGGCCACAGCCAAGTCCTAGCACCTGAAGACAGCACCATGCTTGGGCATGATTTTTTGGTGGCTGATTTCACTCTAACGCATGGGGGAAACTTCCAGAAGGAAATGATTTTATTTGGGAGGGCTCAGAGAGGAAAAGGGAAGAAGGCAGGATAGTAGAGGGCAGATCTGCTAAGAGAACCTTGAAGGCTTCCAGTAACTCGGTGGAATTACACAAATCCAGGTCACATATTCAGCCTAGTACTGTATTAAAAACTATTTTGGGATTTGCTAAAAATATTTATAATGATGTTTAGATATGTGAACTTTCACCACTGTAAATCAAACTTTGTCTACTCCCATGTTTCTCTGGAACCTCTGAAATAGTGCAGGCTGCCACAAGTGGAAGCCACAGGCTGGGGAGGGGGTGCCCCCTTAGACTCCTGGTCCCTCCCACATTGGAAAGGTGCTGCTCAAGAACCAGGGTCTTAATTAAAACAGAGCAGGCAGAGTGGCAGCCACATGAGAAGATGTGGAGACTCCCTTCAAGTCCTGAAAGGCGAGAAGCTCACTCTCAGAAACAACTTTCCACTTTAAACCAACAGCACAGAGTCCCATGGAATACTTTGGGGCATTCTGGAGAGACAGTTTTCCAGACCTGAGCCACTCCCTAGAAATTAATTCTTGGGGGATTGCTCATGCATTGTGAGAAGCTGGGCCGGGTGGAAGTGCTGCCCATGGGAGTGGACAATCCCATCCACAGTGGAATTTCTAACTAACGCTTCTCTGTTCATTTGTTGCACATTCATGACAATAGCCAAATTCCAGCCACTACTTCCGGGACAGGTTTTCCCTGAACACCCCAGGGGAGAAGAGAGGTCTTCTAGCCATTATTGTTTAGAAGCCCCCTCCCAACCCCCAATCCTCCCAAATTTGGAAAGTGACAAGTCTGCCAATGAGCAGCCAGGGGCTGATAGCTTCCAAGCTGGGCCCAGTGCCTGCTGTATGTATGACTGTGTGGAAAAACACACACAGGCTTGCCCTAGCTCCTCAGGGCAGTGACTAATTTGCTCTATCACATTGCTTTCTCCTTTCTTCTGTTTTCTTTCTGCCTCCGGAAACTTTGGGTTAGGCTTGTTGACTCAAAGGCTCCGAGACCACCCATATACACACCCACTTTTCTGGACGGCACAAAGAACCCCCTGCACTTAAGCCCCTTGCTGGTGAACTCCATTGCACCTTGCACAGGTAGACATAGAGACTATTTCCCCTCCAGGTGCTACTGTCAGGAGAACATCAGTTACCATCCTAATGCAGATTTGCGCTCCGATTATGAACAACAATCAAAGACAGAAATAAGCCCCTGGGGGTTGGCCACTTATTTCCAATTCAGAAGCAACTGAGTGTGCTTTCAAAGCCACCTGTGCCAGCCTGCCTTGCAGGAGGAAACACACTGGTTGCTTTGAGGGGGTGTCCTGTTTGAAGCCCTTCACCCCAGCCCCGGAGGCTTTCCCAAGCTCTCCCAGTCGGCTTTGCCCATAGGAAAGCATCAGTTGGGATGAGCCCTGGAATCACACTGAGGGAGAAATACATACTGAGACAGGATTATGAAAGTCCTGGGTAAGGCAACGGTCCTTGCCCCGCATGCCACCAGCCTAAGGCTGCCTGTTGCATGCAGCCTTGTCCAGCCAGCAGCCCAGCAGTTCCAGAGCTGATGGCAATGGATTCTTGGACTGTGGAGAACCTGGAAACTCAAATAGGGTGAAGAACTTGCCCATCGTTGCTCCACTAGCAGCAGATGTCAGGAAGGATCTGTCTGGATCTTTCCATCCAGGTATACTCTGCCCCACCTTGCTAATTGGGAGACATACAATCTTAGGAATGGTGAGAGCCCTGGAGATGTGGAAAGCTGGTTCAAAAGCAAGCATAGGATCCATAGCAGGACCTCTAGAGAATTGGCAGGCAAATCCCCAGTAGGAAAAGAGAAACAACTGTGTGGACCCCAGGGCAGTGTGTCCACTGAAGATATGCCAGAAGTCAGGACAGGAGAGGAACCCTGGCCCGCAGCTAGCATCTCACTCTTACTCAGGGTCCTGGCAGGGCTCTCTCTCTCTCTCTCTCTCTCTCTCTCTCTCTCTCTCTCTCTCTCTCTCTCACACACACACACACACACACACACACACACACACACACACCCTTAAGTCGTTTCTATGATCATTGCATTTCTGGGGTGCTAGCACCTCTCCAGCAGCCATCTCCCCTTAGAAGGTTGCCTGTAGAACCCCGACTTCCTTTCTTCTTTCCCACTCCCTGCTCAAACATGTGTCTTTTCCTCTGGCACCCAAGAAACCTGGCCAGAAACTCAACACCCATGCCTGGGGCATTCCCTTTCTCCTCCACTCTTCTCCACATGACCCTCCACTTCTGTTCTCACCCACTTGTAGGCTGCTAGCTCTGGGTCCCAGAGGGTGCCTAAAAGGACAAGGAGGGACCGAGTCAGTGTGCTCTCTGGAGCTTCAGTCCCCAGGGGAGTGCTGGGCGTGCCACCTTAGCCTCCAATGCCTCTGGCCTGTCCCTTAAGCATTGCTTTCCTATACCCAAACTTCCAGGGATCTCCCAGCTTCAGCCCGGCTGAGGAGAGCCCCAGGCACGCCTCTCCTGCTCTGCCAGCCCTGCCCTGGAACCGCAGCGATCTGGAGGGTTAGCAGGCAGCTGCAGCCTGATGGGGAGGCTTGAACTTTTTCCTTGCACTCAGCGCCACCCGCCCAGGGAAGACAACAGAGGCGGTAGCCTGGGCTCTGGCAGGAGCTCGAGCTGGCTGGACAATGGGGGCCCAAAGAGCTGGGGTACTGGGTCTTCACTCTGGAGAGGGGATCGCGCTCAGGCCCTTCCGAGCCCCGGGCTGGAGAGCCAGAGGACCCCAATGCGGAGCGGCGGGCGCCTGTGCCTTGAAAGACAGCAGCAGCCGGGCTGCGGAGATCCGCTGGCGGGAGGCGCCTTGCAGCTCACAGCGGGTCTGAGCGAAGAGAGGACGAGCGCCCCGGGAAGTCAGTGATGCCAGCTCTGGCCTCTCCCAGCCCGGCAGCCCAGCAGCTCACGATCCGAACGCAAAGGCTCTTCCCCGGCAAAGACGCCGGGCTAAGTGGCAAGCACAATGCCCAGGAGTCGCCTCGAAAGGAGTGTGTATCCGATGCACGAGATTCTGGAGGAGGCGAACCAAAGTTACCTCACTTGATGTCAGCCAGGATGTCGCCCCTGCTTGCAAAAAGGCTCTGTCCTCTCCGGAACGAGCGTGTACACACACACACACACACACACACACACACACACACACACACACACACACACACACACACACCGAGACTAGCCGGCATGGGGAGCCAGGCCCCTCTAAGATCGGAGCTGGGGGTGACCTCGCATCTGAGCGAGCCGAGTCTGGTCTGTCTGCACGGCCGCGCCAGGAGCCGCGCGACCCTCTGATCGCTCTTGGCCATCGCCAAACAGGGCGATCCAAATGCAGAAAGCTGGTGCAGAGCATGCAGCCAACAGCTTGTGTTCCCTACCTGGGACAGCAGAACGCACAGGGCGAGCGGAGTTCTCAGCTGCATCTTGCCCGACTAGAAGAAGCGCCTGGCGGCGTTTGCATTCACACACGCGGCTGCACTGAGCATATTTTCCGTGGGAGCCAGCCTTTGAGGAGAGGCTCTGCCTCGCCAGCCAGCCAACTTCCCAAATAGATCAGCAGCAGCATCGCGAAAGCATTGGGTAGCGGCTGATGACCAGGACCAATGGCTTTACAAGACGGATTCCTTCATAATGCTCCCTCGTTTTGCATGGCAGATAGGGGCGAGCACCTCGCAGGGCGGGGTGGGGAGAGCCCCCTAAGAGCAAGGAGGCGGCACACTAGATTTTTTTTTTTTTTGACTCCTGGGGCCCAGCCTCACAAATCAGGCTGGGCAATGCCAGCTGATTCCACTTTCCCTGAGAACTGAAATTGCACCCGGGACTGGCAGCCACTTCTTACACAGCGCAAAAAGATTCTCTTTATTAAAATGTTAATAAGATCCACTTTATTCCCAATAAATCACATAAAATGACCCCAGCAGCCCCAGCCCTCTCTGTCCTTAAAGCCTTGCTGGTAGATTTCTTTGCCTTTGCTCCCCATGGTCCTTTTTTTTTTTTTCTTTTCCTTCCCCAAAGTGGCTCTGCCACAGTGGTGTTTGGTGTTTTTCTGCCATCACACAAATCACAAAGAGGACAGATCAATTCTAGCTTGCAGGAAAAATCCATCAAAGAGCAATAGATTTTATTAACTGCTCAGGTGAGAGTGTGACTGGCCTCCACTCCACAAGCGTGCACCTGGCACCAAAGCCAGGACCATGACTTGAACAAATTCTGTTTGTCCCCCTGTGGATGTGACCTTTCAGCAGCCCCGAGTTATTCCCAAGGGCTCAGAATAGTGTTAGCTATGGCTCAAGGAATTTTACAATTGAGGACCCTGGAAGATTAGAGCAGCAGGGGCATGAATGGTGTGCCATTCACAGAGATCTAAGGCTAAAGCAGTACAGACCTTATTTTCATGCCCCCTTCTTCCTAAAAGGCCTTATGCTGTTTTACAATAAAGGGAATTATACTAACTGAGATAGAAAATCTGGGCCACAGGAAAGTTGAGAAAACTACAATGTGTACTTTCCAAACTACAACTGCTTTGCTGTGATTTGGATATGAGCTTCCTAGTGGCCAAAGCAATATGATAAATGAGTGACATTCCTTTGGTTGCAGAAATGTGTCTAAGTTACATTCTATACTGGTATAAACGCATTATATGGCATCTGTCATAGCAGAACACTGAGCAATGGACCATGCTCAGATTCAATGGGTTTGAGAAATAGTCCAATATCTATCACAGGGCCTGGAACATGGAGACAGAGATTGTCATGTATTAAAGAATAGATGGCTAAGTTAATCAAGAACTAGCAGAAGGTAAGGAGGAGCACAGAGTCGGGAGCCTAACTAGCTTGCTGACACCCCAGCTCACCAACACCCCAACTCTACAGCTGCAATTTGCTCAGACCCTCTGTGTCTCTGTCTTCTGGCTAAAACTTCTAAACTCCTAAGGTCACAGTGAGGATTCAATGATGAATGGCTGCTCCACACATGTAAACTGACAGACTGTCTAAAATTCTTCCCTTGACCACTCTTTGGTCATAAGGTCATTGCATATGATCCCAAGGACATTGATGGCAATGCTTCCTGTCTATGGCTTGGTTGCTTTAGCCATTTGCACACCCTATAGACAGCAATGCCACCCAAAGAGCTCACAAAGGATGCTGAGGAAACTGCTGCCTCATCTGTTCATCTAATTGCCTAAATAGCGCCATCTGCCCAGAGCATTTAATAAATATGGTCTTTAGTAGATGATATGACATAAGAGGACAGTGTGAGAGCCATGTGTATGGAAATCCACACCCATGTTGCTGTTCACAGATAAAGGACAAGCATGGCATCTAAAAAGATTCAAATAAAGACACCTGGAATCTCTATTAGTCTCTGTTCTAGAAAAACAGCCATCTGGTCAACCAGGGGCCAGGTGTCCTGAGACTAGAGATTACAAGCATAGTCAGAGAAATAGAAAGTGAGGGACAGCTCAGCTCAAAGGATGGCAAACCAAGGTGATTGTGCACTGGTGGACTAGGACAATCTTTCCTTATCTCCATAACAACAGCTCTGTCCAGGGAGGCCCTTTTCTGAGTAGAGAGGGTCCTAAGCTGCACTCAATAACAATTTGGTGCCTTGCCTTTGTATTTTGGTCAGCCTTCCTGTGCTTTACCCAATCCATCACCCTTAATGCCTCTCACCAAATATATCCAGACTTCCACCTTCTGAGTAAATGTCAGGGCTAGACTTGTTTCCGATTGGGGTGGGGCAGGTGAGCAGATCTAGCTAAGAAGCTGTGATTGGGAGTGACATTTGTCACGGTGAGGCTGGGGTGCTTCATGGCCAATGACAGACAGGTTGGTTGGTTTCCCTGGCAATAGGGATCAGAGACATTTGTGCAAGTTCCTTTACTGGGGAATATTCTCAGGGAAACTTCTGCTGGAAGAGAGCATAGAAACAGATGTGAAGAAGGTGCACTTACAAAAAAAGGCCCTGTACATCTCAGAATAGCCCTTCAGAATTGGCCCTGATGGAGTTAGAAATATATGGTTCTTGTCTTAATTGGGCCAGCAGTGAGATATTCCCTCAAGCCATGAGTGAGATGGTTTGGCTTGGCCAAGGGCAGTTCTCTAGCCTGACCTCAAATCCATCACACACGTACATAGCTGAGGTGATGGCTTTGTGACTTTGATGGTTTCAGCAAAGACAGATGCAGCTTGTGGACAGAAATCTTAACCATCCCATACCAGCATTCACCAGCATCCCTGGGCTTCTGTACTGGGAACTTCTACTATCTAGCAGAAAAGCAACAGCCAAGTTCTGCTTCTAAGGATGCCTGGTTCTTACTCTTGCCTTGCCTCAGTTTCCATCAACTGACTGCCACATCAGGGAAGAGTTGTCATTTCAAGCCTTAGGGTGTTCCTAATAACCCATGGTGGTCTGACTCTCTAAGCTTAAAATGGTAGGAAAAGCAGCAGGATGAGGGCTGGAAAGAGACCTGCAGGCTCTACCTACATTGATATCCTAACTCTCAGTTTCCATTCAATAAAAATAGGACTCTTAACACAGTCACACTCGAAGGATGACTGCAAGGGCCATTGTTACTTGGCACCCTTTCCCCCTTCTCCCCTCTACACTCAGCAAATGTGATTTGGCCATAAAGCATGAGATGGAGTTTTGATCAACCAAAGCTTCTGATGATAAAAGGCTTCCAAAAAGGAAATCCAGTTTTTGTTTGCGTGGTTCAGCTTGTTTTCCTTTTGAGTCCCTAGTGGGCCCGGGAAGGGGGGCTTTTTGATTGATGGATTGATCAATGCTGGACAATAACGCTGGTTCTGAGAACCACAACTCTCTACCTGTCCCCACTCTACCTCCTCTACCCCAGTCCTCATGTCACTGCCACAGACGTGAAACTGTCTTTAGACCCCTTGGAGGTTCACACCCTTTCAAGGCACTTCAGCTTGGCCGGAGAACTGACAGATCATCCAACAGCAGCAGCTGCCTCCTGTGGGTGCCAGGGGCTGGGACTATTTCCTTTGCTTGGATAATGTGGCTGAATACATTCCAGAGTGGGTGGAGATAGCCGGGGATATGCACATGGTGCGTTATGTGCACAGGCACATGGGATGTGTGTATGTGTTTGTGTATGTATGCGCACACGTGCCTACTCCTATGGACTGATATACAGTCTAGCAGAGATACATTTTTCAAATTTTGCCTGTGCTGTTGTTTGTAACAAAACAATGGCAAGACAAATAGGCATTCCCATAAAGAGAAACAGCTCTCAGAGTGCCTGGAGACCCCGGAATATAATGGGCATGCTGAGGCAGCATGGAAGGAAGTCCATGCCATACGCTAGTCAGTAAGTCACAATGCTAACCATTCTGTCATCCTAAAATGGTGCACAATCCTTCAGATCTCTTTACCACCAAAATCTTGGTCAGTCGAGCACCTGCTTTTCCTGAGCCAGAATGCCACTCTGTATCTTCAGAGCCTTTTGTGCTCCCTCTCTGTCACTCAGTTCCTCCAACTAGTGTCACTCCAACCAGCATTGCACGCTTCAACTTGAACTTGGCTTTGCCATGTGACTTGTAAGGAGAGGGAAACAAGAGTGGGCCGGTTGTAAGCCCAAGTCCCAAGAGACCCTCTCTGCTCCAATTTGCTTCCCCTTAAGATTTGGATGAGAGATGGACCCCCAGCTCCTACAGGATTATGTGTTTAAATGCATGGTCCCCAGCTGGTGGCACTATTTCTGGAGGTGGTGGCACCTTTAGGAGGTTAGGCCTAGCTAGAGGAAGTGCATCTCTGGGGAACACAAGCCTTGAGGTTTATAGATAGACTGATACTTCCTGTCCCATCTCTGCTTATTATTCCACTGAGATGAGAGCAAGTGCTAGCCATATGCTTCCACTATCACAGAACCACCTGTGGCCATACCTGCCCTCAAGGATGGACCTGAGCCAAACAAATCCCTCCTCTCTCAAGTCACTGCTTGTCAGGAGGTATTTGATCATAGGACAACAAAAGGAGCTAATGTGGTGTTGTGTTTCTGCTGTTCTGATAAAAGGGTCATTAGTCACTGGGGGGGAAAAGGTCCACTTCAGCTCACCAATTCCAGTCCATTGTTGAAGAGAGCCAGGACAGCAACTGAGGAAGAAACCCAGAGGTAGGAACTGAAGCAGAGATGATGGAGGAATGGAACAGAAAGCATGGCTTTTGTTCAGTCTCTTAATGGCTCCTGTTGAGTCAGCTTTCTTCCATAACGCAGACCCAACAGCCTAAGGATATACTGATCATGGTTGAATGGGCCCTCCTGCATCAACTAGCAATCAAGAAATGGTCCCCACACCAATCTGGTCAAGGCAATCCCTCAGTTGAGACTCCCTCTATCTTAGTAGGTTGTATAAAATTGACAATAAAGACCACTATACACACGCACTTTCCCTATGGTCTCCACCAAGCCTTGAAACAGTGTTTGTGGGTAAGCTCACTGGGGCTAGAGTGAGAATGTGTGTGCTTGGAGATCGTTTGTGGAAGACACTTGGAGTGTGGCATGCTCCTGACTTTCCTCAGGAAGGAAAGAGTCCACACTGAGGAAGAAGACAGGGCACACTCCTTCACATCTTTAGGTCTGTGAAGATGTTTAATAGAAGCAATATTTACACACAGCAATGGGTATGGGACTTGGGTGTATGGTGGTTTGAATGAGAGATGTCTTCAATAGGCTCACGTATTTGAACACTTGGTCTTTAGTTGATGGTGCTGTTTACGGAGGTTACAAAACCTTTAGCAGGTGGAGCTTGGCTGCAGGGAGTGCATCACGGGCAGCAGGCTTTGAGAGTTTGTAGCTTCCCCCAAATGCATGCACTTCCAGTTTGTTCTCCGACTCCTGTTGCAGCTGAAGATGCGATCACTCAGCTTTCTGCTCCCTGCCCCCATGACTCCTCCCCACCAAGATAGATTCCTGTCCCTGTGGAGCCATAAGCCAAAATAAACTCGGTCTTCCATAAGCTGCTTTTGGTCATGGTATTTTATGACAGCAACAAATAACTAATGCAGAATATTGGGTCACCTCAGCCGAATTGACCTTCCTTCCCTCCCTAGCAGTAACACCATTCAGACACCAGCCTTAACCCATGACTGGAAAACCATTAAAACCCCCTCTAGGTGTCTCCCTTACCCCAAATCAATGGCCTGGGTCACTTCTGCACTGAGGTCCAAAGCAGATCTAAAGCAGCACAGTGGCTCTCAGAGCTTGGACCTGCACCAGTCATACCAGAAATTTCAGGCCCCCTCCCCAGACTTTGTTTGGAAACTCAGAGGTGGAGTATTTTTCAACACAAATATATATCCTTCCTGAGAACCACTGCTCTAGAGAATTCTGCAGAGCTTGCAGTTATTCATTTGGTCACCTCAAACTGCTCAGAACAAGTCTATTTCAGATTAGCCATGGATCTAGGCCAGTAGTTCTCAACCTTCCTAAAGCTGTGACCCTTTATTACAGTTCCTCACGCTGTGGTGACCCCAACCATTAAAATTCTTTTCTTGCTATATCATAACTAAAATTTTGTTACTATCATGAATCGTTATTTAAGTATTTATGTTTTCCCCTGGTCTTAGGTGACCCCTGTGAAAGGTCATTCAACTCCCCCTCCAACAGGGTTGAAACCCACAGGTGGAGAACCACTGAGCTAGACACTAGGAAGAGGGTTGATGCAGTGAGGTTTGTGTGCCCAAGAAACTATGACTTGGAGAGGGAATATATTACCCATCACAAGCTGATACAAGCCTTTGAGACCTGAAGAAGCACAAGCCACAGGGCTTGTGATGGGGGGTGGGGATAAGCACAATGAGGCCTCACTGTTGTCACAAGTTATCCTGGTTTTCCATTTCCCAGAAGCTGGACTTTCTGTAAATGTTGACCTAATAAAATAATAAAATCTCAATATTTCTCATAACTCCGCATGAGCTTTTAAATGAAGTTAAAGTTTATTCATCGCAATACCAACTAGGTAGGTTGCAAAATGTCATTGCCTATGTGGGGCAGGCAGGCGCTTGTATGTGGGTGTTCAGGAGTGAGTTATTATCTATCTAATTGACAGGTGTACCCTGGGACAAGACTTTCCCTAATGCTCTTAAAGGTCCCCAAACCACAACCTCTAGCCTGCTTATGGACTCCTGATGGGGAACCCCTGAGCTAGAACAAAGGGAAAAGTGAGGAGAGGGAGCATTTAGGGAAAGAGCTGGTGTCCAGAGGATAGCGACAGAAGAGGCTGAGCCATGTGAGGGTCCTGATTAAATGTCAGTCTCCATCCTGTTGCCAGGGGAGGCATCATTCAAGCTGCCCAAAGGAGGAATTCAATTTCTCATTCCCATTTTACATCACTTCTCCCACCTGATTTAAGCCAGGACAACTTAGTTGGAGGCTCTTGCATTGACTGTTTAGAAGACAACAAGATACCAAAAGCTAGATTTGTGGGAAATGTTTTTTTTTTAAAATAACCTTAACCAACTTAGGCAATTTGGCAGAATGATTAAGACCACACTCCACAGTGGACTATACCATTTAGTATGGTTCATTACTATCTTGTGGCCTACATTGAAAACAAAAAAAAAAGAGAGAGAGAGAAAGACAGTAAGAGCCTGAACTCTGCCTCAGGATTCTCAGCAGTGAGTAGGGCCCAGTGGTGGCATGGCAGCCTCTCCTGCCGTGTTCCCCTACACCCCCACTCTCCAGCCCCCCCCCCACCTAGCACAGCATCAGCCACATGGCATGAACTTATGCATGCATAGATCAGAAAAAGTGCCCTTCCTGACAAAGTAAAGCAGCTTTGCCTGGTCCTCATCCAGCCCTGCACCCCCTCATCACAGAGGTGTGAACTTCCTTGCCTGTGACTTTGTCCTTGTGTCTATGGCTTAGTTTGGTGAAGACACTGAGGTGAGGGAGGCAGGGTGCAGCTCATGGGCTGCAGGAGTTTCTGTCCCTGTGATAAATTACCCTGAGAAAAAGCGAAGTAGAGAAGAAGGCCTTATTTCAGCTCACAGTTCATTGGTTACATTCCATTGCATTACTGCAGGAAAGTCAAGACAACAGGGATCTGAAATAAAGCTAGTCACAGGACACCCACAGCCAAGAGCCATGCATGTGTGCAGGCTCGGTGCTCATCCACCTGCTCAACTCTCACAAAATCCAGAGCCCCAACCCCAGGAATGGTGCTCACTGCAGGCTGGGCCATCCCACATCAGCAACAACAACGGAGATAACATCCCACAGACACTCCCACAGGCCATCCTGAGCTAGACAATCCCTCTCTAAGATTCTTTTCCTAGGTGGCTCTGGGTTGTATCAAGTTAGAACAGAAACTCGGCAGCACACTGCCCTACACCTCTGTCACCTGCATGGAAATTCCACTCCCACCTCCCACCCCGGCTATTGGCTGGTCTAACAAAGATGCTCAGCCCAGAAGTGTACTGCCAATCACAGTGGATGGATCAGCTGAGATCCTCCAAGTCCCAGTCAGCCATGGATATGTAGGAAACAATGTTTACCATGATGAGAGCTTAACACAGAGAGCTGTGGCTGATTGTTATTCAGAAACAAAACACTGATCCATAAATGAATCTGCTTTAGTTTGAATATGGACTGTCCCCCCACACAAGTTACTGTGTTTGAAATCTTTGTCCTGAACTGATGGAAGTATTGTGGAATTGTGTGTGGAATGTGGAATGTGCCTTTGAGATAGAAGGCATAGCTGGTGCAGGTGGATCACTGGCATTGAGTCTTTCTTCCAGGGTTATAGTCCAGTCCAACTGCCCTGAGTATCCTGCTTCCTGATCTACAGATGTTGAAGGAGCTTCAAGACAAGCTCTCACCACTAGGAGAAGAGTTGCCCTAGCTGCCATGGTATAAGGAATAAATCCTATCCCCTGAAACCCTGAGCCAAAATGAACCCTTCTCCCTTTAACTTGCTCCTGCCAAGATTTTTTTTAAAATCAAGACTGCATAAAAATAACTCATCCAAACACCATTCTTTGGACTGTGTTCTGCTCAGGGTAGGGCTGAAAACTGAACTCACTTTTGGCATAGACATTTACATGAGCATATCCTGTAATTAATGCTCTTAATAATCACAAATCCAAGTCCTCAACAATGTCTCCACATACCCAGTGGCCCTCTCCTTTCACCCAGCTAATCCTGGCTGCCTGTCTCCTCCAAGGCAAATCCCTTGGTTCCGCTTTGAACAGTGCAGCAAAGCTGCTGTGTTCAGTACTGTTTCCCTCCTGCCAGCAGGATTGTAAGGCCATCACTTGACAATTACTAGGGAAAATTTATTTACAATGCAGTGCGGATCCCCAAATGTTTGCAGAGGATGCATTCATTTGCAGTGTAGTCCAAATCTGCCAATGCTTCTGTAGATAAGCTGCTGTTCCATAGAACAAAACCCACCAGGCTAATGGTATCTGCGGTCTTTTATGAATAGACCAAGGTCAGAGCCACCATAATGAGTGAGGGAAAGTTAATCCATGGGAGCAAGTTAAGCACAGAAAACTACATTTTAATGATCCTGAATGTGTGGCAGCTGCTGGGATTTAACTGAGTGAACAGCAGAAGAGGCAAGCCCAAGACACTTTTGTTTCTTAATCTGAGCCTCTGTAGATTTGAAATGGCTGGTATGCAACTACTGGTAGGTGCAGTGCTCTTGCCTGTACATGGCCTGGCCCACAGCAGACATTCAAAAGGTATGAAAGGATGTGTTGATCAAAGAGACCTTGCCTAGTCCTTCTAATACTCGCACTTGCTCCTGCTAAAGGAGAACCCAACACTACATCTTTGGTGTCTCACTAGCCCTCTGCCCCGGTGGTGGTCTTAAACTGTGTTCCCTCAAGAATCCCATGCCAGGGAGATGGCTCAGTGGGTGAAGTGCTTGGCACATAAGCCTGAGGACCTGAATTCAGATCCCCAGCACTCTCATAAGGGCCAAGAATGGCAGTGCTCAGTTATAACCCCAGTGCTTTGGTGGGTAGGGTGGGGCAGAGCTAGGCAGATTCCAGGAACCTTCTAGCTGGACAGTTTAGAGAAATGGCAAGCTCAGAGAACTTACCTCCCTCTCTCTTATACACACACACACACACACACACACACACACACACACACACACACACACATACACACACACTCCCCATTTCCTCCTAACACTCCACAGGACAATGTCCACTCTCTATGCTGCTCCTGTTTCTACAGAGTGAAGCTCAAAAGTGAGCTTGCCTTAAGGGGGTCAGGAACCATCCACACAGTGCATGATGGGAAAAAGGAGAATTTCCCAGCTTGTGGGGTCTTATAAAGCTTCCTCCTATCTCCGTCCCTAATTTCATTCATTTTCTCTCTGCCTTTTGCTGACTATACTCCACTATCAGTCTTCAAATCATCAAATAAGCACAGCTCTTTCCTACCAGTTGGGCCCTGTACATGCTAGTCTCTCCACCTAGCAGACTCATTCCCCTATGTCTGGGTCATGTTTGACCCTTGAGCCCATCTGTAGGTCATCTCTGCAGAGAAAGGCCTTTCTTTTGTCAGTTCACACTCTGTCAGCTCATCCCCTGAGTCCTATTCTTCATGGTACCTTTTATCCTCTGTCGCTACCGTCCTTGTTGTGGCTTCTTTTCATGTGTGCTTTCACTAGACCCTGAGTTCTGTCTACTAGTGCCCACTGTTCTGTAACTTCATGATGAGCATACAGGAGTTTACATTTGAAGAAATAAATGGGGCCTAGAGAGATGGCTCAACTAAAGAGAACATAGTGTTCTTGCAGAGGGCCAGAGTCCAGTTCCCAGCATCCACATTGGTCAGCTCACAATCACCTCTAAATCTAGCTTTAAAGGATCCAACAACTCAGGCATCCACCTCTCTCTCTCTCTCTCTCTCTCTCTCTCTCTCTCTCTCTCTCTCTCTCTCTCTCACACACACACACACACACACACAGTAAACTTTCAAAAGAAATGAATAGATGTTTCTATGGACCCTGGTGCATATGCTGGAGACATTCTGACTGTGTCAGTTTCATTGGGAATTCAGAGTGGCTCCAGGGCTGATGATGGCCAGGTCCTGCCAAGAAACCACCTAGCAGAAAAAAAAAAAATCTGGCCCGAAAAAATAAGTGGGCACAATTCAGTGGCTGATGCTTGAAAGATCCTGCTGAGACTAGGCTCTAATGGACTGTGGGACAGACCACAGATAAAGTGAGGACACCCTTTCCCAAGCTGAATTGAGAGGATGGGACAAGCTGGGACACATCCTCCAAGGCAGGCTGGAGTGATTTCACTTGATTTTCTCTGCCTTGACAGGTCAGGAATTCATCTCAAGCCTCTTCAAAGTGCCAGGTCCTTGTACATGTAATGAATCTATTGATTTGTTGTTTGTCCCCAAGGGACTCTGGAGACCACAGTGTCAGGACTGAAGACAAAGAATTCTCATAGCTTGTCATAGATCCCCATGGGTGACAGACAAGCCTCAGCATATTCCCAGAAGATGCCTCTGACCCTGTTCTTATTCTTTGGGAGTTTAAGTGGTTACTCATCCTGTGACTTCTCAAACTCTTTTGTTCTGAGTAAATAGCTTGCAGGCCCCTAAACTAGCTCTCTCTTAACAAGGAAAGACAACCATCCATTTATCCACCCATCCATCCATTCAGTACTTGTTTTGATAAATCCAGCAAAATCCAGCTCCAGCCGGGCATTGGTGGCACCTGCCTTTAATCCCAGTACTCAGGAGGCAGAGGCAGGCGATCTCTATGAGTTCGAGGCCAGCCTGTTCTCCAGAGCAAGTGCCAGGATAGGTTCCAAAGCTACACAAAGAAACCCTGTCTCGAAAAACCAAAAAAAAAAAAAAAAAAAAAAAAAAAAAAACCAACACACACACACACACACACACACACACACACACACACACACACACAAACAACAACAACAACAAAAATAATCCATCTTCCTAATCTGTCTTCTGTATTACCAATGGGGTAATTTTTAATCCAACCAGTAAGTATTAAGTATCTGCTTTGACCTAGGCATTATCTCTTTCAGAAGTAAATAAGAGGAAATAAATGTATTCCTGATATTTCTAATAGCAGTATAAAACTTTCCATAGCAGAGGTGAAGGCATAGGGAAGAGTCCTCATTTAGTAAATGCAAGAACAAGGACCCAAGCTTGTATCCCCGGTACCCACATAAAAGCCAAGCAGTGTGGTGCATGACTGTAACCCATCACTGGGGTTGGGAAGAGACAGGAAGATCCCCAGAGTTCACTAGCCAACCAGTACAGTGAAATCAGTGACCTTCATGTTCAGAGAGAGAAAAAATCAGGTGGAGAGCAATAAAGTAAGACTAAGGCACCTAATGTCAACATCTGTCCTCTACCTGCACACACACACACACACACACACACACACACACACACACACACACACACACACACACACCACCTTTCAATAACAGCTTGAGTCCCTAATACTACAATCCAAATCCCTAGCTTGGCATGAAACACTAAGCAGCAGGATTTAATATTTCACTTTCCCCAGTGAAAGTTCAAGCACTGACCACACAGAGTCCTCTGCCATCTCCCAACCTCCTGGGAGACTACCTCATCTTCAGTACCTCTTATCTGCTACCTTGCAGGTCTACCCATCCCCTCTGACCTGTGCAGGCAGAAGTCCACTTGGTGGCCACAGATCATTATTTAAAGCTTACCTCAACTGTCACCCTCTCCAGATCCTCTCAAGTTCTAACAAATACACTTAGAACATGTGATTCATTCGTGGGTATCCCTCAAGAGCTATCTGAATTAAGGGACCAAGTCCAATTCTCTTCCACAGCCTTAATTTACCTAGTTCTGAGCACATGGGACATCCACATAGTGTCTTTGAATTGGTAGATCCACACATCAGAAACAGTCCGGAGAATCAAGACATTCGTTAAGCATACGGCACTTACCCAAACCCTTCACATTCATCCTTTCCTCATTGACTCCTTGCCAGCTTTGTATGAAACATGGTGACTTCCCTCCATGGACGAGTGTGATTGGCCAACCTTCTCTGAGTGAAGTGACCTATGGTACTGGCCTACAGATCTGAGTCCCTGGATGCTGGGCTGCCTCCACAGCCTCTCTGTGCAGCCACGAAGACCATATCTTCCCTGTAAGCCCTTACTTCCCTTTCTCTGACTCCCTTTGGAGTCAGATTCCACTCTAATGCTCACTAGAGCCAGGCCAGGCAAAGTACTTAGCTCATCACTGTTGAACACTGGCTGCCTGCCAAGAACTGTACCACATGGTGGGAATGACTGAAGAAATAATAAGGACTGTTGCCTAAGAACTAATCAAGAGCTTAATTGTTTTGTCTTTAAATTTACTGGTTTATTATTTTTATTTAAAATATTGTTGTATTTGATTTTTATTATTATTTAATTATTTCCATCAGGCCTGCCTGATAGTACAAGCCTGTAGTCATGGAGATTATCGAAGGGGAATCTTAAACGCTAGGTAAACTTGGGCCACTTAGTAACACCCAATCTCAAAATTCAAAAACGACTCCAGCCAGGGAAGTAGGTAGACTAGGTGTAGATCTTCACGTCTCCCTCCATTCCTCCAAGTACAATCCTCCAGTGGCATCCCCATCTCTACAGCAGACTACCCTCTTCAGTCTCTCCTAGCTCTGTAGCCCCATTTTCAGGGAACTAAGCAGATTCTCATGGGACACTCAGCTTTCCTCTCTCCTAAGTATGCCCTCAGCCTCACGCAGACCATCCCCTTCCTAAATGTCACATTATCTATGAATACATTGGCCTGAAATATCAGTGGCCACACATATCGGGATCCCAAAAGGATTTCCTACCAGACACCAAATGGCCACCACACTCTCCTAAGAACCAGAGAGGGCAACAGAAACCAAAAACAAAATATCCACCCTACAATGACAACACCAGATATCAGCACCTAGCATTATAGTATTCCCAAACCCAGATATTTACATCCCAGAATAAAATCACAATCAATAATAGCCAGGACAATATGGCTCCACTAGAGAATAACAACCCACTATAGCAGGCTCATCTTTCTTCTGTATCCACTAAACATAGCTTAACATTAAGAATAAACATCACCTCAGGGTAAAAGGATGGAAAAAGACATCCCAAGAAAATGGAAAAAGAATCCTAAAAAATGGACATAAGAAACAAGCTGATGTAGCCATTTTAATATCTTACAAAATAGACTTCAAACAAAAATTAATCAGAAGAGATAGGGAAAGAAACTTACACTCAGCAAAGGAAAACCCCACCAAGAGGACTTTGCAATTCTTAAAGTCTATGCACCAAACACAAGGGCACCAGCTTTATAAAAGGAACACCACAACAGCTTAAATTACATATTTACCCTCACTTATTGCTAGTGGGAGACTTCAGTAAACCATCTTGTCAATAGACAGGTCATCCAGGCAAAAATTAAACAAAGAAATACTGTAGCTAACTGATGTTATAAACCAAATAGCCCTAGCAGATATTTACAGAACATCAAACACAAAATGGAACTTTTGGAACTTTGGGACTTTATGGAACTTTCTCCAAAATTGACCACATACTTGGACATAAAGTAAGCCTCAAAAGCTACAAGAAAATTAAAATAACACCCTGTATCCTATTTGACCACCACGGATTAAAGCAGGATATCAACAAGAGAAATAACAGAAAGCCTACAAATTCATGGAAACTGAACAACTCTCTACTGATTGATAAATGGGTCAAGACAGAAATTAAGAAAGACTTTCTAGAATTCAATTCTGGAATCAAATTGAAGACCTTGACATAAATCCACACATGTAGGGACACTTGATTTTTGATAAAGAAGCCAGAAACACACACTGGAGTAAAGGATGGTGTCTTCAACAAATGGTGTTGGTCAAACTGGACAATGCAAGTAGAAGAATCCAGATAGGTCCATATGTAGCATACTGTACAAAACTCAACTCCAAATGTTTCAATGACCTCAACACAAAATCAGATACACTGAACTTGATAGAAGAGAAAGTGGGGAGTAGCCCTGAACTCAATGGCACAGCAGAAGACTTTCTGAACATTAGCACAGGCACTAAGATCAACAACAAGTGAACGGGACCTCATGTAACTAGAAAGCTTCTGTACAGCAAAGGACACCATCATGTGTACAAAGTGGCAGCCTATAGAATGGGAAGATTTTAGCAACTACACGTCCCATAGAGGGATAATACCCAAGATATATAAAGAACTCAAGAAAACAAACAACCCAATTAAAATTGGGTACACATTTAAACAGAATTCTCAAAAGAGAAAAATCAAATGGTTGAGAAACACTTAAAGAAATGTTCACCATCCTTAGCCACCAGGAAATGCAAATCAAAATTACTTTGAGATTTCATCTTACAGCAATCAGAATAGTTAAGATCAATAAAACAAGTGACAATTCATGCTGTCAAGAATGTGGAGTAAGGAGAACACTTATCCATTGCTGGTGGGAGTGCAAACTTGTACAGCCACTATGGAGATCAGTATGGCAGTCCCTCAGGAAGATGGGAATTGATCTACCTCAAGATCCACCCATACCACTCCTGGGCATATACTCAAAAGACAATTCATCTTACCACAGAGTCCCTTGCCCAACCATGTTCATTGTTGCTCTATTCAGGATAGCCAGAAATTGAAAACAACCTAGATGTCCCTCAACAGAAAAATGGATAAAGAAAATGTGGTACATTTACGCAATGGAGTATTACTACTTAACCATTAAAAAATAAAATCATGAAATTCACAGGTAAATAAATAGAACCAGAAAAATCACTATGAGTGAGGTATCATAGACCCAAAACGAGAAATGTGGTATGTATTTGCACCATAAATGTGGTTATTAGCTATTAAGTCAGTGATAGCCAAGCTACAGTCTGTAGCAGAGTTTAGATATAGAGTAAGGGACTAGAAGGGACACAATGTATATCATTAGGAAAGGAAAGTAGAACAGATCAGGGGTTCTCAACCTACATAATGCTGTAACCCTTTAACATATTTCCTCATATTGTGGTGACCCCAACCATAAAATTATTTTTGTTACTACTTCATCACTATATTTTTGTTGCTGTTTTGAATTATAATATAAATACTTGTATTTTTCAATGGTCTTAAGCAACCCCATGAAAGGGTCATTCAACCCCCTGAAGGGGTCATGACCCACAGGTTGAGAACCTCTATAGATAGTTATGGATGGATGGGGAACAGGAGCAGGAGTATCATGTGGAGAGGGCAAGGGAAGAGGCAAAAAAGGAGGGAGCACAGAGAGAGGCAGCTAAAATTAAAGGGCATTGAGGGGTAGAATGGAAACCTAATGCAGTAGAAACTTCCTAAAATACATACATAGATGAAGCTGATATAAATGAAATTGCCAAATAGTGTCACCAAATGGAGCTTCCAATCCTGGTATTGGATTACATCTGATTGAGTTGTTGAACACAGGGTCCCATAGACATCCCAAACCACCTGGGCTGTTGCCAAGACTATAGGTTTTTCTCCACAAACTGACTGCAAGTCCCCATTGCTGAAGAAGATACCTACATAACTCATTGAACATATATATATATATATATATATATATATATATATATATATATATATATATCACCCAGCCACAAACTCTTTGATCTACAATTGTATCCTGCCTGAAAGATATGCTAGTGCAATAGTAGCACAAAACTTGTGGATATAACCAATCATTATCTGATTTGATTTAAGGCCCACACCATAAGATGGAACTTATACCTGATTTTGCTGGGTCACCAAGAACCTGAGACTACATAGCGCAGGGACCTAAGGTAAACCAAAATATTATTGTTTACAAAATAAATAAAATGCAACAATACAATGACTCTTACTGACATTCTGCTGTACTCATAGATTAGTGCCTTGCTCAGCCGTCATCAGAGTAGCTTCCTCCTGCAGCAGATGGGAGCAAATACAAAGACTCATAGTCAGACACTATGCAGGGAACTATTGGAATACTCAGCCCTAAATGGGATGTCTCCATCAGATCCCTCCCCTTGGGGCTTAAGGAACCCTGCAGAAAAGGAGGTAGAAAGAGTGTAAGAGGCCCTCTAAATTAACATGACCAAAGCTCACTTAAAAGTCGGAAGCAGCATGTACAGGGTCTACTTAGGTCTGTATCAGGTCCTCTGCATATATATATATATATATATATATATTAATATATATATGTGTGTGTGTGTGTGTGTGTGTGTGTGTGTGTGTGTGTGTGTGTGTATTTGTATCTATCTATAGACAGACAGACAGACAGATAGATATCTTCAGTTAATGTTTATATGGGTTCCTGAGTGTGTTAATCAGTGGGTCTCTGTTTCTTGTGCCTTCTCGAGTTCTTTTCTTTCTTTTTGCTCTTACTTGTTTTGTTCATTCTGATTTGTTCAATTTGTTTTATCTCATTATATTATTAAAAATTCTAAAACATTAAAAATGCTGAGGAAGCTCAATGACAGAGCACTTGTTTTGCATGTGTGAGTCCCTAGGTTTTACTCCCAGTACAGGAAGTAAGCATAAGCATAATTAATAACAAGCATTTGTTGATGATGTGCCAGCTACTATTTTATATATTTTATGCACCTGATTGTTTGATACTTTGGGCAATATTAAAATGCCAGTTGTATCGTTAAGTAGCCACACTTAATAATGAGTAAACTGAGGCACATGGCTTATGAAGAAGGAACCTGAATCTAAACCCCCAATCCCAGAGCAAAAACTTTGACCAGCCAGGCCTATTGCCCTCTTCATCTGTTAAAGGCAGGGGCTCATTCCCATTGCTTATGTAACTACTGATTCCCACTGAACCTCAGATGCCCCTTGGGCACAGAGGGCTGTACCATAGATTTAACAGTGTGGCATTGGCCACACATTGTAGGCTCAATCAGTCAGCCATCCATTCCTCCAGGCTTCTACCAAACCCTGTTCCCTAGATCAGTGATAACTCAAGGTCCCTATCCCCCAGCAGTGTAAGCAAAGTCATATAGCAGTAGAACATAGGAGTTGCCAAGGATTTGGATTCTGCCCTTGAGTGGCAACACTGGATATGTGCACTATCTATGAAAAAGCCAGTCAGCCTCAAATTTCTGAATATTTTTATCTCAGGCATTTCTGAATAATCTAAGGTAGCTAGGTGACCTGCCAGAGATGACAAAATTTTACCAGATTCCAGAGAGCCACTGCTAGGGAACTACAAGCCTATGCCCTGGAGGCTTTGGTCTCCTCAAAATAGTGAAACTACAAAATTCACTGCATAGGCTGGGGAGATTCCCTGTCACTCAGTATCATCAGTCATGGTCAGTTTTTTAACAAGGTCAGAAAGCCCTAGTAAGTACCCAGGAGCCATGGAGGAGGGGCACACCCTACATAACATTGATACAACTGACAGCTGTCCCAGTTAGTTTTTATTGTCAACTTCACACAACCTAGAGTCACTTGGGAAGAGGTAACCTCAATTATGAATTGCCTTGATCAGATTGACCTATGACCATGTTTTTGAGGAATAGTGTTGATCAATGATTTATATGAGAGGGCCCAGCCCACTATAGTCAGCTCCATTCCCTAGGAAAACAGGCCAGGGCTCTATGAGAGGTGGCTGAATATAAGCCAGTGAATGAGGCAGTAACCAGCATTCCTTCATGATTTCTGCTTTAGTTCCTGCCCTGACTTACCTGAGTGATGGGCTGAGCTCAAAGTGTTAGTCAATTAAAACCCTTAAGTTGTGTTTTAGTCAGAGCATTTTATCATAGCAACAGAAAAGCAACTGTAACAGTAGATAACCACAAACTGGGCACTTAACTTTATGTCATGTAGGAACCAGCCCTCTCACAGACCTCATGCCCTTCAAAAATGTGTGCCCATAATGCCACAGCATACTATTCCCATCCCACAATACCTGAAGCTTGGGCAGGCATCTGAATATCACTCACTCAAAACTGATTAAGAACACAATTAAAATCCACAGGATAATAGTTTGCTTATTCATATCTTTGTTCATTCATTCAATTGATTGATCCTTAAGAACAATTGGCTGTGTCTGTCCTACGTGTGCCAAGTACTACTTAGGAATCAGTGCTGCGAGTACAGAAAGAAACCAAACAAACACAAACATAGGCTTTCAGGGATTTCCATCCTATCTGGGTGGTAGTGGGCAGTAAGAAACATGAATACCATGAGATAGAAGGAAACGGTGGTAGGAACAGCCTCATGTAGGGAAGCAGGAGAGAAAGTCAAACGGCTTGAATTTTTAAGCTGCTTCCATTTATTCTGTGATGATGTACTGGGCATCATGAAAGCAGTTTGCGTTGGTAACCCCATTGATTTTCCACCTACAGTGTGAACTCCTTCTACACAGTTCACTTTGTGAATGGCACAGGGTGCAGAGAGCTCCTGTGCTTGTCCCAAGGTCTCGAGCAAGGTCATGACCAGACTGCTTAGCCAGTTATACACAGCCAGTTTGCACTCAGTTTGGAAAGCCCACTCTTTTTTATTATTATTAAATTTATTTGTTTAGACTGTGCATTGTGCCACAGAGCACATGTAGAAGTCATAGGATAATTTAGAGAATATGTTGCTTCTACCATATGGGCTCTGGGGAATTAAACTCAGGTCCTTAGGCACCTTTACCTGCTGAGCCATCTCACTGGCTCTGGAAAGTCCACACTTGTTTCAGCAGCTTATTCCTTTTTAGCGGCTTACTCTTCTGCCTTCTAGACTGACAGCTTTGGCCACAAGTCCTGCCCCTCACCCCCATGCCACACCCTGAAAAACCAATCTGCCCTTTCTTCCAGCCAGATTAATTCCTCCTGCCACTGTGGACCCTGGCCATGTGGCTATGGCTGGGCTGCAGGGCTGCAGTGTCCTCTCTACCAGAGCTGAGAGGGAAGATAATGAAGAGATCAGAGATCAGAGGGTAGAGTGCCCCACACTGCCACTGGCCTGGAGTGACAGCAGAAGCTGGGAGTATAAAAACAGCTGTGGTGGCTGAGCTGGCATCTGGATTCCAGGCTGTTTGGTCTCAAAGCCTCTAACCAATGTACTCCACTGTTAATTTAGAAGGGCAGCTTTGTGTCTGGCAGAAAGCAGGAGCTTGGTGAAATACAGACTTAGAGAATACCCGGCACATTAAAAAAAAAAAAAGAAAAAAAAAAACTCATGGAGATGGGCAGGTAAACAAGCCAGGGACCCGAATCAAACAGAGAGGGAGTCTGTGTCACCCCAACTCTTCGAAGACTGAGGCAGGAGGATTGCTGTGATTTTCAGGCCAGTCTGAGCTATAGAAGTGAGTGCCATTCCAGCCTGGACAACAAAGACCCCGCCTCCTCTCAAGAGAACAAACAAAACTTGTAAGAAGATGGAGCCCAGCTTTGGAAACACTGGGGACCAGATATCCCCCAAGGACTGCTCTTAGGTGAATTTGTCGAACTGCAGCCTCATTTCCTAGCTGTACTTTTCTAAAGGTCTCTTAAAAACCCCTTTCAAACCTTTGTACGCAAGGACAAGCAGGCCTAGGGACACACCTGTTCAAGAAGAGCCTGGTCCCCAGAGAGGGAGCAGCATGCCCTCAGGAGCAGCAGAGATGTGGAGGTGGTCACAGAGGAGACACAGCTAATCCCTCACTCCATGACTGTACCAGCTCTAATCGCCTAATAGCAGGGCGCGTAATTGGCAGAAAAGATTGCCCTGCCCTTTACACATGTGTCTGCAATTACTTTTCAAACCAGGGCGATAAGTGGCATGATTGGTTTCTTTCTGCAGGCTTCTGCTCCTTAGAGATGGAGGGCCTTTCTCCTGAAACTGTGGTGGGCTCCCTGGATCACAAACAGAATAGCCATGGGGTATGATGTGTCCTGAGCAGTAACAGCCCCCCAACTCCTGTGCACCTGGCCTCAGCTCCCTTGCACACTTCCTTCACACTGACCTCACTGTTGAGCCACCACTAAGCCTAGCTTGCCCTTGTGACTGCCAGACTTCTGCAAGCTATACCACATACCTGGTTTAGGTCTCTGCTCACATGCCACTTCCCCAGAGAAGCCCTCCAGACACACCTTGAATGAAAACAATCCCTTCTCTTCTCCCCTCCCTAGTCACACATATCCTTCTCCAGCTTAAGTCCCCATGTCACATGCCTCAGTACAATGACATGTCTTTCCTGTGACTATCTACCTGTTCACTGCCGGCTTCCTCATCAGAGTGAACCTCATGGTGCTTCACGTGTCCAGGAGAGTCTGCGACAGCTTGAGTGTTCAGATAATGAGCAGGTACAGAGCCAGGCATACTTAGACAGAAGGTGGACCTGACACTTCCATCGTTCCAGGTTCCACGTAATGGAACACATGTTTCCTAAGTACAAGGAGGGGCCCTGGAATGGAAAGCGGCAGCATGAACTTGGGAGGCCCAGTGTCCTGGCTTGAAATCAGGGCTCTGTCATTGAAAAGCTCTATCAGGGATGAAGAGAAGCCTAGGCAGTTAAAAACACTTGCTGCCCTTCCAAGGAACCTAAAGTTGGTTCCCAGCAGCCTCATAGGACAGTTATGGGGTATTTGGCACCCGCTCTGGCCTCCTCTGGTATCCCATACATGTGGCATGTACAAGGCACAGACAAATACACATAAACATAAAGAAAGAAAAGGAAATCTTCAAAAGCTCCGTTTCCTTATATCCTCAGGCCAACTTCAGGATGGGTTTCACATAGTCTCTTGGTCACACAGAGATGGAAACCACCTCACTCTATTCTGTGGGCATTGGATGAGATAAAGCAAAGACAACATATTGCCCTGTCCTGGGAACAGCAGCAAGAGCTGCTTGGTAAGACAGGTTAAGTTCCATGTCTGCCTGTGGGGTGAGGAAGGGCAGGAAAGGGCTGTGTGTTGCTGGATGCCTGTTGTTTTGGCTGGTGTCTGATGGGTGCTGTTAGCCATATACACATATGTCTCACAGCAATCTTAAAAAATATTTCACAGTTTTCATTTTAAGGTATACAACTTGATCATCTGATATGTTTATATATTTGCTGTGGATATTTGCCCAACCAAGGTGATTATCAGGCCCAGTGTCTCAAGTTGTTACCCTGTGCATATCTACATGTGTCTGGTTTCTGTGCGTGCCTGTGTATATGCATGTGCATATGTTTATATGGTATGTGTATATTATGTACATGTTTTTAAAATCTATGTATTTGTATATATATTGTGTGTGTTTGTATATTTATGTATATGCTTACATTTCTCTATAGGTCTGTGTGTATGTGTCTGTGTACATGTGTGTCTGTATATATGGGTTCGTGGGGGTCTATATATGGTGTGCATGTTTGTATATTGTGTGTGTGTGTGTGTGTGTGTGTATGTGTGTGTAAGAATACTTAAGATCCCCCCTTGTGGTAGTTGTGTGTCTATATGCATGGGTGGTTCATGGGATGTGTGCATGGCAGACATGTTTGTATGCATATGTGATGGTTCGCTTTGGCTATCAACCTGACTAGATCAAGAGATCTGTGGTGCTTCTGAATGCACTGTGTGTCCCTAAAGATATGTTCAGAAAGGACTGATGTGTGGGGCAGTGTCCTGGGCAAGGGGCAGGGAGAACTAGCCCTCAATATAGGTGGCACTTCTGGACTGTACTGAAAAAGCAGTCCCTAGGAAAAAGCAGAGCTCATGGATGTCTTCTCTTTTTTGTTAACACACCCACCTACCACTCCTGTTGACATCACACTCCTGTGTCTTCAGCTCAACACCACAGAATTGCTGGAGAGCTTTCAGAGCTAGAATGGCAGTGCTGAGGTGCCCAGTTTCTCAGGGTGAGGAACAATGGGATTTTCTGCTCCTCTTGGAAACCACTGGATCTATGTGCAAGTGCGCACGCGCGTGCGCGCACACACACATACACACACACACACACACACACACACACACACACACACACACAGAGCTCTGTTCTTCTACAGAAATGTCTCTCAAACTGTGGATTGTGACCCGTGACCCCTTTGGGGGGATCACGTATCAGATACTTACATTACAACTTATAACAGCAGCAAAATTACAGTTACGAAGTGGCAACAGAAATAATTTTGTGATTATAGTCAGCACAACATGAGAAACTGAATTAAAGGGCCGCAGCATCGTTAGAAAAGTTGAGAACCATTGCTCTAGAGATTCCGCCATAATTAACCCTTTGATTCACATTTCACATTTCAAGTATGCACCACTGTTAACTATGGACACAGTCTGCCCTATAGAGTCTGGGACTCACTCATCCCATGTCATTGAAATTCTGTACCCTCTGCCAGCATCTCCCTGTGTGCCCCTCTCCAGACTCCAGTACCTTCTACCCTCTGTTCCTATTAGTCTAACTATTAGTCTAACTGCTTAAATACCACAGATAAATAAGATAAATAAGACTAGACATTGTCCATCTTTCTGTGTCTGGCTTATTTCACTTAAGACTTCTAGGTATTTGTCGAAAGTATCTCAAAGGGCCATTCATAACAGCAGAGGTATGGAAAGAATCTCAGCCTCCATCAAAGAATGAAAGGGTAATGCAATGTGGAATATGCACACAATAAAATACTATTTCATCATTTAAAAGCAGGAATGGGATAGATCAATCCGAACCTCACCTCTAGACAGGAAACAGAGGACCACAGAGCAAGGTGGTCGGTCCAACTATCTGTCTCCGAGTGGCAGAACCAGAACTCAGAGCAAGGGTTCTGCTATCTCACCATGCCAGTGGGCTTCTAAGGAAGATGGAAACAGGTCACCAAGCCCAATCAGGACACAAGCACAAGCAGCCCTTGGGCCCAGAGGGTATAATTTGACGCTCAGAGTTAAATTTTCCCAAGTCTTTCTCTACAGCAGCTCTGATGAATTAGCATGACCCTGGGGTAGGGTTACCAGATGAAATATAAAGACCCATTTAAGTAGGAATGTCAGAAAAACAAGAAATAATCTTTGGTACTAAGTATGTCACAATTATTGTATATTTACTAAACATTTCATTAAAAGTTCTGTTCCTTTCTATGGGAAATGTGACAACCATACAGTAAGGTCCCTCCCTTTCTCTCTCTCTCTCACTCTCTCTCCCCATCCCTTCTTCCCCCCCTCTTTCTCTGTTGTATGCCTGTGTGACACATGTGTATGGATGCAGACACTCAGTCACAAGTCATAGGAAATTGTCAGATATCGTAGTTCATTGCTCTTGGCCTTTTCCCCCTTGAAACAAGGTCTCTCACTAAACTACAGCTTGCCAAGGTTTTCAGTTAGCCTGGCTGGCCAGAAAGGCCCAGCAGTTCTCCTGATTCCCTTCCCTTCAGTCCCAGTGTTCCAGGTACAGGTGTGCATAGCCTATGCCGTGCTGTTACGTGGGTGCTTAAGATCTTAACTCGGGTCCCCATGCTTGCCTAGCAAGATTTCTTATCCACCGAGGCATCTCTCTTAGATTTCTTGTATCCACCAACATGCACATGGTCTATGCTGGCTGCCCCCACCATGTGGATACTGGTCATAGACATTTTGGAAATATTTCTCAGTTCTGGTCTCCCATACATCATGGCTTTTTCTTACCCACAAGCCTTGTAGCTCCCACCACGGTATTCTACTCTGCCTGCTTGGTAAAGACCTGGACTGCTTTGGGGGAAACCCAGTTCTCTCTTGGGAATCTGAACCAAGAATCAGACAGAGTAGCAGATGGAAATAATTAAAGTTTCACATAAGCAAACCAATACACTTTTTCTTCTCTTTTTTATTTTTGTTTGATTGGATTGAGTTGTTTTTTTTTTTTTTTAACTTCTGGCTCCATTCCAGTTTGATTTGTTGATTTCAAGTGAGATTTTGGCTCTTGCCATCTCAGCGGTCTTGATTAGCCTTCTCCTACAGCCATTTGACCTGCCCATGAGACCTATTAAAATGACCCATATTTTTGAGTGCCTGGAGGAAGACATCTCTGCCCTTTTGAAAAATTCTATAATCTTATTTATTTCCTCAATTGCTTACATTTTATTTTCAATCAGAAAAGAATACTATTGAGAGACCTGGTTTATTGAAGAGTTTACAAGGCTTAATGCCTTGAAAATAACAGTAATTCTAAGTGTGCTTAGTTCTGACAGATGTTCTACACCCTATCTTCATATACTGTGATTGCAGAGATGTGTGCACAAAAGCCAGGTTAGCCTGCCCTGAGGCAAGTGCGGATCCCCCAATCCTCTCTGCTGCCTGTAGAGTATGGATCCAGCACCCATATTTACCAGACATCTGTAATCTTGCCCTGATTCAGCCAAGGGGGATTTTATAAACTTCAGAGGTAGATGACTTCTACAGAGCCCAGTTACCACCTGGATTTCTAAGAATAAGTCCCAAGGTTCTCACATAACAGAGAACTGCTTTCTCCAGTCACAAAGACTCAGTGGTCTCTCTAAATTGCACACAGCTATCTTCAGAGCATCTGTGATGGTGCTCCAGGTGCCCTGAGCCCTGGCTCCCCAGATCCTTTCCTTCACTTCCAGCTCTTGTTTCTGTCCTCGTGTTGATGTCAATCCAAAATCCAAGGTCTGTTTCATATCTTTAAAATGTGAAGAGTCTCAATGCACAAGATAATCTGAGGGGCTGGGTCTGTTGAATCCTGAGCACAGCCTCTTCACAGATGCCTCATGCTTCACTCTTTCTAGGAAGCAGTGTCCCCTCAGAGAGATACTAAGTGGCACAGGGCAGATACTGTGACCCTGACCTTTTCAAAGCCTGGTTTCCAGTACATTTTTCCCCAAGCTGTCTGAAGCCCGGGAATTCATAGCCAAACCCACCTTCCCATCCCTGCTGGCCTAGCAAACCCCTTCTTTCCTCTCTGAAAGTCATAAGACACCCATCTGAAGGCTTCAAGGCCACATTCACAGTCCTTTTGTTATACTGTTTAAAGCCTATAACTTGGTGTGCTAAAAGGGGGAAGCCACAACGTTCCTGAGTGGCGGGCACACTGCTCTCCTACCCTTCCTGCAATGCAGTTTTCAAAAGCACCAACATTTTTTAAAAAGAAAGCTAATCTTTTCTTTTTTTTTTTCTGGGGAAAAACCGACTCCAAAGATTAAAAGCAAAAATCAGCTTCCCTAGGTCTGACCTTCAGCTCTCCCTGGTATTGCATGTTTAAACCCACAATAGCAATTGACTATGCTTGCCTCAACTTAGTGGCTTAAAGCAATATTTCCGTGCAACCATGAGGACCTGTGCTCATATCCTCAGCATCTACATAAGAAAGCTGGGCATAGCCCTACCTTCCCATGATTCCAACCTTCAGGAGGCAGAGACAGGAGCATGCCTGGGCTATTCTGAGCAGCAGTTCTCAGCCTAACTGAATCAGTGAGCTCCAGGTCCAGCAAGAGACCCTGCCTCAAAAACTAACACAGAGAACAATGGAGGCAGACACCCGACATTGACCTGTGGTTGAGGAAAACATGTGATATTGACTTCTGAGTGAGGGAGACATGTGACATTGACCTCTGTCCTCCCAACACACACAGGCATGTCCACACCACTTTCTTACAGGTCACTGTCTCTATGTGCTGGGCAGAGGTTAACAGTTAAGACAGGCAATTCTGATTTGGGAGTCCTCTCCAGAAGCCAAGAAGCCAAGAACCTGGCAAGTTTGACAGCCACCAAAGGCTGGGGGGACTTTGAAAGTAGCCTCCTCACATGGCTGACAAAGACTGAATGGTTGTCCAGAGGCCCGATCCTACTTCTCCTCCTCCAGGGCCTCTCCAAAAGTCTGCTCTGTATCCTCCTACCATGGGGACTGATTCTCCAAGGCAGAAGACTCAGTATCCAATATGGAAAAATCCTATGCTTTTCAAGATATAGCCTTTGAGGTTAACAAATGGAAACCTCTGTTATCTTTAGTCACCCCTGAGTCATTACAAAAATAAATCATATAAAAGGATGAATGCCAGGAGGGACTAAGGATCCCTGGGGTCACCAGGGAGTTTCCCACTTTTATAATGAGTCACCAGGGAGTTTCCCACTTTCAAATGCTTTCCTCTCTCAGATACCATTTGCCACAACTGTAAGTCCCATGCCCCATATATAGGTGTGACCACCTGACTAGAACCTTGTCACTGCAGTGGAACTGTTAATAATTTTCAAAGTGTCATCATTTTTTAGAGCCAAGGTCTCAAAACATGCATAAAATGAAGAATCAGTGAGAATCAACTATTCATGACACCACAAACGGGACTATGTTGGTTGACCTTAAGTTCCATGCAAAGAAGAAGAAGGAGAGGAGGAAGCCATCAGGGTAGCTGTTAGTCATACTGATTGTATTACTTTTCCCACTGTTGTGATGGGATGCCTGACACAAGTGACTTAAAGGGTTGATTGTGGCTCCTAGGTGAGGGTACAGTTCATTATGGTGGGAAGGCATGGCAACATGGTCGTGGCTAGCTGGTCCCCAGCATCTGCAGTCAAGAACAAAGAGAGATGGATGCTGGTGCTCAATTTACTTTCTCCTTTTTATTTAGTCAGAGGCCTCAGCCCCTGGAATGGTGCTGCTCACACTCAGAGTGGATCTTCCCTCTTCAGCTAAACCTTTCTGGAATCACTCTCAAACAAACAAACAAACAAGCAACCAGAGATAGGTTTCCATGGCAGTTCTACATCATCCCAAGTTAATAATGAAGATTAACCATCATGCAAGTAGATACAGCAAATATAATTGAGATTTTACATATGTGCTTGTTCAGAATGGCATTCACCTTGGTAGATGACAGAAATGCTGAGGGCACTGGGACCTTGAGCTATACCATCATAACAAGTGGAACTTCAACAGCCACAAGTAAGTTCAGAGACTGAAGTTTGAGAAAAATCCAAACTTCACACCTTCCAAGGGTGCCAAGACAGCATCAGTCATCACCCCCAGCACCAGTCCTTTCTTCCTATGTTGCTCTCCAGCTGTTATCCCACCTGGAAGCCCCTACCAGGACCTCTACCCTGGCTCACAGGTCCTCTGTGGTTTCCCTCTTCTTCCCAATACTGCTAGTGGACCACCAACCTCCGGGTCATGGCCAGACGCTATATCACAATGTCCCTGTCTATCTGTGATTTCATAGCACTTTGTAGAGGTATGGGTGGCCTGTTTTCTGGATCCCATGGTACAGAGCAGCAACCTGCATAGGTGCTTTGAGGCAGACAAGGGGGACTGGTATATGTGTTTGCATGTGGAGGTCAGAGGCTGACATCATCTATCTTCTCTCACTCTTCACCAAAGGTTTTGAAACAGGATCTCTCACTGAACCTATAACTCACAGATTTGGCAAGACTGACAGGCCAATGTCTGTGTGTCATGTTCCCTTTCTAGAGTTGGGGTTACAGTTGGGGTGATGTGGGATTACAGATGGGGAGATGCAAATTCAGGTCCTCATGCTTAGACACCAGTCACTTCACTGACTGGGTCAACTCCCCAGCTCCAGTGAACACCTATGGAATTGTGTGGTGGGAGAGACCAACAAGAACTGATTTTGCTTTGCACAGAAGGACACTGAAGCTCAGAAGCTTTGGTCATGTGATCAGTTTCACAGCACACACATATTGGCAAAGCCAGAATAGTGAGAATGCTTAAATCCCTGGACTCTGAGTCCGGCATTCCCCCATAGTCCATCACAGAGGACCTTCTTGGCTAAGGAAGACACTGGGACAGCAGATGAAACACTTTCTCCTGCCTGACACGTGGAATCTGGAGGTAGCACCCTTAGCCAGCTCCTCAGAGCTGAGCACATAATGGGTTGCACTTATCAGTCCCCATTCATCTCCTGGACCCCTGTGACATTCATTATTGAAAACACAGGCGCTAGAGGGCAGGAGCTAGAAGAAGAATGCATGGCTGCCCTGTGAGGCATAGTGGCTTTCTTTCCCATTTATAATAAACCCTGTTAAAAGCCTGGATGGGGAGTGCCAGAAAGTGGAGCAGGAGGAACAAAAGCAGACATCTACTTTATTTGTGTAACAAAGGCTCATGGGAGAAGCTGCTTTGGCATAACAACAAGCTCCTCTCTGAGATGCTTCAAGAACAAGAGAATTCAAAGAGTTTAAGAGAAAGACTGGGATATTTTGGTGCTTGGTTGGTTTAAGGAACAGCTCTGAGGTTCACCGGAGCAGAGGGCCTATGGAGTTCCTGTAGGGTCAATAGAGCTGACAGTGTATCCAGAGATGAGGGGAGGTAGACAGATAAGGTCACAGTCTTAAAATCTTGATCCCCCAGTACAAATTTTAGTCATGTGGCCTTTCTCACACCAAGGATGCCACATGGAAACTTCTCCTATCTCCACACTTGTTGGCAGAGGGTTGATGAGCAGGCTGAGTTGAGAGAAGCCTCCTGTAAGATTTGAGGCAGCAACACTTGAAACAATAGCAAAGTCCTCAGTCCCTGGGGCATCCCTTAGAAGAGGACTCCAGAAGATAGGTAGGGTGCCTACTGGTTATCTCACATCCTCCCTTGGGGCAGTAAGTGGACTTCCAGTCAGCAGCAGTAGGCTTCCTCTCTTTGTCTGCCTTTCACTGGAATCTCTGTAGCTATACTTTGGGCTGAGCTGGCATCCCTGCCCTGCCCTAAGAGTTGCAATTGTCTCAGATCCTAGGGAATGGGACATGGGAGTCTCAGGTCTGGTATTCTTTACCTATATCTTTTACTTCTCTATTGGAGCTTCCTGGGATCATTTTCCAGGTACATTCCAAGTCTTGAAATTTATTTCTGGGGAAACACACTCAGGACAACCCTCACCTGCTTAGGAACAGGAAACTAGATTGGGCTTTTCATCAGCACAAGACATTTAAAAAGACTACACTTCTTAGGCCAGGGCTTTCTAGGACTGGCAGAGATCCACCCACAGAAACAACAACTTGGTACCTCACACACTGAGCATTCTAGCACCTTCTATCCTTTAACTAAGCACTTCTGATTGGAATCCCAGGGTCATGGTTTCCACCTTTGCTCTCTTGGTGGCTTCCTTTGTCACTACAATACACAAATTTGAGTCTCCCCAGCCCAGAACAAAATCATTGTTTCTGTATGGGAATCATTCAGACACATGCAGTTGAAGTTGTCTAGGAGCCAAACAACTGGCTCTCAAATGTTTTCTTCTGGCACTCTCTCCTGGAGTTCAGCTTACAGCAAGCTCAAGATGTGACCCCCACAGGGAACCTTAACTTTCCTCTTGAAAAACACTGTGGAGCCAACAAATCTCACTCAGAACTCCTCTGCTTAAATGGATGACACAAACACAGGTGCTCTGTGTAGCCCTCACTCTGGGGCATGATTTCTCAGTATCCCAGTATTCATATGAGGAAACTGAGCTGTGCAGAGACTTAGAAGTGATTGCACGCAAAGCTGTATCCTGACACTCATGCTATATACTCCTCATTGACAGTCAGGGCTACACCACTTTGCCAAGCTCCTCATTTTGATTGAACTGTGACAGCTGACCAAAATAACAGTAACCGGCTTTCCAAAACTAATATGATTTGTTTTCTTGATTCTCACCCTCTTGAATCTCATAGCTTAATAATAGACAGTCTGACCAAAAGTGTGTGCTATGTGACACATAAATACCTTCAATCTGAAACCTAAAAGGGAACTCACTAATCTGTAACATGGGCCTGAACTTTCTTCAGAGAACTTAGCACACTATTATCTGCCAGTCTGTCCATAGCACTAAGTCTTCTAATACATTTCTTATCCCAAAAGACAATTCATCTCAATGTCCCTCTTGAACCTCAAACATAAAACCTTTCACTCATAACAGAGTCAACTCTAGGCTAAGCCTGTGGCTATTTGGGGACTGTGGAGGACTCCAGGCTTGATATTCCCTGGTGACCTCCACATTCTTACCCCAAGTCACCTTCCCAAGCCTTGCAGATTCTCTGAGCTGCCTTTAGCTGTTTCTTGGAAACTGACCGCATGGTTAAATGACATGGACAGGAACCCAGCCCCAGCCAGAAGGAGAGGCCTGATGCCAACAAGGGAGTATCAACACTCTTTTTGGCAACAGTCATCAGGCCAGCACCTTATTATGGTGTCAGAGTGAAAGCAGCCCCTTGGAAGCAATTCATCACTGTTTCAGGGAGTCTGCTGTCTTGACGTGGCAGCCTTGGTGGTACTTTTCCTACCACCCTTGGCTTTAGCACTCTGGAAAGCACAGCCACTAACAATCCATCGCCCCATCACCAGGAGTGGAAGAAGCTCTGCTGTGGATGTGGCCTCCTCAGTTTGGGGAGCAAATGGTAAACATGACAAGATTTCTAAGTAGAACAATGGCTTATAGGGGCCTAGATCCAAACGGAAGCTATGAAAAGAATGGTGGGGTGCCTCAAATTTCAAGAGATGGACGAGTGATCTGGAGCCAGGCTCCAGTGGAGCACTAGGCTATCAGAAGCTATAGGAAACTACCACTGGTTTATAAAGAGTCCCAAAATGCTGCCTGGAGAAAGACAGGGCTGCTGGCAGGGCCAGTGATCCACTTGGCTAGGCACTCAGACTAGCCACACAAACATAGTCTTACCATTTGGGCTTCCACCCTGGCATCTCTGTTTCCAGCAGTTCAATTCTGTCTAGTAGTAGCTTGTCTACACTGAGCTCAGATTTACACCCAGAGAAATGGCCACTGTAGACATCATGGGACCTTCAAGATTCAAAATGTAAATAGAATCCACATGCATCAAGTGTCTGGCATATAACAAAAGGTTCAGTAACAGTTAACCATCATCAGCGGAGGAATCTCTTAGAAATAAGGACATATTCAGCCTGTGGACATATTCCACTATGTCCAAACAGAGATTCTGGAGGTGTAAGAAAGTGAGTCTTTTATTAATTATGAAACTAAAAAAAATAAATCAAACTGGGTAGTTGGCTTAGCAAGTAAGGGCACTTATTGTGTAATTACCGTGATCTGAGCTAAAATTCCCATCACTCATGTAGAAAGTTGGGTATGGTTGAATGCACCTGTCACCCCAACACTCTGGGGGATGGACACAGAAGATTTCTGACTGCTGGCCTAATTCCAGGTTCAAATGAGAGATCCTATATAAAGGAAATAAGCTGGAGAGCAGGGCATCCTTCTCTGGTCCCTACATACATGCACCTAAATATAGATGTACATATATGTTCCTCCCACACACGCCAAAATTTTATTTTATGCTATGTATTACATGTATACTTTGGGTAACTTAAATTGCTCTCCCATATAAATTCTAACATTCCAGTAGTTTGGTGGGCAACTGCCATCTTCAATTTTTAACTTCATTGTCACTCTACATGAGGATATGCAGCAGGTAGAAATGGAAAGAGCAGAGGGTAGTGAGTGCAGGAGGCTTGCATTAGCCAGGCCTGGCTACCACATTCCATCAGCTAGAACTCAATCACAAGGCCTCCATGTGCTCAGCACAAAAAGGAAATGAAACATGATGGACACATCTGATAAGAAAAATGAACAATTAGAATCCTAGATCCAGCCTGAGTCTGGTGGCTAAGTAGAGCCAACAGTGAATGGCAATTGTGATAATACACGCAATATGTTATCTCTGTGTTCCACCTGAGAAATACCACACATAAACATGTTAAAATTGTCCCATCTCAAACCAAATATTCACATTCCTCCCTGTGGAGATTAGCTTATTACTTGGTAAGTTCTCCCTCCTTCTCCATAGTCTTCATGGGAACAGTAAATTCTCCTTGTCACAATAATGGACTTGGTCATGCACCCTTCTTTAGCTGGTGGAATTTGGATGGAAGTTCTAGTACATTTCTTCTGAGCTTAGGCTGTGAGGGGCACTGTGTAGCTCTACTCATCCTTTTATGTATGTCCTACATCTACCATGAGGAGGCTTCTTTGTCAACAAATGATATCCCCTTCGTCTTGGGCTCAAGATGAAACCATGGGGATGAGAACCACTTAGGACACTCCAAGCTGCCATACAGATGTGAAAACAAGAAATAAAGCCTTACTTGTATATTCTATGTTGTCTGGGTACAGATAACCAAACAGATAAGCATCAGAAGCTAGTTCATGTCTCCATTGACAACAGCAGTGTGAGCTTTTTGTACTACAAGGGTAGCTTACATTAAAATCACCAGGCATATATATGGGTTTCTTGGGAGCTGTATTTTTCTGACAACTGAATGGAGGAGGAAACTATTCTGGTTCACCATGTGAAGGTACAGGGAAGGTACAAGAGCATGATGCAGTTGGTCACATTGTATCCACAGTCCAAAAAGAGCAGACAGGAAGTAAGTCTGTCTGGGTTCTAAAACATCAAAGGCCCCTCCCAGTTACCCATTTCACCCAGCAAGGCTCCACCTCCCAAAGGTTCCATAACTTCCCAAAATGGCGCCATCAACTAGGGAACACATGTTCAAACACATGAGCCTGTGAGGGACATTTCAAATCCAAACCGTAACAGGACCCCAAAACAGGACCAGGTCTCTGCAATAGGGCTTTCTTACAATGATTAAAAGACATGTAGTCTCCTTTCCATACACACGCACACATGTGCCTCCCTTTTCATTCACCCTTCGAGTGGAGGAAGGTTTAGTGCTCCTTCAGTTCTTCATTTGGGAAGTTTATCATGGGACATCTCTGAAGTCAGGTTGTTCACAAAAGCTCCTGTGTGGGAGAGTACAAATTCTGCCTTTCCAAGGAAGGCGGAGATAACGACTCCAGCACAGATGGAGGAGATTTCTTCAGGGAAGGGAAGTAGCACTTAGGTTGGTTAAAGCCTTCCCTGGTGAGTCATTGTGTTCTTGTTTGGGGTTTCTGGGCCCTCATTTTGGATAAGGCAAGGCTCTTCAACCAAGATTGATGGTGTGGAAACAGTCAACAGGAGCCCATAAATCAATCCAGGGTGTCTCTGCATCCTCTGCACCAAGTGTTTCCTTCTGCTTCCACCAAGTATTTGCCCTTTTCTTACAATCATTATTTATCTGATGAACCATATTAAAGTAGTTTCATGGGTACACTCAGGAAAGGGGTATCATAGTGCACACATTGATATGACTGTAGCCTTCGCTTCGGCGTGTAGGCTTATTTTTTCTATCCGTTGTAGAAATCGCCATATCATGTCGTCATGGATCCCTGCTGGAGATCATCGGTTTGGATCTAGTAGCATTCAGCAGAGTTGTATAAGATACTGCCTCAATGTTGAGACAAAATACCCGACTAAGGGAACTAAAAGAACAACAAATTGTTTATTTTGGCTTACCCCTTCAGGGGACATAGTCCACCATGGTGGGCAAAGCACAGTGGCAGGAGCACCAGTACCCAGCTACATTGCAGCCATGGTTGGGAAGTAGAGACAGATGAATGCTAGTGTTCAGTTCACTTTCTCCTTTTTTTAATTCAGTCTAAGACTTCAGCCTATGGAACAGGGCTGCCCACACTGAAGGTAGGTCTTCCTATGTCAATTAGTATAATCTAGATAATCCCTCATACACGTACCCAGAGACTTGTTTTTTTCTGCAGTTGTAAACCCAGGCAAGCTGACAAACAGCCCTAACTATCAAAATGCTAGAGGACAATAGGGAACTAAGAAACTTCTTTGGCATTCTGTTAGTTACAGGCATTCCAAGAGGTCTCAGCAGCCTGAGCCCTGGACAGGAGGATGCTCTGCTGGCAGTAAGACGACCAATGTGGAATGCTGGACCCACAACCTGTGTTCTCTTCAGTCAACCTGCCTCTTCTGGACAGTCTCATCCACTCCTGTGGCTTTAGGCATCATCTTCACACAGCTAACTCTTGCTTTTACACCTGTAGCTCAGAATGCTTCAGACTCAGGAGTGATAACCACTTGGTTGACACCTCCACCTCAATAGCTTATGGACATTCCAAACATAACATAACACATCCAGGTGGAATTCTGGAACTATTCTCTCTACCTACACACAAACACCAAATCTCTGACCTTTCCTGTTCTCAGAAAATGACATTGTCATGTTTTAGGGCTGGGAGTTAGGAATCTGGGGATCATCGATGTTCCTCTCTCTCCCTCAGCACCATAACCAACCTCCTCCACACTGGGTCTGGGAGACACCACACCTTAGACAGATTCCATGCACACTTTTCCATCATCACACGGGCCAAGCACTAAACTCTCCTCTCTGCCAAGTCTTTTTCTTTCTTTCTTTCTTTCTTTCTTTCTTTCTTTCTTTCTTTCTTTCTTTCTTTCTTTTTTTCCGAGACAGGGTTTCTCTGTGTAGCTTTGGAGCCTATGCTGGCACTCGCTCTTGAGACCAGGCTGGCCTCGAACTCACAGAGATCTGCCTGCCTCTGCCTCCTAAAAGTCAGGAGGAGTTTAGGAGGAGTGCTGGGATTAAAGGCATGCACCACCCATGCCCAGCTTCTGCTAAGTCTTTTACTTATCTTCCTCATTCACTTCTCTCAAGAATTAGTCAGGGACTTTAAAAAAGATGTGACTTAAGCCATATCATAACTGTCCTCAAGCCTTCTAGTGATTGCCCATGGTGAGATTTTGCACAGCACTTGTTGTGCATTCTCAATTCACCTCAGAAATCTGGCTTGGCTATGATGGGCTGAGGTCAAGGAACCAACATGGCTGATTCCTTCTGGAAGCCCCCTCGAGAATTTGCTCCTGGATCCTTCAACTCCCAGAGCTACCAGCAATCCTCGGTTTGTAGTCCTGAATCTTTCTGACCTCTGTTGCCCATCTTCTCTCTGACTCAGTATCATCTTCCCTTTCATAAAGACCCTTGAGGTGATTTGGGAACCACTTAACTCAATCATGGCTTCAAAGTCCCCTTTTTATAAAAGGTCATGTGCTCACAGATTTTAGCAAGTAGGGCATGATCCTCTTCAAGGGTCACTTTCTGTCACATGTCTGGCAAAACTAAAGCTTACTTGTTGAGTCCAAAGACAGAACACAAGGCTCTCTTTTTCCACCATCTCTCTGAGGAGGCAAACAGATCTCTGTCTCTCTGTCTCTTTTTTCTCTCTCTATGTCCCTCTCTCTTTATTCTCTCTCCCCCTCTCTCTCTTTCCCCACTCCCTTCCCTAATAAAACTTCCTTCCCATGGGAAAATAGAAGACAGAACACAATTAGTTGACTGAAGATTCAGTTCTTATGACCTTTCAACTTTCTCACTACTATACCCCCATTGGCTTCCTCTGTACTCCTCTAACAGGTAAATGCTGCTCCATATGCTAGGAAGCTCTCCTGAAACACCCACTGAACCCACTCCCTCAAGTAATTTCAGCTCCTGAATGAATACAGCTTTTAGAAAAGGCTCCTCTGACCAACTGCCTAGTTTAGAGTCCCACTCAAATGTGCAAGCAGATTGTATGTATGTATGTATGTATGTATGTATGTATGTATGTATGTATGTATGCATGTATGCATGCTTCGGTAGTTTGAATGTAATTGTCCCCCATCATTTCATAAGGAGTGGCACTATTAAGAGGTGTGGCTTTGTTGGAGGAAGTGTGTCACTGTGGGGGTGGGCTTTGAGGTTTCCCATGCTCAGGATACTAAGTATTTAAGTCAACTTCCTGTTGCCTGCAAGATGTAGGACTCTCGGCTACTACTCCATTACATCTGCCTGCGGCTGCCATGCTCCCTATAATGGATAATGGACTGAACCTCTGAAACTGTAAGCCAGCCACCCCAATTAAATGTTTTCTTTATAAGAGTTGCTGTGGTCATGGTGTCTCTTCACAGCAACAGAAACCCTAGCTAAGACACATACATATATACACATACTCCACCACACATGTATATACACCAAACACATGTATTTATGCACCTAACACATACCCCACATACACACACATACCATACACATATACATGCATTTATATATGCACACACACAACATACATCCACATATGCATGCACATCACACATACTTGTACATACCAAACATATGCACATGTACATATGCACCATACTTCCAACACATAATTCACATGTAAGCATATACCACACACATACACATGCATGTGAGTATGCACACAACCAACACATATCCTACATAGGTATGCATATCTCACACACTCATACATATGCACATGTTTACATATCCAATTCATACCCAACATGTGTGCATACACTCCACTCCCAATACATATCCCATATATTTAACATACACAAGCTTCACATATATCCATGCATGTATACACACACCCATCACACACTCCACACAGGTACATAAACTTGTGAGTATTCACACACCTAACATACCCTACATATCACACTCATGTATACACATGCATGCTCTATCACAGTTCTTTATCCAATCTCATTTTTCTTTCCAGCATCTGATGTAGTAGATATTTATTGGGCTTTCTCTTTTACATGTAAGCCAAATGAGAACAAAATTATCACTTTTGTCATTGTCCTTTGTTCATGGCCTGAATAGTGCCTGGCACATGGGAAATATTCAGTACATATTTGGTCAACAAATGAATGAAAAAGAATAAAAGAGCTGTTCTTACGAGGTGCAATGGGTCACAAAGGGTTTGGCTAAGTATAACATTTAGAAGATTTTTTTAGAGAAAGGAACAGTTAGGCAAAATTCTCAGGGCTAAAGAGACACTGAGCAAGTGAAAGAAACAGTTATCAGTTCTTACCAGGTCTCGAGTTCCCTGCATGAATGGAGGAAATTGAATTTTTGAAGCTGAAAGCTCTCCCACCTTGAGGAAGCGAGTGAGGACTTCTTATCTGGGGTCACGTCTATTGCTCAGATATTTGCTGGTTGAAAACTCCGTCTTCCCCAGCTCACTGGGACCATCTGACAGTGCCAAGCAAGAGGCAGAAGGATTTTTGCATGGCTGGGGCACATGCCCACCTAAGAGGGCAGCAAGGGCCTTTTAGGAGGGGTGGGGTTTGAGCAATGGTACACTCTAGTTTAGCCAAGCACTATCTGACACTGTTTGGATCCCCTTCATATGTGTGAAGGGTCAGCTTTGTGCTGCTGTCTGTGAAGTCACCATAGTCTAGTGACCTGGGTCTTTAGAGTCTGCCTCTAACTGTGGCGGGGCCACAGAGAAAAAGTAGTTCAGAAAAGGGACCTCATTTAGAATCAGGAACTGAATCTGCTAATTGGAGAATCTACAGAATAAGGAGCCATGTAAAGCCCTCAATTTCCCATGCTTTCTAGATTTTAGGGCATGCCCTCACACTGAGCCCTGTGACTGGCTTTCTCCAGTAGGATCTGAAGTCTAATAAATGACTTAGGCAATCTATTTCTCGCTGGGTGCTGTACTCAGATATAAGTATAGAAGGATGACAGAGACCTGAAGAAAGGTGACAGGTACTAGCAAAGATCATCCTACATTGACTAGTCCAGTCAAGTCTTCTGACTGACCAGATTAGCTAGCTCATCCCAGACTATCTGAGCCTGGCCTGGAACCAGCTGTGTACCAGTGGCCAATATTTGTAATGAGCACTCAGCAGATGCTTCCAATGTAAAGCACCAACTCTCCACTTGGTCCTACAGATGCCCAGTGGTAGCTGAAAACAAGATCAAAGCACAAAGCACAGAGTCTCTGCCTTAATTTGGCACCTCTCCTCTGTTTTCAAACTTCTGGTTCCTGCCTAACCCTGCATGTAGGCATAAGAATGTTAATCATTTAAGAAATGTCAGTCTCAAAATGTGGGTACCAGACCGACTAGGCTTAATCTTACTTCACTTCCTTCATCCCCCTTCAAGACCAAAGGCAGAAAGATAAGGGTAACCAGGATATCTTTCCTATTACAGATTTCTAGAGGATTGCCAAGGGGTTTTCAGTTGTTACCTTAAAAACTTCAGTCACTTGGATGCCAGGGACAGCAGAGACTTTTAGATAGACCACCCCATGATGGTAGCCTTTATCCTGTAATGGGAACTGAGGCTTTCCACCTAAACAAAAACAATGCATGATGGAATGCAGAATGCCCCTTCAATGGTGAGGGTCATACAGACTTCTGAGCCACCTCAAAGAATCAGAACTGATTAACTAGACAATGGCTTGAGCAGGGATGATTAGCTACCCATGTTCTCCCTTCTCCCCACACCCCACTTCTGCCCCTTCCTTATAGAAGCCAGGCACTCACTCCTATCCTGGAAGATAGGCTGAGGTACTTGACCTCCATCTCCTAATATGGCCATATTAATCAAATCTCCTGACCATTTTTCCACCATTATTTTTCCATGTGTTTTTTCAAAACAGAACTAATTTTGGTCCCCCCTCCAATGTAGGTTCTGTGGTAACAAATTTGGTGTGTGTAGCCGGAGGCATTGCACAGATAAAGACAGAAAGCTGTCCTTGTGAAGGGCCAATCTGAAGAGAGTACAAAGGCTGGGTCTGGAAGGTCCACAGTTATATTAGCCATTGTTCAGCCCACTGGATACACTTCACTGGTGCACATTTAAGCATGCTGAAGACAGGATGCACTGCCTGCCTGGGGATGACTGACTCCATCACTGGAATATCTACCATTAAGTCTAGACTGACCATACTTTACTTTCAGATCAAGTGTAAGCCATGATGAGGTTCAACCAGAAAGAGAAGCTGTCTCCTCTCTCTCCACATACTAGGAATTGAGTTCCTTGGAGACTAAATGCAGGTTTGATGCTTCTTCACCCTCCTCTGGCTTCAGACTCAGTAGTTACCCAGAGTAAGCCCTGGCAAACTGATACACAACAATGGTCCTCATTGATGTTGCACAGGTGTTTGATGGACATAGAGAGATACTCTTCAGACATCACCTATCTCTCGCTCAGATCCCCCCTCGCTCTGGAATCAAATCAGCTGGACAAGATTTTTCTCTCCAAATGTAAAAACACTGTTTCCAAACAAAGGAAGTGAGATGTTTTCTACAGCTGCTGCACATCCATTATGCCGCTGCCGGATGCATTGTTCCTTGGGTTTTTATGATGCAAAAAAAATAATTAAGATGAGAGGCACTTCTTGTCTCTAAATCTTTTTTTGTTTAAACATGTTTTGCAAATGGCCAATCTCTCCTGTTACTTAGGTTTCCATCCAGAAAATGTTAGCACTTAATTATAAAATCAGCCGCTAATATGCTTAATGACTTTCCATTAAACCAAACAATAGCTGCCATGAGCTTTCAAAATACATTTGCATCTATATTCCCATGACCTATCCATCAGAATTTTGAGGCAACCATGTTCTGACCTGGGGGGGGGCACCATATGTGGTGTTCCCACAGAACAGAGAATACCTTCTGGAGGGAAATACAGTTTTGGCTCATAACTTGGCTTGGTCCTTCAAGGGCTCGGAGCCCATGTGTTTAATTTCAGTAAGTTTTTGGCATCCTCTGGAGTAGTGACCATGAAAATATCCTGAGGAGAGCAAGATTGGTATCTGGGAGCAGGTCAGTGGAGAGAAGGGACTGGGTGCTCAGGAGTGCCAGGCGTCAAGGGTAGTGGACTGACCTCCGAGCTTCACATGTTGAAGCCCTAAACTCAGCACCTCCAATGTGGCTGTATTTGGAAGCATGGGTTTGTCAGAGAGACATTATTCAAGATAAGATTTCTTGGGAAATCCCAAATCCCACATGACTTTTGCCTTACAACATGGTGACACTGGACAGATGAAAGACCTTGTGAGGAACCAGGGAGGATGACAGCCATCTACAAGCCAAGAAGGCCTCAGAGGAGATCAACCAAGTCCATACTTTGATACTGGATTTTTCAGCTTTTAGAGTATGAGAAAATGTCTGCCGTTTAAGCTGCCTTAAGTATGATACTTTAATCTAGAAGTCCTAGAAATGAATGCAGGAGGATGCTAGGTAAGTCTGCACCTGTAGCCTGTGTGACCACTAGACTCACAATAGTTTCTAGGAGCTCCGGTGTAGGTCCAACAGAGTGGTTCCTTACAGGGGTTTAAAGACAGAATGTTGTAGATGATGTATCATCTACACATTACTCTCAAAAAGTTCACACTCAAGAACCACACAATCGGGGCTGGAGAGATGGCCCGGTGGTTAGGAGCACCGATTGCTCTTCCAGAAGACCAGAGTTCAATTCCCAGTACCCACATGGCAGTTAGCAACTGTCTATAACTCCAAGATCTGACACCCTCACACAGACATACATGTAGGCAAAACACCAATGCAAATAAAGTAAAAATAAATAATTTTTAAAAGAATCATACAATCAAGTTATAACACCATAAAACATCTCATAATGTTTTCACTTTATGATTTTGTATTGGATTACATCCAGAGCTATTCAGTGCTATCTTGGGGTACATATAACCCATGGTCCCAAATTGAACATGTTCACTAGGAGCTTTCCAATCCACCTCAGGAAAATGAGCTCCATGCATGAGGGGCCCAAGCCTTTCTTAGTACATCCAGACCTGAAGGAGCATGAGTCTCACCCCACGGCACCTCAGAAGCTACTATTCTATCTCCCTGGCTCCCACCTGAGGATTCATTCAGTTCCTCTCCTGCCCTGCTTTGCATACTTTCTTCTTTGAATGGGTGACCAGTAAGCCTAGTCTTTTCCTCTCCTGATTACAAGTCCTATGGAGTACTTCCTAGGTTTTCCTTCTTTGGGCCATACTGCCATTCTGGTCCAAGTGTGGCCTCACCCACTCCAAAGGGCAACCCTCTCACTCAGGACACATACAGGTGACTAACCACAATATGTATGAATTCAGTACCAGCCTTGTATCTCCAGCTTTAACATGCATGCAAATTACTTGGGGGCTCATGTTTGAATGCCCCATGGCAAACCCATGCACACAGCCTGAGACTCTGCATTTCCAGCAAGTGCCTGGTATTTCTGCCATTATTATTTAAATGTGGAACTTTCCCCCACAGGCTCACAAACTCTTGATCCACAGGGCTGAGTTAGTTGATGAACTATGATAAAATATTTCCCCAGAAAATTCCTACTGACTGGAAGGAGGATCTAATTGGAGGGCTTCTGCATGAGGAGGACTTTCTACATGAAGAAGACTTCCCACATGAGATGGACTTCCCACACAAGTAAAACCTGGGTCAGAGTCTTCTACTGTGCTTTCACAGAAAGATTGGAAGATGTGGAGCTGGGCCTTGGCCCAATGCACAAGACAAAGGATGATGGAGACACAGGGGCTCCTAGAGGACCTGGCAGGGAGAAGAGAGCTACAGAAGCATTGCTGGGAAGGAAAAGTATTGACTCAGAACCCCCAAGACCAAGTTCTCAGCACAAAGATTTATTTAACTCAGAGGGACAGAGGGCAGAGATAAGGTACAAAGACAGGAGGTAGAGGAAAAAGGGAGAAGGGGAAGGGAAGTAGAGAAAAGGGTAGGAGTATTTGTCCTGGAGGGACAAAATGTGGCACATAGGGAAATGATAGTTTTAATGGTAACAGGGGAAACCCTGTATTAGGATTCTGTGTTTAATTTTTATTAGGCATGTTAATTAGGTGAACCACAGGGGGCCTCTGATTGCTAGAATTCATGATAGTTGGACCTTGGTAGTAGTCCTGACGAGGAGGAAGTGGCCAAATAAGGCAACAGGCCTTGGTGGCTAGCTTTGGGAATGTAATCTAACAGTTTTCAGCAAGGCAGAGGGAATTGGGGAGAAGGGCAAGGCCTGCCAGAGCCACATGCTCAAGTGGGCTAGTGTCTCTTCATTGCTCTTTAAGAGGTCTGGTATCTTTTGACACAAGCAAGCAAGGCTTTGCTGGACACAAGCCAAAAATAAGCCTGAAGCAGACACAGGTCTATATACATGTAATCCCAACACTGGAGAGGCAGAAGCAGGTGAATCTGGAGTTTGAAAATAGCTTGAGCTACACAAGATTCTATCTCAAATAAATAAGCAAGTCCAGTGAAATGTTTTTCATGAAAGAGAAAATAGCTATTCCAAATAGTGATAGAAAACAGCTGAACTTTGAGCAAAAGCAATGAATTTTACAAAGTCTCCTATTGCTAAATTAGGATTTTTTACTATTTATATATTAATGTTTTCCCTGCACATATGTATGTGGACCACATGCATGCTTGGTGACTATAGTCAGAAGAATACATTGGATCCCCTAGAACTTGAGTTACAGACAGTTGTGAGTCACCTTGTGGGTGCTAGGAATGGAAACAGGGTCCTTGGCAGGAGCAGCAAGCCTTTTAACTGCAAGGCTGTCTCTCCAGCCTTTATTTGTAACTTAGAGTAGAAGGCTGCTTCCTTCCTTTTCTCCTGTAATAAAATCATACATTCCCTAGGGCTGCCAGGATAATAACCAAAACCCTTTTGCTTTAAACAAAACCCACTAATTTATTCAACCATAGTTTTCCAGACAGACATTGGAAACCATAGTTTCTGAAGGTTCTCATGGAGACTCTGCCCTGTTCTTTTACACATAGTATCTCATAGCTAAGTGTCATTCCAGCATCAACTTTCATCTTCATATGACAGCCTCTCAAACTGGAGGGTTCCTGGGCCACTATGGATCCACTTGCTCACCCATTTTATGGAGGTTCACAGGTTTACTTGCCTGCAGAGGTGGGGGAAGGCAGCAAATGCCATGGACCACTTCCTTAAGGATGGAATGACAACCAGCATAACAGCGTTTCTTGTCAAACAGTGGGTCATAGACTATGGAGAATTTTTTGTTGGATGGAAGCAGGGCAGTTGCCAGAATCCCAGCATGGCTGCAGATATCCTCAAGGTCTAGATTCAGAGCTTAGCTATAGACACTGACTGAAAGCTCATGTCTAAAAAGGATTATTCTGCACAGTTAACTGAAGACCTTAAATATGAAGGGTCTGGGCACTGTCCTATATCATGAACATGTCTGCTATTTCCCTTGAGAGCCATCAGTTCCCAGTACCTGTTTCCAGTTGAACACAGTCCTCGGGGAAGAGGAAGGAGAAGTAGAACTCCATATCTCCAAAGTGCAGCTTTTCCATGTTCTTCAGTTGATACATCCCTAAACTCTCATAGCAAATCAGGACCACAAGCATTGTCTAGAAGACATGCATAAAAGTCTTTCAAATAAAAACTTAGTAAAAAAAAGTAGTAAAATGTGTATTTCAAGAAGTGAATTCCATCCATAACAAAGGTTCTGGATTTAAGTTAACATCAAATCTTAAATATTTACTCAGCCATATTTTGACTGCAAATTTTCAATTATTCCCTGGAGTGAAAGAATTTTCATAATAGTGGAAAGCAAGGCTCTACCTGAATGCCTACCGGTGGAACATGGTTGAATGAACTCTTTTATGTCTATACTCGGGGATGTCAGATAGCCAATGTTATGGTTTAAATGTGGAATGTTCCCCATAAACAGGCTACTGAATACTTGGGTCCCAGATGATGGCACTGCTTTGAGAGGTTTTACAGAACTTTGAGTGGACCTCAGAGGAGGAAGTCGGGTACTAGGGATTGGGCCTTGAAGGACACAGATCCACCCTGTTTCTTTTCTTTTCTTTTTAATCATGAGGTATTTTTTTTTCTCCTTTGTCTTCTTGATGCTTTTTTTCCAACTTTTTTTATTTGAATTAGAAACAGGATTGTTTTACATGACAATCCCATTTCCCTTCTCCCACCTGTCCTCCCCTACCCCCCCCCAACTAAAACCTTATCTGTCACATATCTTTTCTGCTCCCCCGACTGGATGGTGAGGCCTTCCATAGGGTGTCATCAGTGTCTTTTGTTTCCTTTGGGGTAGGGCCTAGGTCCACCCCCATGAGTCTTGGCTCAGGGAGTATTCCTCTATATGGAATGGGCTCCCAAAGTCCACACCTATGCTAGGGATATATACTGGGCTTCTACAGGAGGACCCATAGATTTCTGAGGTTTCCTCACAGAAACCCATGTTCCTGGGGTCTGGATCCACGGTTTCTTGATGTTGATACAATGTGACCAGCTGCCTTATTCTCCTGCAGCTAACATGCAGTTCTCAACATGTTGGACAGTGGATCCTCAAATTGGGAACCAGACTAAATCCTTCCTCCATTTAGGGGCTAATTGTCAGGATTTGGTCAGTACAATGACCAACATAGCCACTAAGGAAAACAAAGTCATCAATACAAACCCAGCTATAGAACTGTATGCAACATAAGAACACATCCAGGACTTCCTATAAATGAAATGCTATTGAGGAATAAAGACCACCGAGAGTACCATAACACTAACAGAAGGGTCACCTCTAGGAAGAGCAGGAGGCTTGGAGGGACCAGGGGCAGTTTCACCTCTGAGAAATTGTTTTGACCTATGATAAAACTTGATTTCATTTTCTCTACTTGAACAACTTCAACCATCATATCAGTTACTTTATCTATATGTAGATATGCCTATGCAAATGTATGTCACATGAGTGCAGTGCTCATGGGGGCCTGAGAGGGTATCACATTTCCTGGAGCTGGAGTTATGGGTGGCTGTGAACCACCTAATGTAGGGAGCAGGGGTAAAATTGGGTCCTCTGCAAGAGCAGTATCCGCTCAGACTGCCAATCAACTCCCTGGACCCTAATTATTTTCATTTATAAAAGAACAACAGACAAACACCGAATGGTTTCAGAAGCCATACAGAGGAAGTTACTATTTATCAAAATAATAAATACTGTGATAGTTTGAATGAAAAATGCCCCCCATAGGCTCAGGCATTTGAGCATTTGGTCCATGGTTGTCAGTGAAGTTTGAGGAAGTGGTGCAGCCTTGCTGGACAAAGTATACCACTGGGGGTGGGCTTTAAGAGTTCATAGCCTTACCCTACTCCTGGTTTGTTCTCTGTCTGTTTGTATTCCTAACCAAATACATGATTTCTCAGTTTCCTTCTCCCACCACCATGCCTGCTTCTTGCTGCCATACTTCTTTGCTGTAACAGACTAGTATCCCACTGAAATCATAAATCCAAATAAACTCGTTCTTCTATAAGTTGCTTTTGGCTATATTATTCATTCAAAGGAACCAAAGTAACTAACACAGGCAGCAAAACATACAAAATCCAATCTGTATATCAAGACATCTATATCCATAAAGTCATAGTCATACATATGTATTTATATGTGTAAGATTCTCTCTACGACATGAATTATTGGTAACTAATTTCATTTTACTGATTACACTGAGGAAACGGACTTTTATTCCAGAACATCTATCCATCTTTTTTTTTCTTACTTCAATTCAAAGCCAAGTTGGATTTAACACAAGAACAATTACTTCTACCCCTTCCAGGAGACATCCAGGCTTACCCCTGGATGCCAGCTGAGGTGAATCAACTCTGATCTCTGAGAAGTCTTGTTAATGAGACTGCTGTAAGTAGAGAAGGCTCTGATCATGATATGGAGTCAAAAGAAAAAGATGCACGATGGGGAGGGGATCGATACAGCTTTGGGAGTCAGATCAACTTAGTTGGGGACTCTGGCTCTGTTGTAATGAAATAGGCCAATACCATAATTTGAGTCCCTTGTAAAATGAAGTAAAAAAAATACATCAGATAGTTAGCACGGGGACTAAAGGAGGACCCTTATGACACTCAGCTTGAATCTGGCCTAGCCTAGATGCTGCATGAAGCTGACCCTCCCCATATGCTGCCTGTGTATGACAGGAATATTTCTTAGTCTTCAAGTAAAAGACTCTAGGCATTGAATTGATAAATGGTGACAGAGATCAGTAGGAAGAGTTTTCCTAATGATTTTGCCCAGGTGTCTCTGAGCATGGTCCAATATGAATTCTGTCACCAGTGGTTTCCAAACCAAAGGTAGACAGACACCACTGTGGCTCCATATTTCTCATTTCAAGGCTTTTTAGGTCACTGTAATTGCTTGATTCTTCCATACAATTAAACACTGCAATATAACCAACTGCATCAAATAAGCGCCTCAAATTCCTTAAAGGGAAATAGCACCCTTTGACCCCACCTGGCTTTCATGGGTTTAGATTTGTAATCTTTCTTTCCTACCCTCACCAACCTTTTCAACAGCTGGTCACACCTTCCTTAGAACACTTGATGCCTTACTGTGGAGAACTGGGCTTGCTCACAATCTCCTTGGATGAATCAGAAGCTAAAATAAGCTCTCATAAAATCCAGTCCCAACCCCACCCTATCATCTTCTTAGGTCATCCCTCACTGGTTCCCTGCAGCAACCCATTTGCCATAGCCAGTCTCTTACACACCCAAGGGACAATAAAATGTCCTCAGGTAGGAGTAAATATTCAAGAGCAAGACTGATGACAACAAATACAATCCAGCAAAAAGTAAGGTACTGAAGAGGGGCAAAGCCTGGTAGGGGTTGCTATGGGCATTAAATCACACCACACAGTATGAGAAGTGCCCAGGATGGTTCTGATGCTTAGTGATGGTGGTAACAATGGCAATAATACTTCCTTCCCTTCCTCTTTATCTCCCCACTTCTCTGCTTCCACTTTAAACTTCCTTATTTTTGTGTGTGTATTGCATACCTACATAAGCATACACATACCACTTGAATGTAGGTACCTGAGGTGGCCAGAGAAGGACATCAGAGGGGTCCTCTGCAAGAGTAGTGAGTGCTGATAACCAATGAGCCACTGTCTCTCCAGACCCTCTTTTCCCTTCTTCATCCCGCTCCCGTACTCCCTTGTTTCATCCTTCCTCTCCCCCTTCTTATTGCTTCTCCTCTCCTATTTGCTCCAGCAATTCCTCTTTGCTAAATTCACATTTAGGGCAGCCATCAATGTTTCTAGAGATCTTACTGAATAACAAGACCTTAAGCAAAGGGTTCACTCATGTACTTGCATTTAGTCCTTAAAAAATATACAGCAGGGGGAAAAAAGTACCCGGCAGTGGTGGTACATGCCCTAAATCCTAGCACTCAGGAGATAGAGGCAGGCAGATCTCTGCAAGCTTGAGGCTAGTCTGGTCTACAGAATAAGTTCCAGGACAGCCAGGGCTACCCTGAGAAACCCCTGTCTCAATACACACAGACACACAGACACACAGACACACAGACACACACAGACACACACACACACACACACACACACACACACAGACACACACACACCACACACACACACACACACACACACACACACACATATATATATATATATATATATATATCTATATATATATATATATATATATATATATATATATATCTGAATACCCTGGATGCAAGATAATCAACAACTGATATTTAAGAAACTAGCTTCTTAAATTCAAGCACAGAGTTCAAACGAACTACCATTGGACACATTCACTGTTAGACACTGAGCAAATCATTTCCTGTCTTAATTCCTCATCCACAAAATGATATAATAAACAAGTTCTCACCCTTTTGGGCTGCTGAGAGAGTTAAATAGCAGATCATAGAGCCTTGTACAAAACAGGACTTTGTGTCACTTTCTGTCACTAGCTTTTGTCCTTTCTATTCAATAGGTCCTCACTATAGACCAGCATTTCCCAATAGGATAGTAGACATCTTGAAATTTTCTGTGCATGTGGCACATGTAACTATGTCTAGTGTCATAATAAAAAAGAAAAAAATGGCTAAGTATAGCTTTAATGATAGTATTTAGCCCAGAACTTCTGAAATACTATTATTTTAACACATAAAATTGTCATAAATAAAGAAAATCATCAGTGAAATATTTTCTACTCCTCTTTTGTTTGTGTTCTGTATTTGTGTGCACGCACGTGCGTGTGTGTGTGTGTGTGTGTGTGTGTGTGTGTGTGTGTGTGTGTCTCATGTGTATTGGCACATGTGTGGGGCTGGATACAGACAGAGGTTGATAGCCAGGGTCTTCTTTGACCAGTCTACTCTTTATTTACTGAGGCAAGATCTCTTTCTGAACTCACCAGTTTGGCTGTTCTAGCCAGCAGCTTGCCCTGAGAATTCCCTGTCTCCCTTTCCCGAGTTCTGGGATTACAGGCAAACCATCACCCCTCCCAGCATTTACATGGATACTGGGAATCTGAACAGCAATCACGGTGTATGGTGTGATGAGAATCTGTCTTAGTCCTTTGGAAAGATGTTCTGTGTGACAACGGTGGTAGAGAGTAACGTCCATACTGATTTTGTGCCCATGTGTCTCTCATTAAGGACAGGTACAAGTTCTGTCACCAGAGACATATTGACTATCAACTTGGAAAGGCCTAGCCTCATCTAGGAAAGGTGTCTCTGGCCACGCCTGTGAAAGATTGCCTTGAATAGGTTAGTTGAGGTAGGAAAACCAACTGTAATTGTGAGTGGCACCATTTTTTGTGCTGGGGTCCTGGACTAAATAAAGAGAGCTGAACAGTGGCATTCATTGCTGTCTTCTCCCTAACTCCAAACAGGGTGGGAGCAGCTGCCTCATGTACCTGTTGCCATGACTTCTCTACCATGATGGCTGTATCCCCAAACTAGGAGTCAAAATTCTTCCCACCTTAAGTAGCTTTTGTCAGGTTATTTCATCCATCAAGAAAAAAGGAAGCCATGCCATGAACACGTTATCCACTGGGCTGTCTCCTCAGCCCTTTCACATTCCTTTCAAAGTACTTAGTGGTTGTCACCAAGTGGGGACACTGCCACAGGCCACACTGGCCACATAACAGTGACTTAGGAGTCACGTGCTTATGGTGCCTGTAGTGATGGGCAGGGCAGCAGATGAAGACAGATCAGCAAGGGTAAGTGATCTGTCTCCACTTACACAGTCAGGAATGGCACAATCAGAATCCATAGCATATCTGCCTGGCTCCAAAGGTGGCCAGGACTTCATGATAATAACGTGGTCAATTCCATGTTATTCCAATGTCAAGGTCCCTCTGGGGCCTTGTGTTATTTCTTCTAGGTCTTTAGGCAGAAATATTATTGTGTGTGATGAGAGTCTGGAGACCCCATCTGGCTAGCCAGCATCTGCCATGTCTAGCCTGACATGCCTCTGTATGTGGGGGCCACCTGTCTGTTGATCTTCAATAAAATATAAGACCTAGATATAGCTGAGCATCCCCCCAACCTCTTCCTGCAGAGGCTGGTGTGTCCTTTGTCCTTTAAACCAGACTCATGTCAGACTTGGCAACTCCTAGATGTCCTCAGAAAATGTGATGACTAATCAGCAATGGTCTCTGGGGACATGGCACCACTTGGGCTTATTCAAGGCGGTAAAGGACACATAAGCCCTGGTAATCTCTTCAAATCACTTTGAATTGCCTGGCTTGAATCCGACCCCCTCAGGCTCCCTGATCCTTGAGCCATTCTTTAAAGCATGTGGGGCTGGGATGACCTTCAGGAGAGCAGTCCTATGTATCAGTTCAGTTGCTGAGTCCCCCTCCAAGCAGGTGGCTGGCAGCCTGGGGACATTCCAAGATCTACTCTCTGTGCTGATTACTCCTATCCCAAGTTTTAGCATGTAGACAAATCTATCCAGCACAGTGACTGATTGATCATTGTTGATGTTCCAGTCACACACTCTCTCATTACTCTTGTGACCAATGTCACAACTAGGTGGTCTCCATGATCATATAGCCTGAGTTCCTTGAGTGAAAATCTAATTAACTGGAGGTCCTGACATCCCAGAAGCACACATGGAAAACACCTGCACTAACCACACATATTGTGGAGCAATGAGAATGCAACAGAGTCATATACACTGCATACAATTGCTTCCTCCATCCAATGTAGACAACAGATGTTGGTGCAGCATTTGCCTTTGAATGTCCTTATTTCCATGATAAGAAGCTGGTGGTTCTATTTAAGTCCCCTACAATTACACATGTAAATGCCCCCCACCAATATTGTGCTTTAGCATGTCATGTAGACATTGTGTAGACCTATATGTCCATGACTGGGAACCACAGGTCTCATACTTGTCTAATGACATGAGTTCTAGAAACCCTTGAGACTAGCAAAAAACACACAGCTGAACAATCCTTGACAGGGCAATGGAGAGGACAGTGACTCAGCTCTGCTGCTTCCTTGGATACATGACTTGTTTCCTTTTCTGCAGTTGTGAGCCAGTTTCTTTCGACCATGACTCCATCATTGAAATGGCAGCTAAGACCGTGCCAGACATGGAGGGCTATAGACTTCAAGTCTCACAATAATTCCAATAGATGGAAAAGCAATTTATCTGCATGGCTGGGATTCAAACCCAGGTCCACCTGAGTCCAGAGTTTGGGTGCACAACCATTATGCTAAGGCATCTGAGGAAGCAAATGGCTCATGACCTGTGTGCAAAGCAATAGGTTATCATGGACAGTGCTCACGCTTTGGAGAAAAGGAAGTATTGTTGTGCTAGAAGAATTTAACTAGCCATGGATTCATTTTGTACCAGCCTGTTGTCCATCCTTGTGATCAATAACTGACAATTTTCAAAATGAAGTTCTGGACTGTCACTGACTCAAGATCAACCCATCACAACCTGTGCAAGGTGGTCCTCTTGGCAGACCAAGAGCTACCTTTCATGTCTCCTATGCACCCCTGTGTTTACCCTGTACTCAGCAGGAATCATGTGCTTCCTCCGTCACTAACTTGCCTACTTCACACTCCATACTCCTATGAGTGTGATTCTTATAATTACTCTAAAATACTACATTCAAATGGAGCCTCAACTCATCGTGAGTCCTTACACTTGCTTTCTTGATAATTTTCCCATAATTCACTTCTCCAACTGGAATAGTAACCACTACAGATGACAAAGTGGGCAGATTTAGAGTGCCGTCCCCTGGATCTTACAACTGCACTTGGCTGCAAAGGAGGAACTAAATGGAAGTCGATCAACATGGCGCGCCACATCACATGCTGTTCTGAATTAGGAAATCACTCAGCCTGCCCTACGCATGCCTTGAGTCCCACGTTGTAACACAAGAAAATAGAATTGGCTTCTGCTGCCCTGGAACAAATCTCAGCCTTCTGCTGATCCAGAGTGATGGAAACAGAAGTTATCATCTGCCCAATCTCACGGGTATCTATCTATAGTTTGGGTCGGGTCCAGGCACAGTCTTGAATTAAAGGTTGAGACAGATGACTCAGAGCTCAGTTAGAAATGCAGGCAAAAATATAGAGCTGTGGAATGGAAACGGATCGTGTGTGAGGGTGTGAAGGAGAACTAGAAGAGCCAGACGTTCAGACCCACATCCCACCTCTGCTGCCCCAGGAGCTCCCACTAAACTGTGATGCTGTGGGCAGCAGAGGGCACTGTTAATACAGTCTGAAATAAACACATGTGAAGAAGAAACAGATTTACAATAACCTTCTGTGGGACATTGGGTGGGGGAGTTCATAAAAGTAGTATGTGATTATTCTCTGATTTTCCAACAAAAATATTAGCAAGACTCTAAGACAGGTGGCAGAGTGACACTGACTTTTACATGGAACTTCAAGTGTTTTGTGAACACACACACACACACACACACACACACACACACACACACACACACACACACACACCTCTGTTCTGAAGTGATTACTAAAATCTAACTTTAGAATGCTCAATGCCTATGTAGATCATCTTCAATTCTAACCAAGCAGGAGCTGTCACTATCCACTAGACAAATGAGGAGCCCAGTATGCAAAAGATCAAGGAGCTTGTTTGTCCTATGTTCCCAATAAGGAAATGGCATTGCTGATTTCTGGGTCCACTGCTAGTCCATGATACTATGCTTCATGGCAGGTGTTTTTCTCATCACAAGAGAAGATCCTCCAGCCACTAGCAGAAATGGAAAGTGTAGTGAACTCGTACTATCCCTATGTATCAGAATGTCTGCAAAGCAAGGCTTTTAAAAGCCTGGAGTAGCCTGTTCCTCTCGACCAGTCAGTTCCTGACATGTTCTGGCATAAGCCCTGCATGAGAGATGGTTCTGCAAATGGCTAAACAGCCCCTGCATCCTGAAGCTTTGCATACGGTCTACAAGCTTGGTCCTCAATGTCAAGCAAAAGTACCAATCAAGTTAAGATTCTGAGGTCATCAGTCCTCAAAACCAGAGTAGGCCCACTCAAGGAGAGATAGCAAGATGGCTCAGATGGTAAAGGCTGAAGACCGGAGCTTAATCCCTATAACACATATAGTGGAAAAAGAACAGATTCCCCCAGTCTGTCCCTTGACCTCCCCATGTACAATGTGGCACACATGCCACCACCCCTGGACACAGCCATTAGAGTACTCCAGTGTCATGTGTGCCTGGCCTGGCTTGAATCCCATGTAGAATCCTGAGTGGGTGGGTGGTAGGAAAGGTGGAATAGTTGCTAAATTGTGATGGATAGGAGGGCTCATCCAGTGGATTTCAAGGGCTCAGAAAGCAGCAGAAGAAAAATGTACTGAAGTAGATACAAGGGTTCTTTGTACAGGGGAGGAAGACTTCCCACTCAGCAAGCTGTATCAGTTAAGGTCTCTGCTGGATATCCCCACTAGATTCTAATGTCTCAGGAAATCATTAAGTTAGGAACTGTTCATCCTTTGAACCTTCTATAAGGTCTAGTGTGGAACACAGTGCATAGCAGATGCTCATTAGCTGACAAATGGAGGTATCAATCACCCAGAGACTCAACAGCAAGCAAATAGGGTCAAGAAAACCAACAGGCTCCACAGGAGGTAGAGTTTCTGGAGCTAATACCAGATGGGATTATAATCCTATCTATCACCTCTCAAAAGTGCACTGTGGAATTCCTGATGCTTCCAGACCCTTCCTGAAGCACAGCTCTGGATCACATGGTTCCCGATGTTTCTATAAAATGTTCTGCTGCAGGCATAGGTGCATCCATCTTGCAGCTCTTGTGTGATGAGCATGCATTACAAACACCCTGGTTCAGTTTCTCTCCCAGAGATGACAATTGTGATGACAATATGCTGCACCCCTACCCCACCCCAACTCTCCATGCTGAGGGCAGACCTTGCTAATAGTTCATGATGTTCTTGCTATTGAGCCCAGGCAGCCAGCAGCAATCCATCAGACCTGGACTCCAAGGTGAAATCCACTTGTTATTCCTGACTGGAGACAGTTGGAATCATTGCTTCAGCACCAGGGAAATGATGAGCTGGCTCATGCCTGACCACTTCCACAGACAGAGAACACATTCTCTCAGAGACAGCACACTCCATCTTCAGAATCTGGGTGGAAAATCTTTCTTAGGGTGAGCAGAGATAGAACATCTAAGCCAGCTACAACCACCCCATCCGAAATCTTCTGTAAATCCTCCTGAGGGTATCAATGACAGGTCACAGTTGGGTCTTGGAGAGAAAAAGGTAACAAAAGTATAAAGGATAGCTGCAGCAGTGATGGGGTTAATGTAAAACACAATTTCTAACTGTGTAAATGTGTGTGTGTGTGTGTGTGTGTGTGTGTGTGTGTGTGTGTGTTGTGTGTGGGGCATGGGGCATTCATGCAGGGAGTAAACTTGGGAGTGTATATTTGTGGAAGTCAGAGGAAAACTCCAGGTAGTGTTCCTCAGGAACACTGTCCAACTTGTTTTTTTGTGTGTGACATTCTCTCACTGGGACCAGGAACTCACCAAGTAGGCAAGGCTGGCTTGCTAGAGACTCCAGAGAGCTGCCTATCTCCGCCTCCCTAGCACTGGTATTATTACCAGCATGCCAACAAAGCCATGTGTGGATTCTGGGGTTCACACTCAGGTCTGTGCTTATGTGTCAAGCACTTTATTAATTGGGCCCTCTCCCCAGCCCCAGAACAACACACCTTTGAGTATACAGTACATGCCCTACCTTTAATTCATAACAGCATTAATACTCCTAAAGAAAGCAGGAAACACAATTGCCTAAGTCCATCAAATTTCACTCTGAAGCCAACTCCTGTGGACATCCTTCTGGGATAAGCAGAATTTGGGTTACTGAAGAGTCCTTCTTATTGGTGACTTCTCTCAGTCTTTACTCATCATAAGAAATAACATTGGCCTGAGTTGTGTAAAGAGCACTGATTGTAAGATGTTCAGTGACCTACTGAAAGTCCTTGCTTGCAGAATGTGGTCTCTTGATCCCACCCTGTGCAGTTCACACCACACAGCAAACAGAAGCTGAGGAGCAAAGCTGGGGCAAAGATGGACCTGCCTGTCTGCAGCAGCCCTGCACTAGCACTATCTCCCTTACTGAGCACATGTAGAGGGAGATGGCTACAGCTTCCATGTGTTTGTACCAACCTGATGATAAGATAGACATTGCTTACCCCCTGAGGAAGAGCTAATATAATTATATCAGAAATATACCTGGAGCAAAGAGGCTACAGAAAATAAAATGCTGAGCAAGTTGGTAAAAGAACGGCTGAGTGGATGGCAAAATGATCAGACTTAAAGGGACACAGGGGACACAGAACATGTCTCTGGAAATCACATTTTAAAGAAAGAAGCAGTGTGTGTTTTTAGAGCAAGGCCCCAGAGAAGAGCAGGTGGTGAGGAGGCACAAAAGGCATGGCCAAGAACTGGATCTGAAAGCTCTCTGGGAATCCAGGTATTGGAAAGCAGAAGGAAGGCTCTCACCAGGGACATCCAAAAGCAGAAGGGACACTGTGCAAATTAAGCCAATTATGCAACTCTTGTACCCAGAGCTTCCAGATGGATGAGAAGCTGGGACTGATATCACTCAGGTGTCATATGCAAATGTCACTTCCATGGAGAACCTTCCTGTCTATCCAGACACCCTCCCTGCCAGTTCAGTTTACTTCACATCTGTTTGTTTTTACTGTCTGTCTCCCTGACTGGGAATGCTTTGGGTGCAGGGTCCTTATGTCTGCTGCCGAATCCTTAGCACCTAAAGGATACTGGCCAAGTAGGAGGTAATTCAAGAGGATTTGCAACATAGATGAGTGGGCATCAGAAGGAAAGATTTGTCAGATAGAGTCTACTCTTTTCAGAGCAAGGGTGGTGTGATAATAGGAAAGGGAAGTCATACTAGCTGAACAATCAAAAGTAATTCAGCATGATGGGACACCTCATATACTTACGAACAAAATGTTTGGAACAATACAAGCATTAAAAAGTGATACCACTTCAAGTATATCTGGGTATAAAACAGCATGGCATGAGGGCTAAGCTAAGTCAGCTACCACTGTCACGGTGAATGTTCTAGTTTCCTTTCTTTCGATTGTTGTGATAAAAACACTCTGATAAAAAGCAACTTCATAGAAAAAATTTATTTGATCTACACTTCCAGGTCACAGTTCACTATCAAGGGAAGTCAGAACAGCAACTCAAGCAAGAACTTGAAGCAGAAACCATGGAGGAACATTGCTTACTGGGTTGCTTTCAAAATCATGTTTAGCCAACTTTCTTATCTGACTAGGGATCATCTGCCCAGAGAATGGTGTAGCCCACAGTGGGCTCAGCCCTCCTACATCAATTAATAGTCAAGACAATCCTTCATAAACTTGCCCACAGACTAATCTAATCCAGACAACCCCTCCATTGAAACTCTCTTCTCAGGTGTGTCTGGCCTCTGTCAACTTGACAGAACAATAAAGCAGCCAGAGTCCTCCAAAACTGGTAATTAGGTAAGGAATTAAACTATATAAAATGATTGTGTTTTAATTTCTTGGAGTTCTGGTCCCTTGAGTAAGTTGAAGAAGAGATCAGTGTTTCATGTATACATAGACCATGAGCACATGTTTTTAAAACGCGAGGGGGTGGGGGGAGGGCAGTGATGCAGCTGTCTGTGCACATGAGTGCAGATTCCCATGGGGGCCGGAAGAGGGCATCAGATCATCTGGAGCTAACTTCTAGGTGATGAACCACCTCACCTGGGAGCTGAAAACCAAACACAGGTCCTCTGCCGGAGCAGGGCCTAGCCATCTCTCCAACCTCCTGTTTGCTGGTTTTTTGAGACAGAAACTCTTTGTATATCCCAGCCTGGCCACTCTTCTCTCCAGAGTGCTGGTATTATAGGTATATGCAACCAGGCTTGACTTGGGAAATTGCTTTTTAAAAAGTTGATGTGTGCATAAATATTAATTGTGTCAATAAAAGTATTAACAATGATAATGCCTCAATATGTTAAATGCTTAGAAATCTGTAATAAAAATCTGTAAGTTGAGATTTTAAAAATCTGGATTACAAGAAACCAAATTATAAAAGAAATGCAAATGTCCAAGTAAATAAAAATGATTCAGTGTCTCTACTTAAGAATCCAAAACAAAATAATAAAGACACACTTTTGCCTCAAAACTTTTGTTGTGACCAAGGATGATCTAAGAGAATTGCTGAAAGCCAAGTGTTGAGAGTCTTTCTTGTCCACATCACCTTTACTGTTTACTCCATTCATTCAAGAGTAACCCAAGATTGCATCAGCAAGTATAGCCATGCTATGTTCTAATCTAAAAGCTTTGATGGCTTGGAATTGCTTCTGGGCTCATCTGAATCATTGGCACAGCCTGTGTGGTCCATTATGTCCTTGTCCCTGCCTTCCCCCAACTTTAGGTCCTCCTGTCTCTTCTACATCAAGAATTTCTTCTCTGCATTCACTGTGCCCCATCCATGTCATGCCGGGTTTCAGGATGTAAACTACAACATCCTTTCATCTCTGCCCATTTGCCTTTGTTCTACCTCTGTCTGAACTCAATCTTCACTTCCCAAGGACACCTTCCCTGATCTCCCTGATGAGACACCCATGGAGAAACATTCTTGGAACACTGTTTCGTGAGTCATGGTCTTAATTTAATGTTCATTCAAGCAACTATTCAACCCCACTCTGGTCTGTTGTCAGTGTTGACCACTGTCTTCCTGTTTGCTATTATGGCCCTGGTGTCTTAACTGTAGGAGAAACTAAATAAATATTTACTCAACAAAGCAAAGTGCGACAATTTTCTTGTTATAAATTAACCAAACCTAAAGCCTTGGCCATGCATGTTTTCCAGGGCAAACAAATAGAGGGCATCCACATTTCTTGACACAGGCCTTCATCAATTAAACAGCAAAATAGTAAGTGTTCATTATGTTGCTGTGAGGAGACTATATCACTTTCCTCTAACTCTGTACATCAAACTTAGATATGCTTATGCCTGCTACACGTTCTTTCCTTGAACTGAGCCCATCATCAGTCTTTTAAAGATCTTCATCACAATTTTTATCAAATTTCATATTTCCTGTCACTCTTAGTTCAATGTCACTCATGATTACTTTTTGTATAAATTATTGATTCCTACTAGATAATTACAATAATGCCTATGAAAGAAAGCATACATGCGCAAACAAGAATGTATGTATGTATGTATGTATGTATGTATGTATGTATGTATGCATGTATATATGCATGTACAATTTTGAGTACATTCTCTTTAAAAAAGATTCAGTCTTTTAAGTTTAAATATATGTATGTTTGTCTCAGTTTGAGTATGTGCATGTAAGAACAATGCCAGCAGAGGTCAGAAGAGGGCGTTGGATCCCCTAGAATTAGGGTTACAGGTATCTGTGAGCCACCAAATTTGGGTATTGGGAAGACTTCTGTAAGAGCAGAAAGTGCTCTTAACCACAGAGTCACCGCCAGTACTGGAGTTCTTTCTTTTTTCTTTTTTCTTTTTTCTTTTTTTTTTTTTTTGTTTGTTTTTCGAGACAGGGTTTCTCTGTGTAGCTTTGGAGCCTATCCTGGCACTCACTCTGGAGACCTCACAGAGATCCGCCTGTTTCTGCCTCCTGAGTGCTGGGATTAAAGGTGTGCACCACCAACGCCCGTCCTGGAGTCCTTTCTTAAGCGCATCAGAGCCCAGAACATTGCATCCAGAGCTGACTCCCATCTCCATCAGCACCAGGGCCCAGGACACTCCATCCACTACTGACTCCCATCACCATCAGCACCAGGGCCCAGGACACTCCATCTAGAGCCGACTCCCATCACAGCATTCTGAGGTGGATGGATGTTTTCACTTCCACCTTCACAAATGGTAAATCAGTATGATGGTGATCAGTTTAATGGGTCCAAGTTCTCACAGATTATAAAGAGGACAAGGATTCATCTCAGATGTCAATGTTCTAGGAGACTCTTTACATAGTTTTAACAGTTGGCAAACATTTTCTAGCTGTGACATCTATTGCTTCAGTTCAGTCTTACCTGGAAGCCTGTAAGGCAACTAAAATCAGAGGTCTTTCTGCCAATTGTAGTAAATGGAGCCAATTTTTACAAAGAAGACCTTAGCCACAGGCCTGAATGAAGTTTTTGAAACCTGTTACATTTACAATCTAACACTTATTCTGAAACATTCTATAATATTCTGGAACATTTTAGCATGTACTAGAAAAATCTGTAATCATGAAAATGCTTTATTCTCTGCTGTCCAATAATAGTAGTGATTAGGCATATGTGCTACTGAACACTAGAAATATGGCTAATTTAATAAAAACCATATTTTTATTTTATTTAATTTAAATGGATTTATAGCTAAATGAAAATAACCACTGTCTTTATTTGCTTTCCTATTACTAAAATACTCAGACAAAGTCAACTTAAGGGAAGACAGTGTTTATTCTCTCACAGTTTCAGGTAATAGTCCATTATGACAAGTAAGTCACAGTGGGGGGAGATTAAGGAAACTAGTCACATTGCATTGGTTATCTGAACACGGAGGGATAATGCTTGCTTGCTCATTCACTTTCTCCACTCTCACACAATCAAGGATTATAATCAGAGGTTTCTTTCACACCCTCCAGTTCCCAAATAACCACTCAGAGGCTTAATATTACTTATCAATGCTTGGCTGATGGCTCAGGCTTATTACTAACTAGCTCTTTCATTTAAATTAACCCATTTATATTAATCTATGTATTACCAAGTGGAACTGGCTTTTACCAGTCTATTGGGCAGCGGCTGGCATCTCCCAGACTCTGCCCTTCTTCTCTTGTACCTCTGCTTGGATTTCCTGCCTGGCTCTATCCTGCCTTGCCATAGACCAAAGCAGCTTTATTTATCAACCAACAAGAGCAACACATATTCACAGTGTACATAAGCCTAAGGGAGCCATTCTTATTCAAACTCTGGGAGAGTCCTGACTCAACCCACAATGGTAGCACTGACTTTGGCCTGCACCTGGTAGAGAGAAGTGGCATTTTATAGCACTTGCCACCCCCAGGCACCCTCCCAGGTCATAATGTCAACAGTTAGGAATAGAGATCTCTTCCCTGTCTTCCCACTTGGTTGCCTGCACCTTGTTCTATCACTTTCCTCAAGAGACATGGGTTTCATTCCGTTATGAGTGAAGATTATGAAGCCCACACCAGTAGCAATTCCTCAGCCCTGCACCCTTGGGGAAATCACTTGGGAATCATTTAATAGGACAGATACAGACCTTTGGTCTTGGGTGTAATATGAAAAATAGGCATTGATGGCCACAGCTTGCCAGATGAGACCTTTTACTAGACATACTTCCTGCATGAGACAAGGCAAAGCCCCTGCTAGGCCTGGGCTCTTCTTTCCCAGCCTGAGAAGCCAGGGGCCAACTAGATAATGCTAGTTAGCTCAGATGTACAGCATTGATTGGTACAAAGGACCATTGATTTACATAGGTATTTACAGGATAGCTTTTCTCCCAGAAGCATGCATCAGTCATGGATTTCTCTACAGGAACTTCTTAGAACACAGTTTAAACATCCCTTGCTAGCCTTTCAAGGATTCAGGAAAACACGAGCTATCTTTCTCAGTTTCCTGCTTCTGTAAGAGTTCCAGAACCTCCTACTGAACATGAAGTGTTATGCAGTGTTAGGGAATGAGCTCGGGGCCACACCCTCAGGTAATAATCACGACTCTGCTTTCTGCTCTCCGCTGGCACTGTCCCTGGGTCAGTAGCTCACCCTCCCCGTGAAGCAAACTAGAGTACACTGCCAAAATAACCTTAGGTGGCATCGAATCATTTGTAACATTCAAGCTCCACCTCCCCATGCCACCCCATCCCTTCAGCACACCCACTGGGGTCTGCAGCTTCAAGTTCACTCAGGTAAGTGGAGAGTCAGAGTACCTGGGAGTGTGTGAGCACAGAGGACAAAATAACCCCCAACTGTCTTCCCTTCAGCTGGACAGGCTCTGTGGTTCTGTTCACTGCTGGAGCTCCTGGTGGGACCGGGAGGTGGCTGGAACCTATTATGAACTCACTGGCTTTGCTGCTTTCTGCTCCCGCTCCTCCCCCTGCCAACAGCCCTGGGGAGATCTCTCACCCACATCCTATTCCTCTTTCTCCCTCCCAACTTCCTTGACCCTGTCGCCTAATGAACTTCCTATTTAAATTTTTAAAGTTTTTGTTCACTCTCCTTTGTTGTTGTTCTTTGAAATTTTTATATTATTATAATGTAGCTTAATTGCCTCTACCCTCACTGCTTCCCCTCAACTCCCCCTGGGAACTCCTCCAACATATCTCCCTTTCAACTTCATGTCCTGGGTTTATTCTTATTTTTTATAATACTGAGTCCAGTTAGTGATGCCCACATGTGCAAGGATGTGTGGTCATTCTTAGGGGCACAGGCAATCCAACAGTGGCCATACTCCAAAGAAAAGAGACTCTCCCTCCCCTAGCAGAAGACACCTGCCTGCCTCTTCCTACACCGAAGGCTTCCTTGGGAGGTCACTTTGGGCAGTTCACATTTCAAGGATGGGCATTGCATTACCTAGAATTCATTTGTATGGAACAACTGTGTCTCATCTGTATTTACTTATTTATCTAATCAATCAATTATTTGTTTATATCTGGTAGTAATTGTGTTGGTGTTAATTGTCAATTTGACAGAACCTGGAATTACTGTGAGATGGATATCTGAGCATACCTGTGGGGGATAAATCATCCCAATAGCTTGTCAGATAAGGGTGGGTTGCAGAATCCCCTTCCATATCCATGCTAGATCTTGTACAGGTCTTGTGCAAATGACCGCAGAAGTGTAAATCCATGTGCAGCAGTCATGTCTGGTTCAGGGGAAAGTATTCCACATTAAACATTTCAAAGGTAGAAGAGACTCCATATAGCCCACATTTGATTTCTAGCTATTACTAACACATTTTATTACTATGATATGCCACACAATCAGTGCTGACATATTTTGAACAGTGACTACTAGGGAAGGCTATGATGAATTCCAATACCTTGTTTTTCTTGTTATTGTTGTTGTTTTTTGTGTCTCATGGTCTTTTTTCAGTTCCAGAGTAGCACCACCCATAACACCACATGTTGCACCATCAAGTCTCCCAAGGCTCCTCTCAGCTCTGATGACATATTCTGACTTTCCTTGGTGTTCTTGGACTGAACAGTTTGATGGGTGTACTATGACCTTCTTTGGGCCACCAGCTCACAAAAAAGTGACATAGAGACGTCTTCTGATTCATTATGAAAGCTCTGCCTTAGCTTAAGCTTGTTTCTAACTAGCTCTTATAACTTAAATTAGCCCGTTTCTATTCATCTACATGCTACCATGTGGCTTGCAGCTTTTATCTCTCCTCCTAAATGTCCTGCTTCCTCTCTGTCTCCTTTGGTATGTCTCCTTTTCTTCTTCCCAGAGCTCTTTCTGTCTGGAAGTCCTGCCTATACCTCCTGCATAGCTATTGGCTGTTTAGCTTTTTATAAACAAATCATAGTGACATATGTTTACACAGTGTAATAAAATATCTTGCAACAGATGGGAACTGGAAAGATAATTTACAGACCCTCTCCTTCGTCAGGGTTTCTCTCAGTGTCTAGACTGGGGTTATGAGTTTGGGTGAGGAAAATGAAAGAAGCAAAGCCCTTTTCATCACTTCATATACTGGCTTCTTCCCACACTGCTGTCTTCCTTAGGAAGTCACTTTGGGCAGTTCACAATTCAAGAATGGGCTTGCGCACGATCTTGAATTCATCTGTATGGATCTGTGTCTCATCTCCTGCATTCATTCATTCAATCATTTGAAATGGTTGAAAGACACATAAGAAAGTGCTCAACATCCTTAGCCATGAGGGAAATGCAAATCAAAATAAGTCTGAGATACCATCTCACTCCTGTCGGAATGGCTAAAATAAAAAACTCCAATGATAGCTTATGCTGGAGAGGATGTGGAGAAAGTGGAACACTCCTCCACTGCTGGTGGGAGTGCCAACTCATACAGCCACTTTGGAAATCAGTATGGTGGTTCCTCAAGAAAATGGGAATAGTCTACCATAAGATCAATCAATTTAACTCTTAGGCATATACCCAAAAGATATACATTCATACAACAAGGACATTTGTTCAACCATGTTCATAGCAGCATTATTTGTAGTAGCCAGAACCTGGAAGCAACCTAGATGGCCCTCAACTGAAGAATGGATGGAGAAAATGTGGTACATTTACACAACGAAGTACTACTCAGTGGAAAAAAAAAAAACAAAAAACAATGGAATCTTGAAATTCTCAGGGAAATGGATGGAACTAGAAGAAACCATCCTGAGTGAGGTAACCAAGTCACAAAAAAGACAAAAATGGTAGGTACTCACTCATATATGGATTTTAGACATAGAGCAAAGGAGTATCCTACAATCCACACAGCCAGAGATGCTAGGAAACAAGGAGGACACTAAGAGAGACATGCATGGTCCTCAGAGAAGGGGAAAGGGTCAAGATCTCCTGAGCTAGTTGAGAGTATGGGGGAGGGGGGAAGGAGCTAGATGAAAGAGAAGGGGAGAAGAGGAGGGCGAGTAGGACATGTTCATACCAACAGCAATCTGGGAATTTATTTTCAACTTTTTTATAATCTAGTATAAAGCATCTTTTGTTCACATTGCTCATGCTCGAGCCACTGAAAGTGCTGCTTACACCTACTTCCTCTGCCCCTTTTACAGACCCCCTACAATGAGCACTTCCTTATTCTCTGGTGCTAGGAGATGCTCTGCATTCATCTTGTATATAGCCTTGCTCAATACTAGAACCCATCATTTCTCTAAAGAGTCCTAGCTGATTTAGTTCAGAAGAGTATTAGAAGACATGGTCATTGCTGCTGGCCTCAAGAACCTATTGGTTGACAGAGAAAAGAAAGACCTACATGCATGTATATTTTATCAGTACATATATTTAGTCTTCTTTAGAATGCACTGTCCTAGTTAGCTTTAATTTTCAACTTGACATAGCCTAGAGTCAACACAGAAGGAGTCTCCTTTGAGGAATTGCCCAGATGAGATTAGCCAGTGACCATGCCTGTGGGAAATTATTTTGGTTAATTGATGTGGGAGGGCCCAGTCCACTTTAGGCAGCACTGTTCCCTAAGTGGGTGGTCCTGGACTGTGTAAGAAAGCTAACTGAACATGAGCCTGGGTGAGCCAGGAAACAAACTCGCAAGCAATGTTCCTCCATGTTCCTGCTTAAGTTTCTTCCTTGACTTCCCTCAGGGACCTGGAAGTGTAAACCAAATAAATCCTATCCTCCACATCCTTTTTTCATAGTGTATTGTCACAAGAACAGAAGGAAACTAAAATGGATATATATGCATAGCTGTCTATTGTATGACCTATAAGTGATTTATGTGGACATGCTGATGTCCCAGCACCAATCCGTTAATTTATAGCCATCACAGCTGCGACCCTTTGCTTCCCTTTGGCCTCCAAAACCAACATTGATAAACATGGTTCCTATCATTTGTCTTCCATTAACTTAACTATTCACTGAATAGAGATTTAGCAACACACCCCCTGAGTACAACTTTATCATTTGGAACACAGGTATGCATGCATTCACCGATAGGCACACTCATCCCCAAAGGCAAAGTTACACCAGCAATGTTTTCCCCCTCACGACTTCCAATGAGTTTGTCCCATACAATGCAATATGGTCATATTCTTCTGTTACATTTTCATTCCATCTCTGGCTCTCACAAATCACAAAATGGTATTTTGTTTTTAATTTGCCTGTACTTAGGCCATTCTAGATGTATAAAGTAGTGGATTTCAGTACATGGCAGTATCACCATCAACTACTAGCATATCGTACAGAATAGATCTCTAAAATGATCACCTACCCTTTTTGTTATGTGGAGTATGTGGTACGTGTATATGTTTATGCGAGCAGATGTGCTTGCACATATGCGTGTGTGTGTGTGTGTGTGTGTGTGTGTGTGTGTGTGTGTGTGTGCGCGTGCGCGTGCGTGTGCGTGTGCGTGTGTGTGTGTGTGTGTGTGTGTGTGTGTGTGTGTGTGTGTGTGTGTTTGCACACACATGTGTTCATGCACATACAGGCCAGAAGTTGATAGTTGATGCCAGACATCTTCCTCCAGTGCTTTCCATCTTATTTTGTGAAACAGGATTTCTCACTGTACCAATTCTGTTAGACTGGCTGACTGGTAAGCAAGCCCTAGACATCCTCCTCTCTCTGCCTCTCTAACACTGGGATTCCAGTCATGAGCCACCATGCTGAGTCCTCATGCTTGCATGGTAGCAGTTCTTCTTCCCAGCTCCCAAATCTACAGTCCTTGACTCACACAACACCTTCCTCCTCCTTCAAGCTACTGGCAATTCCCAACTAGTTACTGTCTCTATAGTTTTGTCTTTTCTGGTAAGCCATATTAATGGAATCATGTAATATTTATGCTTCAGATGACTTCTCTCATTTGGCAATCTAAGTTTAAGATCCATCCATATCTTTGCATGGTTCAATAACTCATTCCTTTTGATTGATAAATAATTCTTGATTATATAGATCTACTAAAATTTGTTTTATCCACTCATGCATTTAAGAATATCTTGATTGATTCTTGGGTTTTTTCCCAACTATGAACAAACACTATAAAATGTTTAGATTAAAGTCTCTTTATTCAAGAAGACACCAAGGCAAAACACAGGCCAGAGCTAGGTTATAGAACCCAGCAAGCGCGGCCAGAACAAAAGGGGCCCAGGTCCCCACGTGCAGCCCCTTAAGAAGCTCCCTTACGTCACCCCGGCTTTCCTTCACCACGCTCTTATGGGCGAGTCCTGGGTCCACCTGGTACCTGTCCCAGGACTATTGGGTGGGACTAGGGTGTCTCCCTACAATTCCCCTTTTAGTCTAAAAGAGGATTAAAACTTAATAAAATATCCAAAACTAACAATCATAAGGGTGAAATACATGAAGATACAATAATCTGCTATGGTACATCCTATGTCTATCCTAGCTAGGTCTTAAAGTCATGTGGAAAAAGTATCTAACTTGAACACCTTCTTCCAATCCCAACTCTAAACAATAAGGTTATTCTTAACTAGACTTACACTACCCTAATACACAATAATGGGGAACGGGGGCGTAGCATCTTCTAGGTTACTTCCTGTTGAAATGGGACGATGATTGTCATGTGGGGGCCCTGTGGAAAAAAAATGCCAGTACAGGGAAAGTCTCTAATGAGTTATGTCTAGTCCATGTTAGATGAGATTTGTTTGATTGAAGATCTACGTTGAAATCCTCAACTTGATTGAAGTCATTACTCGAGGTTCTGGTTGGAGTGTCAATCGAAACGGAGTGAGTTGAATCCAGTGCAGTCGGGGAGGTGTAGTCCAATTCTTTTTCCGGAGCATGCAGGGATTGTTGTCAGGCTGGTTCTTGTAGGCTGTATGGGACTCAAACATAAGTGTCATCAGAGAAATGTTCGCTTGTTCATGTATGTGTACCGGGAAAGGCAAACCTTGACGAACAACGATTATGAGAGGGTGTGAAAGAAAAAGCCAAGAAAAGACAAAGATAGTCCTCTTATTCTTCATTTATTCTGTATTACAGCAATTGGCTTCTTGATATAACATAGAAACTTTTAAATGTTGTTAAATAACATGCTTGGATTTTAGAGTAGGAAAGCCAAATCCAACTCTAAATCCAGCATCGATTTAGTTGAATAGGGACTAGGAAATGAATAGACATAGAGTTATTCGAGAGACAGCTGTAAATTTTACTGTATGGCACGTTCCTTTTGTTGGATGCTTATAGCTACGCTCTTTCCTTAAGTATCCATACATGTAGTGTCCTTTGACTTCTAGAGGGGGGTTCCTCAGAAAATACCTGTCAGTCATCTTTGTCGAGAGGGTTGTCTTCCTCACTTGATCAATTTTGATGGTATCCAAAGATTTTCTTCTCCTGTGGAGACAAATGTAAAACCCCTACCCCAACGTAACACATGTCCAGGTTTCCATACCGAGGTCAGCACATCTTTGAAATACACTGGTTGGTTCGTAAAGTTCGTTGGGCGCCACCTGTTTAGATTAAAGTCTCTTTATTCAAGAAGACACCAAGGCAAAACACAGGCCAGAGCTAGGTTATAGAACCCAGCAAGCGCGGCCAGAACAAAAGGGGCCCGGGTCCCCACGTGCAGCCCCTTAAGAATTGAAGCTCCCTTACGTCACTCCGGCTTTCCTTCACCACGCCCTTATGGGCGAGTCCCGGGTCCACTTGGTACCTGTCCCAGGACTATTGGGCGGGGCTAGGGTGTCTCCCTACAATAAAATTCATAATTTCTTCTATTTTCTCCAAAAATATTTCATTTCATTTATTTATTCTTCTCTCATACAATGCATCCTGACCACAGTTTCCCCTCTCTCGACTCCTCCAACATCTCTCCCTTCTCCCAGGGATATCAACCAAACATAGTATAACAAGTTATAATAAGCCTAGGCACAAATCCTCATATCAAGGGTGGAGAGGCAACCCTGTAGGAGGAAAGGGGTACTAATAAAAGGATTTATTTTTCGTGTGTGTGTGTGTGTGTGTGTGTGTGTGTGTGTGTGTGTGTGTGTGTTCTATGGAGGCTAGAAGAGGGCATCAGTTCCCCTGGAGCTGGAGTTACAGGTGTTTGTAACCTGACCAGTTGGGTACTGTTAACTGAACTTGGGTCTTCTGGGAGAATAACACATACTGTTAACCCTGAACTATTTGTCCAGGTGAAGAATGAGGTTTTCAGTTTTAATGAAGTCAAATTAATGTCTCATTTTACAGATGTGTTTTTGGTGTTACATCTAAACATGTTCACCAAACCAAATTCATAGAGATTATATAGTTTTTTCTACAAATTTTATAGTCTTTCATCTTGCATATATATTCTTTAATGTAAGCCAATTAAATCACATGTAGTTTTTAGGCAAACTGATACTGGGCTCAGTGTGTGTATATTCTTTCAAAGCACTATACTGTCTTCATTACTACAGACATGCAGGTTTTAAAATCAAGTCTTGGATCCCCAGGTTTTGTACTGCACTTTGAGTGTTGGTTTTTCTGGATGTTGTTGTTAACCTTTCCACATAAACCTTAAAATTACTTATCACAGTGTCTTGCTCAGCCATCATCAGAGAAGCTTCCTCCTGCAGCAGATGGGAACAGATATAGAGACCCACAGCCAGATGATATTCAGAGAGTGGGAGACCTTGGGACATTCGGCACTAAATAGGATGACTCCATCAAATCCCTTAACTCAGGAATCAAGGATTCCTGATTCTCTCTGTGGAAGAGAGCAGAAGGAGTAAGCCAGAGAGGATGGAGGACACCAAGGAAACAAGGCCTTCTAAATCAACATGATCAAACAAGGCCTAGTAAAGCACATAGGAACTCACAGAGACTGAGGCAGCATGCACAGGGCCTACACCAAATGGATCCTAGAGCTGAGGGGAGAAGTGGACACACACTCCTATCCCTAACCCAGAAACTATCTCCAATTGGTAACCACTTGCAAATGAAAATTTAGTTTTCTCCAAAGGGTTCTTTCTGGGGAAACAAACTACTCTTATGGGTAGGCCACATGAGCATCATCCAGCTAACATAAAATGAAATCAATGGCATTTTGGGGAATCCCTTGTCTCATAATGTAACGTCAGGGCTTTTTAAAATCTTAAATATTTTAATTTTTTTCTCTCTCGCCCTCCCTCCTTCCCTCCCTGCCTCTCTCCTTTGCATATATGTTAGGGCTTCTGGTTATGTGTTTTTATGGGATTCCTGAGTGTGCAAATGAGTGGGTCCTGTATCTATGTCTGTTTCTTGTGAGCTTCCTTGGAATTCTTTCCTCCTGTTTGTTTTCCCTATCCCAATGTTTTTGTTTTTGTTTCATCTTATTATACTTTTTAATTTATAATTATCCCTCAGAAGTCCATTTGTTTTCTAATGGGTGGATCTGGATGGGAGGAGAGGTGAGGAGAAACTGAGAGGAGTAGAGGGAAAGAAACCATGACCAGAATATATTAAGGAAATACATATTTTCAATAAAAGAAAACAATAAAATCACTTATCACTGTCCACAAAGCAGTCTGCTGAGATGTTGGTTAAGACAGCACTGACTCTATATGTGACTATTCATGCCTGGGTCTTCTCACCCATGAATATATGGTCTGGTAGCTATTCATGCCTGGGTCTTCTGGGCCATGAATGTATGGTCTGATGGCTATTCATACCTGCACCATCTGGCCCATAAATGCATGATGTGTCTGCATCCACTTACAGCTCTTTTGACATCTCTATTTTTGCGTATAACGCTTATACTTATCTTATCTACTTTTAAGATAATCTGTTGCTATTACACATAGCCTGATATTCTGTTAACTAGCTATAGTCATTTAGGTCGAGTGATTCTTTCTTGGCAGGTTCTTGGGATATTTTATGTATAGGAGAACATAATCTGTGAATAAAGTTTTACTTCATCATTTTCAATATGTCGACATTCCTTTTCTTGTCTCATTGCACTGGCTATGACTTTTAACCTAATGTTGAATAACAATGTTAAGAAATGATATCGGGCTGGAGAGATGGCTCAAGGGTTAAGAGCACTGGCTGTTCTTCCAAAGGTCCTGAGTTCAATTCCCAGCAACCACATAGTGGCTCACAACCATCTGTAATGAGATCTGGTGCCCTCTTCTGGCAGGCAGGGATACATGTAGACAGAACACTGTATATATAATAAATAAATAAATCTTTAAACGAAAGAAGAAAGAAATGGTAGTCTTACTTTGTTCCTGATGTTTGGAGGATAGTGTTCTGTTTCTCACAATCAAGTACACAATGTGTTCTAGTTTTATTTCTGCAGTTGTGATTAAATATCCTGACAAAAAGCCACAGCAGTGAGGAGGAGTTCATTTGTCTTATAATACCAAGTTAGTCCATTATCTGCGGAAATCAAGGCAGAAACTCATTCACATCCACAGTCAAGAGAGAATAAATGCCTAGATACTTGCTTGTTTGCTCTCAGCTAGAGGCCTCCTCTTTTATACTGCTAGGGACATCATTTCTATGGAGTGGTACCCAAAATGGGCTGGGTCATTCTTTATCAGTTAACAAGACAGTCCCCCAAAGACATACTACAAGCCAATCTGGTCTAGATAAGTATTTACTTGAGGCTTTCAGATGATTCTAGAGTGTGTCAAGTTGACAGTGTGGGTGTGGTGTGGTGGTGGTGGTGGTGGTGGTGGTGGTGTGGGTGTGTGTGTGTGTGTGTGTGTGTGTGTGTGTGTGTGTGTATTGGATTTTATAAAATGTTTTACTACATGTCACTTAATTTTAGCAATTTTTCTTCTTTAGCATATTTGTGTGATGGAACACACTGACTAATTTTTGCATGTTGAACCAGCCTTGCCTACTTAAAATAAGTTTTGTTTGGTTGTGGCATAAATACATATCAATAGCTGTGTTCAGTTTGCAAATCTTTTACTGGGAATTTTAGCATCTCTGTCCAGAGAAATATTGGGGTTTGCACAGAGTGTAGCAACATGACTTTGGTACCACTAATGCAATGCTGGCTCCATAGAACGTGCTACTAGTATTCTGTTTCCGTTTTCTAGAAGTTCTCAAGTTCACATAAACCCTAATATAGGATCTACTTCTGAGGAATGTGACCCAAAATTTGATTGCCTTACTGTAAAACGAAGCCTTCCTCGAAGAGTTCTTCTGAAAGAAACAGGTTAAGGGGGCAAATATCCACCTGGACGCCTAATTACTCTGATGCTGGTTACTGACAGCTTACTTAGCAATTCCCAAGTGTGGCATACTTCCCAGGAGAAGAGGAACTGCCCTATCCAGGCATCCCCAGGAGCCAATGTTAACAAATGCATCACCAAGTCTGCTACATGCGGCGGAAGATGACATCCTGGATAATTCACGTCTCAGACACACCCATGGATCTGGCCAGTGCTAGTTATCCCTGCTCAGTATCCCAAGCTTTTCTTAAGAGGAACAGATCAATAAATCATATGTACTTGTATCCCTAGGACCACTAGGAAACCCACCCTAGGGCAGCTGGCAACCTGCATAACCCTGGCAGAGAATGAGATTCTGACAGTGGATCTTGTACCAGATAACGAGCAAGGACTCTCACGAGAGCTCAGGAGCACCTGGAGGTCCCCAATGTATGGAGAAATACAACTGCAGAGACTTTACCTGGGGTGAAATGAACCACAGAAGGGAGGGTGCTTCTCCCTGCTTCCTGCAATGCCTCTGGTTGTAAGGTGTGAGGTGAGGGAGCTAGGCATCTTTAGGACTGCAGATCTGAGTGCTTGTGTTGAAAACAAAGTTGATTGATGTTTTGAAGAAAGACATGACAGAAAGAAAATGAAATTTCGAATTTGAGGGGAAAAAAACAACCTGGATTGTAAGAGCTGGCATCTTTGGGATTCCTATGCCATCCCTTGGTGCTCTAGGTAATTATGTCATGGAAAAATGTTTCCCCACATGACCCTCTGGCCTATATGTGTACAACATCAGAACTTGTGGCTATTGAGCCTAACATATTATAACAGGAAGATCAGCCGCATTGGTTATTCAGCCTTGAGTACGTAAATAAGGAGGAGACCAAGGGATCTTTGACTTGGAGTTCTGTGGATTTTTTCAAAGTGATGGTTCCTCTGTTTATGAAGTTTATGGCTTTTCCCAATTCAATTAATTGGAACTCAGAAATGTGAGCGCTGTGAAATAAAAACTTCAGACATCTGGGGCTCTGTGCACCACCCAGTGTAAAGGCACACCCAGTACACTCACAGCTTGTGGATGGGAGTTTTAAGAGCCTTTATGTCTAGAACTACTGCTCAGAGAGAGTCAGGCATTTAGTTGATAGCTAGAGCACAAGGCAGGTTTAGAGGATTTTTTTTTTCTTAAAATGCAATTTATTGAGGCATCTCCTGTGCATTCCATTCCATGAAATCCATTTATTGGCATTTACCAGACAGCCCATACTTGTGGGTACAGCGTATACACAGGTACTGTCTATCATCATAGCACAGGGTCTAACTCCTGAGTCAGACTGAGGACCAGGAAGAAGACTGTCACAAAGAGAAGGTTGCGCTAACAGATCCTTATGTTAGGCCCAGATACCCCCATTCTCTCTCCTAGGACTCTCCAATAGTTATCCCAACCAGAAGGAGGACATCTTGTTTATAGCCACTTTCTTTTTTTTTTTTTTTTTTTTTTTTGTGTGTGTGTGTGTGTGTGTGTGTGTGTGTGTGTGTGTACAGGTGCACTGGTGGCTACAGCTTGGAAAAATCTTTGGCTGTTGTTCTCAAACACCATTTATTTTGTTTTGTGAGACAGAGCCTCTCATGGGCCTGGAACTCATGTAGAAGTCTAGGCTGGCTGGCCAGTGAACCCCAGGACTCCACCTGTCTCCATCTCCTCAGTACCAGGACTATGAGTATGTGCCACCATGCCCAGAATTTTTTTCTACATTGATTCTGATGGTCAAATTTCTGTCTTCATACTTTCAAAACAAGCACTTTACTGACTGAGCCATTTACTCAGTCTGGAGCTACTTTCAAATGAAAATGCATGAGCATCTTGAATAAAAAGCCATCAGAAACTGATAAATATATGCCTAGGAGAAGATTGAATATGATCCAGTTTGAGGCTATTAAGTGCTTTCTGGGTAGCACCAAGGACAAGAGCATCAGACAAGGTTGGCGACAGCACATCCTAACAGTGTGAAGAACGCTGACAATGCTATGACCCCACAGGTAACAACAACAACATTAACATTGGTCTAAGTGCCTGGTACTACAGTCACCCTTATACATATTATTCCACTTAATTTTCTACTGATATTTTCAATGTATACACAGCCCATTAATACTCAAATTGACAAACTATAGAATGTTAAGTTCATTTCATCTTACTCAGTACTTAAGTTGATGCTATTTCAGCCTTTTTGTAAACATAATTTTATGTCACTAAATGCTGAAGTCAGCATTATTATTCAAGGTCATCTATTCATTACCACATTTGTATACATATTTATTTCACATGCTACTCAAGTTTCTACTACCATTCCAACTTTCATTGTGGAGAGTTTGAGTTGGCACCTGGAGGCACACACCAAGAAGCAGCAGAGTTGTGCTAAACACTACCTCTCTCTAACACCAAGTGTCCCCTCCATCTGCATGAGCTGATGTGCAGAAGGCATTGTCGTGTGTCAAGGTCAAGCCCTGCACTAATGTGAACACTTCTCATCTGTTCTCAAAACAACCAGATGAGGTGGGTTCTATTTTCAATCTTCATTTAGCTGATTTAAAAAAATGGCACCCAGGCAGATTATGGCAATTAAGAGAGACATCTGCTGAGAGTCGAGTTTGACTAAAAATACAGGATCTGGGCCGCCACTACCATTTACAAGAAAATGAGCCATGGCTGAGGACATGGCCTAGGCTCAGGAAGGAAAAAGAGTGGAGGAAGATAGTCTATACAAAGACCCTGAAGAAGCAGCTACTTTCCTTGGATTCTGTTTTTTCAAAATTTATTCTACTATCTGAGTATAGGGTACACACATTTAATCCCAGCACCAGGGAAGCAGAGGCAGGTGGATTTCTGTGAGTCAGAGGCTAGCCTGATCTATATATTCAGTTACATGGCTAGCCACATAGAGAGACCCTGTCTCAAAAAGTTGTTTATTTTACTTTCACTTCAAGGGGTGCTGTGTACATGTGTGTGGAACCTGCAGCGGTCAGAAGAAGGCATTGGATTTCTGGAATTGGGGGCCAATGTGAGCAGCCTGGTGTGGGTGCTAGGAACAAAACTCAAGTCCTCTGGATGAGAAGTGAATGTTCTGAACTGTCGAACCATCTCTCCAGTCTCCTACCTGGTGTTTTTAAAGATATTTTTGTTTATGCATATGTATATTCATTTGTGTCTGCATTCATGTATATCATGTATACAGAGACTAGACATGGGCATCAGATTCCAGTAAGCTGGAGTTACAGGCAATTATGAGTTGCCTAAAGTGGGTTACAGTTCCCAGGGAGAGCAGGAAGTGCTCTTGACTTCTGAGGTCATCTCTCCAGTCCCTTTCCTGAGTTTATTAATCCCGAGTAATGAGATACAAGCACTGATAGGTGAACACCCACATTCTTAGCAATTAGATATTTTTTAAACATGATGTATCAGAGCTCTGGGGTTCTACGTGATAGAAAGTGACTGTGCCTCCTGCAGCAAACCAACACAAAGAAGATGTTACTGTAGCTGTCTGCTTCACATGGGGAAAGAAAGGCCATGATGTCTCATAGGCTAAGCATTCGGATAACCTACATGATCTAGAAGATTCTGAAGAAAGACTGAAAAATGAAATCACAAACTGCCCAAGCAAGAAAGGAAAGGAGAGAAGCTAGCCAGAGAGAACCACTGTCCTTTATCAGATCTTAGAAGATCCAGTTACAAAGACAGAGAAGAGCATGGGACCAAAGACCTGTGAGAATACTTCAGGGAAGAGCAAAGTCCAGACTGGATTTAGGCAACAGGCAAAGAGACCAAGACTCCAGAACTTGTCCTGAGAAAGACTGAGCAGAGGTTTCAAATTTTGCTGGTAAGTTTGGGCTCTGGAGTCTGACAGGACTCAGAATTCTAGATGCCCCCTAAACTAATAAATACCTTTAGTGCAGTGTCTGGATACAAGATTAACTTAAAAGAAATCATTAGCCCTCTTATATACAAATGATAAATGGGCTAAGAAAGAAATCAGGGAAGCAAAACCCTTTACAATAGCCACAAATAATATGAAATATCTTGGGGTAACTCTAACTGAGCAAGTAAAAGACCTGACAAGAACTCCAAGTCTTTGAAAAAAATTGGAGAAGATATCAAGATCTACCATGTTCATGGATCAGTAGGATTAACATAGTAAAAATGGCCATCCTACCAAAATCAATTTACAGATTTAATGTAATCTCCATAAAATTCCAACATAATTCTTTATAGAACTTGATAGGACAATATTCAACTTTATATGGAAAAACAAAAACCCAGATAGCTGAAACAATTCTGTATAATAAAGGAACTTCCAGAGGGATCATTATTCCTCATTTCAAGCTCCACTACAGCACTATAGTAATAAAGACAGTATAGTGTTGGCATAAAAACAGACACTGGCTCAATAGAATCAAATCCAAGACCCTGGTATAAATCCACACACCTATGAACACCTGATTTTTGAAAAAGAAAAATACACAATGGCAAAAAAACAGCATCTTTAAAAAATGGTGCATGGAGCAGAATGCTAAAGATCCATATCTATCCCTTGTACAAAACTCAAGTCTAAGTAGATCAATCCAGATACACTGAAACTGATAGAAAAGAAAGTGGGGAATAGCCTAGAACTTACTGGCACAGGAAACAACTTCCTGAACTGAACACTGATAGCATGGTTACTAAGATCAACAATTAATAAATGGGACCTCACGTAACTGAAAAGTTTCTATAAGGCAAAGAACATCATCAATAGGACAAAATGGCAGCCTACAGAATGAGAAAACATCTTCACCAACCCCACATCTGATAGAGGGCTGATTTCCAAAATATGTAAAAAGCTCAAGAAACTAGACATAAAAAACAAATCCAATTTTAAAATGGATGGAGGCAGAACTGCCACTGCTCCTTGCTGGAGAGGATGTGGAGAAAGGGGAACACTTCTCCACTGCTGGTGGGAGTGCCAACTTGTACAGCCACTGTGGAAATCAGTATGGTGACTCCTCAGGAAAATAGGAATCAGTCTACCACAAGATCCAGCAATTCCACTCTTAGGCATATATAAAAAAGAAGCACATTCATACAACAAAGACATCTGTTCAACGATGTTCATAGCAGCACTATTTGAAATAGCCAAAAACTGGAAGCAGCCTAGATGCACCTCAACCGAAGAATGGATAGATAAAATGTGGTACATTTACACAATGGAGTACTACTCAGCAGAAAAAAACAATGGAATCTTGAAATTTGCAGGAAAATGGATGGAACTTGAAGAAACCATTCTGAGCGAGGTAACTCAATCACAAAAAGACAAATATGATATGTACTCACTCATATGTGGATTTTAGACATAGAGTAAGGGACTACCAGCCTACAATCCACACTGCCAGAGAAACTAGTATACAAGGAGGACCCTAAAAGAGACAAACTTTGTCCCCTGGAGAAGGGGAAAGGGTCACAATCCCCTGAGCAAATTGAGAGCATGGGAAGAGGGGGGAGGGAGCTATGAGAATGAGAAGGGAAGAAAAGGAAGGATGCAGAGGTCATGAGGGAGCAGAAAGGTTGAGTCAGGTGCAGATTAGAGGAAAGGATATGTGATATGTAGGTAGGGTTTTTAGTTGGGGGGTGGGAGGGGAGGAAGGGAGGGAGAAGGGAACTGGGATTGTCATGTAATTCAATCTTGTTTGTAATTCAAATAAAAAAATTAATATAATAAAAAATGGGGTACAGATCTAAACAGAGAATTCTCAACAGAAGAATCTCAAATAGCTGAGAAACACTTAAAGAAATGTTCAACATCCTTAGCCATCAGGGAAATGCAAATAAAAATGATCTGAAATTCCATCTTACACCTGCCAGAATACATAGGATCAAAAGCAGAAATGACAGTTTATGCTGGAGAGGATATGAAGCAAGGGGAACACTCCTCCATTGTAAACTTGTACAGCCACTTTGGAAATCAATATTGTAGTTTCTCAGAAAATTGAGATGCGATTTACCTCAAGCTCAGCTATACTACTCTTGGGCATATACCCAAAGGATGCTCAATCATACCACAAGGACACTTGCTCAACTATGTTCATAACAGCTTTATTCATAATAACCAGAACCTGGAGACAAACTAGATGTCCCTCAAGCAAAAGATGTATAAAAAACAATGGAATGTTACTCAGCTGTTTAAAATGACATCACGAAATTTGTAGACAAATGGATGGAACTAGAAAAAAATCATCTTGAGTGAGGTAACCCAGACCCAGAAGGATAAACATGATATATATTCATTTGTAAGTGGATATTAGCCAGAGAGGCTAGGTAACAAGGAGGGGTCAAGAGGGGATGCTGGGATCTCCCTGGCCAGCAAAAATAGAAGAGATTTCATGAGTGGACTGGGGGGAGGTGGGGATGGGAATATGAGGGATCAGACTGGGTGAATGGAGGAGGGGAGTACTGAATGAGATGACTGGAAGCGGGGCATTTTAGGGTCAGGTAGAAACCGGGTGCAAGGGAAACTCTCAGGAATCTACAAGGGTGAAGCCAGCTAAGACTCCCACAAATAGTGAATATGCATCCTGAACTGGCCACATCCTGTGACCAGGTAAGACTTCTGTGAAGGGATTGTGACAACAACCCAGTCATAAACTTTGACCTACAGTCTGTCCTACCTATGGGATGTGCTAGGGTAAGGGTAGAACAGGGATTGTGGGAGTGACCAAGCAATGACTGGTCCAGCCTAAGACCCATGCAACACATGAGTGTCAGGCCCCAAAGGCTGGATGGCCCAGAGACTTAGGATAGAATCAAACATGACTGGAGAAAAAATGTCAACATAATGATGCCTGATATCCTCTTATAGATTGGTGCCCACCCCAATTGTGGTCAGAGAGACTTCATTCTATAACTGATGGAAACAGATGCAGAGACCCACTGCCAAAAATTAGGCTGAGCTCAGGGAATCCCACTGAAGAGAGGAAGGATTGTATGAGCCAGAGGGGTCAAGGACATCACAAGAAAACCCACAGAATCATCTAACCTGGGCTCACAGGAACTCACAGAGACTGAACCAAAATCAGGGAGCCTACATGGGACCGACCTAGGCTCTCTACATATATGTGAAAGTTCTGTAGCTGGATCTGCTTGTGGAACTCTGAACAGTGGGAGCAGGGGCTGTCTCTGACTCTTTTGCCGGCTTTTGGGAACCTATTTCTCATACTGGGTCACCTTGCCCAGCTTTAATACAAGGGGAGGAGCTTAGCCATACCGCAACTTGATATACCATACTTTATTGACACCCATGGGAGGCCTGCCCTTTTCTGAACAGAAACAGAGGAAGAGTGGATTGGGAGGGAGGAGACAGAAGGGTGACAAGTGGACGGGAGAGGAGAGAGGGAAAACTGTGGTTGTGATGTAAAATAAATAAATAAATCTAATAATTAAAAAAGTGTATACTTCTCTTGTAGAGGTCCCAAGTTCAGTTCCTAGCACTATATAGGATGACTTACGACACCTGTAACTCCAGCTTCAGGGAGTGCTCTGAAAACTTATTCATGTGCACACCACCATGAGCACCCACACATACTACACATAATTAAAATAAAGTAAATATTTGAAAACATAATAAAAGTGCACATGTTAGTATGACTAGAATCCAAAACAACTAGGGCTGGAGAGTATTCAGTGGTTTAAAGTACTTGCTACTTATCCATAGCATCCATGTTTGCTTTCCAGCACCTGTGCTAGGCAGCTCACAGCCACCTGATCTCCAGCTCCAGGAGATATGATGCTATCTTCTGGCTTCACTGGGCACATGCACACCCATGGCATACTTACATACATACAAATTAAAATAAGTAACAATCATTGGTGTAGATAAAGGTGGACCCTTTGGGGGTTTGTTTGTTTGTTTTTTATTTGTTTTTTGAGACAGGGTTTTTCTGTGTAGCTTTGGAGCCTATTCTGGCACTTGCTCTGTAGACCCGGCTGGCCTCGAACTCACAGAGATCTGCCTGCCTCTGCCTCCCAAATTCTGGGATTAAAGGTGTGCACTACCAATGTCCGGCAAAAGTGGTACCTTTATACACTGGTGGAGATACAAGTTAGCACAGCTTTTAGAGAACACAGGGTGGAGTTTCAACATGGGGGGGGTAAGAAAACCTAGAAACAGATTTCCCAAATGATCCAGTTACTACTAGTGACTTACATATCTAAAGTAAATTAAACCAGGATGTTAAAATAACATCTGCACAGAAGTTCGAGTGAAGAGCAAAGCTGGCTTCAGCCCACAGAAACAGCTGAACTGAACATCGGGGAGCTCTTAGTCCCCAGACTGATAGCTGGGATACCAGCATAGGACTGATCCAGACCCCAGGAACATGGGTTTCTGTGAGGAAACCTCCTCCGAAATCTACAGGACCTCCTGTAGTAGTTCAGTACTTATCCCTAGCACAGGTGTGGACTTTGGGAGCCCATTCCATATAGAGGAATACTCCCTGAGCCAAGACACTCGGGGGTGGGCCTAGGCCCTATCCCAAAGGATACGATAGATTCTGATGACACCCTATGGAAGACCTCACCATCCAGGGGGAACAGAAAGGATATGTGATAGGTAGGGTTTTAGTTGGGGGGGGTGGTAGGGGAGGATGGGAGGGAGAAGGGAACTGGGATTGTCATGTAAAACAATCTTGTTCCTAATTCAAATAAAAAAAATCTGCAAAAAAAAAAAAAGAGTGGAGCAACACTTCCATCTATTTCTAAAATGTCTCTAAATAGAATTCCTGCTATTTTGAACTACCTTTTTATACAAACTGACATTCTCAGAATTGATTATTATAAAATTCAAAACATCAATCAGATCTGATGAAATGCCCTAGGTCCTATAGTATCAAATGTTCAGCCAAGAGTTAGTTCTTTTTTTCTTTTTCTTTCTTTCTTTTTCTTTTGCAAGAAAAGGTTTCTCTGTGTAGCTTTGGAGCCTATCCTGGCACTGGCTCTGGAGACCAGGCTGGCCTTGAACTCACAGAGATCCACCTGCCTCTGCCTCACGAGTGCTGGGATTAAAGGAGTGTGCCACCAACGCCCAGCTAAGATTTAGTTCTTTATGTTGAAAAAAAAAGTGCATGTATCTTATTTGCCTCTATTTTAATAAACAGTAAAATTACATGCATACCAAAGAATTGTGATAAAATAAATTTCTCTGATTTATTATCAGTAAAAAATAAATAAATAACATCTGCACTTCATGGAGTGGTACTCAGATCCTGAAGATGATGAAGGGAATGCTATCATCCCCCTTGAACCTGGAGGGTCCTGTGTTAGGCAGAAATGGGAAAATGCTGCATGGTTCCATTTACATGAGGAATCCCAAAACCATTCTCAACAGAAGAAAAGATTCCAGCAATGGTTACTATGTAATGTAGACTAGGAGTGGCCAGGATAGGAAGTGAGAACATGCATGGAAGATGCTGAGTAAGTGATACAAAGTCTCCATCAGGCAAGCAGACTACTAGAAAACATCTATTCAAAACTCTGTAAGAGGCAAAGGATCTCTGTGAGTTTGAGACCAGACCTACAAGAGCTGGTTCCAGGACGACAGCCTCCAAAGCCACAGAGAAACCCTGTCTCGAAAAACAAAACAAAACAAAAAACAAAACAAAAACAAAACAAAAAAAAAACCATAAAACATTGTATACTTGAAAATTGCTATGAGACTAGAATGTTTAGTGTTCTTGTCACAAATAATTGATAAAATAAGATAGTTTCATGTTAAATAGCTTTATTTAGTCATTACACAATGTGTATGTATTTCAAAACATTGTGTATTCATCAGATTTACTTGGTAAAGGGTGTAGTTCAGGATAGCCCAGAACTCCCAATCCTCCTCCTTAGCCTCCTAGGTGCTAGGATTACTGGCAGGAAGGACCATCCATGCACAACTCTTTTATCTGCCAATTTAAAAAATAAATAACTCATATGCTTGCTGAGGGAATAAATGAAGTCCCTGTATATCTCCACTTGAACCTTCAAGTAGGGGCAACATGTGCTGTGCTTGGGGAGAATCAAATGAGATAATGCATGCTAAAAGCACTTAGCGCAGTACCTCAAAAGCCCTAAATACATTAAGCATAGTCCCTTTTCCAGCTGCTAATTATCTCATTTAATCCCCATACTAGCTGAAAAGAAGTAACCATTTTACAGTTGAGAAGCATGTCTGAGAGAGAGAGAGAGAGAGAGAGAGAGAGAGAGAGAGAGAGAGAGAGAGAGAGCTGACAATATGATGTAGTACCGCTGAGTCTGCATGCTATAGGAGTGGCATGTGAGGTTCAGACACCACACTGCTCCAGCGTTTTCCGGCTAAGCAGAGTTAGCTATCGAAGAATTACCAAAGGTATTAAATAAGAAAAGAAAGAGGATGATCAAATATATGTTCTATGAATCTTTTCTTACTAGGAATAAAATACACAATCACTAGAAATTTAACATCAATTATACTCCATAACTCTGCTATCTTGTCAGTATGACTGTGTCTACAATGGGTACTTGGAAGAGAAACACATGGTGTATTCATTTTAAAAGGGCACATGATAGGCTCTTTGCACACCTGAATGCATGATGGTGTGACATGTGTTTCCTTACTGTCAGACATCCTCTGGAAGAAGAATCATCAACTTTCTTTTCTGTAAAAGACCAGATAGTGAATATTTGTAACTTTACTGGCAGAAGGTCTCTGATGTTCAGTGTAAAAGCAACAGCAGGTAACACCAAACAGCCACTGCTATGTTTCAATAAAACTTTATTTACAAAAACAAACTGCAGGCCCCCATGGGACAACAGACTAAGGAATGTCAGTCCCTTCTGACAGCAATGTTGGATGATTAAGATGGCTGAATGGCTGCACCACTTTGTGCGCCATGGCCTGAATGGGCAAGCACCACTATCGCAGTGAGAGGCTAAGTTGACCATGTTTAGAAGTGAAACCAAAGCAAGGAAAACTAGTCAAAACGTGATGAAAGACAAGATTGGAAATTGTGTTAGGAAGCTGTGCTAATTAACTAGAACTAGTATGATGCAAGTTAATGGCTACCTGCTCACTTTTGTATTGACAAAACTGACAACCAACAAGCAGAAGGCAAGCCACCTTTGACATTCATTGATCAAACACAGTCTGGGGCTGTCACATGTCTGTCTCTCATTCAGTCACTTATTTACACATTTAGTGTTCACACTAACTCCCAAGTGTTTGCCAGAGCCTCTACATCGCACAGGAGCAGTTTTGACAGCTAATAAAGTATTTTCTGCCAACAGGACACACAGTCTATTGGACAGGACAGATGTTTCTTTATTTAGCCATTTATTTATTTGTTTTGTCAACAACTGGGTATTACAGCCACTGACATACCAAGACTACAACATGATGTGGAGCTGACAGAGGTAAAGGAAACCCCATTTCAGACTTCCAGAACCTCAAACTGTAATCTTGTAGACACACATGGAAACAAATAAATTATGACACAGCACAGTATGCACTGTTGTAGAAATATATACCAAATGCTGTGAGGCCAAAAAGAGCCAAGTCTCCGCTCTCCCCAGGGAGTTCACTAGCTAACATTCAAGCTGTCTCCCGACAAGGTTTCCTACCCGGTGTTGATTTGTTCTTTAACTTTGCCGAGGGATTTTAAGCCTGCTTAGAAACAACTAGGAATACTCCTGCTCTGCCTTTTTATCCCACTTAATAAAGTCATCCACTAGATTATTGGCAATTTCTTCAAACAATCTTCTTTTGCTAATGTAAATAGTGCTTACAAATTTAACTAATTACCCTTAATTAAGTTAAACTGCAATTATGAATGTAGTCCCTGCTGGGTTTGCTCCAGAAACTCCTCTGATAAAGGTTAAGTGTATGCAGTATATTTAGAAATTGGTTAGCTGGCTGTGATGGTCAAAGCCTTTAATCCTAGCACTCTGGAGGCAGAGGCAGGCAGATCTCTCTATAAGTTCATGGCCAGTTTGGTCTCCACAGTGAGTTCTAGGCCAGCTAGTGCTACACAGTGTGACCCTGTTTCAAAAACAAGAAGAACAATATCACAAGAGGTGTTGGGGGCACTTTTGGGGGAAAGGGAAAATCACTTTGGATCGGTGAATCAGCTTGCACTGAGAATGCCGTCTAGACTGCTACCAGCAGGTGCTGACACTGGGAGCAAGTTCTAGAAAGGCATGGAAAGCCGTGCCTCTGAATTATGAAGATGGAAGGGAAGGAATGTCTGCGTCCTCCACACCTGTTAGCCATTAGGTTGGACTGTGCCAGCATGGGGATGGGGGGCTAATTCCAAGGTTCTTCTTGTGCACATAGCAGATGGCTTCTGGAAGCCCCTGGGTGGTGCCCTGTGACAGAGATACAGTGAAGGTCATTGAAAGTCAGCTGGGGGCACAGAAATGATCCCCATGGACACTTAGGTAGAGTGGCAAAAGCATTGCAGGTACATGATGTATGAGCTTTTAGAAAATTTTAGACAGCTTCAAGAGCAGAAGAAACATATTCAAAGAAGTCTCACAGCTGTACTCCCACCCACTAAAACTTGTTCCGAACCATATTGCTCCTAGTGCTTTGCCAGGTACCTTGTATTTCTCTTCTACATTTATTGTTTTTATTTCTTGCAATGTTTTCGTTGTAGCCTTTTGATAGTTTTCCTGGTTGGGGTGATTGCATGTGTACTTGTGTGAATTCGATCCTGCATGCTTGTGTGTGTGTGTGTGTGTGTGTGTGTGTGTGTGTGTGTGTGTGTGTCCAGATTTTTACATGGGTGCTGGGAACCCAAATGCAGGCTATCATGCTTGTGAAGCAAGCATTTTACCCACTGAACCCTCTGGTTGGGGTTATTGCATGCCATACCCAATCCAAAAATAACGTCTCTGATCTACTGTGTCTGAAGAACACTGTGTCTGAAGAACAAACACTGTGTCTGAAGAACACAGTAGGTCATAGAACTGCAGGCCAGTCCATCAGGCTGAGAGCACCCATTCAAAACAGCTTCCTGGTATGAGTTACCAATGCACACTCCACATGGGTTTGCCTTTGGGGCTCCTGGGAATCTCCCTGTCAGCTGTGTGCATGAACATCTTGTTGGGCTGGCATTCTACCGCTGTGCCTCGCATGCTGTCGTTTTACGCTATTGATCTTGCCTGTAAACATTATTAAAAGCTCACACGTTTCTCCTCGTATTTTATTATAATCCATGCAGCTTTCTGGAGGCTCCATCTCCTAGGAGATGAGCAGTTGGATCCATGTACTCCCTGGATCTCTCTGGAATTCTTGGCTAGTTAATGGTTTTGCAACATTGAGCTGCTTCCTCCTTCCACTTGGCTGCCTGCATGTGACCGTCAGCACTGACCAATATGGCTTGACCTCTGTACATCATCTGATCTGATATTTTTAAAATTAATTGACTTATGTATGTGTGGCTAGTTTATTCTTCCTTAATTATCCATATACAAGCAAGGATAGGTTTCTATTTTATACAAAATAATAATAATACCATCTGGGCTGATGAGATCACTCAGTGGGTAAAGGTGCTTGCAGCCAAGCTTGTTGACTTTGTTTCTTCCCTGGGAGCCATGTATTAGAAGGAGAAAACTGATCTGGCCCTCACTGTGGCACACACACACACACACTTACTTGATTAAAGGAAAAAAAACACTTACTTATATGGAGATGTGGCATGGTTTCATACTGGGAGATCCTGGAGCCAGGTAGCCTGAGTTCAGATTCAGGGTTCCCCAACTCAGAAGCTGTGTGGCCTTGAGAAGGTCACTTAATCTCTCTGACAATTTGCAAGATGGGATTAATAGAACACTGCTGGGCTTGGTTTGTGTTGCTGAGTTATTAGACCAGGGGTGTTCAGTGTGGTACCAGCATGGTAAGTGGGCATTTACTATTTTCTGTGAATGTCATGGGGCCCCAGCTCCCCTTATCTGTTAACATCCATGGGATCCCTGAGCGTGTCCTATCATTTTTAACTTTTCAGTATAAAAGATGTATACTCCATGGCCATTTTCACAGTTAACTCATAGCTTTTCACAGACATCACTTGTCCCAATTAAATGCAATTATTGCTACTCTTTCCCAATTACTGATGCTCAAATTGTTGCCACTTAGCCAGTAGGAGTTCTTTAAAGCTGATTTTCTGTGTCCGTGGAGTGAATTCCTGAAGCAAGCTTGCTTTCTGGTAACAGAAGGGCATGGTGGGGGCTGGGGATACAATTCTAGTAGGATACTTGGCTAGCATGGGCCAGACTCTGAGTCAAATCCCCAGTGATAAAGAGAATATTACAAACCTATGTTGTCTTCTCCCATCCCCAAATGCATGAGATGGGCATCCCAGGTTTCAGGAATGTGGTGTTAGCAAATGAACTCTAGGCTCTGAGTTGGTGCTGAGCAGTGTGTCCCTCTCTACTACTAATGAGCCACTGACCAGCAATGATGGAGATGCCTTGTTCTGAAATAATAAATTCACACTCGGTTTTGAAATCATAAATGCACACTCATCTTCCTCGACTTGACAAGTTTGTTGATGACAGTTCATTTGTCCACCAGCGTGGGATTCCATGATGATGTGGTTTTTTGTTTTTGTCTTATCTAGATAGCAAAAAGAAAAAAGGAAAAATGTAGACAGGAAAATACAGAAGCCCCAGGGAGCAGAAAGCACAAGAAGAACAGAGAGGGACACCGTGAGAACTTACATGATAGGAGGAGGACTGGGACACTGTGGGAACCCAACTACTTCCCAAGCTTCAGACTGCAGACCCTCTGACTTCCCTGCCCAAGGCACTCCCACCTCACCACCCTCTCATAACAATAGGCTGGTCTCCTTGGAATATATGTCAGTGTGGTCTATGGGGCTGCTCAGCTGACATCTGGGACTTCTGGTAGACACTACACACTCAAATGGGCACTACACACTTAATTGGGGTGGGGGTAATAAATTACAAAACCAAGGTGGTTTAAGATTTATTTTATGTTTATGTTTACACACACACATCTACTGCCCTTGGAGGCCATCGTAGCGTGTCAGAGCTGTTTGTAAGCTGCCCAACATAGGTTCTTGGAACACGATGCAAGACCTCTACAAGACCATAAGTACCAAGTCATCTTTCCAGTCACATGCAATTTTTCAAAAGATTTATTTCATTTTAACCAAAGAAGTTTAACACCAGAGGGGTGTCTGCTTGTTTGTTTTCTTGTTATGCAGTAAAAATGCCATTGGATGTGTGATAGCAGCTTTCCCTGCAGTGACTTGAGGACCCAGGGTTCCATTTAATGACTCCACCATCTGGGAGGGCCTAGGGGTTCTTCCAAGTCTCTCGAATTTTTATCATCAGCTGAGGAAAGGATACAAATGAAGGATCATGTACAGAAGACAAATGGGCTAGCACTGGTTATACTCATCATGTCGCCTAAACTATGACAGTAGCCTGAACAGGACCCCACCTACATGTCAAGGAAGCTGGGAAATGTAATGTAGTTGGGTACCCAGCAGAGAGAGCATGAAGGATCCCTACAGAGCTGAGCCTGATTCTGGTCTTTGTATTATCACCAGAGCAATCTCAGTTCTACAACAAAAGGCTTAGGCCTTCAACAGGCATTTGTTAACTGAACAAATAGTAAATGTCACAAGAGTGAGAAACAAGGTAACTGAGGCCAGGGTACCAGATGTCTTCAGTATCATGCGGTTGAACACAGCTTTTCTCTTGGAGGCCCAGGAAGATGTCATGAAAGTTTAACACTGTCACTGGCTGAGACAAACACAGATCAATGACTCTCCTAAAAGGACAACAAACAGGGGCGGGGAGGGGGGGGCTCATCCAACCACCTACTACATTTGGCTTAGTTCTAAGCACAACCTTGCCTTATAATTCAATCAAGGAGGAAGCATTTGAAGGCCGACTGAGACAAGAGGGAGAAAAGCTAGGAGTTATTTGCTCTGAAAGCAGTAGGAAAGAAACAAAAAGAAAAAGATGAACCATTTTCCTAAGAGAAGGGGAGATGGGGTGGGTGAGAAAATGACCAAGGTAAGTATCTGGAAGCCTCAAACAAACTGAAACTCTCTAGGAAGGTCCATGGCAGACTGTCAGGGGAGCCGGTCTTACTAGCTGATACAGCCTGGATCACACATTTGTCCTTTCATGACTGACTAATTTGACTTGACATAACACCTTTGAGACTTATTTATGCTACAGCATGGCTCAATCTAGTTTCTTTTTTAAGGCCACTATCTGTAGATTCCACTTTATATATTCACTCATCTCTTGAATGGGCATGTCCATGGCTTCCATTTCTTGACATATACTTAAAACTACTGAACTGTGCATTTATGAATGACTGATGGTACAACCAAAAGGATGAGATGATGTGCTGCCTGGCTGCCATGGGATATCAGAATCCTAAACTCATAGGTAGAGATGTGATTTTTCCTAAGCTGCTGCCATAGTGCTCCTTCTCACTGGGCAGCAGTGGTTTTTAATGAATGCTTGTATGAACCTCAGAGTCCTCAAGTGTCTGAAGGTCTTTTTGTCTGGTAAGTAGGCAACATGGGGCCATAGTGCATTCCCAGTCCCCAGTGTCAAACTGTCCCAAGCTAGGTAACTTGCCTATAATTCCCAGGAGATTCTCTTCCAAGCCTTCATCCTTCTCTGAGATACTTCCAATCTGTGATTCTGAACACAGTGTGCGATTTTTTAAGTTCTGCTGTTGAGATCAAACAGACCCAGGTTTGCAAACTTCGCAATCTGTGCATGTCTGGGGAAGATGGTTAATTTGTTTGAGCCTCAGTTTCCTTGGCAATAGAAGGAGAGTAGTTAAGCTCTTGCCTGGATCTCATTCTCCTAGACCCCTCTCCATCCATACCTTTGCACACAACTGTCCATGTAGGAAAGGGATCTATGTGGCTATTCCTTGCTGCTCATCTTGGGATTTCTTTGAACTTTGAACCTCGTGGTCCTTTGTAAATCATTTTCAAAACAAACTCTCCTCCAACTACAGCAATTTGGTTATACACTGCTCCATTTTGGCATTCTAAGTATCGGGAAGGACATTATGAACTTTCAATGAGACAAGAGATGGGAACAATTGATTCAGGCCAGGACATATCATAAATGTCTGGCAAATCAGGGCCTCCTTAAAGGGGAGGGTCTACTTTGGGCATGGCTGTTTCCCTCAGCCTCTTTCATATGGAACACCTGAAAATTTTTCTCCTTTTTAAATTTGCAGCTTGCTTGGATCCTAGGAGTAAAATACTCTCATTCCCTTCCTCCCTCCCTTTCTCCCTCCCTTCCTCCCTTCCCTCTTCCTTCCCTCCTTCCCTCCCTCTTCCCCCATTCTCTCTCTCTCTCTCTCTCTCTCTCTCTCTCTCTCTCTCTCTGTCTGTCTCTCTCTCTCTTTCAATAGCAGTGCTCTGGTATCTAGAGAGGGTTGTTCAGCAGCTGAGAATACATATGGCAATTAAAATACACTGTGAGTTGGAAAATCACTGCAGACATTCCAGACCTGCCTCTACCCTCAGAATGCAACCTATTATTTGTGTTCCTGTCTCATAAATTTGGAAGCTCTGTCCATGATGGCCTTTTTCTCTCTGGGTTCTTGACTGGATAGTTAGAATGGATGGGCCCAATTTTTATTCTTGTTGACAGGAGGACCACAGGGCTGCAGCCTCTGCAGAAAGAGTTGGACAAGATTCAAATGAGGTAAGGGACTTACCTGTGGGAATATGGGGACCTAGGACAGCTTTGCCATGGGTGAAAAGTCAGACTAAAAATAGAATGTATGGGGATTCAATGAGTCACTGGGGTGACTGGTTCACTTGTCCATCACTGTATGACTGGAGAATACCCCCCCCCCCCCCGAGGCTTGGGCATGCAGACCTATTCTAGACTATCACCTCCTCTACACGGAACAATAACTAAAGATAATATTCATGTTCCAATCCACTTTCTGACATAGATCAATCACTAGGGAATGGGTATTCCTATTGGCCCTATCATAAGGACACAAAGACCCAGACATTGGGAGGGAACCAATTACTCATGATGCTCTAAGATGAGCTGAGATTCACTCAAAGACAGCTAGATTCTAGAGTCAGCCACAGCCTGGCTATCTGGCCTGGATATAAGAAAGACATTTTTTTGGCCTCTCATTCTTTGCCCTCTGTGACAGAGGGATCAAGAGTCCCCTCCCTGCCCAATTCATAGCCAACACCAAAGATGTCAACTAGCATTATATAATTCAGGAGGGAGGAATTCTCTCTTCCACACTCCTGAGTTTGAGCCCCATTCTACCTAATAACAGCAATATCTCCGGAGCAAACTGTGCATGTCGCTGCATGCATGTGAAGACCAGAGCACATCTCTGAGCAGTTGGTTCTCTCCTTTCCCCATGTTCAGGCAGGGTCTCCCTTCTCACTGTGCTGTGTTTCATGCTCCAGGTTAGTTGGCCCTCTACCATCCAGGAGACTCTTGGGTAAGTCACCAAACCTTGAGTTGTAATCTCCAAATTCATTTACTGGACACACACAAAACTGCAACATCAGGCAGTCTACATTGAAGAATGGAGAAGATGGACCAAACAGGTCAAATATGGGCTAAGTGTTTATGCATGCATTTATATGACAATTAAGTTTAATTTCCTTAGGCTTGTGAGCTCCATTAAATAATTAGCAATAGACACTTTGATGCTCTCTTCGGGAAGCCCAGAGGTATTATCTTAAGTCCATCATTGGAGGATGTAGCCTGTGCTCCTCTTTGAAGCCTGTGGTGCCCAACTTTGATCAGCAGCTCGATTAAGAAACACCTGGGCACTGGTGAGACATGTGTAAGGATGTGTCTGTGAGGACGATTCAGGAGGGGTTAACAGAAGAGGGAAGACCTTCCCTGGATAGAGATGCTCATGTGAACTGTGTCCTGGACTGAACCAAAAGCCAGGTAAGCCTTGTGCTTACAGTCTTCTACTTCTACTGAGATGTGAACCAGCAGCCTCTAACACCATGCTTTCTCCAGCACAATGGACTGTGCCCTCTGTACTTTGAGCGAAATAAAACAGTCCCTCCCTCTGTGAGTTTCATCCTTTTGGGAATTTGGTCAGAGCCAGGGGAAAAGTAACAAACATATAGTCCTTTGCATTTTTTGTTGATTCCTTAAACAGTACTGCTTTCTAGCTTGTACACACACACACACACACACACACACACACACACACACACACACACACGTGCGCACACATGAAGACAAGTAGTTATAAACTATAGCACTTGCCTGTCCTCCTCTTCTGTTCAAGTTCTTCACAGTCTGAGAAAAATGGCACCAAGCTGACAACACAGTGCTCACCACCCACCCAAGAAAATTATGCTAAGAGAGTTTAAAATATAGATTCACACACACACTACCCTTAATAACACATTTTCTCTGTGTGCAACATACCTAGAGATAGCCACCAATGATAGTACAAGTCTCCCACAATTAGCAGGGCAATAAATATTATGGATTCCAACTAAATTTCATCTTTCTAGAACTTCATAGACTGTACGTGTGTGTGTGTGTGTGTGTGTGTGTGTGTGTGTGTGTAAAAGGTCCTGGAAAAGTGCCATTTGACAATGTATAAGTAACCAGTCATGTAGTGTATGCTTTCAGTTGTCTTTGTGGAGAAGGGTGTGTGGTTTTAATGGGGAGGCTGAGCTAACGTAGTGAAAGCCATTGACTCCATGGCTGTGTTCTAGCACATGCCCGATAAGTAGCAACTGTGAACGCTGGCAACCCCTTATTTACTTAGCACTTACTATTTTCCCACAAAGCTTGAAACACATTTATTATGAAGAATTTCAAATATTCAAACTAAAGTTGTGTGATCCATGTGGGACCTTATCTAGCTTCAATAATCACCCCCCCCCTTTTTTTTGAGACATTGTCTCACATACCCTAGGCTAGCTTTGAACTCACTATGAAGCAGAGGTGATTGTGAACTATTGCTTCTCCTGCCTCTACCTCTAGACTGCCTGTTCTTCTATGCCTAGTGCCAGGAATGAAACCCAGGACTTCATGCACACTAGGCAAACATTCTCCCCACTGAGTGACACCTCCAGCCAGCAATGATCACTCTGGCAATCCTGTTTTCTCTCTTCCCTCACTTAGCTTTCTGGATGAATGTTTAAAAATCCTATGACTTCACCTCCAAAGAGCTTGATACAGATCCCCAACTCATGAATACATTTAAAACACTACTTTACTGATATCATAGGAAAACGGGGTCTTCCCATTGCTCTCCCACATCCATCATTATTATCATCATCTCCTCAAAACACAAATATGGCCAATCCTTCCAGGCATGCTCCATCTTCTTCATGCCCTGGAAGCTCCAAACTCACATTACCCCTGGAGGAAACCAAAGTGGCTAAAACTACTGCCCTGGTCACTCATGCCCTCCTGCTGTCCTGGATACTCACCCCCCCAATGCTGCCATGAATGCTCACCCCCCATTGCTGCCATGGCCATCACCCCCCGCATTGCTGGATACTTAGTCCCCTCCATTTCTACCCTGGACACTCATCCCTCCATCTCCCTCTATTCTCGAGAAAAGTTCCTTCTAAGATTTCTGAACCAGCTTGCTCCCTGGGTGCCACCAACATCCTGGCACTTGCTGTTACCCCTACATGCCTGGCTTCAGGTCTTAGATCCAGAGAAGACTTAGAAGAGGAGTCACCTCCTCCCCCCACTGTGTTCTTTCCCTAAATTGTGCTCCTGCACTTCAGAATGCTCATCCCAAGACTTAGGTCTGTCCCTTGCTGCTTTCTCATTCTTTTTGTTGACCTGAGAGGAACCTGTTGTGCTCTGTTCTCCTGTCTCAGACTGAACACAGCACTGGGCAGAATGTAGCAGCTAGCACTACACTCATTAATCTAAAAGGAATGGGGAGCTGTGATCTCACCCTCCTCCCTTCCTGTCACCCCAGATTCTGCTCTTGCCTCTCTTTCCACTTCTGAGGTATTTCCCTTCTCACCTTTTCACATCCCCTAAGACTCAGACAGGTGAGAGCTCCTCCTGGAAACCTGCCTCTGCTTGCTCTGCTGGCCTCCTTCACCAAACAGCCTCTCACTAGTGTATAACCCACCATTCTGCACCTTGAGAACCAAGGCAGACTCATACTTATTTTTGTGCCAGGAACACAGTTCTGGGACATCACCAGGCAGGTATCAGGATTGATTAGATGAATGAATCATCCAGGATTAGGGAATAGAATGGAGCCCAAAAGTCCAAGAAACAGAGAGCAAGTGATGAATCTAGGTCAAAGGGGCCTGAGATACGATAGGATGCTACATCAGGAAGGTCTGGACAAGCCAGTGATGGCTAAGTCCCGGAACAAGTGGGAAGGTCCCACCTCTCTTTCTGAGGGTCTGCCAGGTGTGAGTTCAGGGACAGAATGGGTCTATGGATGAAGTGAAGTCACCAGAATACAAATTTAACCAGGACAGAGCTTCTGGGGTGAGGGATTTTTATCAGCACTGTTCACTGCTGTGTCTACAGCACCTGGAATGAAGTAGGTGCCCAGTGAACTTGGGGTCAATCAAAGATAATATAGGAATATGACATGCACATGAGCAGAGGAGAGCACAGGTTTCTTCGTTCCCTGGACAACTACATAGCATCTAAAAATAGATACAAGCCTACCAGCCTTGGGGCCATCAGCACCAAGCTCATCCTACTGAGACCTGGGTCCTTGGCAGAGCCTGCCACTATGTGTGCTAAGAGTATCACTGATGGTTTGTGACTGTGTTTGTGAAATGAACTTCATATTGTTTGACTCGAAGTGAGTTAGGATTCTCTATGTTCTTCATGTCTTCAGTGAAAGTTTGGTATTAGTTCCATCTTTAAGGATTTTTCTCAGCCCTGTTTTGAAATTGTTGAATGGATTCCAACCCTATCAATCAAGGTCAGATTTGTCAGGAGAGCATCTGTGTGTGAACATGAGTGTGTTTGCATTCCATTGAGCTTTCTATTTTTACTCTGTGATAGTACATGCCAGGCTGTCTCCAAATCACAGAACTGTAAGTAGCGCACCAGCATCTTATGATCTATTAATAGGTTCTCTATGGGGTGGAAGGAGAGGGCTCTGAAGACACAGAGACTTGGCAAATTCTGCACTAAATAACAGCTCTTTTCAATGCAGCCTTTGTTATGTGATGTACAGACGGTATTCTCCCAAGACACAACACAGTGTCAAGAGATGTAGCACTCAAATGCCTGCATTTTCTGATAGACTCCCATATTTTTAGTTGTTCAGGAGTCACTCTCCCCCAGCTGCTGGACACCTTTCAACAATCTAGAAGTTTCTTGATCTAAGAACAAGTCCATAAATGCTGTTTTCCAGGATACCAAACCATAAGGAGTCTTGCTTTTCTTCACCCTTAGTTTATCAAAATGACTGCTTTACCATGAAGTGGAAGCCATGTTCTTACTCTCTACTGCTCCTAAGAGCGGATCTTCTGTAAGAACAATGATCACAGTTGTGATGGCAGGCAGTATCTGAAAAGGCAAGGTCTGGTCTGGGGTAGGTGGGTGATGCCTCATCAATGGAGCATCAGGCTAATTGGCTCTGGGGATGAAGTTGCAAACAAAACAGAAACACCTAACCTAACCTTGGAGGGTGAGTTTGGTAGTTCACACCTGTAATCACTGTATTCAGGAGTCTGTGGCAGAAGGATCAAGAGATCAAGGCCAGCCTGGTCTACAAATGAAGACTCAGGGGTGGGGGGGGTGGAAAGGGACTAAGAGGAGAAAGAGAAGGTAGGGAAGATGAAGGGGAGGGAAGAGGGGGATGGGGACAGAGGAAAGAGGAGTACGAGGAAGGAAGTGGAAAACACTGCTTTAGGAGACACTATCCAGGAAAGGTAGAAAGAAACATCTGTAAACTTGGGCTCCCCAGATGGTCCCAAGGTGTAGCCATGGCTGGCATCAGAACTCCAAGGCAACTGCAGATGCTCTTCCTGGCATTTGTTGCCAAGTTCTGGGGGAGGAGAGGAAACTAAGAATCCTCCAGTTACCAAGGCCACTCAGCAGGACAGGATGCCTGGAAACTGCCCACTTCCCGGGACAATAGAAGCAGAAAATCGAATATCTGTTCAGGCCACAAGTGGAGTGCCTCTGGTGCACATACCAGCCAGTCCAAAGTCACAGCCTGAGATCGCTAAGGGCACGCTGGACAATTATCTGACGTGGTCTCTGTGCTGATTATAGAAATGGATCCTGTGGATACCTATGGGCCATGATGCCCAGCAGGAGCTTGGGTCTCTCTCTCTCTCTCTCTCTCTCTCTCTCTCTCTCTCTCTCTCCTCTCTCTCTCTCTCTCTCTCTCTCTCTCTCTCTCTCTCTCATTTTCTTAAAGAGACTCAGGCAAATTTTTTGTTTTGTTTTGAGACAGTCTCACTCTGTAACCCAGGCTTGTCTGGGACTACTGGTGACCCTCCTCAGGTAACTTTTTGAATAAGGTACTTTGGTCCCTGAAAGCACCTGCTGAGTGTCCCTACCTTCTCCATCACCTGCCTCCCAGCAGACAGGGGAGTTGCTGTCTAATTGTGCTTGAGTTTTCTCCCTTTGCTCTCATCCCTCCCACTTGGCTTTCTCCTGGGCATTAGGCATTTAATTGTGCATGTCACTATTCATTGTGCCCGGGGTTTTACAGGGCTGCGGGCCCTGGCTTCTCCACTTTGCCAGCTTAATGTGCACCGACTCTTGTCCCGCCTGTTTTGTGACTCATTGTTCAACCTGTTCTCATAATTATCTCATGTTTCAGACTCAGGAGGGAGATCCTAGCGAGCTCAAGAAGACGGTGAAATATTTACTTTGCACCAAATGAAGAACACAATTCAATTCCTTTGAATATCAATTAGAGGCATATGGTGGGAGTCAGTTAAAAGAAATACCACAGTGAGGGAGACAGTCTCTCCCTCATAGGCACAGGCAGGGGGGCACACTGCTAACACTGGCTGTGATTTCCCGAACAGATTGTCTGAACACCTGCAGTTCAAGGGCCCTCTGACTCCTAAGGATTCTCCTTAGTACCTCCTTAGACAAGATCGTCATAATTCAGTTAGAGGCCCTGGCAAGCAGGTTTTAAATCTTACCCAGGGCTGCCAAGAGCATGGTGTTGAGAATTCTAAGATAGCAGTTAGTGATGATCTCAGCCACCAGTCGAGATGAAACCAGAAGAGTGTGCCCCTTGGCCATATTTACTAGTAAAAAGAACCCTAAAACCGAAGGTGTGTCCCTCAGCAGTCATGCACTTTCTCAGCCTCAGTTTCCTGACATGTACATTCATAAAGTAATATGAAAGGATGTCATTTAAACCAATGGACACTCCCACGATGCTGTATTGCATGCACACAGACTCACATGTGGCTTTCAGACACTCGAGCAACGTTGTATATTTGTGCACAGGCTCACGTATGACTTTCAGATGCTCCAGAGGAAACTTTCTGAACTTTAGCACTTTGACATTTGGTACCTGGTGGAATTGTTTTTGTGGGGTTTGGCTGTGCATTGGAGGATGCTTCTAAACAACCTGGGGCTCAACCCACTTGATACCAGTAACAACATGACCTCTGACAATCAGAGCCACTGAAGTTGTCTCTAGAGTATGTTGCCAAGGGCAAAATGTTCCTGCTGTGTCCAGGTCTGTAGTTTACTCTCTAGCTGCAATGTGTATTCTCCTGTGAGCTTTGAAAATGTTACATGCACCAGGAACTGAGCCCCAACCAAAAGAGTTGATTCAGTGGGCTAGGATTAGGTGGGTGTTCTAGTTTCATTTCTGTTGCTGTGATAAAATACCCTGACCCAAAGCAAATCAAGAGGAGAAAGGATTTTTTTATCTCACAATTCCAGGTTACATTCCATCACAGCAGGGCATCAAGGGGGCAGGAACTTGGGGCACTTCATCACATCACATTCACAAGCAAGAGTAGACACAGATGAGTTCATACATACTCACCACTCACCTCACCTCCACCATTCCCATACAGTCCAGGACCCAAACCCAGGGAATGGCACTGTCCACAGTGGGCTAGGCCTTCCCACACCAATGAAGACAATTGACACCATCACCTATGTACTCACCCACAGGGCCAGCCTGATTAGGACAATCTCCTATTAACACTCTCTTCCCAGGTGACGCTATACTATGTCAAGCCAACAGTTAAAACCAACCATCACAATGTGGTATCATACCTATCTCCAGGTGATTCTAGAGCTGGAAACACTGAAAAAATAAAGATGTCTTCTGTGGTGAGTCATAGCCACTCCACTGGCTCTCTTGATTTGGTTGCAGGCTGGTCTAAGAAATGAAGCTACATACTCTTTGGGCAAAAACACCAAGGGTTATAAAAGGACCAAATCAGAGAGTGGTATCCACACCTCGACCTGATGTACACTTCCCCTCCCACATTGCTTCACATGAATTCCATTTTTTAACAAATCTCTGAACACATTATCCTTTAAGAGACAATGGAGGGAGTGTGATGAAGAAGATAATTAAACATGATAGATATCCAAGCACGTCCATCTCAAAGCCATTTTTCAAAGACAATGGAAGCCCTAACATCCCCCTGATGAGAAGGAGTCAGACAGAAACATCGAGAGTAACATATGACTGGGTACAAATGGTAAAATTAAAGGCAACATTGTTGATGAGCTCGCTGGAGCCTGAAGTACTGAAGCACAATATTAGCCTTGGTAGAAAATAACTTCATTGAAATATGTCCTTCGTGGTGCACAGTTTTCCTGAGGCTCTGAAAGTATTCTGTCTCTCTCGGCATCTCACTCTCTGTCACCAGGCTTTCTCAATAGAACGAACAGAAAGGAGAGCTCAGGAGGGAAAGCAGGGGATAATTGAAGTCTTGCCTTGATCTATTGTTACAACTGAAGAGGCAGAGAGAGTAGAATACCACAGCCACACTTAAACCCACTCAGTTCCCGTGGCTGGCACAACAGTCAGTCAGCATGTACTTACTACACACCCATTATCAATAAATCCCTGTGTTCAGCTCCTCGGGTTGGGGGCAGAGAGATGGATAAGAAACAGATCTTGCCCGCTAGGTGTTTGCAGTCTTGTTAGGACATAAAAACAGTCAATAATACTGAACCGTCTCAGCTCAAGTCCAAATGAACAACACCAAGGGAGATGCCCATTTGAGGGTTTTGTGTGAAACCAACTGAAAATTGTACATACATATCTAGCAATCAGTTCAACCCTGTGAATGGATATACAGGGTGCTGGTTATGTCCTCCTGCCTGGTGGGTGAGAGAGGGGCCCCTGGTGGAAGAAGCAGCAGGTGACAGATTAAGATGAAATGCTGTCCTCTCATGTTGGGCTTAGTAGGCAGCTGGGTCTCTGTGCAAGAGTACGGCTGGCAGCAGAGGCCCAGGCAGAGTGGAGTTGCTGGGGCAGGGTTTGTGGGGAAGGAACAGCTGTGTGCTGGACAGCTAGAGTACTACCATCTACCTTGCACAGAAGCAGTCTCGGGGAAGAACTGGTCTCCAGCAGAGGAAAACAATCTGAGCATGTGGCAAGGCCATGACAGAGATGCCATGGGTAGAAGACGGTCTCACAGGTGAGTCCCATGTCAACCCCTATGTGGGCTCTTGAACCCACTTGGTATCTCCAAGGGATCGATTGGCAGATGCCTCATACCAAGCTTGAGGACATGGTCTCTCTCTGGGATATGGCTGGTGAGCAAGTGCAAGGAATGTTAAATGGAAATACCACAGGCATGACTGCCAGGATAGAAGCTGGAAACTGTATATGAGGTAGACAACCCTACCCCCTAGCCACTGCTGTACAGGCTGAGACCCATGTGCCAGCATTGCCAGGGTCTTGATGCCACTCACTCTCAGACAAGAAGGTTGCTCTTGAAGTGTGACATCCACTCCAAAATATGCAGAAGACCCATCCTGTGGCTCATGCTACCAAGGAAGCACTGACTGGATCACTACAGGCATGGGTGGGAATCTGGATTGATGTAGTGAAGCTACCCCCCACCTTCTCCATTTACTGGTCTCCTTGTCTCTAGATATAGGTGTGGCCAAAACTATGACTCTGACCTACCTAATGCAAAATTCCAAACTTACTTAATTTTCATTGATATTTTGTTTTGTAACCAATTGAATGGTTCTCAATCGTGAGCTTTGTGGATGACATCTTCTGTGTCATGTTGACAGAAGGGTGGACACAAGAACACAGGTTTTCACAGAGCATATGCTCCATGCAGAAGGAGAACAAAGCCTCTGAAGCTCTTGGGCCATTGTACTGCCATTCACCAAAGTCTTCCAGTGGCATCCCCAGCCCCTATGAGGGGAATAACACTTCTTCCCATGCTCATTGGTTTTACAGGGCCCGCCTACCTATTCCTTGCACTCATTCTGCAATTTGCTTTACTTAGCTCACTGCACTGCAGGGATCATAGCTTTGTTCTGGGCTTAGAACATTCCCAACTTGTTCCCAGTCCTGAGCCTTTACACTTGCTACCAAGCGACCATTCTTCCATGTAGCCCATTGTTATTTCAACCTCTTGTTCTGATCTTTGGCCTAATAAATCTTGACCAAGCTCCTCCCTGACAATATTCCCCATATAAGCCTTCATCACCTTCCATACCCTTTTCTCTAGTTGATGTCCTTCCAAAGCACTTACCTCCCAATATCCTATTATATATTTGTTACAGTCTGCACTGCACATTAGATTGTAAACCACAGGAAGATGCTGTCTACACAGTGCCTAGAAAGGGGCCTGCCATATACCATGCACATCAAAAATACATATAAAGTGAAACAGCAGACAACACCTCCCACTCACGTTTTGAAGCCCTGGCTTTGAAAAACACCCACGTGTGAGATTTTTTCCTAACTATGATGGCTGGTCACCATCATGTCCCTTGATTCCTCTATCCTTATGCCCCATCTTCACCATGAGTGGTTTAGTATTGATTATACTTTTCTTTTGCTTCTCTTCACCCATCTGAGTATCTGCTTCAGGAGGCCAGGTCAGGTCTGGTTTGTTCTCTGTATTTTTTTTTTTTTTTTGGTTTTTCAAGACAGGGTTTCTCTGTGTAGCTTTGGAGCCTATCCTGGCACTTGCTCTGGAGATCAGGCTGGCCTTGAACTCACAAAGATCCACCTGCCTCTGCCTCCCGAGTGCTGGGATTAAAGGCGTGGGCCACCAATGCCTGGCTAGGTCTGGTTTGTTCTCTGCTGTAATCCCACTACCTGGCAAAGAACGGACATTTAGTAAGCATCTACAGGCCTGATCCCAGTAGACCAGGATGCTGGGGCACCTACATTTGGCTAGTTAATATTTTGTACCTTGGGGCCAGATCTTTATCAACCATTCTTCACTATAGGTGTGCTATATTGACCACACACCCACACACACACTTCCCATCCTAGAAACCCGACTCTGCCATTCAGCACACCACTGTCCTTTCCAGTGTACACCCACAGCACTTGTGGCAGATTGAATGAGAATGGCCCCTACAGGCTCCTATGCTTGAATGCTTGGTTACCAGCTTGTGGAACTGTTTGGGAAGGATTAGAAGGTGGCCTTTTTGGAGGAGGTGTGTCATGTTGGTCTGGCTTTGCAGTTCCAAAAGACTACACCATCCCCAGTATGCCCATCTCTGCCTCCTGCTTGTGGATCAAGCCAGAGCTCTCAGCCACTGTTCTAGTGCCATGCCTTCCTGCTATGATCCCCACCATAATGGTTAAGGACTCATTCTCTGAAACTACAAGCCCCAAACAACCTCTTTCTCCTATAAGTTGCCTTAGTAATGGTGTTTTATTGCAGCAATAGAAAAGAAACTGACAGCATTTCAAGGCAGGAGCAAGTCAGTCAACAAGCTGTGTCACTATCCCTCTTTCCTCCCTGCCTCCTTGCTGTCCACTGTGCCAGATCCAGAGCTAAGCCTCAGCTCCCTCTTGTATACACTTCTTGTTCCTTCCCCTGACCCAGCCAGACCAAGGTTCAAATAACACCTTCTTTACAAACTTGCTTCATAAATCTAAGCAATGGTGATTCCATCGGTCTCATAATGTTGCTCTGCTTTATCAGAAACATAGAGTTAATGGTCTTCTAAGGCTGGGCAGGCACTAACATAAAGCCACCAGGAGTCAAGGAAACAGCTAGAATTCAATAGCAAATATAATTCTATAACGGCAAATTTAGAGGGGGCAATGAAGCCCAGGGATCGTTGCATGGGGGTTGCCTTTTACAGTTGTGCTGTGAATGGAATCAAGGACCTCACACTTGGTTAGGCAAGCACCCTAGCACTGGGCTACAACCCCTGCCCTTATAAGTCTTCATTGAGCCAAAGGATTGGAGGAGTCAGTGTGTCTCAAAATGAACCTCCAGTCAGAGGCCAGGTAGGCAACTGTCACAGGTTTAACAGTCTTTTTTAAGTCTCCATGGCACATGCCCTTGAAGGCAGATTGATAGGCTATCCTGAAGGATAGAGGGTGAAACCTACGCAGGCCAACTGGGACCACTTGCAGACCCAGCACAGCCTAGGACCCCTCCCTGCAGCAGCACCTCCACCCTGCAGCACCTCCAGCTGCCACTTTGGTGTCTACCTCAGGCTCATTTAAATAATGGAGCAAAGTGTAAAGATTCAAGATAATCATAAAAAGCTCAGGGAAGTATGCAGATAGGAACTGTGAACTCAGAGGTGCCGGGGAGAACAAAGATAATCAGGAGCATTATCAGCAGCCCCAGGTGTGCGCTGAGGCTGAGAGAGAGCGCAGTGCATGCTGGGAGGGGGTGGTAGGTCTCTGCCTCTCTCCTGTGAGACTTTATCCCAACCAGCTCCTGCTGCTGCTCCCGGGGAGCCTGGCAGATGGAGCTCCAGCTTTTCCCAGAGTGGAAGGAAAAGGAATTTCCTGTTGTGGCTCCTTCCAATCTTTCTCCGTTAATGCTACAGCCATAGAGACTCTAAAAACATGCCCAATGTCTTCTGCACTGTACCCGCAACCTTGAATGGCTTTGTGGGCTCAGACAAAAGCCAGTGTGACTCGCTTTTCCATGCCTCAGTCCCCTTGCTCTTCCCACTTTCCGGGAACTCTGTGAGCCTTAGCCCCCAAGTTTGGGGTTCCTGGGGATTTGTTGCCTCTGCAAATGCCCCCTTGACTTTCCCTCTCAAGGCCTTGCCTTCCTTAGAACCTGACTCTTCTCACCTCACTCTTATTCCAAAGATAATCTCTACTTATTTTATTATACTGGGTCGTGTAACATTATTTTCATGAAGTATATAATATGCTTTGAGCATGTCCCCTAATATCCCACTACCCCCCCCTTTTTTGGCCCTCTTGTCCTTTGTCCTTTTTGTTCCCCAAGGCAGTTTCTCTTTTATTCACATGCCATAGATACAGGTATGACTTACCTACAGATAATAAAATCAAGAATGCACAAATGAGAAAACATAATATGCCTTTCTGAAACTGGTATAATTCTCTTAATATGATTATTTCCAGTTGTATCCATTTTCCTACAAATGATATCATTTCTTTATGAATAAAAAATTCCATTGCACTCATGTACCACCTTTTCTTTACCCATTCCTCTGCTGAAAGACACTTGAATTGGTTCCTCAATTTAGCTATTGTGCATGAGGCTGCAGTAAATACGATGTGCAAGTATGATCTCCACTTCGGTCTCATTGTCCTGACTCCACCTGAAGCTCATGGAGAACAGGCCTTTGCTTTCAGCATTCTGACATGGTCATAGTGTATCCCCTGTGTCTTCCCAGCATTACCTGGTATTATGATAGTGTGTGGGGGGAATTTTGGCAGATTCCATGGCAAGCAGGTGACCAAGCAAGAGGGTGACCAAGGCAGGGGACAAACATGCCAGGCAGACAGAGCTTAGTGAAAAGTTTTGTTACAAAGGGAAAGGGGTGGGGGAGAAGAGAGGTAGAGAGAGAGAGAGAGAGAGAGAGAGAGAGAGAGAGAGAGAGAGAGAGAGAGGAAGAAGAAGAAGAAGAAGAAGAAGAAGAAGAAGAAGAAGAAGAAGAAGAAGAAGAAGAAGAGAAAAGGGAGACAGGAAAAGTCCTGTCTGCCCCAGGGGAACAGCAAGAAAGAGAGTAGGAATTAGAACATAAGTGGGCAGGGGTCTTTTTTTTATTTAGAGAATACTTTATTAGTTTTTGTAATCAAACCCACGTAGATAAGACCTTACATATTTAATACAGTGCGTTACCGCAGGGGTCTTTTTTTAAAGGGGTCCCTTGCACCGGTTTGCAGACTATGCAACCATGGAACACTGGGCTGACCAGGGTACTACCTGAGTACATTCTGCCAGAAGACAGGAGCAGGCCAGCATAATGCCTGAATCCTCACACCTGGCATGTGATGGGCTCTGGTTGAGTGAATCGTTTCTATGGACTAGAACTAGAAGTTGATTTTCATCTCCCCTTTCTTTTCCTTCTTTTCCCTTCTGTGGACTTGCTGGACACAGCAATTCCAGATGACAAGCTTGACAGGTACACTTGTCCTCCTTCCTGGAACTCTTTGAGCTCTAGATCTCTAGTTTGAATATATGTAATTTAATCTCAGTACAAAGGGAGCCAATGCCTTCCCCCAAGGTGGTATCAGGGAGAAATTAACTAGAGAATGGAAACAGGCACAGTGAGCTCTGGCCACACAGGAAGGAGCTAGGAGCAGGACTAAATGGCAAGAGAAGGAGGCGCTTAGCATTCGGGCAAACTCTGCTGGAAGAACCCTACATCAAAGCAGGGCTGGCCCACCCCAACCAGTGGGCAGTCTTTTGAACTTCACTAGCCACCAGGTGTCTATGTGGATTCTAGCCGCTTGTGCATGACAATGGCCACACCCTGCAGCTTGGGGCCTCACTGAAATCCACTTCTTCAACAAGTGATCCCTGTTTAAGTCTAGTCTGATATCTACAGGGGCTTCCAGGCTGTATAGATTGGCATAGCCAATGAGTTGGGATATTTCCCAAAGGGTAGAATTGTAATTAAGGGTAATAGAAGTAGACACCAGCCCCTTTACCAACATGGCCACTGTGAGTAGAATCTATAAGGATACAAGGGGCCTCTGGAATACTGCCTGTCCCAGCCCACCTTACCAGACTCATCTTGGATTCCATCCCTCTCACCATCTCAGGGCTCCAGCCAACACCAGCATCTCATGTCATTCCATTCTGTTCCAAAGGCAACGTGTGTGTGTGTGTGTGTGTGTGTGTGTGTGTGTGTGTGTGTGTGTGTGTGTGTGTGTGTGTGTGTGTGTGTGTGTGTTTTTTAAGTGTGTGTGTGTGTGTAATTTAAACTATTAATCAATGAGAATCTCCCTTGGAAATTTTCTTCCTCCAAATAACACTAGTCCACTCTACAGCCTTCATTCCTTGTCTCTTCTTACCATTTTCCCACTTGTTTTGAGACCAGACAACTCAGAGTCCCAACAGTGATAACTGGGATCAACTCTCCAGGCATTCACAGAGCTGGTCGTTGGCCATCCTCACAATTTAGCTCAAAAGCCTCTCTGTAAGAGAGATGTGTGCTGACTTCCCAGTCTGCAAACCACACCCTCCAACCTAGTCACCATCCATCTGAATTCCCCCTGACCTTGCCAGGCTTCAGAAAATGGTCTCTGGACTAAGATGCTACCATGAGAACACCTTAGAACTGCACATCCTAGGAAGGCCTGCCAAATGGGAACTTACATTTTATAAGGATGCTCCAGGTCTACAGCATAGATGTGGGAGTCTGGGGATTGCCTGGAAAGTACTAAGGTAGAGACTTTATATGATCTGTTTATGATTTTATTTCGCATGCCTGGCACTATATGTGGTGCATAACAGATGTCAAATTAATTGGTGAACTTTTAAAAAAAAGATGACTGAGTGGGTTTCCAAAGTATTCCCAATGATCTCTAAGAGCAGCAGCCATGTCTGTCTATCTCATTGTCCCTCTGCCTTCATCAAGCACTCTTCCATGTAGGATAATCTATGCTGAGCACTGGGTATAGACAGAGGGCACTGACTGGTCACAAAGACAAAGCTCACTCAAAAGAAGCAATCCTCAGACAGCATTGAGATGCCTTCTAAACACACATCCTAATACTCATAAGACAGGAGATAGCTATTACCCTTCAAAGAAGTTTTGCTGTACAGAAGACAGCAGATGGCATATTGTCACAACTGTTCAAAGTGCAGAGGTAAGTAAGTAACTGTGGAGTCTGAGGCCCAAAGTAGGACACCCGTATCACATCCCTTTACCTCAAAGGTTCAGTAGAAGTCGTAGAAGAAGGAGGGGATGATTGCTGCAAAATAGTGTCTTCCGGACATTGTAGGACTCTTGCTCTCAGGAACCCACAGCAGCTCTGGTTGCCTGCACAAGACCTACACAAGATCAAGGAAGTCAACATCTCAACACAGAAAAGGGGGGCTCATAGCACCCCACTACTAACCAAAAGTTATTGGGAGAGGCAGTCAGTTTTTCTTCAGTAGTGTGTCTGCGCTCCAGCGGATGGCATTTTACACCCATGCATACATGGGTAGCACTGATTGAATACAGTGGGTTAGAAGAGGGAGGAGAAGGGAAAATAGGAAGAGGAGGGGGAAGGTGAGAAGGAGGAGGTGGGGAGGAAGAAGAGTTGTGACATGATGTTGGATGGAGGCACACAGGAGGAGTTGGAGGAGCAACGAGAGGAGAAAAGAAGAAGAAAAAGAAACAACCCTAGTCTCCTTTTCTGGTTATTCCTTTGTGGTCTAACCTCTATCACCAAGACACTAAATGGCAGATGCATTTTCAGCACTGACGGTCAAAGCTGTCGCTTTTTTCTTCCATGGACTTGTGTTTTGCTAATAAGAAGCCTGGGTCCTCTGTTAACTCTGTCCCTGATGCATTCTGTGCTTCCCCCGAAGAAGTCACCTTTTATCTAGTTCCTGAAAATGTGGCATCCTGCCCCTGCCTGCATCAGAAAGCACTCCAGTCTATAGGGCCGCACACAATGGGCCACCTGAGACTCATGAACTTCCACCCGCACAGCCCAAGTGTTCTCATCCGCTCACTTCCTACAGCAGGATGCCTGCCTGTGATCTCGAGAGAGTTGTGCTTTAGGTTTAGCTTTAGATCATTATTTCTTTCCTTTCTTTAATTAAGAATCACCCCTGTGGTTTAATTTGCTGCTTTCCTACCCTCTGAGGAGACTCTTCTACATCCTTGGAGGCTGGATTTATGGTTAAGAGAATTTATTCCATGGCGTCACATCGACAGCAAAGAAATGGAACTCTGTGATTATTTGAATATGAGCAGGAAAGACATTTGAGAAACCACCACACCAACTTTAAAATGATACACACAAAAATTGAGAATGTAGACCTAGGTGACTCGGAGCTCTTCCTGCTCTTCTGGAGAACCTGAGTTTGGTTCCAAGCACCAACATCTGGTGACTCATCTGCCTGGAATTCTAGCTCTAAGGGATTTGATGTCTTCTGGCTTCCATGGGCTCACACACATATTTGCGTTGTCCCATGTGAGTGTGTGCGTGCAGGGGCGTGCGCACACACATGTGCACACACACATACACACACACACACACACACACACACACACACACACACACACACTAAAATAACAGAAGAGTTAGAAGGAAATATGATTTAAAAATCCTTTAGCAGCTGTTAACAAATATTAAAAAACATTAAAATCTGCTGTTAGATATGCCCACCGTCACTATTGTATCAATCCACATCTCCTAAGTCAGTGCTTCTCAACCTTCCTAATGCTGTGACCCTTTAATACAGTTCCTCATGTTGTGATGACCCCCAACCATAAAGTTACCTGTTGCTACTTCATAACTGTAATTTTGCAACTGTTACGAATAATAATGTAAATATATGATACACAGTATATCTGATATATAATGCATAATTGGTCATGACTTACGGTTGAGAACCACTGTTCTAAGTGGTTCTTGCCAAAGCAACAAGGTAAGAAAAATCAATGATCCTAAGAATGAGGGAATAATGAGACAAAACTCTCCTTATGGGCAAATATTTGATTGTGTATGGAAAATGTCCACATACAGTAGTTCTTAAGTATTCTCTAAGAACTATGGTAAAGTTCAAGGATATTAAAAAGGAGAATTGGATTGTGTATATTTTAATAACAGGAACCTAAGCATGGAAACAGCAGGAAAAGGACAAATTGGAAGAATGATAAAATATATCAAATATATCAACTTTAGTGGGAAAACCATGGGATATATAGGAATAAATTTATAAAATCTAATTAGATGATATAAAATAGATATGATCAACTGAAAAGAGAAGCTAGGTTCTTCATTAGGGAAATGTAAGATAAAAATGTCAAAATTATACATATAAATATGAAGAATGTAACGATGCTCCTATTAAAACGTGAATAGTGTCTTTCTCGTTCTTTGAGAGTGAAATCATCTTCTGTTCATATGGAAAAAGAGCATCAAGAACACTAACACTTTGGGTTTTTTGCAATCGCTTAGTCAGTAACTCCAGCATCCCTGTAAAACCCCAGGCACAGCAGCACACATTTACAGTCCCAGCTCTGAGGAGGCAGAAACTAGAGTGCACTGGCCGGCTGGTCTAGCCAAATTGGTTAGCTCTTGGTTCTGTGAAAGACCTTTCCCAAAATATAAGGTGGGGAAAACTGAGGCAGACACTTAAAATGGAGCTCTGGCCTCCACATGCATGCATGAATGCACACAAGCACACACCAACATCAACCTATACATACGTCAATCATCTCAGCACACGTGTCCCTTCACAAGGAACAATTTATACACATATGCAGAGATTAAAATATGGGCTTTGCCTTAGTAAACATCAGACTCTACTACAAGACTATCTGAAAAAGGCAATGTAATATTATCACTAGAATAGTGAGCAGGAGTCTGTTTCCTATGGCTTTTGCAAACATCCCTAGCATTCGTTACCCTTACCTACATCCCTCTGTCCTACCCTCCCACCCTCTCTTCCCCTTAAACCTTCCAATTTTTGCCCATCTTTAAAGATATTTTTCTCCCCACTCAATGGCCCCTTTCTGGTTTCCTGGCTTCTACAAGTTCTGCATTTAAAACACACAAATCTAAATATTAAAAGCTAGGCTCCACAAACAAGAAAGAACATGTGTGGTCTGTCTTTCCCATTGTTAATTACCTCCCTCAGTATGAGCTTTTTCGGGATCCATCCATTTATCTGCAAATTTCATAATTTAATTTTTCCTTACAGCCAAATGAAATTGCACTGTGTGTTTGTACCACATTTTCATTATCCATTCATCAGTTGATGGACATCTAGTCCCTTTCCATTTCCTGGCTATTGTGAACAGAGCAGCAATGAACATGGATGAACAAGTTTCTCATATAAAGTCCTTTGGGCATATGCCCAAGAAAAGAAGAGAAAAAATAGACAGTGGAAATAAAATAGACCATCCTAAAATATATCCTAATAAATATAGGATTTTAAAATATGGTAAAAGATAGATCTATATTCAATGAAAAAAGGATGGCTTATTTGGTAAATGGTCATACACAAATGACTTTGAATTAAAAGGATATGGACAGTGATTGAAGGAGTGATTCCTGGTCTCCTGTGGCACAGGAGGGTGACTGAAGACTTAGGAAGACTTTTAATATTTTCACCGAAAGAAATAGCAAATGTTTGAAGTGATTGACAGTCCGGTTACCCATTTACATCATAACAAGATGTCTACCTGTATTGAAATAGCATGCTGGACTCCATGACAGGATGTGTACAATTACTATTTGTCAGGTGACTATGAATATGGTGTTAGGGTACTATCCCATGCCACGTAAAGAGTAAATTTACATGGATTAAAGAATGGTCTAAATATAGTTATAAGTAAAATCGACAAACAAAAAGAATGTATGTCTAAATTAGATAGAGGAAAAATGTTCATTCCAGGAGGAGGAATGCTAATTTCAATGCATCTACACACATTTCTATAGAAACAAGTGCTAACTATATTCTATGTTACTATACGCCATAATCTCTACCATTGCAGCTAAAGGTTGTACTTCTCAAGTTAACAGAGGAACCAGATTTGGAAAAGCACTTTCCATGCAGATAACAGGTAGTAAATTTCTACGCATGCCACACAAAGAACTCTTACAAATTGAGAAATAGAAGCAATCCCGTGGCAAAATGAACAAAGGCTACAAACAGGCAATTCATCAAAGAACAAGCCTAATAGACAATAAATACATGAAAACATACTGAGATTCACTGGTAATCAGAGAAATGCAAATGAAAGCAAGGAGTTATGAGTTCACACTCATGTCCCGGCAAAAATTAAAAAGAGAGTTAAGACCCACGGCCACAGCAGATGATGGAAAAGCTTTCTTGTGCTTATTAATGCAGGGAAGGGGAATTCTTCCTAAAAAGCCATATGGATGTATCTATTAAAATTAAAAACACACATATTCTCCAACCCAGAAGCTCTGATACTGTGATTCTGTCCTACAAAAAAATAAATAAATAAAAGTTTCAGTGTCCAAAGATAGATGTTTATTACACCATTCTTCAGAGGAAGAAAACACTGGGACTAGCAAATGCCTATCAGTAGGGAAATATTGATTAAATTATCGTATGTTCACAGCAGGGAATAATGCAATGTGCCATGCAACCAAATAAACGACAAATGAGAATCAGAACAACAGCTGAGATGAGAATTATGCAAAGAAGTATGCATACTACAACACCATGTTTTAATAAACAAAATACTTTCAAGGAATTTTATATAAGGGCTGGCAAAAACGGCTCAAGGGGGGGAAGAATATTTATTGCCACACTGACAACCTGAGACAGGTCTCCTGGGAACTGGCAGGTGGAAAGAGTGAGCCAACTACTACACATTGTCCTCTGACCTTCCACCCTCTCACTATGGCATGTTCGTACCCTTCACATACATACACAATAAATAAATGTAAAAAAATGCAAAAATGAAGAAATCATTATAACATTTATATGTACAGAGAGACATATAAATATGTAAAATGGCAAATACACAAGACTATTAACAAAGGTTTATGGTGTGCTTAGGGTGTCATAACAGAGTTGATCCATATAAAGCTTGGAAGAGACATGGCAGAGCAAAGTAAGCCTCAAATCTAAAAGTACTAGCAACAAGGATACCATGTGTGATATGTGATAGGATTCCATTTTCACAGAGGCAGCACTTGATCTAATCCACTTTTCCCTTCACTTCTTCCATCCCTGACACAGTCATATCCATGGTACAGTATTATTCAGTCAACAAAGTCACCAGCTACCACTCTATACACTTGGACGTGCAGTCTTCATGCCTCTTGGGGAAAAGAGATGGACATGAGTGCCAGAGACATGGCTTAGTGACTAAGAGTACTTGCTGTTCTTGTAAAGGATTTGAGTTCTGTTCCCAGCACCCATGGTCATTGGGCAGCTCACAACTTCCTGAAATTCTAGCTCCAAGGGAACCTATGCCCTCTTTTGGCCTCTGTGGGTACACAAACACACACACACACACACACACACACACACACACACACACACACACACACACACACACACACACACACACACTTTCACACTGCCATATAGACAGATCAACAGAAATGAATCATTTCTTTAAAAGAGAGAGGATATGGAAGTGTGTAGGGCATAGGGCATAGGTCAGGGAGGTCACACAGATTGTCCTCATGCCCACTAGATGAATCAGAGAATTCAGTCATCCACTGATCAGAACTATTCAAAATACTGTATCTACACTATGTGAAGTCCCTTCCTTGTTGTCATTGCCTTAACTATATAACAACTCTTTGCCCAGTGTTCACACTGTATAGGAGTTGTAAGTAACCCACAGCTGACTTCAGAGTTGTTCATAGATTAAATGTAATTGCTCTATATTTGTATAAGGGACTTGAGAATCCTTGGATTGTGATACCAGAGGAAGTCTTGTGGTAGGTGCATGCCCGATTGTACCTAGTGGCACACCCCTACTAACTTATAAGATACTGAATATATTGATCCATTGTTTGGATGATTGTCTAGGTTTAGGGAAGTAATGGAGGGGTGAGGCTATAACCCAACTGTTAGGCTGCTTGCCTGGGATTCACTATTACCTGGGTTTGATCCCCAACACCACACAAGATAAGAATGCCAGCCCATTCCTGTAATCTCAGCACTCTGGATGTAGAGGCAGAATGAACGAACATTAGCTCAAGGCCAACTTCTGCTACATAGTTTTGGGGCTAGCCTGAGATACATGAGACTTGGTCCTGAAACAAAGGATAAAGAATATTAATAGAGGAGATACTACTTAAAAGTGAGTGTGCCTATAGCTGAGATGCTGTGAGTGGCACAAACTACTGGTGGATACTCTTGAGGTTATCAAGAAGTGTTATCCGGTTTAGCAGAACTGTGCCTTAGGAGGCAATTGGTGCACAGCGACATTCTGCCTTGTTTTCATTTTCAGTCTTGTCTGGCTGAATGTGATAACATTACCTTATGTCTCCACTAATATAAATGAAAATATTAACGAACACTTGTTTGTGACATATGCTTGCTTGTGAATTGTAACCATAGGATGGCTCAACGAGGGAGATTGGAAGGTTAGTAAACATGTTTTGCAACAAATGAATCGTTCCCACCAACTTCACAGGGAAGAGCATTTATATTTTACCACTATTTGCAAATTATTTGCTATGTACTATTTATATGGGCACCATCTCTTATAAACATATATAAAGCATATATGTATTTCCCCCAGACATACCACTGGCTTATCATCACCCACTTGTGTATTATCAGAAATATAAACTAAAGATAAAGATTAAATAACTCACTGGCCTCTCATCTAGGAGGCTCTCCCAGGTTCCTGCCATTACTCAGTATTCTCCCAGCATCCTTCACATCAGGTCAACCTTTTGGCCCTATCCAATCCTTCCTCTCAGACTGCCACCTCACAGAGAGTGGCTGCTTATCATGAGTGACCCAATGAATTGGGAAGGAGAATGAGGGAAGGGTGTGGCACTAACGCCCAGAGACCATATTCATACAGGGAAGTGTTGGCCAGAGCATCCTTTAACAGCTTGCCTGGAACTGCAGACATCAGTGGGAATTGAACCTTTAACTGTTTGTTATTCTGTAGCCAAGCTTTCAGGCTGGATTCATTTCAGCAGAACCCTGGGCTCCTGAGCTGTGGATGAAGTAGAGCAAATCTACAGCAACTTTCTAGCCACTTACTTTTTAAAATTCTCCCTTCCAGAGACTAACAGTCACTCCATTTAGGAGTATTCACACCTGCAACCCCAGCACTTGGGAGGATAAAACAGGCAGATGGCCATTAGTTTGGGGCCAGCCTGAACTACATAGTAAGTTGCTGGCCAGAGATAATGCAGCAAGACGTGTCTCACAAAACCAAAAATAAAAAAAAAAATATTAAATGTTACTTCACAGATGAAGATATAGTCTCCGAATCTTGACAGGAGAAGGTCCTGGCCCCTGGTAGGATCTTCTTATCTCTTGCTGATGGGTGAACTAAAAAAGTCAGTGCGAGTGGAATGCTCATGCTGCCCTTTGAGTCTGGTGACGCAGCCAATCTGGAGAGCTTTGACAGGGAGTTCAGATAGGCTGAGAAATGCATTCTTATAGCCAAAAGGAAGCATGCTCCCTTTCCCCACTGACAGCATTCATCAGCCCCAGCCTTCAGGATTGCACAGGGGCTGTGAGTGCAAACCTTGGCTATCAGCCTTGCTATTGTGCACCACTGGTTTTGGGCAGGGCAGTCAACCTTGGTTGACCTCAACTGTCTTATCTGTAAAATGAGGGTTACATAGAGCTATACCAATCACTCATTTTGGGGATTCAAAGTTGGCTGGGTAGCCAGGCTGGCTTGATAGTGCATACCTGCAGTCCCAGTCACTCAGGGAGTTGGGTCAGAAGGACTGCAAATTCAAAGCCCAGCTGGGAAACTTAGTGATACCCTATCACAAATTAAAAAGTCGGAAAGATGGTGAGGATGTAGCTCTTGCTTAGTATGAGGAAGGTGTCCCTGGGTTCTATTCCTAGCACCACAAAATAGCCAGTGGGCCACAGAAGAAAATTATATATGCACAGGAAAAAAACAGCTTTATGTGTAATTATCAAATTTGGGAAACAGGGCTAGGGAGGCAGCTCAGTGGGTAAGAGAAGACAAATTGTAACATATTCATAACAGGGAATAGCACACAGCAACAAAAATAGAATAAACTATTGATATACACCACAATATGGTTATGTCTCAATATAATTTAGTTGAAAGAAGCCAAACTCAAAAGTAATTGGTGCAACAGCTGTGTCATATACAGCTGTGGCTACCTACATAAGATCAAACTAGCATGAAATTTCATCATGAATTGGGAAGGGTATTCCAGGGTCTATAGATGAGGATTTATTGGCATTTGATGGTTTCTTTGGAGAGTCAATTTCCTTTAGGTATGTGGCCACAGGTAGTTTGCCTGTGTCCTAGTGGACACTGTGTATGGGTCTGTGTCCCAGACCCATCCACACATGGACAGAACAAGTTGGATTCAATGGGTTAAAAATAAATAAAAATTTTAAAACATTGCACTGTGTGATTTTAAATAGGCAACATTCTAGGGAATATAAATAGGGAAAGGAAATGGAAAGGAAGGAGAACCAACTAGAAACATGCACAAGGAAGCGATCAAGGCTATTGTTTATGCTTATCACTGCAATGGTGGTGAGAGTTTCATGGAGGTATCTCTATGTCAACCCACATCAAACTGTACACTTTCAAATGCAGAGTTTAATAAATACCCATTATACTCACAAAGCTGATAAAAAAAAAACTGCAGAATGATAGAGGCAGAGCAGCGTCTGATTCATGGTAAGAAATTCTCAGGTCATGGCTGTTACAATAGGGATGAGGATGAGGATGGTGATGGAGAGTGTGACAACATCCTTCCTTCTGCCACTGTTGCTGCTGGGGAGGACTGCCTATGGCCTTGGGATATCCACATCCCTTCCCCTATTACCACTTTAATCATCTAAGGCCAGCACTGTTTTCATCTCCTCAACACTCAGTTGCTCCCTTCTCTGACAAGTACTGTCCTCCATCTGGAGAGACCACTAACCGGTTCTCTTTACTGTACACTAGTCGAGAGCCTTGACCTTAGGTTCAGACAGGTGTGAGCTGATGTTTGCTTTATTGCTTTCTAGCCTGGTCCAACCTCAGTTCTCTGTCTATTAACAGGAGGTGTTAATGAGGAGCACCATGGGCTCATTTACAGGAGGAAGAGTAGACGAGGTGAAGAAGTTTGATGCCTACTCATTCAACACATGGTTCTTCCCTGCCCGTGTCCCACCTCCTGTGGACAGAATCTAGGGTGGGGAGACTGTCTCCATAATGTCCACTCTTCTTCCTGAACTCTAAGCAAGGCATGAGATGAAGGTGTGCCAGACATAGTGGCCAATAACCTTTGTTTCCAAACAAACCTATACCAACACCAGCCAAGGGGAAAATAAATCCAATTCATTGTATTGGGCTTCCAAATTTGATGGATCTATAAGTGTGCTAAAGGCAACTGTGAACTAGGGCAGGGACCTGGTGTGAGGGCACAGGAAGCATGTTCTGCACCCAGAAAAGAATAGAGGAGTATTTGTTCTGTGGCAGCCTGTGCCCTAGAGAAAAATAAAGGGGTGGGAAGTTCTGAAAAGATATATCAAACTTCATTCCTTAATTTTTATGGAGCTTAATCTTTCTTGTCCTTTAGTGGTGTGAAGCCAGCCAAGGGCAGACAGGCAGAGAAACCTACTAACAGAGTTCCTGTCACGTGAAGAGAAACATTAAGAATGGAGAATAAACACTGTGTCTAAAATGAATTTTCATTCTCAGCTTTTGTGAGTGGAGACATCCCTTTGCTAGCTGTGTCTCCAACATAATATCGGGGCACACAGGAAAACTGAGTAAAAGACTTCTGTCATGTCAGAGTCAGCATGGACAGCAGCAGGTTCTCAGCAAGACAGCCCTCTCCGACACACCTGTGGAAGCTCCTACAGAGTTAAGGCTGACCATACCTGAGATTGGTCCCCCATCCAGCTCCTAACCATAGGTCCAACAGACCACAGAACTGTTACTCATCACTTCTGGATAAGTACTGAACAAGGGAGAATCTCCTCTATGCCGATCTCTCCAGTGGCTGAGGGACATTGACCACGCCATGCCTTTGATGTATATTAAGACTTTTAACACTAGCAGTCACCAACTTCCCCTTCAGAGAGAATTTGTCTAAAATGTTCATGACCTTAAAGAATCTCATGGAAAACAAAAGTTATAGATGCCTTTAGCCAATTAATGGCTCAGGAAATCAGGAGCCAGAGCTGGCCTGGCTGTAGGGAAAACACAAGTCAGTCTCCACAGGGAGTACAACTCACTCTGTATCCATGACAGCACCCTGTGGTTATCACAAGCCTTGAGATATTTGTTCCTACCAATCACTGCCAAGCTGGGATAGCTCAACCTGTGTTCATACCTTTCTGTTTTGGGGTTGGGATTCAGGAATTTTATTTCTCCTGACTACAGCTCAGCTTTACCAGAAGAGCCAAGGCAAGGAGGTTCAGGCTCTGGCCCCAACCAGGCAGACCCACTGCAGGCTTTGGCTGGGAGTCTCTGAGCTGATGATAGCAATGCCACTCATGACATGAGATTGCTATTGCTATAAGAATAAAATGAGACCATGCATGCAAATCTATTGGAGCCTGGCCACTGACTCAAAGTAAAACTGAGGTAGTCCTTTCCATTAGTACTGAAATACTGTACATAAATACTGTCACCAGAATACACAGACACTCTGCAGCACAGGAGGTGATGGTGATGCCCTAGTTTTTAATAAAATGCTCTGGTCAAAAGCATCTCAGGAAAGAAAGGGTTTATTCCATCTTACACTTCCAAGTGACAGGCCATTATTTGAGGAAAGGACACTAGGGAGGGAAGGTGGGGAAAGGATTCTAGACAGGAACCTGGATATGGGTACTGAAGCAGGGAGCATAGAGGAATGCCACTACCAATGAGAGCGTGGAGGAAGGCAGCTACCAATGAGAGCATGGAGGAATGCAGCTACCAGACTGCTCTCAGGCTTATACTCAGCTATCTTTCTTAAGTAGCCCATGCCCACAGCCTAGGGCATAATACCACCCACAGTGGGTTGAGCCCCCTACATCAATTAGCAATCAATAAGTTGCCCACAGACATGCCTAAGGCCAATCAGATGGAAAATTTCTTCCTCTAGACTCCCTCATCCCAGGTGTGACAAGCTGACAACCAAGATGAGCCACCACAATTGCCTTGGGAATGACTTCAGAGCTCTGTGCACAAAACCACTGCCATTTAGAATTTTTAGTTTTGTTAACTGCATTTTAGGTGGTAGGCATTACATGCCCCAGTGCAATTGTGAGTTGAGTTATTTTCAGGTGACTTAGGGAGAAAAATCATTTTTTTCAGGCTTCAAGGGCATATCATTTAAATCCAATCTATCATATTTGGAAGCCTCTATTATTTTCCTTCAGGCCACAGTCTCACTGTCTGTCATTCTACGGGCAAATCTATAGGCATTCTATAGGCATGCAAGGGATGGAATTCCTATGTGGCTCCAAATTTAGACCCTGGGAGGATGTAACTCCTCTCCTCCTTTGATCTTGGTTTACCACTTACTCACAGAATATGTTTCCTAAAGACTGCAAAGACACTCTGTCCACCTGGAGAAAATGGATCCTAACAATGGCCATGGCCTGAGCACTGCAAAGTCTCTCTTTCCTTTCATCTTTCTCTGAATATTGTTATAAAGACTTTCTTGTTCCTGCCTCACATCAATGTCTAGACCTGCCAGTCTCTGCTGCACAGCTTTTGTAGCAGTCTGATGTGATGATATGTTTCAGAGAACCACCTTTCAGTCCCCATGCCCTTGGCCATGTAACTGGGCAGGGCCTCGAACTCTCACTAGGCCAGAGCATTCTTTACGACCTCTTGACACTGAGCTCAGCTATGCATGTGCTTTGAGTAGTGACTGAAAGCAAATGCAGTGTAAACTCTGGTCCCTCAGCAACTGCTTCATGAACATTTCTCATCTGGGCCTCTAGAGGAGGACAAAGCATCCCCAGCATATAGACCATTTTTGATCACCTAAAAGCCATACTGCCACCAGATATGTGAGTAGATATGGAGCAGATGAGCATGGCCAATCAGTGAAACTGCAACTGACCCTAGATATTCATGGTGCTGAGAGTTTCTGAAGTCCAACCAAGACGAGCTTAAAGCCCACAAACTCTTTGGCTAAGCCAATGTTATGGTCATGCGCTAGTGATGTTTCACAGTGGTATGGTGCCGACTCCTCCACAAACCTGTAAAGGCTGTGTCCAGAAGACAAGAAGGAAGCAGCTGAGGAGACTACACCCCTGTCCACCAGGCACTCTTTGATTAAGCTTTAGGTAGTAAGGAAGTGGTAGGGAACCCTCACACACTCACAGCCTCATCCAAATGGCTGACCTCGAGGTCAAGTGTGCCATCACCTCAATCCAAGAGGAACCGAATCTTGATGATTTTCTTGAACATAAAAAATTATCCAATTCCACAAAAGGACACAATTACTGGCCATGGAGACAACACTCAAGTTGACACCGATTCACTCCAAATGGATAGCTTGTCTTTTCTCTGTCACCCAGAACAATTTTACCATCACAAGCTTGCTTTTGAAATATGAAATCTTGTGAGAATTACAACTTTCTCTGTAGCTTAGGGTTTTTTTTTTCTTTTGCAGAGAGCTATTTTAAATACCCCCCAAACTTGTGTGGGAGTGCCAATCGGCCACATTTAATTGGCCAGATTGTTAGCCTCAGAGATGCAGCACTCTTCAGAAAATTAAACATAGATGTGATTGTTACTTTGCTCTGTTATTGTGGCTACAGAATGGCAAACCAATCTGTTGAAACTGAAAAATCCAGCCACTCAATTATCTGTCAGGCTTACATAGCTAAATACCCACCAAGCAGGATTTTGTTTTTCAACTTAGCAGAGGTGGATTTTGATTGAAGATATTCCTAGTTGGCCACAGTGCATGGCCAGGACCCAAGGTCTTCCTAACAGCCTGTCAGTTCCTTAGACAAAGGTTGATGATGTAAAGATAGACTGACCATCATGCACTCATGTATTCACTCTACAAGTGTTTATCACACTTCTTCACTGTGAGGTGCTGAGGAGAAAGAGCATATGGAAACAAGGCATCCCACAACTAGGAAGATGAGACTGGAGTGGAAGCCAGGAACAATTGAGACCTTCTTCTGGTCCCCACTGGGGATATTTGCCAATACATCCAGATACTTTTGATATCTGATAGGAAGTTAAGTACTACTGAAATCTAGTGATCAGAGGTTAGGAATACTGATAAATAACCCATAAGAACATGGTAGCAGAATTAGAATATAACAGAGGATTATCCAGTCTCAACCATCAGTTGTGTAAATGCTGAAATTCTGAATACTAAATGTACTTCTTTAAGGGCAAAGGCTCTTATCCATTGGCTCTGTCTTACCCATTCCTGATCTTTGCCTCAATACAGGGCTGAGCCCAGGCAGGAAGGTACCCTATGAATGATGGATGAGTGGGTAGATGGACAGATGGATGGGTGAATGGATGAATAGGTGGGTAGATGAGTGGGCAAATGGGTATATAAATGGATAAGCCAGTGAGTATATGGATGAGCAGGTGAATAGATAGGTAGGTAAGTAGATGTGTATGTGAGTGGATGGGTGAGTGGATGGATATGTGAGTAGACAGGTAGGTGGGTAATGAATGGATGAATGAATGAGTGAGTAAATAGATTGGTGGATGAGTATGTGAATGGGGAGGTAGATAGGTGAGTGGGTAGATGGGTGAGTGGGTGAGTAGATAGGCGGGTGTATGTATAGGTAGGAAATGATTATGTGAGTGGTAAGTGTATAGGTGGGTGGATTGGTGGGTGAGTGGATTTATAAATAGATGGGTGGATAAATGGGTGGACAGGTAAATGATAACTGGGTAGATTGATGGGTAGATAGATGAATGAGTAGGTGGATGTATGGGTGAGTGCACTGATGTGTCAATTAATGGATGGGTGGGTGGATGGGTGGATTTATGGATCTGTGGATAGATGGCTTAATGATGTAGATAGATAGATAGATAGATAGATAGATAGATAGATAGATAGATAGATCTAGATAGATAGAAAGAAAGATAGATAGATAGATAGATAGATAGATAGATAGATAGATAGATAGATGTGTGAATGAACACATAAATGGATGAGTGGATGGATAAGGGATGGATGGATGGATGGATGGGTGGGGGATGGATGGGTAGGGGGTGGATGGGTGGGGGATGGATTGAGAGTGGGAGAGAGGGTGGATGGATTAGTAGAAGATATCAATCAATACACATAATAGTCATAAATTCCTTCAGACATCAGAAACTTGTGGTTACAATATCCTCTAGAGTTTATGTGGCTCTAAGAAGAAGAAATATCTGGTAGTTTTGACATGCACCCATACAACTTTACTTAGTGAGAAATTTTATGTTCTGCAAGACCCAGAGCTTTCTTAGCCTTTTTCTTAGTTCTTCTTTTAACTCTGATAAGATGCACTGGGTTCTTTCTGCAAACCTTCCCAGACTGAAATGAAGATAATCTGTCTTCTTTTATTTCTTAACCACTGGAAATGAGAGTAAATTCGTCATATCTCACATTCTGTAGATTCATTTAGTCAATTATTCTACTTTGGGTCTGAACTCATCCCTAGTAATGTACAATCTGTTTTAGATGTTAATTTTTAATGGTGTGATTTTGGCTTGTCCTTCAAATGAGTTGAGTAGAAACACTGATTTATTTTTATCCCTTTCATCAATGCCAGGGAACAGAATAAATTACTCAGGAATATGTTCTCTTGTCTTTGCTTTCCCCTCCCATAAGAGATTATGAAGATGAATGTCCAAGGATTGATCTTCCCTCTAGAAGCCTAGCTATTCGGACCAGCTGTGAACAGGAATCATGTGGGTGCCATGTCAGGAGACACCTCAAGGCCATTAGCATCCTTCCCTGCCTTTTGGGAAGTCACAATTCAGAAAGACTCTGAACTGCAGTGCTGGCGGGTACACTGCCATCTAGAAGCTAAGGAATGATGACATAGCAGCCATGCTTTCAGTCAAAATACCTGCCATGAACAGCTTGGTGGAGGAAGGATCATTTTGGTCCCTTGTCTCAGAGGATTCTACCCATTCACCCACCCACCCATCTATCAACTTACGTATCCATCCACTCATCCATCTTCCATCCATCAATCAATCCATCCACCCACTGATCCCCCTACTCATATACACATCTTACCCATCCATCTAGTCACCCATCCATACATCTATCTACTCAATTACCTATCTATACACCCATCCACCCACACATGATGGTAGGGATGGTGTGGTGAAGTAAAGCAATTCACATAAAGGCAGTTAGAAAGAAAATAAAATAGGAGACAGAGTGAGTCCAGTATAGAAAACCACCCCTAAGGACATCCCCCCAGTGACCTACTCTTTCCAGGTATATCTGTCCTCTTAAAGTTATCAGAACTCTCCAAATAGAATGAGTAGCTTAGATCTAACCCTTCAATACCTGTACCATTTGAGGGGACACTTCACCGAAACCATGACAGAAGCTGAAAACAATCACCTGTAAAATATGGTCCTGAGCACAGAGGCAGAAAACAGGCCTTATATCTGGGTGTCCAACTTGTGGCCAGTGGACCATATGTGGCCCAGGATACTTAGAAATGTAGCCCAACATAAAAGCATACACTTACTTAAAACACTGAATATTTGTTGCTTTCAGTTTTTGCTTGTAACTCAACTACATGGTTCTGGAGCTTGAACCTGGTGGGTGACAACATCATGTCACAATATTAAAAAAAAAAAAAAGATATGTAATCTCACAGTTCATGGCTGTATGTCTGAACCCTTTGCCTTAGATAAATGTACTTCTCTGATCCTTCTTGAATTTGGTTTCTCATTAAAAATCTCCCAAGGAGAATCACACACTTGACGCAACTCTGGAAAGCCTCTTCTCTGAAGACTCAGATGAGATGTGTGTGTGTGTTTTGCTAACAAGGTCTCTCCAGCCGAGCTCAGCTGCCCAATCACCTGCTGTACTTCATGAGTAGTCTGTTTGGAAGCTCACCAAACACCTGTCATCATCACTGGGGCTGATGAGCCAGATAGACTTGGCCAAAGTTAAAGGAGGTAGAAAGAAAGACTCCTTTGTTTGCTCAACAAACACCCACTGTGGCAGGCACAGTGCCAGGCAGAGATGACACCAGGCAGCCGGCAGATGCAGTCACTGCTTTTACGTTGCTCACCATCCCCTGCAGGAAAGAGGTAGAGGTGTGCTTTGGTTTTGAGCCTCCCTTATTGTCTGTAATTACTTAAGACTCACAGTGAGATGCAGACTTCTTTAACTATGTCTTTCAGTTCTTCTCCTTTTGGATGTTTTTACATGTCTACCTCTTCTCCACATTTCTGGTGTTAGCTTGAAAATGCATGAGTAAGAAGTCTGTAGCCAGGTAGTTGCCAGCCATGGGTCACCATCAATCAAGGATGGGCTTCTCAGATGTGCTCCCATTCCTTTTCCTTACTCTCCTGACCTGATGTTACACATGGATGCTCGAGTTCCGGCCATCCTTTCTATATCATGTGGATAGCAAGTGCCTTTGCCCACTCTGACTAAGTCTGACTTCCATTAAAGGATGGAAAAGCTTGACTTTCTGTATTTTCAATCACATCTGATTGGCCAGCATCCTCACCTGTGGTTACCTCCTCCTGGGAGGTGGCATAAAGGAGAGGAGCCTGAGAAACAATCCACCTGGAACACATCATGAAGGGAGCATAAGATGCTCGGAAGACTTCCACTCTTATTCCGTACACCACAGCTACTAAACTAAGCACTTTCAGAAACCAGAAGCTAGGAAAACTGCAAGCACCTGCTACGTTCACCATCTTAGTCATCAGAATGAGTCATGCTTTCTACTTTATGGGGTAAATTGAGTTATGGACAATAACCTATCAGAGAGAGGAAGTGACTAGCTCAAAGTCAAAGGTCCTTGACTCTGCCACTGAATCATGTGCACACAAACCACACACTGATGGCAAAGAGGAAGGAGTCACGAAAGTGAAATGGTAAGCTGGGGGTTGTCTGTGCCTACTCGTAATCTCTGTGTTGGGGAAGTACAACAGGGCCATGCTAGGGCTCATAGGCCAAGGAGAGACTCAGATTCCAAAAGAAGATGGGAGGTGACTTTGTTAGGGCTTCTATTGCTGAGAAGAGACACCACAATCACAGCAAGTCTTATAAGGGAAATATTTAGTTGGGGTGGCTTACAGTTCAGAGGTTTAGCCTGGTATCATTGTGGTGGGACATGGTGGCATCCAGGCAGACGTGGTTCTGGAGAAGGAGCTGAGAGTTCTGCATCTTGACCCACAGGCAGTAGAAGTATGCTTCTGCCACACTGGGCATGCATTGAGCCTTCAAAGCCCACCCCACAGTGATATACTTCCTTCAACAAGGTCATATCTACTCCAATAAGGTCACGCTTCTTAGTAGTGACACTCCCTAAAAGTTTTTTGGGGCCAATTACATTCAAACTACCACAGGAGATATCCAAGGATGATCTATAGACTCTCAGGTCATGTACACACACACACACACACACACACACACACACACACACACACACACACACACACACACCACCTCTCCCCCACACCGGGAAATGGTTTAGCCTATGATATTCTTTCCAGAGCAAATATTCATTCTGGTTCTAGAATTCCAAGTTAGCCCTAGAAAGGACTCGATCATCTTCAGGAGCCAGCACGCACTACACATCACCCCTGAGATGAACCTGTATATGAGTAATATCCCATCTTATATTTGAATCATTGGCTAGACATACACATGGAGAAGCAACCATGGAGAGGACAGATCTCTTCAAGAGAGGGACACCCGAGATGTATGCGAACTCAAGAGATTTCCTTCACTCTGTCTTTACAGGTGGAGCTTAGGGTAAAAATCAAGGAGAGGAGAGTCTGTTGGGATGGATGAGCCCAGAAGATAAGGGTGACTGACGAAAGGAAGGAAGGAAGCTAGTAGGAAAAGTTTACTGTGCAACATAGGCAAGCAGAGGCCAGAGACCCAGGTGCCATTGGACCTGTGTCAGCTGGATAGTGGCCCCCAAACATGCCCACATCTGAATCTCCACAACCTGTGACTAGTCACATGACATATGTGACTGAGGTAAGCACCTGGAGATGGGGACAGTGCCACCAGCCATCCCAGTGACTGGTAGCATCACAGAGCGCCTAGAAAGGGGAGACTGAGCAAGATGGGGACATAGAACAAAGCAAGAGCCTGAGCCTTACAGGGAAGAGACTGTAAGCCAAGGAATGAAGGCAGTATATAGAAGCTAATAGAAAGCCAAGAAATGGATACCTCCCCTCAGTTGGGTATCGGCCAAGAAATGGATTCCTCCCCTCAGTTGGGTAACATCATCCTACTCTCTGAGGAAACCGATTCCCCTTTCAAATCCAGCTGGGCCCTTGAGTGGGCTGGCTCTCCCCTGTACTTATTTCAGAAGAAATCATGGCCTGGAATTGACTCTGCAGAACTCCCTTTCTAACCAGTTCATCCAGGACCAGACACAGCCCCAAGGTTGGCTCATCACCAAACTACATCTCTTGGCCACAATGATTGGTTTAGAGCAGAAAATGTGACTGCATCTGGTCAGTTTATGAAGGATTAGGAGATGTGGCCTTGGAGGTGTGTCACTGGGGAGTGGCTTTTGAGGTTTTAAATGCCCATACAAGTCCCAAGTTCCCGCTCTGCCTCCAACTTTTGGCTAAGATATTGGCTCTCAGCTATGGCCCCAACACCATGCCTGCCTGCCACCAAGCTTCCTGCCAAAAAAGAAGGGTGGCCATGCACTAACCCTCTGAAACTGTAAGCAAGCAACAATGTAACGCTTTCTTTTATACGTTGTCTTTGTCATGGTGCTTCTTCACAGCAATAGAGTGTGTGTGTGTGTGTGTGTGTGTGTGTGTGTGTGTGTGTGTGTGTGTGTGTACATTGAGGCCCAAAGACAACGTCATGTATCTCTCCTCAGGCGCTGACTCCACCACTTTTTATATTTCTTTTCCTTTTTCATTTTGTTAAAGACTCTCAGTGGTCTGGAAGATGCCCAGTAGGCTAGGCTGGCTGGCCAGCAAGCCTCAGGTTTCCTCCTGTCTCTACACCATCAGCACCAAGATTATGAGCTTGTGCCACCATGCTGGACTGTTGTGCATGGGAACTATGGATCAAACACAGGGTCTCACAGTTGCAAGGCTATCTCCACAGTGCTCTCCCTGCCCACCTTCCTAGTGTCTCGGATGTTTCTAGAAACAGGTGTAGTTAGGAAAATCAGAAGGGCAGAAGAAATTGAAAATGGTTGGGATTCTCTGACGATTCTCCTTATTTGAATACACAGTGAACCCAACTGTGCCTGGGCTCATTAACAATATTGAATGCTCCTTGTACAGCCTGGCCCTGACCTGGTCAATCTGGGGACTTTTCCCAGCACAGCTCCTCCTACAGATTAGGGAGGTGACATAAAATCATTTTGGGGGGGTGAGGAGTGCCTCTGCAGACCAGAGACCTGGCTGGATGCACTGCACGGCTTTGGGTAGTCAATATCAGATATACATGGCTGATCTGGCCTCCCCAAAAGAAAAAAAATTGCAACTATTGTCAGGGTCAGGTCTTGGCCAGTAGACTCCAATCTACAATCCATCTGCAAAATGAAGGCATCTTGTGACAACCATGGCTCCTGTGGCCAGGACATGAAGCCCCTCTCTGGAGTGGAGAAAAGGCTATTTCCAAGGCAGGGATTGCATCAAATATGAAATGTAACAAAGGGAGGCCCTGGAGCTCCATTGCTTTGAAGGGTCTGTCAGTGTTTTCATTACAGCCCATTTTCCTCAGCGATTCATCTTCGTTCAAGAAGCTGGGCTGACAGCTGGGGCTCGGCACCCACAGGCCCAGTCCCAGAACTGTGCTGAGAGTTTAATGTAGTTGGAATTGTTCGGCCACCATTTCATGTTGGAGTCTTGCAAACTGTGAATTAGGTCCAAGTTTGAAACTTCTGACATTTTTGTGGTAGTTCTTGTTCTGAACATCCTCAGTGACTTCCTTGCAAATGGCACTTTCACAACAGTGTAGACTATGAGAAGCAGGAGAGACACTGCTCTGATTCTTCAAAGGGGGCTATGCTGCATGGAGGTTTTATAGTCCAGACATATGAATAATGTTCACACATATTATCGAGTTAAAATATGTCTTATGAGCTCAGATAACCATTTAGAAATCGTCCCCTTTCTTCTGACCATGGTCTTCACATGACCCCAGTTCCCAGCTTCAGATGCAGGTGCTGTGTGCTCCTGGGACTGGTGTGACATGATTTGCAATATCCTGAGCCATCTGTACCTAGAAAACAGAATGGGTCCCAGAGGCTACATATTGTAACTGGAAAGCTAGAGGTTAGAGGTCACACTCAGAAGGAACCCAAAAATAGCTCACATGTTGGCTGGCACATAGACTCTGTGAGTGTATGCGTACGTGCATGAGAGTGAATGCATACATGTCACTCTCAGGAGACTCCACTAGGTTGCCTGGACAAGAGACTCCATTAGTCCAGGCTTTGATATGGGAGATAGGGATCTAAACTCAGGTCCCCATGCTTGTATTTCGGGCACTTTGTTGACTAAGCCATTTCCCTAGTCCTCCTGTGACCTTTATTAGGACCCTCAAAATAACTTGAGCTGCCTGGATAATCTATGACCATCTCAATCTCAGAGTCTTAACCTAGTTACAACTACTGAGAGGATTGTACGGCACAAAGTAACATAGTCATGGGTTCTGGAGATTGGACTGTGGACATTGTGGGGTCCCTCACTCAGCCTGCTGCATGGCCCCTTAGTCATGCATGTGGTTCTTCTCCAAGGTGGTCCCTGAAGGTGGCAGGTGAACATTCAATGGTTGCCTTTTAGTCTCACAGCCAAGGACACAGACTGTTCCTGAAGACAGATATGGGAACACAGCTATCACAGGTCCCCAGAAATCTCAGGTCTACCCTGGCTCAGGCCCTTCCTCCTTGCCTCCCTCTGTTGGGACTCCTACATTTGGCCAGCTCTGGCCCCAATCCAGGATCTATCTCACACCAATAACCGGATTGGCTTTTGTCTTCCTTTCCCATGAATCCTAAAATCCTGATTTTATATTTATGACCAACTGTTTAAAATACCTCTTGAGTGTCTGACCACAGCTCAATGGCCCATTATTGCTCTAATCACTGGTCTCTTTGTATTCAGAAGCAGCACAGACTAGGAAACATGATGCCTGCTTTCGGCACTGAACATTTGTGTTTGCAGGGTGTTTCTCCCCCTGCTGCAAATATGTGATGCAGAAGCATATTTCTATCCATCTGCAGCCATGCCATATTGCAGGTAACTGTGAACAACACAAGCAATAAAAGTGCAAAGGAGCTACTCCTTCCCATGCATGTGGACTCCGTTAGCTGTGATAATGGCAGAAGACCCTCTGGGGACTTTGCTAACTCACCAAATGGTACCTGCAACCAGGAGACACCCACGAAGGTCAAGAGGATGTGACAAGGGGTGCAGTTATCTCCAGAAGACGTCCTTACCTAAAAAGCCAACTCACGACTTAGTCCATCTCTGCTCAGGCCTTGAATACCCCTGTTTGGGTTGTGCATCCACAGGGCAGGTGGAGAACATCACTCTCTCAACCAGAGTGGATGCTTCTTGTCATTAGGGAAAGCCAACTTGTCACTCATGTGATTCTGGGATAAGAGGTCTATCAATAAGTAGATATCTCATCCCCTTTGTGTAGGGGGTATGAACCACAGGGAGGCTGTTGTCAAGGCTACCCAATCAACACCCACCTCCACCTGACTTCCTTTCATCCATCCCTCTTTTTATATTAACTCTTTCTCCTTCTTTCTTATTCCCTTTCTTCTTGTTCTCGTCAGTCTCTAGGTTTTCAGGTTGGTATCACAGAATTGTAGCTGGCCATTTTAGCCATCTTCTCAGAAGTAAACTATCCTGGATCTAGCCTTGCCTGCAGGCAACATCTTAGCTTTCTCCGTTACATGAGCCAGTATGACTTCCTTTAAATGTAAGTCATGTGACAGGCTCTACTGTACAGTGCTGAAACTATCTTCTGGTTGCTTTTGTTTTTCCCTCTAGAGCAGTGGTTCTCAACCTGTGGGCCATATCCCCTTTTGGGGGGTCACATATCAGATATCCTGCATATCAGATTAAGATTCACAGCAGTAGCGAAATTACAGTTAAGAAGTAGCAATGAAATAATTTTATGGTTGGAGGTCACTGTACTAAATAAAGGGTCAGGACATTAAGACAGTTGAGAACCACTGAGAGGCTTGTCAGTAGCCTCAAGCTCAAGTACTCCAAGGGAAATGCCACCCCTCTCTGTCCTGTGGCACAACTCCTAACTGCACCATCTCACCCACACCCCTGGCTCCTTGGCTACTGCATATCCTTGAAAGCTATGTCCCTAAAATCCGTGGCTGCTCTCCATGCTCTGGTTAGATAACCCTCCTTACAGTCAGGGAGTCAGTCCTGTGTCCACACATGTTCCTCCCCAAATACTGATTTGATCAGGCCCAGTTCTGTGAGGCCGTTTGTCCTTGTTTGACTTCCATAATGGGAATGTAGTAGCTATAAGCCTGGATTTTTCTGTCAGACCAGAATTCAAATCTTATCTGCTACTCCTTGGCTGTGTGACTTTGAGGAGGTTACTAAGTTTCTCTGACTCCAGCAGTTTCATATGTCAAGTGGAGAGAACAGTATCAACTTTGTATGCTTGTGGGGAGAAACAAATGATTTACTGATGTTAAATGCTAAGCAGAGAAACTGAAAACTGCAGTGGCAGCTAATGACCAATTCAGCAGGTGATACTGCCAGGGAGTCACTTAGGCACTGTACTACACACACACACACACACACACACACACACACACACACACACACACACACACGAGGGATGGAGAAAAAGAGGGAGGGAGGAAGGGAGGGAGGGAGGGAAGGCTCAGCTGTCAGCCAACAGATTAACTCAGGAAATTCAATTTGATACTACCTGACCAGGACAGCTGTAGACAAGATGTGGCCCCTGACATCAAGGACCCTGTGTCCATGGAGGGAGTTAGGTGGTAGATGTGAAAAATGTCAGACATCTGCCTTGGCATAACCCATGGTTAGAGCTCCTATGTTACTAAGATGCTGTGTGTGGGAATGTTGCTTAAAAGTAATGAAAGAAAGCCCATGGAACAGAATCAAGAGGCCACCTCACCCTCAGGCCCCACTGTGGGCCACTTAGCATCCTTCTTGCATCTTTGCCCCATTGGGGAGCACCTAAGCCAAAGGCTAAGTTGACCTCTGCTACTGATACCACAGTGGAGGCTGAGAACAGCTTTCCAGAGAGCTGGTGGCTGTACAGCCTTCACAATTCTTCATTATAGCTGTGACCTCATGGTCGTTCTGGGCTCTGTCAATGCCCTCTGGGCAGAGGTGGCCAGACCCTCATACCCCTAGCACTTCCTGTCTGGGGGGTTGCAGAGTTTGAGGGAAGATGTCTGAAGCAGGCACTCTGGGTCCAGACTCCAGGAAAGAAAGATAACCTTAGGAACCTTCTGGGAAGCAAAGTAGTGATTACACTGACCCCCATCATCATCACAGACACACTGTCCTTTGTGGTGGGGGACAGCCTTGCACACTACAGACGCTGAGAAGTATCCCGTGAGTCCATCCACAAGCTGCCACTGTCACACACACCCTCTCCAACTATGATAGCTCGACATCTTTCCTTTTCACCCAGTGTGACAAAACTATCCCTGAGACTAACACTGGTCTGAATCAAAGCACTTCTTGGAGAGAAAGCCCAATGCTTGGTGGCTTGGGGGAAAACCAGAGAATCTAACACACAAGTGACAGTGTGAGAAGAATGAGGATAAGCCCTTGTCCTAGAGTCAAAAGACAGGAAGAGGGCTCTACTGAATAGCCACACTCTCATCAGTGACTCAGTATGGCTCTGTAGACAAAGGAATATATCTCTACATGTCCGAATGAGGCTTCAAATGCCACCAAGAACATCTTATTACAGAGCAGTGTGTGGTTTCAAGGCAGTCTCCTGACATTTTCTAGCTATAGGCCTTGACTCTGCAAAATGAGAAAGTCGGACTGGTCTGGGAATGATATCATTTCCCCCATTCCCCATTACCAGGCCTGTGACAGACAATACTAATCAATAACTGAACACTTCCTATTTGCCAATCCTCTAATTACTCCTTCATAAATTTCTGGAAGCTGATGTGGCCCCACTAACTGACTGCTGCTGTCATATTATGGCAGAATTGTCCATAATACTAACCTTTCAGCAGCACTCTTCAGGCTGTGTTGTGGAGGCTTCTAGAGAGCCTCTCCAGAGATGCTCTAGAGAGAAGACAACAAGGCTAAGGCTAGTCCTTAGCCTCTCAAACCCCACTTCATTCAGATCTTTTATCTGCTTCCCGTGACAGGCTTCCCTTCCCATTTCCCGAGGACAGAGACATCTCTCAGCTAGCAGAGCAGTCTCTGTGAAGGTGTGTGGAAGGCATTGATAATGTGCTACAGGCTGAGTGGCTAAAACAACAGGAAGGCATCCTACAGATTCTACAAGCTGAAAGGGTGGGATCAAGACATTTGCAGGACTGGCACCTGCTTCCATTCATGCATGGCCCTGCTTAGCCTCCATGATCAGCCAAGACTGAATACATTCATGGTGGCAATTACACAGACCTGTCCCCCTCCAGGTTATGAAGATAATCCATCCCAGAGCCCTCTTCCAGTCTCTTTGTTTGCTGGCCACTTCTGTCTGATGGGTGCTTCAATCCACTGTTGTTTATTATCTCCACTACACTGTTCCTTACTCACAGACCAATATCTAACTATCCCCTTCTATAAGGACGATAGTGCCATTGGATTATGGCCACTAATGACTTCGACTTACCTCTGTTAAGACTCTTAAGGACCACACTCTGTGATGCTGGGACTAAGATTGCAACTGGCAAATTTGAGTATAGGGCTACAAGCTAATCTATAATACTCTGTCCTACAGCCTTATGCCCTCATGTCTTCTCTACATCCAGCCTATGTCAGCACCCTAAGATATAACCTAAAGAACTTCAACCCAAATCTAGAAGCTTTAGGAAATCAAATGCAGGTGAAGTTCAACCTGAGGCAACATTTCTCTCTATCTGTGAACCTTTGAACAAACCACACTAGTTATCTGCTTCTAAAATATGATGTCTGGCAGGTGCAGGAGAGACACAGTACACTTGACAAGGGTTAGGTTTCCTCTCGAAATCTGGACACCCTGGCACCTGCCTTTACCAGGCTTCCCTGTGACTGACTTCAACCCTGCTTGATGTACCCTCAAAATGACCCTTTCAGAAACCCAACTTCATGGATCAGTTTCTCACTGACTAGGTAGGGGTCAAAGGTTTCCTGATGACACCAGACATCTTGACAGTGAAACATGTGGCAATCACAAAGCACACAGCACAGTTCTCAAAACCCTAGTAAATAGTTTATCCATCCCCTCCCTTAGCTGGGAAAAAGCACAAGAGCTCAGCTATTCATGCTTTTGTGTCTCTGGTTACATGAGGATTTGCTATCAGATGCAGTGTTTCTATTGTAGATGGGTTCAGTTGGCACTGTCCCTAGGAGTTGTTACATGCATGGTGGTCTCCTCAAAGACCCAATAGCTCTGGTATTCACTGTCTTAAAAAGTCCTTGAAGATCATTGACTTTCCACAGGCATGGAACTCAAGAGCCTTTTGCTCCACTTGGATAACATACTTAGGATTTTAATCAACCTTAACGTGTGGATTGTATACATTATTCAAGAGTTCCACAAGCCCCCACATAGATCCTCCTGTTGACAAACACCCTGTGAGAAGCCACAGGGCCCTGTTGGTATGCACGGCAGCAGGTCCCAGAAGAGCTGAAGTCAACACCTATTTGTGCTCCAGCCAGCTCTTTGGAAATTGGACATTTTTTGTTCTGAAGAAAACTCCCTATGTTGTTCCCCGAGCTTTAGCCTCAATATCAGCTTCAATGTAAATGCCAATGCATACAGGAAGTGTATGAAATGTGAGGCGACAGCTCTGGGAAACTGTTGGGAAATGACCCCATGGGCCCCTGCTTCTGTTGTTTGCAGGACCACAGTCCATCACGTGACAGTGGCATTCTAGTAAGCTTTAACTGGCTCTTAACTCTCAGGCTTTTCTTCAGGTCTCCAGCTATGAGGTACATCGGCTATCAGGCTATATCAGAAATGTGTAAATATAGGCCAGCCTATTGTATCTATCTACAAGGACTAACTCATAAAGCATGAGGGAGTGGTATTAGGAATGCAATGTATGGCAGGCTTCAGGAGCTGCAAATTCTATTCCTTACATCAGTAATGATTTAGGGAAATCTCTTCCCCCCAGCATTGGATTCCTTATATGTAAATAGGGACCACAGTCACACCTACCTCTGAGCCTAGTTTGAGTACCAAATGTCCACATGGGTAAGGCATTTTGCATATTGTATGGGACATGGTCAGTAGATACAGATGTTCCCAAGACCAAGGAGTCTTATGGAATTGCCTCTGTTGGTGTTCTCATACAGCAGTTTCTGTAATTATAGCAATTTCTCACAAGCATGGAAAATACATGTATAAGCAGTTAACAATGACAGTAATAATGGTGAAAGTTGGTTCTGGGCCCTGTGCTAAGCTCTTCATAGGTCTCCTTTTATCTCATACCTCCCAAGAAAGTATTCATGACAGGCACTGCATCTCCGTTTCAGAAATGGAGCCATGGAGGCACAGAGAGGTCAAGGAACATGTGCCAAGCTACAAAGTTTCAGAGCTTAATATGAACCCAATGCTGTCCAGTTCAAAACTAGGCCTGTGAGATGACTCAGCAGGCACAGGTGCCTTCTGCCAAACATCAGCCTAACTTTGATTTCGGAGATCCACATAGTAGAAGAAAAGGACCAACTCCAGAGCTCTGGAACCATGATGCACAACTATGTGGATTCTTATTTAACTTCTTGGCATCTCAGCTTGGCCTGGTGACAATTTCTAATTCAGAAGTGATGGTGAGAATTGAGTTGGGTATTGTTTTTGATAAAAGATGGTTTGGTCATCCAGGGATCTCTCTAGGAAGATGGGTGTGTGCTACAAGCCTTCCTCCACACACCCTCCATACACCACAGGGGACACTGCCACCCTACAGCCGAGAAGCTCACAGTAGCTATTAGAAGGCTTTCTCCCTATAGAGGGGGAGTCGAGGAGCCAGAAAAGTAAATCCTGGGCCAGCTAGCAGGTCTAAGAACAAAGCCATTGGTTCTCTTGCTGATCCAGGAGAGATGTCAATATGATATATACCCACAGGTGCCTGGATGGTGTTTCTGAGATTACATCATAGGGAGTCAGTATATGAGGTACTTAAAGGACCTTCACATGGGTAGTGCTGTGTGTTTTCCCCTGTAATGGACATAACCACTGTGATCTTGAATTGGGGAAGCTGTGGTGATCCACAGGAAACCCCAGGAGACCAGGCCAGTAAACATTCCCTTGAGGAGGACAAGGACTTACATCATCAAGAGATGTATGGGGTTCATGAGACCTCCCCAAATCTTTACATGACCCCTTCTCCTCCCATTGTTACAAAGAAGACAGAAAGTCTGGCAGAAGTTGAGGGTCTTTGCTAGAGGAGCTTCTCTTTAGCTGCCCAGGGAACTCTTTAGAGATACAGCTTATCATGAATCATCACACTAAGGGTGGGACTCTGCAGATGTCACTGTTGCCTTTGTATCACTCATATGATTGAAAATAACCCCAATATAAATGATGGTTCACCAATCTGGACTTGGATGGAAGCCTCTCTCTGGTGTGTCAGGCTCTGTCTGTGTGGGAGGAATAGACACGTCTTTATATATCCCCAGGAAAAGTCATACAACTCCATGAGTTCTAAGATTTTCTCAGTGGGTACAATACAATCTTAATATCCTTATGAGGGAGACAGAGTACTAAAGAGAAAAAAAGATGTGGGGGTGTCCATAGATGCTAGAAAGAAAGAGAAAGAGAAGCAGGGTCACTACACATCTTACTTTGTGAATGGAGGGTGGAACTCTGGGACACCTTCAGGAGAAGTGGTTTAGTGTGTAAAATATTTACCATGTAAGTAAGGAGACTGGAGTCTGGGCTCTCTAAAGCCACATAAATGCCAAGCAGGCATGTTGTCCCAGTAATGCCAGTGCTTGGGGAGTAAAAACAGGGGATCCCAGAATAAGTGGGCTATCCAGATTGGGCAAACCAGTGGATCTTGGGTTCAAATGAGAAATATAAGACTGGAAACAGTCTGGAAAGATACCTGTTACCAATCTCTGGCCTACATACATATACATACTCATACATACATGCTTACACATACATGCACCCATGCATACCACATACATATATGCATACATATACACATGCATATCACAATCGCACACACATAGATTTAAAAATGGTTTGGAAAAACAAGTCAATTGATTTCTCCCTAACACTTGCAAGAAGAATACAGTCCCGCTCTCCTTTGTCATAAACCTGACTCAGTGTAATAGAGTAAGTATCCTGTCAAAGCCATCAAGTTTGTGGTGACTCCTTATAGCATCCACACGAAACTCATGCACACTGTATTCCTGAAATACCTTCAATTCTAGATCCAGCTCACACATGGAGAGTGGAAGACAAACCTCTTTCTATGAGGCACCATTGTGAGAGGTTGTACAGCTGTGGTTTAACACCAATTCTGTTTTGTTGAGATCTTGTTGTTAAATATTCAGAAGGGAAAGAGACATGGCCCCATTCAGAAAAGAATGCCAGCATTTTGTATCTGCAGAAAGGCAGACTGTAAAACAGGATGCCATGAAGTCTCTTTGTAAAATGTGAAGTGATAGACATATGGGCTGGATTATTATTATCAATATGAATTTTAAAATCGTAGGAGAGAGTTCCCAGAGTGTCACTCTGTGGGCTGTTCTGCCCCTCTCCCATCTTCAGGAGCAGAAAGAGCAAGAGGAAGCCGGCAGCCACGGCAGAGAGGAGACGACCTAGCCTTTTTCACAACTGGGAAAGGCTGGGACCATCTCAAAGCTGGTCACATCGGATGATGAAGCGTGAATCACAGAACAAATGTGCAATGGAAAAAACCTGCAAAATAAGCCTAGAGACGGAATGCTAATAGGCAGGCAAATAAGGGGAGATGAGCATTTGAATATTCATGAATCTAATCAAGAGCTGTGGATGAATGCAGAAATGGTCCTGGTGGTGACAACATGCTCTACAGAGAGGAGAATCCTGCCTCAGAAGGTACAAAGAAATGTGAGCCAGACCTCTTCCACTAGCCAGGCCTCCTGGGACATCAGCTTGGGTCCTCACAATCTAGTTTCTTTTGTCTTCTGTCACTCATGCTGTGCTGTGTTTCATCTTTTCTTGCCATAGGAAGTTTCTGCTTCCACAGACAGAAAGGAGGCAAGGAGGAGAATGTCAATACATGCAAGCATCCTCCACAGGCCAGGCTGAGCTGCCTGCTCTGTGCAGACTGTTGCATCCCCACCTTTCTATAGGATGACAAGTCCCCATTTTCCAGAACAAGAAACTGAGACTCAGGGAAACCATCTGCTTTCCATGTCAGAAAGCTGGGAAATGGCAGACCTTGGATTTGACCAGCTCCTCCCTAGAGAACTACAGTCTACATCTTTCCTCCATCTCATGGGCCTCCAAGTTTCTCCCTAGATCAGCCTGAAGTCCTAGAGGGTGCCATCACTCCCTGCCTTGCTGACCGTGGGACTCATCTCCTGAAGACATCTCCACAGTCTACCTATAGACTGTCCCATGAGGTGGACACAGGCTCCTGACTCCCTTTAAACTTCATGTGCAGTATTTAGGAGAAGAGCTATAGAAAGCTGGGTGTGGTACCCACAGCTACAGAAGGAAGGCAGTGGCTTAGGAGGAGATAGAGGGACCCCTTTGTGGTGGTGATGAGGGTGTACCAGCTGTCATTAGATGGCTCCTCAGAATCTGCTGGGATTTCCACAACACCAGGCTTTCCACGTAGTACTGGAGGATACTCCTTCTACTGCCTCACCTCGTCTCCCTGTAGACTGCTTGTGTTAGGACACTTCCAAGGTCAGCAGGGTGGGGCTCACTCCAACTCCTCCCACAGCCCATCTTGCTCTTGACATCAACTCCTCATTGGAAACAGATGCCTTTCTCTGGGCCCAGCATGGAAGAGCACTAAAATGTCCATACTAAGAGTCATGACTTCAGCTTTTGAACAGTCTGAGGCTACTCCCAGTTCCAGATAATGTTGCTATTGAAGGCCAGTTCTTTTTCCACTAGAAATATTCTCATGCTTAAAAATCCCCACCCAGTGATACCTGAGACCTGCTCCCCTCCTACCCATCCTCTCATCGGGGTTGGCTCATGTCTGGCCATGGCAGATGTAGATGCCTTCTAGTGATCATGTGTAGCCTGTACACTGACAGCCCATGTTCTGCCACAGGAATTTCTATCAGTGCTGCCTTGTTTTAACTGTCAACTTGACAACCTATGGGCATGTCTGTGGGAGGCTATCTTAATTGTTAATTGACACAGGAAGATCACTGTGGGCAGCACCACCCCTATGCAGTGGGTTCTGAACAGCCAAAGAAAAGAGAGGAGGCTGAAGAAATTGCTCAGCCATTAAGAGTGCTTTCTGTTCTTTCAAAGAAACTGAATTCAGTTCCCAATACCCATGTCGGGTGGCTCCCAACCACCTATTATTCCCTCTATCTCCAGGGGAATCTGATGCCTCTAACCTCCATAGGTACCCACATTCGTGTGTGTGTGTGTGTGTGTGTGTGTGTGTGTGTGTGTGTGTGTATGTGTGTGTGTGGGGGGGGGGTGGGTGCGTGCGCGCACCCACACCTAAAACTAATAAAAGTAAATCTAAAATAAGAAAGGAGAAAGCCAGCTGAGAATAAGCAAGCAAGAATCCATTTGTTTATTCTCTCTCTGCTCTTGACTCTGGACACGGCACTTCATGTTCCTATCTTGATTTCCCCACAATGATGCTGTATAACCTAGAATTGTCACCAAATGACCCCCCCCTTTGTGAGTATTTTGTCAGAGCAGCAGAGATGAAGCAAGAACATCATCTTTCTTTGTTCATGTCCCCTCCACTGACAGACTCCCCTCCCTAACCTCTGGCGTCTGGAAGGGTCCTGTTGGGCTTAAGGGCTCACTTGATCTTATCAGTACCACCCAGAAAATGTCCTTCTTGGTTAACCCAGAATCCTACCCCAATCTATTCACAGGTTCTGTCTTCACCCAAAGGCAGAGAATTTTACAAAGTCACTTCATGACAGCAGTCATACTAGAATTTGACATTTACAATAATGGCTCATGGTAATCACCCCAACCCTTTCACCATCTCCTATACACCAGGCACTGTTCAAATGGTACTATGTAAACAGAACTTGGTCACACTGACTGCAAACAGCCCCCAATGTTAAGGTGATGGTGTAGTGTTAGGGAGGTTAATGATTTGGCAGAGGACACATAGCTATGGCAAGGAGAGGTCATGTTTAAATTCAGATTTGTGTTCCTTCAAAGCCCAGCCTTCCCCTGAAGCCCTGTGTAGCTGAGCTTATCTGTGTAGCTGTCTCAGGACCATGTTTCTTCCAATAGCCAGAACCTAGATGTTCCACAGGGAAACCTCACTCCCTGCAAACCTCAAGTCCATCCCCATAATTAGCATAGAAGTTCTCAAAGGGCTCAAGACATGTCCGTGGTCTTGGACCATGCAGATACTACAGGAACCTTGGCATGCATCAGAGTCATCACAGCCAACCTGCCAAGGCCAGATCATGGAGACCAAGGCACCTGGGGTATTAGGCTGTCTCCACCAGGACCAGAGAACTCTGGAGTGTTCTGGGACCTCAGAGACCTACAAGAGTGACCAGAGCAGGCTGAAAAGCACCCCCCCCCATCCGTCAGGTACCCAGCTGACATGGGCACACACCCACAGCCACATGAAGCCAATGCTGCACATACTTGCCAAGCTGACTGCCCAGTGTTCCAGGCTCGCCCCTCCCCCTGCAACAGAGCCTGCGACAGATGGTCTAGAGTCACTCCAGTGGAAATTAATGGAGTCAGACTATGCACACACTTCTTTTCAACCGTAGAGAAATATTTTCCATGAGTCAAACACCAGATGTATTTTGTTTATGGGGCAATTTAGCACTTGTGAGGGTAAGACACTGAAGTGGGAAAAAGAGTGGTGCTGGCATTTCATGTGGCACCCGGCCACACTCCAGCCACCTGCAGCAAGGCACCGGCATTGCCTGAGATGGAGCCTGCAACTTGAACTCAATGCTTCAATAATACTTCCTAGAGAGAGAAAGCATTACTCCAGTGAGCACCTGTTCCCTGGGGTTGAGATTCTAACCAAACTGAAGAGCCTGAAGATGAGGAGCAGGAGGATAAAGGGGACAAAATGAAAGGATAGCATTGATTGTTGAGTCCAAGAAGAGGCAGAAATGGACTAAAGAGCCATCAGTGTTCTCTTCTATAACATACTGTAGACTCCAGCCAGCAAAGTAAATATACATGGAGATCTACAAGGAATGTTGATGTGTCCCTGAGCTCTCCTGAGCACATACATGGGGGAGGTCAGAGATCCACAAGTGTCTTCCTCAATTGCTCTCCATCTTTTTCTTCTCTCTCTCTCTCTCTCTCTCTCTCTCTCTCTCTCTCTCTCTCTCTCTGTCTGTCTGTCTGATTGATTAATAATTGATTGATTCAAAGCTTTGTCTCACTATGTACCCTTGGGTGACCTGAATGTGTAGACCAGGCTGGACTTGAACTCAAAGATCTAGCTGCCTCTACCTTCCAAGTCTTGGGATTACAGGCATATACTGCCTCTTACAATTCAGTTTCTTAAAATTGTGTGTGTGTGTGTGTGTGTGTGTGTGTGTGTGTGTGTGTGTGTGTGTGTGTGTGTGTGTGAACAGTGTGTAGAAGTTTGGACGCATGAGCACAGATGTCCATGTAGGTTTCCCAGGAATTGGAGTTACGGGCAATTATGGGTGCTGAAAATGAAACTCAGGTCAAAAGCACTGCTCCATCTCTCCAGACCCTCCACCTTATTGGTTGGGACTGAACTCCCTCACTGGACTTGGACTTGTTGGTTCAGCTTCCCTGGCTTGCTAACAAGACCCCAGAATCCTCACCCCCTTCTCCTCAGTGCTGAAGTGGTAGGAGCTAAGATCTGGGGCTGGAAGGTTCTCATGATTGCATGACACTTTACCCCCTGAGCACTCTCCCCAGACTGCTAGGGAGATTTTTTGAGAACCACTGCTTCAAACCACAGAGAGACACCACACAATGCTGTATGTTTTGTCAGTACTTACTCAACCTCTCCATGACAGTTTCTTTATCTATAAAATGGATGGATGGAGACAAACATGGTGGCTCTAGCATTTGAAAGGTTGAGGCAAGATTACTGTGAGTTTGATGCTAGTCTGGACTACATCCATACCAGCCAGGGCTATATGGTAAGACCTTGTCTTGAAAAGCAAAAACAAAAAAGGGTTAAGATGGAAGTCATCTCATTTCATTTACTGTGAGAATCAAATGAGACAATTGACTTAAAGTGTTCAGACCAGCAACTTGCATAGTTGCAGCCATTTGATGCCACTATTTACATTTGAAATCAGTTGTGATAAGAAGGATATTCACCCTTGACTCTGATCTGCTACTTAGACACACAGAACAGAATGCAGCTTTGAAAGCCAAGGGCCTTGGGCCAAAGGGAGTTCCTTGCCTTTCTGGTCCATAGGTTTGTGTTAGAAGGGAGCTCCACCTACTCACTTCCATTTTATTCTGGGCTGCTCCTGCACAGCCGGAGCAGAAGTGAATCCTTTGGTGAGACTTCCTTGTCCCCAAAGTCTGAAGTATTCACTATTTGGCCCTCCCACAAATCCTCCCACGATCTGGTCTAAATGGGAGAGAGAGTGCATACAATCAGCATTTAAACAGTCCAATGTAGCCCTTCACACAGAAATGGCCAATTAATTAAGCTATGGAACTGAAACAGAGCAAGAAGCCCTTTCCAGCCTCTCCCCTCTTCTAGTTGCCTTGGCAGAGACTCAGCACAAACCCTTCCGCCTAACTGGGCAGCCGCATCTCTGAAAGTAACCACTGCGACAATGTAATAATTACTTAATGAACGAGCAGTCTAATGAGAGCTCAGCACCAGCTCTCTCAACACACAGAAATGCAAACCCAAACAAAAATGAGATTCCATTGTCATCTGTTTGGTCCAAAGTATGTACAACATTGCAGGATGGCCAGGAACCAGAGACCTCCCCCTGTGTGGGCAGTCTGAAGGGTGTGACCTGCTCACCATCTCTTCCCAGAAGCTACAAACACACTTTGATTCCCTGCATCCCTTTTAGAAGTTTATTCTGTAGATATGACTTCAAATATGGCCAATGCAGCCACTGCAATAATTTTTATAATATTAAAAACTTGGAGGAGTGTAGGTGTTATCTGACAATAAGATTACACGTGTGTGTGTGCGCGCGCACACACACACACACACACACACACACACACACACACACACACACACATATATATATATAAACAAACTGGACCCAATTCACTTAATGAGGTAAAGAAAGAATGCACTAGACCTAATAGAAGTGAAAGAACATTCCCTAAGCTAAGGATCTAAGAGAAACACATGGTGTGTGTGTGTGTGTGTGTGTGTGTGTGTGTGTAAGAACACCCTGATATAAAGGGAGACTATAGAGTCAAACACACACACACACACACACACACACACACACACACACACACATATATATATATAAACAAACTGGACCCAATTCACTTAATGAGGTAAAGAAAGAATGCACTAGACCTAATAGAAGTGAAAGAACATTCCCTAAGCTAAGGATCTAAGAGAAACACATGGTGTGTGTGTGTGTGTGTGTGTGTGTGTGTGTGTGTGTGTAAGAACACCCTGATATAAAGGGAGACTATAGAGTCAAACACACACACACACACACACACACACACACACACACACACACATATATATATATAAACAAACTGGACCCAATTCACTTAATGAGGTAAAGAAAGAATGCACTAGACCTAATAGAAGTGAAAGAACATTCCCTAAGCTAAGGATCTAAGAGAAACACATGGTGTGTGTGTGTGTGTGTGTGTGTGTGTGTGTGTGTGTGTGTGTAAGAACACCCTGATATAAAGGGAGACTATAGAGTCAAACACACACACACACACACACACACACACACACACACACACACATATATATATATAAACAAACTGGACCCAATTCACTTAATGAGGTAAAGAAAGAATGCACTAGACCTAATAGAAGTGAAAGAACATTCCCTAAGCTAAGGATCTAAGAGAAACACATGGTGTGTGTGTGTGTGTGTGTGTGTGTGTGTGTGTGTGTGTGTGTAAGAACACCCTGATATAAAGGGAGACTATAGAGTCAAACACACACACACACACACACACACACACACACACACACACACACACACACGTATAAATGCCCACAAACAGACAAAACACTTCCGACATTGGGCAAACAAAGCTGCCACCCCCATGGTTCTGTGTGGAGCGGCTTCTGAAGTCCATGTGATCTGAATTGTTTGTATTACTGTAGGGAGTGAATATGCCAAGGTGTGCATGTGGAAGTCAGAGAACAGCTCCGTAGAACTGACTGTCTCCTTCCATTTTTTGTGAGTTCCAGGGATCCAACTCAGGTCAGGCTTGCACCTGGGACAGCAAATCATCCCTTGCTCTGAGCCATTCTCCACTGTGGGCTTCAGAACCAGAGGAAACACTGCCCCCCCAACAGGTCTCATGTAGCCTAGGCTGGCCTCTAACTTGCTGTGTAGCTGAGGGTGACCTTGAACTTCTGATCTTCCTCCACCTTCTCAGTGCTGAGATTTCAGGTGTGCATCACACTCAGCTTCAAGCTGTCCCATGGACCAAGCTCGGGGCTCCATGCGTAGGAAAGCATTCTACCACCTGAGCAACAGCCCCGGCCCTATTTACACTATACTGTCACTCCACATTACTTTTTCATCACTTATAAATGTTGTTAATCTAACTGAAAGTAAGTTTTTAAGTGACTTGAAGATTAGTAACAGTGCTCCCCAAGAAAAGGTGCCTCCTACAGGAGGGAGCATGACACATTTGCTGCCTGTCTGAATCACCCTCCTCAAAACCCAAGAAAACAGCAGCTGTGCACTGCAGTAGTTCAGCATGGTACACTCCTCCCTGATGTAAAAACTCCAGACACTATTTGCAAGGAACCAGCATTATTAGCAGAAAAGAAAAATCAATAACCCATCACTGTGAGGGCCTTAGAGTCAGACTAAGATGACTGGGCTCCAGCAACACCCTCATAGCTGTGAGACCTCCAGAGAAGCAGTATGGACCCCTCTGACCCATGCTCCCTCACCACTGATATCAGCGACCACATTGACCCCCTTTGCTGAGTGGCTGGGATGGGCTAACTCTCGGCACATGCCCTGTGTAGAGCTGTGGGAAGCACATCACAGGAAACACACTGAACCTTTCAGATGTTGAAACGTAGACTTAGGAGTCATGAACCAAGGTCCAAGTTTACACAGTCATTAAAAAGAAGTCAGGAAACACCACCCAGATCTGCCTGCTTGAACTTACATCAACTATTACATTTTGGCTTTCAATTAAATGAGTTCAAACAGTAAGCGACCTGTCTTGGTAACCCCTGCTCAGTGCATGTCCTTCCCATCAGGGCCCCCGTGTGCCAGGATCAAAGTGCCTAATGACAGTGCTCAGGCCAGGTTTTCACACATATCAATGAACTGTCTCTTGCTGGTGTGGCTAATAACAGCAGCTGGGGCAGGGGCTACCATCTGGGTCTAGCAGGCTCTCCTCAGCCAAGGATCCAAGCCCTGCTGTAGAGGCTACCCCTGCAATTCTTTCTGATCTAACCACCGTATTTGGTTCCTCTTACAACAAACAGGCCTCTGCTTTGTTAACCACATACACAGCCCAGGAAATGTCTCAGCTGGGCTGAGTCCACTCTTCCCACACCTCAGCAGCACCTCAACCTCCTAAGTTAAATGGGAGATCTCAGTTACCAGGTGAAGCGCCTGCAGCTCTCCTGCCACTCATCCTGGGCTGGAGCACACATAGCAGCCCTGCTTCCATTGCTGTGAGGCAGGAACTGAAGCAGAGATCCTAGGGAAAGGCTCTGGAGTCCTTGGGGAAAGGCTCAGGAGACCCTGGGGAAAGGCTCAGGAAACCCTGGGAAAGGCTCAGGAGCACTCTCGGGAGCATCTTGGGAAGTTCATGCCAAGCTTACTTCAAGCTCTGCAGTCACTCCTGATCCTTCACCACAGTCTCAGAAGTGGACTGCTGCCTAAACTAGACAAACTTGCTGCTGTTTTCTGTCCTCCATAGTCCTTAGTCCACACCCCCCACAAGAGGCTCTCTCCTGCTCCTGCAGGGATGGAGGATTATTTTGGTTCATAACCCTGAAAAGTCTAGAGGCATATTTCAGGTAAGGCTGGATCCAGGTGTCAAACAATTTCATAGGAACTTGTTCTCTCCCTACCTTTGGGTCTATGTTTTCTGAAGTGTTGACTTTATCCTTAGACAGAAAAATACATACTTTGGCACTCTGAAAACACAATCATAACTTAGCCACCCTCTTCCTCATGGCCCCAGGAGACATTGGCTGGAATTGTTTTCAGTGAATCCATTTGGGTCTTAAACCAACCCTGAACTGGCTATTGTGGTTTGTGGATGGGGTATTTGGGCATGGAGCCAATAGGAAATGAGGAACCTGTGGTCAACAACAAGGACACTGTGGTGGGGGAGGGGAGGAGTGAGAAGATGTCAATCACTGCAGAGCCAAGCAAAACCTTGGCTTTGGGTCATGCTCATCCATTCATGTATAACTTGCATCCTTGCTTAGTGACTTCCCTGTGCATGGTGCCGTGAGGTGCTGAGGCTGAATGGGCCATGCAAACATGGATCCTGTTTTTGTAACACTTAGGTCAGCATGGACAACAAATGAACAGGCAAATCTACCTGTGTGGTAAGAACAAAATGAGGTTAGCAAGATGAGGGAAAATGCTGGGAAGGAATGGTAGTGGGAACAGGAGGTGACTGTCCCTCAGGGCTAACTGGAGGGGATGTAGGGGACAAGGGCATAGGGAAGCAGAAAGCACCCACCCAAATAGAGAAATCAGATTTAGGCAAATTGTAGGGAGCTAGGAGAAGGAATGGACAAAGGCAAGTAGGGAAGGAGGAGGAGACTGGCAGGAACACAGGGAAAGGACGGCTTGACTTTGCTGTCAGCCTCCCAGGACTGCCCTTTATTTCTTATCATCACGAATCCCTCTATGCCAGTGAGGTCTTGAACTAAACCACTCTTGATTGTAGAACTAATTAAAACTGAAAGGTTCCTAGCCACATCGGTTGTCCACAAGCCACGGTTTTGTGGAGCCAGCTGTGTTTAAATGACAGGGGATTGATTCCTGTGACATGGCAGCTCTGGCTAAAACAGAGCTCCATTTGTTTGACAAAGGTATGACATTTTTAAATGCAGTATAAAAAGCATGTACAGGACTTTTTTAAAAATAGAAATACACACACACACACACACACATACACATATATATACATATATATGTTTGTGTGCATATGTTTGTTTGCATGAGTGTGTTTATATGTGTGTGTATCATTTCATTTGCCAGATGATACCCAGGAACAGTGGGGTACCAGTAATCCTAGCACTTGAGAGATAGAGGCACAAGGATCAGGAGTTTAAGGTAATCCTCAACACACGGTGATTTCAAGGCTAGCCTGGGCTACATGAGAGCCAATCCACAAAGGAGGAAAGGGGCTGTCAAATTGATTTCGCTATTAAAAACTCAAAGGCACAGGGTAGTTCAGCTCTTTGGTTCTCATCTATGAATGCAGGCCTATGAGGACACAAAGAATAGCTCACAATAGTTCCACAGCAGTCTCATTCCTTGAAAATGCACAAACTAAAGTTCAAAGTTCAGATAGATAGATAGATAGATAGATAGATAGATAGATAGATAGATAGATAGATAACTAAAAAGCTCTGGATTGAGTATTCGGCTCCAAGCACAATTCAAGTAGTCAAGGTCACACCTGTTGTCACAGCAACAACTTAACACAGTGTTATCGACCTGGGGGTTGAAAAGCCCTTTCACAGGGTCACACATCAGATATCCTACATACCAGATATTTACATTATGATTCATAATAGTAACAAAATTATAGTTATGAAGTAGCATCAAAAATAATTTTGTGGTTGGGGGTCAGCACAACATGAGGAACTGTATTAAAGGGTCACAGCATTAGGAAGGTTGAGAACCACTGACTTCACAAGCTTTCTTGGTTCTTCAGCACTTCTGGGAGGCAGTCTCATCTATGCTTAACTTTTTAAAAGGAAGTGACCTGCCTGGGCTATACATACAGGACACAGTGGAGCCATATGTGAGCCCCTTTCTGTTGGACATCACCCCTCTTTGGCCCATGCCATGCTGTCATTCATATGGGGCTGTGTCCGGGGATGCCTGCCATACCCAGTCTGGAACATGGCATGTTCATGCATGCCCAGCCTAAATGACCAGTCTAAGTCCCAGTCATGGACAAGTGTGTGTCTTCCCTAATATCCCAGCATGCCAAGCATCTTAGGGTATAAAATGGTACTCTCTCCACTCCAGGCTGCTGACGCCACTCCAGATTTATTGCATTTATTTAAAAACAACAAACATTCTCAATTATTTCCACACTGCTCAGGACCATAATTTACTCGGAGGTATGAGCTATCAAGTTTCGTGGGGATTGCTTCAAAATGTCAGATCTAAAAGATGACTCCCCCGTTAGTGAATATGAAACACCCATTTATATTTTTCATTTTTACTTTGATTTAATTTTCAGACAGTTCAACTTTCTCCCCATGCCTGAGTGCCTAAATTCATTTCACTTGTCAAAAGAGACAAATTTTCATAATTACAAAATAAAACATGGTGGGCCTTCCTTGGTGACCACATATTTCACTCTACCCCCGCCACATGAAAATGCCTCTGTTGGTCGAGTTGACTTACTTCTGACATATTTCTATTGCGTCCCTGCTTAGAGAGAGGCAAGGTGTAGGCTAAATACTCACTATGTTTTGTTATGTTAATGAGCATCAGTAAGAAGGAAGATGAAATCCCCCAGCCCAACCCTGCTTTGCTCACATCTTCTTTTCTTAATTCACAGTGAAAAACAAGTCACTGTTCTGAGATATGTCCAGAGCATGAAATATGCTCTTCTTTGGTCTCTAATGATTCTTTCTCCCTTGGCTACAAAGCCTCCAGTCCTACCAGGAGGCTGTGCGAGGTCCTCATTTCAGAGAAGTCAGAAACATGAGTTTTCTTCCTGTAGCTACTGGGGACAAGCACAGGATATAGTGGTGGAGGGGGCTTTACTTAATAAACTGCCAGATTTTTCATTTACAAAAGTAATATATGTTGTTTATATAGAAGTTTTGAAAAACACACACCACAGAAGTCGTAAATGCTGGAACAAGCTGACCCACACCCCACCATCCAAAGCAAAACACACAACGTACCGTGGATTGGACCTTTTCTTTTTTAACCTTACAATTAAAGTTTTCTTTTGATTTGGTTAGTCTCATGGACATCTAAAAATAGATGTGCTGTAATTAGAAACCTTGTCTATTTGGAAAGGGCAGCAAGATAAGAGTTAGAAGGCAGCACTCCATCCTTGAAGCCCATCATCAGGACCTCTAGTTCCTCTCAGAGGCTGTCAGGGGCCCACCTGGGTCAGGGCATCACTCTCCACTCACTGCCCAAGATACCAGGGGACACCATCCTTTCCCAAGGGAGGATATTGGAATCTACAATTCAGTGACTAATCCATGCTGATAAGGAAAGAGCGAGAGAAACTCTAGATGGAAGAGAATTCCAGGACAAGGCGCTGATCATAGAGTGGAGGAGCCACAGGGAGTAGGGGACCATGGGAAGTGAGGACCATGGGGAGTCGAGGACCATGGGAGTGGTGGAACAAGGAATGGGGGCCATGGAGAGTGGGGACCATGGGTAATGGGGTACTACAGGGAGTGGGGGACCATGGGAAATAAGGATCATGGGGAGTGGGGACCACAGGGAGTGGAGAATCATGGAGATGGGGAGTCATGGGGGAGAGGGGACCATAGAAAGCCAGGAACCTGTGGGGATGGGGGGCCCAGGGAGTGGGAGCCCTCCGGGAGTAGAGGGCCTTGGGGAGTGGGTGATCCCCCAGGGAATGGGGGACTACAGGGGTTGGTCATCTTCAGGATCTGACTTCAAGAACAGAAAATACTTCAGATGGCCACAAGCATCCTCACTTTGATTCAGACTTTCTCCTGGGGAAGTTGTGTCTTAGCTGGGGAAGAACACTCAGGAGGATACTTAGGTGCTACCTATCAGGTTAGAGTCCAGGGAAGGGAAGGCATGGAGAAAAAATCAGTAATGAGTAATTTGAGTTGTGAAGCCATCTTGCCAAAGGCCTCAGCTGGCCCCATGGCAACCTGTGTGGCCAGAATGGCTCATCAGAGATGACATGTGAAGCTAGTAGTCTATACTGCCTGTGTCAGCTCTTCAGCCAAGGCCATTCCCAAGCCAGCTGATATCCAACACTGTCCATCAGCAGTATTTCACCATCCCTGAAGGTTCTGGATCATTTTTCACAACAGCACTGTCCTCTCTCACTGTAGCAATGTCCCTAACCCAAGGGAAGGTATACAAGTTACCAGACACTCAAGACATTCTTCTGGGATCTAACTGGCAGTCAGAGGAGCTTCAAAAGAGCACAGAATTCAGCTATGGTCACAGTGATAGAGGGACCTGTCACCATTTGAATATTAAATGTCCTCCATAGTCTCATGTATGGGAGAGCATTTGGTTGCTAGGTGATGGGCTTTGGGGAATCACTGGCTCCTGAGGGCTCTGACATAATCAAGGGATTAGTTTTCTTGTGGATTTATAAAATGCTGGCATTGTTGGGATGGGATTAATTTGGAGGAAGTGTGTTATTAGCTTGAGAATCCTTGGGGTTATAGTCTGCCCTGGATTCTTCCTGTATCCCCCTTACTTCATCGTCATCCATATTCTGCTGATGTCATGATGTCTTCCACAAGTGCATGGTATTAAGTAAACACAGACTGAACCCTCTGAAATTATTAGCCCAACACATGTTCCTGGGAAGCCAGTCTGAACCCAAGAAAGGTGCTTTTAGTTTGCCTGGCATGCTCATCAACAGGCAGTAATTACGGGGAGAGAATGCAGCCTACAGATACCCTAAATCTAAATAAATCCTGAATTCTTCCTCTACTGCCACCAGAGCTACAATCCCCCCACCACCCCATATCTACAGCTGACCAAACTTGGTATTTCTAAAGTACAGTGACTGAAAGGGCAGTCTGGGTTATTCGCCCTCTGGGCTGGGCAGATTCTCAGTGTCCTAACAGGGTTCACAGACAAAGTCAGCTTTCTGTTTATTGGCTGATGGGGACATCAGGCCAAAGGAAAGCTTCCCATAAGAAAGTCCCATGTAATGGCACCAAATGACACACAGAACCCTTCTTTTCTCTTGCTCTGGTACCCAACTGTCCCCTTGTGTGATAAAGCATGAGCTGTTGTTCCCATTCCCTTTCTATAACTGGGAAAATAGAGACCCAAGTTTCTGCCTAAGGTCACTAGAACCTACACTCTTTTTAGGGATATCATTGGGCACATTCCATTACATGACTGTTACTACTCATTAACATGGCTAATTACTGCCATGTTTCCACCCATTTCCCACTGTGCCTCGTTTCTGTTATCTGAGTGACAGTAATTTTGCTGCAGCCATTACTAACTACGAAGGAGGCACCAGTGCACCACTGTGGATAGGGATGGATTGTGAGCCTGACAACCCCAGCAGGGAGGAATGGCTGACCCCCACACAAGACAACACATGACAAGACTGGGTGTCTCACTCAGTCAGGAAGATACAGCTGAACATCTTCCTATTGGGAGAGAAACAGGTCTTGTCATTGGTCTAGAAGCTTAACCATAGGGACTGGTTGAATGTGCCCCATCTAAAGTAAATGGTAAGTCTTTTGTCAGACTGATAAAGTGAAGACAAGGAAAAGAGAATAAGACTCTCCTCCCAAGACCTACCCATCTAATTAATCATCATCCTATGTTAACAGCCCTCGACCACAACAGGTGAGAGCATTTGTAGTTTAATAATATTGGGGAAATGACTTGTGCCTGGAATCCCAGTACTCAGGAGGCTGATGCAAAATGATAGTCTGAAATTCGAGACCATCTGGAGAGTTGTGTTGCAAGTTCCAGGCCTGCCTGGGATGCAGGGTATGTCCTGTGTCCAAAGCAAAAAGAAAAGAAAGGAAGGAGAAGAAGGGAGAAAGAGAATGCAGAGAAGGAAGGAACAAAGGAATGAAGGAACGAAGGAGGGAAACAGCAACATAAGCATTGGATCTTCAGCAAATTAATTTGCCATCCTGGGCCTCCACTTCTCCAGCTATAAAATCTAAGGTTTAGAATGAATTATTACTAAAATTTGCACCATTCTGGACACTCCACAGCCAGGGAAACTGACCTCAGATTTTCCTTTGAAACACACACACACACACACACACACACACACACAAATATAAAACTAACACCATAATAGCACAGTCCAAGACACTCCAGTGACAACACAACTAGCTCCCTGCAATGTCTGGCACCCAGTGATAGAACATAGTCAGAAAGAGCTTATGTCAGAAATTTGGTTTTTTGTTTGTTTTTAAATGTTCTTGTTTTGCTACAGATGCAATAATAGACACATTAGCAGACAAAGACCCAAAGCAAGCTGCAATACCCCCCAAAGCTCATTGCAATGTTTAGGCTATAAATTGAAATTAGAATTACAAAAATGACACTCTGGAAATTATTTGTAAAACTAAAAACATCTCTCTCCCCCCCAAAAAAAATTGAAATGGCATTCCGACTCAGTTCTGCTGGCACCCCCCAAGTCAGAACATCTCAATTACAGCAATGCCATCGTTACCCTCTCAACTGAAATTGCACGTGGGAGCACTATGATTTACATTTGCCGTTTATAAAATAAATTAGGCAGAAAAGAAAGAATCTCATAATCTCAAACACATTCAGCTTCCCAGATTTTGGGAAGGTAAATGGACGAAACACGTGGTCCTCGAAGCGGCAAACAATGATGCTAGCAGTCATTAATGCTTCCATTACTCACGGTTGATAAATGAACAGAGCTGCTTCCAGACAACTCTGAAGCCATGGATTAGCAAAACTCCCCAATCTGAATCCCACTGTTCATCCTCATGTCCTGTGAAGTGTGCTCGGACGAGGTTGCCAGCTGAGCTGCTGGGGCTTCTGGCCTGAGGGGTTCTGTGTCACACACAACACTGGCTTAGTCACCAAATCTAGCACCTTAAGTTTAGAGTCATCTAGAATGGGTACCTATCTGTCATTGCTCCACTGTGCCTTGGCCCAGCCACCCTCCCCTCTCTCTTGGCATCTGCTGTGGTGTATCCCCATCTGCTCCCCTCACTCTGCCCCATTCTGGTTCCATAATGCAAGTGCCTTGAACACAGAAATCGTTCACCGAATAGCTTGCTTAGCCCATCTGTACACAGAGTCAAGGCTTCTAGGTCTCCATGAGGACACATCTCATCATCTGGCCTCATCCCCTACTCTATTCTCCCAGCACCCATTTTGCTCCAGCTCTGAGAGCCTTCACTCTTCCTGAAACCTTGTGGATGAGCTGCCTTTTCACTCTCGTTCTTCATACCACACACAACTGCTCTCACTTCCTTCAGAGCCGTGGCTCCCAGGCTCCTCATCCTGTTCTCTTCCCCTCAAGTCCTCTCACAGCCCATCACCCTCTTTTTCAATTTCTTCTAATACACTATTTTTTAAGAATAATTTTTACTTATGTGTGTGTCTATGTGTGCACATGACATGCATGTACAGTTCCCTGCAGAGAGCAGAAGACTTCAGATCTGTTGGAACTACAATTACAGCTCTGAGCAGCCTGGCATGGGTGCTTGGAATCCAGCTCAGGTCCTCTTCAAGAGCAGCAAGCATACTTAACTACTGAGGGATCTCTCTGGCCCCACTATTTCTTTATTTTTTCCAACATTTTAAATTTGAATTAGAAACAGGATTGTTTTACATGACAATCCCAGTTCCCTTCTCCCACCCGTCCTCCCCTGCCCCCCCCAACTAAAACCTTATCTGTCACATAACTTTTCTGCTCCCCCTGGATGGTGAGGCCTTCCACAGAGAGTCATCAGTGTCTATTGTATCCTTTGGGATAGGGCCTAGGCCCACCCCCATGTGTCTTGGCTCAGGGAGTATTCCTCTATATGGAATGGGCTCCCAAAGTCCACACCTATGCTAGGGATAAATACAGGGCTTCTAAAGGAGGTCCCATAGGTTTCTGAGGTTTCCTCACAGAAACCAATGTTCCTGGGGTCTGGATCAGTCCCATGCTGGTATTCCAGCTATCAGACTTGGGAGCAAGAGTTCCCGGATGTTCAGGTCAGCTCTTTCTGTGTGTTTCACCAGCCTGGTCTGGACCTCTGTGCTCTTCACTGGTTATTCTCTGCATCTGGGTTCCAGTTCAGATCAGTGATTAGTTATGGGTGTCTGCTTCTACTTCCACCAGCTGCTGGATGAAGGCATAAAAGTCAGTCATCAATCTCATAATCAGGGGAGGCATTTAAGGTAGCCTCTCCTCCGTTGCTGAGATAGTTAGCTGGTGTCATCTTGGAGATCTCCAGACATTTCCCTAGTGCCTGATTTCTCTGTAAATCAAAAATGTCTCCCTCTATTATGATATCTCCATTCTTGTTATCGTGTATTCTTCCCCTGACTCATATTTTCTGCTCCATCATGTCTTCGGCATCCCTCTTCTTCTCCCCTTCTCATCTCCTAGCTCCCTTCCCCTCTTCCCATGCTCCCAATTTGCTCAGCAGATCTTGAATCTCTCCCCTTCTCCAGGGGACCATGTATGTCTCTCTTAGAGACCTCCTTGTTTCCTAGCTTCTTTGGCAGTGTGGATTGTAGGCTGGTAATCTTTACTCTATGTCTAAAATCCACATATGAGTGAGTACATACCATGTTTGTCTTTTTGTGATTGGGTTACCTCTCTCAGAATGGTTTCTTATAGATCCATCCATTTTCCTGCAAATTTCAAGATTCCATTGTTTTTTTCCGCTGAGTAGTACTCCATTGTGTAAATGTACCACATTTTCTCTATCCATTCTTCGGTTGAGGGGCATCTAGGCTGCTTCCAGTTTCTGGCTATTACAAATAGTGCTGCTATGAACATCGTTGAACATATGTCCTTGTTATATGAATGTGCTTCTTTTGGGAATATGCCTAAGAGTGGAATTGCTGGATCATGTGGTACACTGATTTCCATTTTTTTGAGGAGTCACCATACTGATTTCCAAAGTGGCTGTACAAGTTGGCACTCCCACCAGCAGTGGAGGAGTGTTCCCTTTCTCCATATCCTCTTCAACACAAACTGACATTGGTGTTTTTGATTTTGGCCATTCTGACAGGAGTAAGATGGTATCTCAGAGTTGTTTTGATTTGCATTTCCCTGATGGCTAAGGATGTTGAACACTTTCTTATGTGTCTTTCAGCCATCTTTCAGCCATTTTAGATTCCTGTATTGAGAATTGTCTATTTAGTTCTGTACCCCACTTTTTAATTGGGTGTTTTTGGTGTTTGGGGGAGTAGCTTCTTGAGTTCTTTGTATATTTTGGAGATCAGCCCTCTGTCAGATGTGGGGTTGGTGAATATCTTTTCCCAGTCGTCAGCTGCCATTTTGTCTTGCTGACTGTCTCCTTTGCTTTACAGAAGCTTCTCAGTTTCAGGAGGTCCCATTTATCAATTATTGACCTCAGTGTCTGTGCTACTGGTGTAATGTTCAGGAAGCAGTCTCCTATACCAAGTAATTCAAGGGTATTTCCCACTTTGTCTTCTAATAGGTTCAGTGTAGCTGGATTTATGTTGAGATCTTTGATACATTTTGACTTAAGTTTTGTGCAAGGCGATAGGCTTGGGTCTAACTGCAGTCTTCTACATGTCTGCAAACAGTTATGCCAGCACCATTTGTTGAAGATGTTCTCTTTGTTCCATTGTATAAATTTTGATTGTTTGTCAAAAATCAGGTGTTCATAGGTGTGTGGATTAATATCAGGGTTTTCAATTTTATTCCATTGGTCTACCAGTCTATTTTTGTGCCAATACCAAGCTGTTTTCAGGACTATAGCTCTGTAATAGAGCTTGAAGTCAGGGATGGTGATGCCTCCAGAAGTTGTATAGGGATGTTTTCGCTATCTTGGGTTTCTCCATATAAAGTTGAGAATTGTTCTTTCGAGGTCTGTGAAGAATTGTGTTGGGATTTTGATGGGGACTGCATTGAATCTGTAGATTGCTTTTGGCAAGATTGCCATTTTTCCTATGTTGATCCTACCTATCCAAGAACATGGGAGATCTTTCCATTTTCTGGTATCTTTTTTAATTTCTTTCTTTAGAGACTCAAAATTCTTATGGTACAGGTCTTTCACATTTTTGGTTAGTGTTACCCCAAGGTATTTTATGTTGTTTGTGGCAATTGTAAAGGGAGATGTTTCTCTGATTTCTTTCTCCACCGGTATATAGTAAGGCTACGGATTTTTTTTTTTAGTTAATCTTGTATCCTGCCACTTTGCTGAAGGTGTTTATCAGCTGTAGGAGTTCCCTGGTAGAGTTTTTCGGGTCACTAATGTAGACTATCATATCATCTGCAAAAAGTGAGAGTTTGACTTCTTCCTTTCCGTTTTGTATTCCCTTGATCTCCTTTTGTTGTCTTATTGCTCTAGCTAGGACTTCAGGGACAATATTGAAGAGGTATGGAGAGAGTGGATAATATTGTCTTGTCCCCGATTTTAGAGGAATTGGATCAAGTTTCTCTCCATTTAATTTGATGATGGCTGTTGGCTTGCTGTATATTGCTTTTATTATGTTGAGGTATGTTCCTGTTATCCCTGATTTCTCCAAGACCTTTATCATGAAGGGGTGTTGGATTTTGTCAAAGGCTTTTTCGGCATCTAGTGAGATGATCATGCGCTTTTTTTCCTCAGTCTGTTTATATGCTGGATTACATTGATGGATTTTCGTATGTTGAACCATCCTTGCATCCCTGGGATGAAGGCTACTTGATCATGGTGGATGATTTCTCTGATATGATCTTGTATTCGATTTGCCAGGATTTTATTGAGAATTTTTGCATCAATGTTTATGAGGGATATTGGTCTGTAGTTCTCTTTCTTAGTTGTGTCTTTGTGTGGCTTGGGTATCAAGGTTATTGTAGCCTTGTAAAAAGACTTTGGCAATGTCCCTTCTGCTTCTATTTTGTGGAACAATTTGAGGAGTATTGGTATTAGCACTTCTTTGAATTTCTGGTATAATTCTGCAGTGTATCCACCTGGCCCCAGGTTTTTTTTGGTTGGGAGACTTTTGATGATTGCTTCTATTTCCTTAGAGGTTATAGGTCTGTTTAAGTTGCTTATCTGTTCTTGATTCAGTTTTGGTAAGAGATAACTGTCCAGAAAATTGTCCATTTCCTTTAAATTTTCAAATTTTGTGGAGTACAGGTTTTCAAAGTATGACCTGAAGATTCTCTGGATTTCCTCAGTGTCCGTTGTTATGTCCCCCTTTTCATTTCTGATTTTGTTAATTTGCATGATCTCTCTCTGACTTTTGGTTAGTTTGGATAAAGGTTTGTCTATCTTGTTGATTTTCTCGAAGAACCAACTCTTTGTTATATTGATTCTTTGAGTTGTTTTCTTTGTTTCGACTTTATTGATTTTCACCCTCAGTTTGATTATTTCCTGCCTTCTGTTCCTCCGGGGTGAATTTGCTTCCATTTTTTCTAGAGCTTTCAGCTGTGATGTCAAATCTCTGGTGTGGCTATTCTCTAGTTTCTTCATGTGAGCACTTAGAGCTGTGAACTTAGTACTGCTTTCAAAGTGTCCCATAAGCTTGGGTATGTTGTGTCAACATTTTCATTGAATTCTAGGAAGTCTTTAATTTCTTTCTTTATTTCTTCCTTGACCCAGGAATGTTGCAATTGCGTGTTGTTCAATTTCCATGAGTTGGTATATTTTTTGCACTTTGATTTGTTTTTGATTTCTAACTTTAAAGCATGGTGGTCTGATAAGACTCAGGGGATTATTCCAATTTTTTTGTACCTGTTGAGGTCTGCTATGCTGCCAAGAATGTGGTCGATTTTTGAGAAGTTTCCATATGATTTTGAAAAGAAGGTATATTCTTTTGTGTTTGGATAGAAAGTTCTATAAATGACTGTTAATCCCAATTGGGTCGTAACTTCTGTTAGTTCCTTTGTCTCTTTGTTAAGTTTCTGTCTGATGGTCCAGTCCAGTGGTGAGAGTGGGGTGTTGAAGTCTCCCACTATAATTGTGTGAGGCCTTATTTGTGATTTGAGTTTTAATAATGTTTCTTTTATGAATGTCGGTGCCTTTGTATTTGGGGCATAGATGTTTAGAATTGAGACTTCTTCCTGATGGATTTTTCCTGTGATGAATATGAAATGACCTTCTTCATCTCTTTTGATTGATTTTAGTTTGAAGTCTATCTTGTTAGATACTAAAATAGCTACCCCAGCTCGTTTCTTGGGTCCATTTGATTGGAGTATCTTATTCCAACCCTTTACTCTGAGGTAATGTCTGTCTTTGAATTCGAAGTGTGTTTCTTCTATGCAGCAGAAGGATAGATTCTGTCTTCGTTTCCAATCTGTTAGCCTGTGTCTTCTTATAGGTGAGTTAAGACCATTAATGTTGAGGGAAATTAAAGTTCATTGAGTGTTTATTCTTGTTTGTTTTTGGTTTGTTGTTGGTACTGGTATTGTATGTGGATTTACCCTGCCTTTTATTTTGTGTTTTTGTAGAGTGGGATTATCTATTGCCTATGTTTATATGAGTGTAGTTAATTTCCTTAGGTTGGAGTTTTCCTTCCAGTACTTTCTGTAGGGCTGGATTAGTGGTTACATATTATTTAAATCTAGTTTTGTCGTGGAATAGCTTGTTTTCTCCATTTATAGTGATTGAAAGCTTTGCTGGGTATAGTAGTCTGGGCTGGCAACCATGTTCTCTCAGAGTTGGTAGAATATCTATCCAGGTCCTTCTAGCTTTCAGAGTTTCCATGGAGAAGTCTAGTGTAATTCTGATAGGTTTGCCTTTATATGTTACTTTGCCTTTTTCCCTTGCTGCTCTTAATATTTTTTCTTTATTCTGTACTTGGTGTTTTAATTATTATGTGATGAGGGGACTTTCTTTTGTGGTCCACTCTATTTGGTGTTCTGTATGCTTCTTGTATTTTCATTGGCATGTCTTTCTTTAGGTTGGGAAAGTTTTCTTCTATGATTTTGTTGAATATGTTTTCTGCAACTTTGAGTTGGGTTTCTTCACCTTCTTCTATACCAATAGGTATTCTTAGGTTTGGTCTTTTCACGGTGTCCCATATTTCCTGGATATTTTGTGTTATGGATTTGTTAGACTTCAGATTTTCTTTGCTTGATGAGTTCATTTCCTCTAGTTTGTCATCAGTGTCTGAGATTCTGTCTTCCATCTCTTGTATTCTATTGGTTATGCTTGCATCTGTGGTTCTTGATTGTTTACTCAGCTTTTCCACTTCCAGCATTCCCTCAGTTTGTGTTTTCTTTATTGTCTCTAATTCAGTTTTCAGGTTCTGAACTGTTTCCTTCGACTGTTTAATTGTATTTTCTTGGCTTTTTTGGCTTTCCTTGATTTCTTGCATCTTTTGGGTTGTCTTTTCCTCCATTTCTCTGAAGGATTTTCTGATTTCCTCTCTTAGGTTCTCTATCATCTGCATGAAGCTGTTTTTAAAGTTGCTCTCTTCTGCTTCTTCTGTGTTGGGATGTTCATGTCTTGCTGGTGTAGAGTCCCTAGACTCTGGTGGTGTCATATTGGTTTTCCTGTTGTTGGATGTGTTCTTATATTGTCATCTTCCCATCTCTTGTTCCGTGGGTACAGTTGGTGTCACTTCCTTTCCTGATGTGTATGGGTCCGGTGTTCTCTTCAGGTGTGTGCAATTGACTTTGATACTCTAATGGGTTTCAAGTTGGGTGCAGGCAGGTCTGAGGCACTCGCTCTCCAGGTGGGTGAGAGCAGCACTGGCGCAGAGATGTCAGCAGACTCTGGGTTGCTTGGTCCTAAGGGGTCAAGTAGTCCTGTCGAAGATCCCTGGGCAGGGTTTGCCAGGGTGGGCAGATGGAAGTTGGGCCCAAGACAGAGGCTGAAGCAGCTCCCCTTTGCACTCTCTGCACTCTGTGGGGGCAGGAATGGCCAAGTGATCTCAGCAGAGTCAGGATCCCAGGGTCCTCAGGGACCAATTCAGTCTCTATTTCTTTATTTTTACATGTGTTGTTTAACACTTGTAAATCTCCAGGAAGGCAGGCATCATTGTTTGGTGTAGCTGTTTTCTTTACACCCTAAAATATCCTAAGGAGAATATACACAGAAAGAATCTGAAAAGAAGTGAGAAGAGGTATGGGAGGGGGGATATAACAAAAAGAGACAATACTTTGGGGGTGCCTAGAATTACACTTTTGTCATGTCCAATATTTTAATGTCATTAAATTATATTAAATTAATATATAAAACAATATTATTAAATCACATTACACTTTAATTTCAAACTATACAGTAAATAATTATGTCTATCTCAAAATGTTTATATAAGCATTCTTGGCAAGCATGTCTTGGAAGTGTTTTTGTTTGTTTTGCTTTATTTGTAAGCTGATGACTAAATTTCAGAGTGTCATTATTATCTAGTAGAGGTTCTAGAATGTATAGTGATGAACTGAAACTGACTTGTGAACCTCCATTCAGTTATGTTGCCTTTGGAGACTCAACATTGTCATCCACAAGTTCCAGAACAAAGCCACAGTGTTGGATTCAGTGCTCTTCCCCAACAGCCTCCAGAACACATCCTACATGCCTGTTCATTCATCTACTCATTCATGTGTGTGTTTTACACAGCACACATCTATAGTTTAAATCCTACCTGGTAAGCTGGCTTACTCACTGAATTTCCATAAAGTAGCAGGCTCATGGGAAGGATTTGAACCCCAACTTCTCTCTGTACATGAAATCAGATTTCTCTTTGAAGACCAACAGCCTACTGATCCCATCATGACAAGAGCCAATCCAACTTTGCTATTCATTTTTGCCTTGCTTTTGTTTGGGTTCATGCCTACAAGCATGTGTGGTGTGTGCGTGTGTGATTCACAGGACAACTACAGGTGTTGCTCCCCAGGATCTCTCACTGACCTGCAATTCACCCAGGAGGGTAGGCTACCTGGCCAGAGAATTCCAGGGATCTGCCTAGCTCTGCTTCTCCAGTGTGGATTACAGATGAGAGCTTCACACCTGACTTCATTTACATGGATTCTGGGGGTTTGCCTCAGTCATCATTGCAAGGCAAATACTCTAAAGACCCAGCCATCTCTACTGTCCCACATATTTGCATGTCTACACTATGTTTCCCGAGAGACAGAGAGAGTCAGAGAAGAAGAAGAAGAAGAAGAAGAAGAAGAAGAAGAAGAAGAAGAAGAAGAAGAAGAAGAAGAAGAAGAAGAAGAACTTCAGAAGAGAGACACCAAAGGACAGAGGGCACCACCTAAAATGCTGAGCCACTCTTGTCTCATTGTTCCACCTTTCTCACTGCACATTTTTTTGTTTCTATTTATAAGAATTCAAATTAAAACTTTAAGGTCAAGATGAGACCTAAAAGGGACATGAAAAATTTTAAGCAGTTGTGGGGAGATGGTGCTGTGAAATACGGAGAGGCTACGGTGCCTATTTTTAACTTGAGGGCTTGAACAGAGGATGAGGTAAGGCACAGTAGATAAAAGAAGAAATGTTCTTTGAGTTTTGTTTCTTCCGACCCCCACCTCCAAAGGTGAGAGATGCTTCCCTCTGAATGAGTCATGAATGACTCATCTTCTCCTGGAAAAATCTGAAGAGGCCTGTGATTTGATTGCTTTTCCTGTGGTAAACATACCCAAGGAGGAAAGCCCCAAGAGACACAGATAAAGAACACTGTGAAATTCAAACACTTTTATCTGTTTCTTTCTCAAATGACACAGAATGAAGATGGTTTTTTAATATAACATGAACACTCTCTTTCATACTGGAATTAGTAATCAAGGCCACAGAATACACCAACTTGAAGTCTAAATACTTAGGGGAACTGTCATTCGCTAATGGGATTCACCATATAAAGTTGATCCAGTTGAGTGATTGTGTGTGTGTGTGTGTGTGTGTGTGTGTGTGTGTGTGTGTGTGTGTGTGTGTGTGTGTGTAAGTTGAAGACTGGCTTTCATTGTTTGTTATAACTTATTATTAAGACACCATGGTACCTATATCCCTGCTTCTTCTTTTTTTTTCCTCCAGAACCCCTTACAGCTATTTTGATAACTTTCAAAGCTAAGGAATGTTCAATGATGAGGGAGGAACACCAGAGAACTTTTTTAAATTCATTGTACCCCAAAGGCTGACAGCAAGAATATACTTTCTGGTACATAAGAAAGAAAAATGTATTTGATATGACTGGCTGTTAATATGTCATCAAGATAAATCAAAAGTCTTATTCTTAGGAATCTTAATAAAAGAAGCCACTTGAGATGTACAAAAATAATCACCGAGAGGCTCTACCTGTGAATAGAACCTGGGGAAATTTTGGAAGTGTTCATTCATAGAGACACTTAAAAAGACATTGCCCGAATTTATCATCGTCATAAATTCTTGCTGACCAAAAAGTTTCTTTACAGTAATTTACAACACCCATCATAAAATACTTCATCAAAAGGAAACTATTAGATTTAATACAAAACCGTAAACTCCCAAGGACTCAGGGACAATAGTCTCTGCCAGTCTCTGTTAAAGACAGATGATCAATGGCTCCCAGAGGCCTGGATACCTGGTGTCACTTTCATTGGAAGCCCACACCTTCTGGGCTATCACAAACTCTGTTGTGTTTGTTTCCTTCTGGGAATCCAGAAAGAGAGAAGCTTTGACACAATACTCCATCCTTCACTATCTACCAGAGTGGAGGCAGGAAAGGTACTGTGCTCTGAACACACTAACTGGGTGATTAAAAGAAGTAAACTGAGACTAGCAAAGCCTAGATGCACATACTAGACTAGGGGTGGAGGAAACCTGGCCTAGCTAGATGATTCTGGGTGCCTTGATCCAGGTAGGTAACTGGTTCCATCTTATCATTTGATTGGGATAGCTGTTGTGTAGCTAATGGATCTCTCATTTAGGTAGAAGTCTATACTCTAAGAACAGGGCTGTCTGCTTTCCATCTCTCTGCCCTTCTTCCTAACAAGCATTTAAAGCATTAAAGGCAAACTCTCTGGCACCAACCCTGATATACTCCGTATACCAATCTCAGCACACCCGTGTGCTGCAGCTCTGCTTGTCACCGTAGACTCCTCCCTCTAGATGTGCCCACCTGCACTTCTAATTTTCCTTTCTTTTGCCTGAAATGTAACTCTTTCTCTTCCTCTAAACTTTCTCTCTGCAAAGATCAGCATTTACTTGAATTAAACCTCCTTCAATCATGATGTCAAGTGATTGGAGGCTGGCTCAATGGCTAAACCACTTGCTGTACATGTGTGAGGATGAGAGTCTGGATCCCTCCATCTGTGAGTAGAATCTGGGGAAAATTTGAAATTGTTCATTCAGAAAAATGTAAAAACTAGGGGGTGTGGAAGCTACCTATACTCCTAATACTTTGGAAGCAGAGACTGATCCCCAGGACAAGATGGCTAACTAGACTAGCCAGTTGTCAGTATTCTAGGAAAGATTCTGACTCAGTAAATAAAGTGGAGAATGATTTAAGAAGATATCCAACGCCAGTGGCAGGCCTCCACATGCATGCTGACACATGCATGTATATCCACATGCACACAAACATGCATACACATGCAAGCCTGCCTCTCCTCTCTCTCTCTCTCTCTCTCTCTCTCTCTCTCTCTCTCTCTCTCTCTCTCACTCACACACACACACACACACACACACACACACACACACACAATGACATGCAAGTTGTGTTCTGTGTTCCTGGATTCATGACTATTCTCATATTCTTCTCTTGGTTACAGTCGGTCACTATTGGCATGGTCTAACTTGACATGAGAGCCATGCTATTCCTGACCCTTTGGACTGAGCTCTCTCTGTAGAAATAAGTATGCCCAAGGCACAGCTCTGTCAGTTACTCTGACATCCAGACCTTTCACAGTATCAAAAGCAGTCTACATGTTTTCTGCAGCCTTACTCTTCCTTGTACAACCAGATGCCCACTGTGTAAGCTACACAAAGATACAGGAAGTACCCAGTGTTAGACCTCATTGCTCCATGAGATACTGTTTCTGCTTGTTTCCCAGACTGCTCCATCTCTAATGTTTCCTGCTATAACCCTTCCTTCCATTCCAGGTCAGGTTAACGCACCCCCCACCTCTACTTCTATAGGAAGATCTTTTTGACTTATTCCACTTATTTGACTTATGCCACTAATATTCTCTATAACTTCTGCACACACAATTTATCTCCTACACAAGGTGGCAAGTTCAGTGAAGATGGAGATTCATCTTTGTCATGACTCAGAAGCCTATGGAGCTTAACGAGACTGTACACAGAAACCTGAAGACCCTGGAATCTTGGAGGAGGGTATCAGATAAGGGAAGAGCCTGGCTCTAAGATAGACCAGGAGTCAACCCAGCCAAGACAGCAGACTGAAGAGATGTCCACCCCAAGGAAACAGCCTGCAAAAAAAGCTCACAAACTCTGAGCATGCAAAGCTCAAGAAAATAAAAATGGTTAGAGATTAGAGTTGAAGGAAGTAGGTGATGAGAAATAAGGCTGATGATGAGGACTCATCGAATACTAAAAGCCCTCTAGAAATTACTCTTTTGGACAAGTCACTCTGCATGAGTCTGGGGTCATTATCCTGAAAAATGAGTGCTGAGGCTGAGTCAAGGAGTTCTCTGGCCAGGAGGGCTACTGACAGCCAGTGAATGGCAATGGGACATGAGAGCAACCACAATGAACCAATGACTCAGCTCGCTGGGGGCTTTGCAGCCTGTGCTTTGCTGGCATTTAATGAAGCGAGGGCAGGCCAAAGAATGCCAATAGAAGGTTGCTGAAGAAGCAGGTTCCCAGGCGCTGTCATGGGCTAACTGGATATACTAATTGCAAACTGAATGCACCTAAAGGAAAAATGTAAATATCAATAATTAGCACATAGCAGATGCTTCTAGGGGACACGCCAAGTGTTTATCCTGAGGACAAACGCAGGACATATATGAATGCCTTTCTTACAAGACCTGCATTAGGCAGGCACATTATCTGAATTTAACAGAGGAAGGAACTGAAGTGGGCATCAGTTGAGATATCTTCTGATTCCGTGTAGGCATTCTCAGCCATGCTGGGTTCAAATCCAAGTACAGACATATCCAAGGCTCCATATAACTTCCTGCACTGTTCCTGTGCAGAAGACTGGACAGCACTAGGGCAGGTGGGGGAGGCACAGAGCGCATCAGGAGACTGCACAGCACTGGGACAAGGAGGAGAGGCACAGGGAGGAACAGGCCACAGGCTTCTTGGAAGAGGGGATTTTTGGTGTGTTTCTTAGGCAAACAGCAAGCTTATAACAGTGTAAGAGACTCAATACTTCTCAGGGAAGGAAGACCAGGGAGAACAGCAGTTAACAACATGGCAAGGACAGACAGCTCAGGGCCACTCTGCAGTGACCCACCCTCTGCAGATACACAAGCTCCCAGTACAGTGATGGATAGTAACCTGCTGCCAAGCTCTCCCCACAAGCCAGGATGCACTGTCCCAGCTACAGAGAGAGCTGTCAGCATCAGCTTTCAGCTGGCAGACCTCTCAGGAATGCCCTTGTCCAAGGTCACCTGCTTCCCAGGCAGATCACAACCATGGCAGATGGATGCAGGAAGACAAAGGCTAAGCCCCTTTAGCCCAAAGAAGAGACATGAAGACATGTGATCAGGCTACTGGGACACTGTTTGCTTTGCCTTGGTCCATCCTTGCTTTTTCTCCCTCCACAGGTGTTAATTTGCAATATGCTTCCTATAAATAACTGCATGACAGCTCTATTTCAGAGACTGAATCCTAGGAAAGCAGCACAAGCCCATGTCTTACCATGTCTCAGGATCACTACTATTTCCCTGTCTTAATCTCATATAAGCCTACACATCACTTTATGTCAGACAACTAGATATGGGGATCTTCCCTGGTAACAGAAAGACAGTGTGTGGGAGATAGAGAAGACACACAGGGAGACTGAAAGTCCTACGTAATCAAAATCTAGAAGGAAAGGGAGGGTTAATGAGAAAAAGTCCTGCATGGACTTGGAGTTGGGGAAAATGTTTGAGGGTTGATGGATGGAAGTATCTGGGTCAAAGGGGATGATATTGGCAATAAAATAGGTTTTGAGATGAGTGACTAAAATGATGAATTGAATCCCCATTGGTGTTTTTCGAGAGACACAAGTAAATATTGGAATCACTTTTTAATTACTCTTGAGTGCTGGGTGTGCGTTTAATATTCGGCTCCACACAGACTTTGAGGCCCTGACTTTTATTGGGTGTATTAGTCAGGGTAATTAACACTAGCTGTTTTAATACACAACCCCAAATCTCAGAGGCTTAATGTAATAAAGGTTGATTCTTGCTCTCACGTGGCACACAATTGGGTTGGGTGGCTCCTTTTGGCAACTCAACAAGGAGCCCATCTCAGCGTGGTTTTATTTTCTTTCTTTAAACTTTTTTATTTAAATTTCTTTTTTCACTTTACATATGAATCCCAGTCCCCCCTCACTCCCCTTTCCCTGCCCCCACCTCCCCCCTTCCTACTCCCCATCTACTCTTCAGAGTGGGTAAGGCCTTCTTTGAGGAATCAACAAAGTCTGGCAAACCAAGTTGAGGCAGGACCTTCCCCCCATATCAAGGCTGAGCAAGGTATCCCCCATAGGGAATGGACTCTAAAAAGCCAGTTCATGCACCCAGGATAGGTCCTAGTCCTACGGCCAGCTCCACCTAACAGATCAAGCCACATTAACTGCCACCCACATTCAGAGGGCCTAGTTCGGTCCCATGCAGTTTCCCCAGCTGTCAGTCCATAGTCTGTGAGCTCCCACTAACTCAAGTCAGCGCTCTCTGTGGTTTTCCCATCCTGATCTTGACCCCCTTGTTCTTGACCCCTCCTCCCTCTCTTTAACTGAACTCCAGGAGCTCAGTCTAGTGCTTGGCTGTGGGTACTGTGTCTGCTTCCAGATGGGAAAAGATCTTCACCAACCCCACATCTGACAGAGGGCTGATCTCCAAAATACATAAAGAACTCAAGAAACTAGACACCAAATTACCAAATAATCCAACTTAAAAAATGGGCTACAGATCTAAACAGAGCATTCTCAACAGAAGAAACTCAAATGGCCCGAAAGACATTTAAGGAATTTCTCAACATCCTTAGCCATCCAGAAAATACAAATCAGAATGTCTCTGAGATCCCATCTTATCTTATCAGAATGGCTAAACTAAAAATGTGTGATGGCAGCTTATGCTGGAATAAGCAGAACACTCCTCCATTGTTAGTGATTTTATTTTCTAATGTGTAGACTTGAATTCACATGTGTATGTAGGGGATGCTGCACTCATATGTGTGCATATGTGTGCAGACCAGGGGTTGGTGCCAGGCATCTTTCTTATCACTCTCCATCTTATTTTCAGTGTCTCTCACTGAACCTAGGGCTTACCAATTCAGCTAGACTGGCTGGTCAGAAAACTGCCAGGATCATACTGCCTCTTCCTTTCCAGGGCAGGGATTACAATGTTACATCCAGCTTGTACATGGGTTCTCTTTCTGCTTAGGAGAACTCTCTTCAGCCACTCTTTTAGGATAAGTCTACTGGTGACAAACACTCTTAGCTCTCCTTAATTTTAAAACATCTTCATTCCTCTCTTAAAGGACATAGATTTCTGAGTTGATAAATCTCTTCTTTAGCCATTTGAAAAGTACTGTACATTTCTTCCTGGGTTTCTACAGCTCCTGATGAGAAATTGGTTGTCATTAAATTGTTTTCCTGCTCAGAGTGGGGGTAAGATAAGCTTTTTCCTTTGGCTCTTTCTAAGAATGTTCTCTGTTGGACCTAAAAAGGCCTCGACACAAGGCCTAGTGGAATTTACTGAGCCTGGCTAGGGTTTGGCGACCTGTCTCAGCAAAGCTGCCTCTGCCCAGCTACTGCTAATGTGATGGAATATTATTGGCCCTTACACCTTACCCCACCCTGAGGTCCCCACCCACTTTCTCAACCCTGTATAAGCATATGCCTGTTACAATAAAGTGAGACTCTGCTTCCATGGGTCTCCACGACTCAGTGCGGTTCTCTCCGGTGACTTGGGGGGTGGGGTCTGGGTCATTGATACCATCCAGCTCAGCCCCAGGAAGTGACCTGCTGGACCTGCCCTTCCCACAGCCCTGACTGTGAGAGGACCCAGCAGTTCTCTGTCTTTGGTGTTCAAAATGTGCTGGTAAGTTCTGTGTGATCTCTATGGGACTGCACTGTGTTGTGTTGCTCAGCTTCTTCATTGTGAGGGTCAGAACTTGAAAACTGTGAGAGATTCCCAGCCATTTGAAAGGCCTTCTTTCACTTTTCATGTGCTTCTATGGCTCTGACATGTCCTCTATTGCCAGGACTAAGTCATTTCTGCTGTTCTGGCCCCAAGTTCTCTAATGCATTATTCTTCTCATTCTCCTGCTGAGTGTATCCATTGAAAATTCCAGGTTATTGATTCATTCCCAAACTTCCATTCTTCTTTCCACTTCAGTTCCCATAATTCCATTATTCTTTCTACTTCCATTGTTTTTCTACTGAGACTGTCTGTTTATTTGATGAAGCTTTTTCATCCATTTTTCCAGCTTGTCCCTGATTGCTCAATGAAGCATTTTCTTCTTTCCAAATCCATGTATCCCCTCCCACAATATAGTCTAGGCATAATGGCCTGGGTTTAGGTGAACGGGGGTAGGTTTACTCTGCCTCTTTCTTATATACAGTCAGCCTAAGAACATAGCCTATGGTGAGCATGAGGTGGACCCCCTAAAGCACTGTCAAACTCCTCAGATAACTCCAACATCTGTGCCATCTGGGTGTTGATTTCTCTCAATTTTCTTTTCTTGTTCCAGTTGAGAATGTCCTGGTTCTTGATATGGTAAGTGACTTTCAATTGTATAATAAATATTTTCCCTCCTATACAATGAGATTTGTGGTCTTATTTAATCTTCGTCTCAGCAGGCACTGTGCATGCCACACAGATATCACACCACTTCAAGTATCAAACAGCGGTAAAAGTTCAAGTTCCTTGCTCTGTCTTTGGGGGTAAGGATATCTGACAACTGACAGATGGCAAGACTTCAGGATGAAACACCATGACCAAAGCAACTTTGAGATTAAAGGGTTTTTTTTTTTTTTTTTTTTGGACTTACAAGTCCACATCACAGTTCATCATCAAAAGAAGTCAGGACAGGAACTCAATCAGGGAAGGAACCTGGAGACAGGAGCTAAGACCATGGAGGGTTCTGCTTACTGGCTTGCTCCCTGTGGCTTGCTCATCCTGCTTTCTTATAGAACCCAGGACCACCAGCCCAGGGATGGCACCACCCATAATGGGCTGGGCCCTCCCTCATCAATCACTAACTAAGAAAATGTCCTATAGGCTTGCCTGTAGCCTGAACTTATGGAGATATTTTCTCAATTGAGGCTCCCTCCTTTCTAAAGACTCTAGCTTCTGTCAAGTTGACATAAAACTAGCCATCACAACTGACCCCTTGTCAACTTGACACACGAACACATCACTTTTCAATTAGAACTGTTCTTTTCTCATTTATCTTCAAGATGCCACATTAATATTAATATCACAGTACAAAACATAACTTTAAAAGTTCCAGTCCTTACAAATTCAAACACATTAAAACTTCAATCTCTTTAAAATATCCATTCTCTTTAAAAATCCAAAATCTCTTTTAAAAGTTCAAAGTCTTTCAGCTGTGGACTCTGCAAAATTCATAATTAAATCAAACACCTTCTTACTTCAAGAGGGAAGAACCAAGGCACAGTCACAATCTGAACAAAGCAAAAATCAAACTCCTACTTTATAAATAACCCAATGTCTAATGTTTGGGATTCACTCACAACCTTCTGGCTTCCTCCAAAGGGCTTGGGTCATCTCTCCAACTCTACCCTCTGCAGCACACATAGCTTGACTTGTAGGATCAGACAGGCTCTACTCCACTACTGCTCTTGTTGGCGGTCATCCCATGGTACTGGCATCTACAAAATGCTGGGGTCTTCTATTGCAGCCTGACTGCACTTTCACCAATAACCTCTCATAGGCTCTCTTCATAATGTCAAACCTCGCCTTCTCTGCATGACCCTTTCAATGCTGCACCTTCAAATGCTACTGAGGCTATACCTTCATCAATGGCCTCTCCTGGCCTAGCACAGTGCCACGGCTCAGCTGCTCTCCATTACCTCTTCATGCCTTCAAAACAAGTACCACCTGAGTGACTCTCACATGACCAAGTTCAGCTGCCAGTGCTAGATACAATCTTGGCCACCTCTGGAACACAGCCTCTGTGTGCTGTCTCTGAGGAAGCTCTGCCCAGACAATTTTTACCTCAACGATGTTGGTCTCTTCTTAATCACTGCTAATTTTTCAGCTTTAGGTGACCAGCATTAATTGCCCCAGTAGACAGAGGTCTTACTTTAGTGTTTCTGGTCTCTTGTTAATCACAGAAGATTCTCCAGCCCCAGATGACCAGACATAACAGATTCATCACACAGAAGGCCCCGGTAGAATCTTTGCTTCCCTCTGAAATGTCACAATCCAGGCCTCCATTGTCTGGATTACTCTCAGTCTTCCAAGATCCTAAGGAGTCACTCTTTGAGTTGTCAATACTTAAGGTCTTTTGTAGCACAAAGTTTTAAAGTCCTCCCCAAAACAGTATTGCGAGATCTGTCACAGCAATATTTCACTATTCCAGTACCAATTTTGTGATGAAACACCCTAACCAAAACAACTTTGGGATGAAAGGGTTTATTTGACTTATACTTCTACATTACAGTTCATCATCAAAGAAGTCAGGACAGGAACTCAAGCATGACAGGAGCCTGGAGGTAGGAGCTGATAGAGAGGCCATGGAGTGGTGCTGCTTACTGGCTTGCACTTTGTGGTTTGTTCAGCCTGCTTTCTTATAGAATCCAGGACCACAGCCAAGAAATGGCATCCTCTGGACAAATGTCCTACAGACTTGCCTATAGCCATATTTTTCCTTTTATTTAAATGAGAAACAATCTTATTTTACATATCAATCCCAGTTCCCTCTCCCTATCATCCTCCCATGTCCCCCACCAACCCGACATCCCATTCCTCTAGAGGGTGAGGCTTTCCATGGGGGATCATCAAAGTGCCTATAGCCCTATTTTATGGGGTATTTTCTCAATTGAAGCTCCCTCCTTTCTGATGACTCTAGCTTATGTCACATTGGCATAAAACTAGAATGTACAGCCTCCGTTAGTACTACTCTGACCCAGGTGGGGCACCTAATCTCATTATTTTATCACTATGGCAATATGGCATGTGTATTAACTACTTTTCTCATTGCTATGAGTAAGTACTGGACAAGAAACAACTGAAATGAAGAAAGGGCTATTTTGGCTGACAGTTTGAAGGGACACAGTCCTTCATGATGGGGAAGGATGGTCAATTGTGACTCCAGGAGCTTGAGGGGTCCCACTCACTTCTCAGTGAAACAGGAAGTAGAAAAGCAGTGAGGAAGGCCTGATGCTCAACTGGCCTTCTTCTTTTCCCCCACTGTATTCAGCTTAGAACCTCAATCCATGGGATTAATGAGGTCCACATTCAGGCTGGGTCTCTCCCCTTCTCATTTAAACCACTCTGAAAATACCTTCACAGACATATGAAAACCACAAGGATGAGCAATCATTACACTGTGCAAGGAGGCAATGTTTTAAATGTAACTAAAAAGTGAAGTCTAAGAATTATCCTGGTAGCTAAGCACTGGTTCCCATTCAAACAGCACCAACAGAAAGAAAGGTCTTCCTTCTGCACTCTGGCCTGGAGTTCTGTCCTGCTCCAGATCCTTCAAGTGTGTGCTGCTCAGGCAGGTATCTCTTCTCTGTGGCTTCCTGGCTGATCGTGAGAAGCTCCGGCACACCTAGGGAGTGTGTGGAGGACTAATGTGCCCCTGAGACTAAGAAGCCAGTCTGTTGATATACAAGCCCCCCAAATGGACACCAATCAATTAGAAACTTTCTAGAGGATGCTCCACAGGTAGCTGTCATTTGAAGCACTCACAAGTACCAGGAAATCCATTCCCAAGAGTGGGGCCTGCTGAGCCTCTGTGGCTTCCTGCAGCTTGACTTCTACTTTAAGGAAGGTGCTGGTGGCAGCTGTTAACATTTACATCTTGAAATGGCTTTAGGTGAAGTAAAGAGATTGCCCCCTATCTTGTGAGATTCCAGCACCATCAGAGGACTGTGTGTCCTCAAATGCTGCCCACACTCTACTTCAAAGCCTAAATCACTTGTCTTGCTTTTCTTTCTTCCCTTCCATACTCACTGGAATAAAACTACTTATCTCATAGCCTTATTCAGCAATCACATGTCAAGCTTCTATTCCACATGGCAATGCCCTAGGCACACACTGACAAAGACCAGCCAATCAAACATGAACCATTGATCTAGTTGGAGACAAATTTTTCCAGGGTAAATGCATGATGCCAAGATTTGATGCCTCACCCACAACAGACATCACTAATCAATAATGCCACAATGCACCACTGACTGGATTTGGCTTCAGATTCCTTCTTAACACACTTTTCCTGAATTTTCTACCAACTGACCCACAGGAGGGAATACCTTTACCATCTGTCTGAGTTAAAGCTGTGTTCTCCGCCCTAGCTTTGTTAGCAAAATCTCTTGGAAAGCACACGAAGAGCAAAGAACACACATGTTTCTGAGAGCTGATGGCCATGTTCCTGAAATACTGGTGGCAGGTGAGTGCAGTGGATTTATGTTTTATGTGAATTCTCCATATAAACTAAGGCTTTAAAGTCACTGAACCAGAATGTCAGTGGTGCAATATTGTCCTTGATTCTACCTATATTACCATGAGGGAAACTACAAACTGGAGAATAGAGCTGACATTTTAATGAGTGATTTTCCTTTTTTAAGATAAAGTTTAGAAATTATGTAAATACACAGTTTCGGGCTTCCTTGGGACAGCCTGGCTTTGTTTCAGGCTCCAAGAAACCAAAGATGATACAGTTAGTGTGAAATGAGCAATCAGACACATCTCACATGTATCTTTTCCTTCCATCCTGGGTGGGTGTGCTGGGAGGTGTGAGCTACAGAGTAGTGCCAATAATCCTAACACTTGCTTTATTGTGGAGGGCCTAGAATTTTCTCTGAAGACCCATGGATCTACAGGCAAAGTCCTCCTAGGGATGCTAAAGGGACAACTTGTCGGAAGTGGAGCCTCGTTGGAGCAAATTAGGTCATTTGGAGTCATGTCCCTGTCTTCCACCATGTTCCCAATGATACACAGGGCTACCACAGACCCAAGCTCCCCAAACTATGACTAAAACAACCTTTTCTTAGTTTTTAAGTGGATGCCTTGAGTGTTTTATCACAGCAACAGAAAGCTGCCCAACACAACTACTCAGACCATCATTGAGGTCTACTACTAACATGGAATGAAACACATGCTTTCTGAACATTAAGTCCATGATTGCTTGGTCCCATTATTTCTGGGCCATGGTTCAGGAGAAAAATCACAGCTTGAATCATATGGAATAGCAAAGATGTTCACTTCACAGCTGTAATCAATAGGAGCTATAAAACACACTGCTCGAGACTGAGTTCTTCTGATTCCCTCCCTCCAGTTTCTACCTCTGCAAATTTCCACCAGCATCTAGTAGGTCATCCATTTATCATCTGTAAATGCATCACCCTGCACTGTGGTGACCACCTCCCAAATGCCCATCTCTGTCTACCAATGCCCCAGACACTGAGCCTCCAGCATGGAACACTAGGAACCAAACTGTAATCCAGATCTTGGTGCTGGGCTGCTCAGGAACTCACTGCTACACAGTAGGAAGCCAGGAGGGTCTGTAGAGAGTGAATATAAAGAAGCCAGTTTCAAATCCCTGTTGCAAATGCACAAGAAATGCAGCTCTACCTCTATGAGGAAGTGGTTTCTGTGTTTCCACAAGCCACTCCAGTGGTTTGGGTGAAAATGGCCCCTTTGCTCTTATATTTGAATACTTGGTACTCAATTTGTGAACTCTTTCGGGAGGATTAGGAGGTGTGGGCTTGTTGGAAGAGGTGTGTCACTGAGGGTGGACTTTGAGGTTTCCAAAGTCTTCCCCTGTCTCCCTGCAAGCTACCTGTGGATTGTGAGGTAAACTCTCAGCACTGCTCCAGCACCTTGCCTGCCTGCCTGCTGCCATGCTCCCCGCTATGATAATCACAGGCTCACCCTCTGGAACTGTAAGCAGCCTTGGTCATGCTGTCTCTCCACAGTTATAGAACGGTAACTAAAACAGTCACCTATCCCTTGATGTGGTACTGGTTAACACAAGGGTATAGCAAATGCCAGCTCAGAAGTTCTTTGTGAACTGTGGGTTGCTTCAGCTTGACCCTCATCCCTCTTTCCTCCCCTCCCTCCTCCATCCTTTCCTCAGTCCCTTCCTTTCTCCTCTTTCTTTACTATATCCCTCTTCCCCTTTCCCTCTTCCTCCCATCCTTGTGTCCTTTTTCCTTTCCTTCCTTCCTCCTTTCTTTTCATTTCCATTTTATTCTCCTTTCCTTCAGTTCCTTCTCCCTTTATTTTTTCTTTCCCTTCCATTCTTTCCCTCCCCCTCCTCCTCCTCCTCCTTTCTCTATCCATTTAAAAATTGCAGTAACACCCATCATCATATATCTATTTACTCTGAATTTGAGCTAATTAAAATTAGGCAGAGTGTGAGGGCCTCCACCTGTCAGAATACATAACCCTGGTGGTTTGTCTTGTCATCTCTGATAGAAACATGGGATATCTTGTTCATCCTTTAAAGGAAAGCTTGGAGCTTTCTGATCAGCTGCACAGGCCTGATTAGAAAATAGTAACACCAGAGAGTGGTGTTACTCTCCATCCTTGGACTTATAAGGCGCCTGTGACTGGAGACTGCAGTCTGGGTACCACTTCTCAGGACAGTGTCAAGTGAGAGGCTTGTGGAAGAAGAGACAGCCCCTTCTATGAGCTTCAGTGGCTCTTTAGGGACAGTGTTTGTGACTATGACAGGTGCTGAGCAAGGCCTGAATCAGGCCAAGAAAAAAAAAAAAAAAAAAAAAAAAAAAAACAGGTTCACCATATAGCCAGTGCCTTTCTGTGTCTTCTAATTTGGTCTTCGGGAAAGAGTCCCACTTCTGAGCCTTTCCAGCTGGAAACCCTACAGGCTGTGTCCAAAATACAGCATTCCCACTGGGAATCAGGAACAGCTGGCCCTCACCAATAAGTTTGGTTCCATAGCAGCTGGTGATCCATTACCTAGATACAAAGGATTAAGGAAAAGACAGAGACAACCCATTAAAACTCCTTTAAAGGATCCATTTGATTGGAATAGCATGCGCCTGAAACCATGGTGGACACATAGGAAGCACAAGATCATTAATCATTTAATGGAATCGAAAACACCCATTAAGGAAGAAAGAAAAAAATCAGGCCCAGAAGTCTGTGGGAGAGATTTCCAACACAGAGAAGTGTCGCTGGGGTCAAAACAGCAGCTTCAGGAACAGAAAGAGATAGCACAGTCTGTACAAGGATCCAGGGGAGGGGCCAGACAAGAAGCTGTCCTCCTCCTTCTCCAGCCTCCATCTCCTCTGGCCTTTGTCACACACACTGGACTTCAGTTTAGTCTGAGATGGAAGCCTGGGGTGGGGAAGGAGGAAGTCTTGTGGGTCTTTCTGTGCAGACTCCTGCAAACATGAGCCTTCCATCCCTGTCTGAGCTGTGCCTTCTCCACATTGTGCTGTTCTCTCTCTGCCAGCTGCATAGAGCAGACTCTCAAAGTCTAATGAGCGTGTTCACCTGGCTGGGCTGTTGGGTGTTGTGCTTAATTCCTCATTAAATCTTTTGGTAGCGTATTGCCGCATTTATTGTTTTGAAAATGAAAGGAATTCTAATAAGTCTCAAATGTCCCTTCATGCGTGAGCATTTTTGCAGTAAACGGGCTTAGCAAATGTCCATTACTTAGCGGCTTCATTCTGCGTTCTGCTTGCGTGGGCCATTTTATTTTTATCGTATCATCTGGCACACAATGTGGGCTTGTGTTTGTGTTCATCTAAGAGCCGAGTCTGCAGGCTTCCTTCTTTCTGATGGGTCACATGAAATGGCTAAAAGTTGACAGCTGTCATTTCTGACAGAATGGCCTTGATAATGTACACACGAAAGTCATAGTATGTGAGTGTCAGAGTTGGGCATGTGTTTAACTGTCTAGACTGCAGGGTGGTGCATTTATTCACATTGGCATAGAATCTTCTCATATCTTCTTAGCTAATGATTTCCTATAATAACAGAGATGGGGCAGGTGGATGGTACCATTGGTAAAGCACTAATTTCCAAACATGAGGACCTGGGTTCAGTGCTTAGAACCCACATAGAAAAGCCAGGTGTGGTCCATTTTTCTAATCCCAGCCCCAGAGGAGATAATCAGACAGATTCTTAGGGCTCAATGACCAGCCAGCCTAATCCATTAGTAAGTTCCAGGCCAGGGAGAGAGTGCACCTCACAAAAATAAGGTGAACAGCACCTGAAGAATGATTTCCAAGTTCATCTGAGGTCTGCATGCACACAGAAACCTACACACACACATATCTATATACATACAAACATACATACATATACAAACTTACACATGCATATACCCAAACATATGAACACATAGCTACATATACACACCTCTACACACACACCTTCATACACAATGCATACATATACCTGCACACATACCTACACACATCCAAACCTACACACACACAAACATCCATACCTATACACACACGCCTGAACATGTGAACACATAACTACATAAACAAATCTACACATACACACATATGCCTACATATACCTACACATACCTACATACACATATACCTACACACATACAAACCTACACAATACAAACCTATACATGCATTAACTATATACACACACATATACCTATACACATGAACACATAACTACACACATACCTCTACATACACACACCTACATACATTATGCATACATATACCTACACACAATATGCACATACCTACACACATACAAACCTACACAATATACCCACACACACACCTACACAACACATACCTGAACATGTGAACACATAACTATATATACAATTCTATGCACACACATATACCCACATACACACATGCCTACATATACCTACATACTCATATATCTACATACATACAAACCTATACATGCATAACTATATACACATACATACATATACACACATAACTAAATACACACCTATACACATACATATGTAACAACATAGACACTCACTTACACACATAAAATGGCAAAAATAACAGATTGATTTGTAAAAACCAACAGGAGACTTTTCAGCTGGTTGGTTGTTGTTGTGTTTTTTTAGAAGGTATTTGGTTTTCATGCTTGGCTTCATTCCCTTTTTCTGTTTCTGCTTTAGCGTTCTATGGCAATCTTTAAAGCTTTGCCTTTCTGTAGGGCAGTAAGAACTGAGTGTGACAACTGGCCCAAAGAAGAGGGGGAAGCTAAAGGAAGGATTTAAAGAAAGTCAGAAGACAATTGTCACATTGAGAGCACTTCTCCAAAAGCATTTTAAAGTAGAAAGCATTCCTTTACAAATTAGCAGTAGGTTTATGTAGGTCCCATGTTCCATTAAAGGGGGCAGACTATAGGCTAGCAAGACAGCTCAGCCAGTAAAAGTGCTTGCTGTCAAGCTTGATGTCCTGGGTTCAATGCCCAAGGCCTGCACACTGGAAGCAGAGAAGTAACTCCAACAAGTTGTCCTCTGATCTTTCCACACATGTATGACATATATGTTTGCCTCCCTACATTTCACACAAATGCACACACAACAAATAAATAAATAAATAAATAAATAAATAAATAAATAAATAAAATGTTTACAGACAGACAATGACATATATGACAGAGAAAAGAGCACCCGGGATGAGTTCAGAAACACTTCTTACAAGATGAGGTCCTCTCTAGCTGCGATTTCACCCCTTCAAAGGAATGGAACTCAAATAAATTGTTTATGGTAAAAAATCTGTGGTATGGGGAGGTGTACATTTCACAGCATTTGTGGGGGCAGAGAAGAATATGCAGGAGTATGTTCTCTTCCACTGTGTGGATTCTGGGACTGTCAGGCTTGACAGAAAGTATCTTTATCAACTTTAGACAAAAGGGATTTCTCCCAGATGAGTCATACCTCACCAGATGGATTAGACATGATCTAGACTATTATTTATATCCATAACTTCCATATCTGGTTCCATTTAGCTGTAAGAGAAGCTGAGACATGTGGTCTACCAGCAAGGGAGTAGGTGTTGCTGTCCTAGGACAGTTCAGGGATCCCTCACTAAATATGAAGTAAGAGTGAATACCAGAATGGCCAGACCTGGTGGGACAAGAAACTCCAGCAACAAAATGGTGCCCACACTTGGAGCAAGAATTTCCACATAAAACCTGGCTAAAAATTAAAAAGGGATTCTAAAAACAAAGGAACAGAGGCAAACACAGGAGCATTTTCTTGAGTGGGGTCTGTTTGCTAGAGACAAGCAGAGGCTCGAGGCTCCTTTAAGGGAGGCTTCCGGACTCAGCATTAGCGGCTAAAACTGCATGACTGCATGGCTCTTTTAAGAGGTCCTGCTACCAAACAGGTAAATGGTATGTATGAGGATCTGGCAGCAGCAGTGACCACATCTCCAAGCCACACAGCATGCTGCATGGCAGATTTAGCTTTTATTAATACAGACCAAAAAAAACAAAAAGAGTCAAGGCAGTGAGCACAGCTCCTAGTGCTGGCAGTAAACATATCCCCACCATTTTTGAAAGCCAGCAGTTAAAACATCCCCTTTAATTTTAGCAATGCTGTTTAGCAGATAAAAGACTCACAGCTAGAAAAAGATAAAGATATACAGTAAAGACAGATTCAGAGGGGAAAAAGAAAAACCTCTAAATGGTTTAAAGTGTGTTTAAAAATATACGTAGGCTTGGGAGAGAAAGGCAAAGGGATAAAGTAGTTAAAAAAGAAATAGAGTAGCTGGGTGTGATGGCACACACCTTTAATTCAAGCACTCAGAGGCAAGTAGATATCTGTGATTTTAAAGCCAGTCTGGTGTATAGAGTGAGTTCAGGGCAGCCAAAAGCACACAGAGAAACCCTGTCTCAAAAAATGACAAAATAAAAGTAAAAGAAATAGAGTGTTTTGTTTTGTTTTGTTTTGTTTTGTTTTGTTTTGTTTTTTAAAGCCAGGTAAAGATGGAAAATACACAGAGAGTCTGGATACTGTATGTTATTTTGTCTTTAAATTGTTTGGTTGCTGAGGGAAGAGCAACAGCTGCTAACAGACATTTGATTATAAATGTTGTCAGATTAATCCAACCTATATATTTTAAAAATGCTTTGACTTCAAAATTTAAGTCTAACACTGGGGAGGGTCTAGGTCCTGCTCCAAATGATGACAGACTTTTAAGATCCCCCATAGAAGGCCTCACCCTCCCTGGGAAGCAGAAAGGGGATTGGTGGAGGGATTAGGGGAGGGAGAGGGAACAGAGATTGACATGTAAAAGAAGCTTGTTTCTAATTTAATTTAAAAAATTAAGTCTAAGGACAGGTTACTTTGGAAAAGAAATTCTGTTTTTGTTTCCACAGAAGATGAAAGGCTGTGGATTCCTTCCAGACTAATATGGTTTTATCAATCAAGAACCCCCTGAAGCAGTGGCCCAGGGGATCCAACATCCAAAACAGCTGATACGATGCAGCCTCAGACTACTACAGCCAGGATTTGGCCAGTTTCTCAGGATCCCCATGGTATTGACAATGCTCCCAAACATCAGGAAGCAGTTTGGAGAGAAGGACACCCAAATTCCCAAGTATTGTTTATAGATGTTTGTTTTCATTTAAATGAGATTGGTTAAAAATAGTTAATGATTACAGCCAATCTCTTTCTAAAGGGAAAAAGGGGGAATATGATATAGAAATGAATATTTTGTATTGGTATGGATTTTTGATTTATTGGTAATTAAACACAGCTTGTATATAGTCACCTACAATAGTCAAAACTTAAAGTTAGGTTAGTTAGGTTTTATAGATACACAGAGATATATTTGAGATGGATAAATAGTCTTCAAACCTTTCAAAGACCTTCATTATATAGCATTTAATATTTTTTTTCCTAGGGTTTTTCATGACTATGAGACACAACTGCTCCTGGCAACACCAATTATGTCAGAAAGGAAGATGGGTATCAAAGAAACTCGTTATGGAGTTTGCCTTCAACATGGCAAGACTAGCCATTTGGGCAAGAAACCGCCCTTGCCTAGACTATTTGACTGTATGCTGTATAAACTGGACATACAGGACCCACAAGAAAGTGACTGCTGAACTTGCAAAGCAAGCAGGGTTTCTGCTTCATGGAAGAGTCTGCAGGACACAGAGAAAAATGACTGACAAACTGCCAATACAGGTGGACAGTTTCAAATTTCCTGCTTTGCTGAGAAATCTGCCAGACACACTAGGCCTGTAGGCTAAAGATGGATGCCCCAACATTACAGAAAAATGTTGAGTGGCTGTCCAGACAGCGAGATATTTCTGTCAACTCTAGAGTTCATATAATATCCTTCTGAGGTCTTCGATGGAGTTGAAGACAGATAGTTATGGTTTTAGTTTTCCTTAGTTATGATAAAAGATAAGTTACATTTAAGACTTTAGACTTACAAAAAGAGGATAGATGATAGAATATTTCCTTTAAAATTTGCCACGTTAATGGATTAAATATTGTTAACTATAGTTCTTATTTGATAACTGTTTTGTTATATATGATTTTCCTATATTAAAGTTAAAACCTTTCTTTTTATTTAGACCAAAAAGAGATGATGGGGGATGTCATTCTGTATATATGTTTATCTTATTGGTTGATGAATAAAACCGTGTTTGGCCAATAGAGGCAGGAAGATAGGTGGGACAGGGAGACAAGGAGAATTATGAGAAAGATAGGCAGAGAAAGATGACAAGGAGACACCATGTAGCAGAGGAAGGAATAACAGGTCCAGACCCTTCTCCAGTAAGATAAGACCACAAGGAAATACATAGATTAGTAGTTATGGGTTAATAATTAAGAGAGAGAGAGCCAATAAGAAACCCTAGACACAACCAACAGTTTTATAATTAATATAGCATCTTGTTGTGTTCATTTGGGGATGAAGCAGTAGGACCTGGGGGGACAAGAAACTTCAGCAACACCAGAGAGAGACTAAAGGGGTGAGGAGTGGAACAGAATCTCCCTGTCTCATAGAGCTCAGCACAGCGACAGGAAACCACCTGGGAGAAAGAAACCTAACCTGGGGTAACTGGGTGATAGCCTACCAGAGAGCTGGAGACTAAGAATCCTAGTTGCAGGGGAAGAGGAGGCATCACCCAGAGACAAAGGGAAGTAAGAACAGGGACAGATAGGGGAGAAAGCATGGGTCCTGTTCTTTGTAGGTGACAGGTACCATTGCATCCCTGATCCATGATTTGTTTAGCCTTTCCCAGAGCAGAAACCTGTATCTGATGGCTTGATGGTTTCATCTTTGCCTTAAAACAACCTGGTCATTGAAGGGATGTAAGAGATAAGGGTCCCTGGAGAGACTAACGCTAGAGGTAGTCACTCTACCTAGAGTGAAGGTAACTGCCAGGGAAACTGGAGGCTTCAGCCTTCTCTGAAAAAATTCACCCAGTGGACACACTTCTTTGAAATACCTACACTGTTTGGGTACTTTCTGCAAGTGAGAAAAATGACAGTTTTATGATGTCAAAATTAGATGGCTGAAGGAACTGGAAAACATCCACAGCATCAACACATAATGGGCCTCAAGACAGGAGTCAGCCCTCGTCTTCCCCAGGATATCATTCTCTCACTGGTCCCCAGCTAGGTTTCTGATGTAAAAATTGGCTCAGGCAGGTGAGTACAGGAGCCAGCAGGAATCTTCAGGGAACATTGTGACCAAGATCTCCATAGACATGGGGAGGAGGTACCAGGGACCTATTGTTTTCCCTGCAGCCACCCACCTCTGGCCCAAAGCAGGGTCCCATCAGGGAGCTGTAGAGGTGGTAACAAGAGAAAGAGATCATGGAAACAGCAGTGTCTTAGTTAAGACTTCTGTTGTGGTGATGAAATGCCATGGCCAAAGAAATTTGGGAAGAAAAAGATTTATTCAATTTACAATTTGACAACACAGTTCATCATCAAAGGAAGTTGGGACAGGAACTCAAGCGGGGCAGGACCCTGGTTGCAGAAGCTGATGCAGAGGCCATGGAGGGGTGCTGCTTACTGGCTTGCTTCCCATGGCTTTTCAGCCTGCTTTTTTATAGAACTCATGAGTGCCAGCCCAGAGATGTCACCACCCATTATGGGCTCATGCCTCCCCTGTCAATAACTAATTATGAAAATGCCCTACAGTCTTGCCTACAGCCCAATCTTATTAAGACACTTTTGCAACTGAGGTTTCCTCCTCTCTGATGACTCTAGTTTGTGTCAAGTTAACATAGAACTATCTAGCACACCCAGGGACAAGATAGTCAGAAAAACATCTGTGTGGGGGGTGGGGTACTCATTAACTCTAACTCTTAGGGGCTGTGCCCTGGCAGAGAGATGCCTATGTTCTGTGCTGGGCCATGGCCCTAACCTCTTTCCTTCTGGGATCCATGGCCCTTCCCCACTGTGCTCTCTCTGGAGTCCATTCCCTACTTCATTGACAGCCTTGTGGAAAGCTCTCCATTGCACATTTTCCTATCTCCATCCCTCCATCCTTCCAACAGCTCAGTCCCAAATCTCCACATATATCCTGCCAGGGGAGTGGCTAAGGCATCTGGTCTCTGGGGCCCAGAAGTGGCTGAGTCACTTGGCCTCCAGCGTTCCTCCCTACCCTACTGCAACCAGGTGTGTCCGAGGTGTCTGTGTTCTGGAGATCAGCCAGAGAGGCAGTGGATCTGCTTGATTCTGAAAAGGACCATGTTTTACTGTCACTGTCATCTCTTCCTACCTCTCTTTGTGACATGCTGCACCTCTCTCCATTTCTGTCAAGTCAGATTTTCATTTTCACTTTCTGTGCTTGCTATTTTTCTCTTCTCTTATTTCAAAGTCATGGGACAAACTCCATCTTTGGGCCCTAATTCTCCCCTAGACCTTGTGTTACAGTACTTTAAAGACTTCAAGAAGAAGGCCAGGAATTGGGAGATTCTGCCTTCCCCAAAAAGCTCTGCACTCTGTCAGTGGCCAACTTTCAGATTTGACTGGCCTCCTGGGGACATTTTCAACCTCACTCTTTCTCTTACAGTCTGGACCAAAGTCTTTGGAGCCCTGGGCAACCCTAACCAAATGCAGACACTAAAGGACCATGTCAAGACTACTACATCCAGAAAAACTTTCAATTACCATAGATGGGGAAAACAAGATATTCCTTGACAAAACCAGATTTACACAATACCTATCCACAAATCCAGCCCGACAGAAAGTACTAAAGGAAACTCCAACCCAAGGAAGTTAGCTACATTCACAAAAATACAAGCAATAGATAACCTCACACAAGCAAAACCCAAAGAAGGGAAACACACACACTACCACCACCACCACCAAAACCAAAAACATGACAGGAATTAAAAATCACTGGTCATTAATATCTCTTAATATCAATGGACTCGATGAGCCAATAAAAGACACAGGCCAACAGAATGGATATGAAAACAGGATCCATCCTTCTGCTGCACACAAGAAACACACCTCAACTTCAAAGACAGGCATTACCTCATAGTAAAGGATTGGGGAAAGATTGCCAATTTCTTTTTATGAGGCCACTGTTACCCTGATACCCAAACCACACAAAGATGCAACAAAGAATTACAGACCAATCTCCCTCACGAACATTGATGCAAAAATACTCACTAAAATACTGACAAACCGAATCCAAGAATTCATAAAAAAAAAAAAATCATCTACCATGATCAAGTAGGCTTCATCCCAGAGATGCAGGGATGGTTCAACCTATGAAAATCTGTCAATGTAATCCCAAAGCTGCTATGGCTGAGGAGAAGCCAGCATTCTCCTCCATCCCCAATCCCCTGTCCTCATCCACCACATCCATCACACCATGACCATGGGGAATTTGGTGAGTCCTTTCCCCAGCCCCCTCACTGAAATTACAACTGGGGGAAGTGAGAAAAGTTTTTGTCTGTCTGTTTTGAATGCATGGATGTAGCCACAGCATGTTTGTTTCTGACTGGTCTTGAATGTATGAGTTTACTGTGTTCTGTGTGTTTTGGCTGCAGCTCAGCTGTTACTGTTGCAGCCAGCCACCCAAGCTCAGAATTTATATCTAGGAGCTCTGGTCATTGGATCTGATGTAATAGGATTTCAAATGTCAATTGAATATGGCTAATATTAAAATTGTTTTATGTTGCTCTGCTTTATTGAAGAGCTAGCTCAGGAATTAGGTTTGGACTCACCATTTTTCAGGTCCAGACTTGCTTTTCAAGTCTCTGTGTCCAGGATCATAAATTTGGTGGGCAGGAAGAACAAGAATGAAATGTAACTTTACTGGGTATGGTTAAAAATCTGTAATATTTGCAACAAGAATGTTAACTCAGATCTTTAACACAGGGTTAATAATCAAAGGGTGACATAGGCAAGGTTAAAACCAAGACCTAATCCACCAGCGCTAATGGTTCTAGGCAAATATTCAAATGTTCTGACCTTAAAAAAAAAACCCTTTAGTTCTGCTTCTGATTATTTATGTTAACTGAAATATGTTAACCCAAAACATGGTTTTTACACTTAAAGGCCCAGTCTGAGAAAGGCTCGAGACTGCACTGGAATCCCAACACCCAGTGCAGTCACTGGCCAAATAAAATTAGGGCCCCAACTATTAAGCAACAGAAAATGGGATATTCCTTATGATGCAGTAAGACAGTAACATTAAACTGTCTGGTGAGAGAACATGGAGAAGTTTTTAACCTACGGAATGTGACCTTTCAGGGGCAAAAGTCATTTTTTACAGGAATAGCCTAGGGTTGCCTGCTTATCAGATGTTTGAATCATGATTCATAACAATGCACCAGAAAAAATTGAAAACCATTGACTTAAAGGTTTATGTCTAACCCCCTTGTTTTTGCTAACATTGTTAAGCTGTTGCTGTTTTGGTAAACCGAGTCATACAGAGAACTGTTGTGTTCTTAAAATGGTACACTTTGTCAGCATCAGGAAAGTTCCCAGTCTCCTTATGGACTCTGTGTATGAGTTAAACATCTTACCTTGACACTAATCATCAGTCCCTCACAAAGGATCAAATTCTTTGACATGTTCAGATTAACTTCTTATGTTTTCAAAGTTAAGCCTCGAGGTGTTCAGAACGACGCTTAATAGATAATGGTCCTTGGATGATTCAGAGATCTGAGGATATGCCATTTAAAATGTTTAATTAAAAAAAAAAAGGCTTCCCATGATAAAGAGACATGCTGGCTCCTAGAAGCACCTCTGTTTCCTACAAAGAAGATGATGGGCATGGAAGACCTCCACCTGGAGCTTCCTTTAAATATGCAAAGCTGGCCACTGGGTGGGAAAAAAAAAATAAAAACTGCCCTTCACCTCAACTGCTGCCAAGCCCCTGCCCAGACTGTAATTGGGGAAATAGATTGCCTTGCTTTGCCTAGACAAAATAGGCCAGTCCCCACAAGTCCCTGCTCCACAGGAAAAGTCTGTCAGGTATTCAGGGCCTGACAGCTGGAGACTGATGTTACCCTCATTGCTCTCAGACCTCTGCCCAACAACCATGAAGAGACCGGGGTAGCTAGCTGGGTAGCCAGCAGGTCTGTGTCATTTCAGTTGGTCCTTTTCAGATGTCTGATGATGTTCGACAACTAGCCTAGTAATAACTTTGTCACTTTAACAGCTCCTTCTCCTAAGGCTGCAGCCACTTTGTCAGCACACCAGTCAGTTCATTAGTGAGTCACAGCTACCAGGTCTCTCCTTTTAAAAGGGACAGACAGGTTTGCCTTGTTCACAGGCCTCCTGTTAAAGGATAAACAGGTTTCAGGAGTAACTGTCCATTAAGAAACATGCTTTACATCTCTGCTGATTGATTGAAGTCCATACAACATCTCGGTTCTGATGTTCTAAAAAAATGTTCACACTTTTTTAACCAAAGGCCAAAGCTTTTGCTGACTCCAAGGTGTAAATCTGTTCCAGCTGTTTTTTGTTGTTGTTGTTTTTTCATTTCCAACGGTCATTTCTTTTTTTTCCTTTCTTTTTTTTTTTTTTTTTTTAGTTCAAATTAGGAACAAGCTTGTTTCACATGTCAATCCCTTCTCCCTCTCCCTCCCCTCATCCTTACCTTTCCTACCCCACCCAGACCTATCCCCCACCCCATCCACCCTCCACCCCCCAGGCAGGGTAGGGCCCTCAACCAGGGCTCCACAAAGTCCACCACATCATCCTGGGCTGGGCCTAGGCCCTTCCCCATGTGTCCGTGGCAAGAGTGCATCACTTCACATGGGATGGGCTCTCAAAGTCTCTTCTTACACCAGGGAAAAATACTAATCCACTACCAGTGGCCTCCTAGAGTACAGAGGCCTCCTCATTGACATCCATGTTCAGGGGTCTGGATCAGTTCTGTACTGGCTTCCCAGACAGCATCTGGGGTCTATGTGTTCCCCATTTTTCAGGCCAGCTGTTTCTGTGGGTTTCTCCAACCTGGTACCGAGCCCCTGGTACTGAGGTGGTATCTCAGAGTTGTTTTGAGTTCCATTTCTCTGATGGCCAAGGATTTTGAGCACTTTCTTAAGTGTCTTTCAGCCATTTCAGATTCCTCTGTTGAGAATTCTCTAGTTCTGCACTCCACTTTTTAATTTCATTGTTTGGTGTTTGGGGGCTAGCTTCTTGAGTTCATTGTATATTTTGGAAATCAGCCCTCTGTTCGATGTAGGGTTGGTGATGATCTTTTCCCATTCTGTGGGCAGTCATTTTGTCTTACTTAGTGCTATGAACTTTGCTCTCAGCACTGCTTTCAGAGTGTCCCACAAATTTGGATATATTGTGTCTACATTCTCCTTTAATTCTAGGAAGTCTTTAATTTCTTTTTTTTTTATTTCTTCTTCCACCCAGGAATGGTGCAATTGGGTGTTATTCAATTTCCATTTGTTTGTAGGTTTTCTGCAATTTGTATTGCTGTTGAATTCTAGCTTTAAAGAATGGTGATCTGATAAGATACAAGGGGTTATTTCAATTCTTTTGTATCTGTGGAGGTTTGCTTTGTTGCCAACTATGTGGTCAATTTTAGAGAAGGTGCCATGTGTCCCTGAGAAGAAGGTATATTCTTTTGTGTTTGTATGGAATGTTCTATAGATATCTGTTAAACCCAGTTGGGTCATAAATTCTGTTAGAACCTTTGTTTCTTTGTTAAGTTTCTGTTTGCTGGTCCTGTCTAGTGGTGAAAGCGGCATGTTGAAGTTTCCTACTATAAGTCTGTGTGGTTTTATGTGTGGTTTGAACTTTAGTAATGTTTCTTTTACAAATGTGGGTGCCTTTGTATTTGGGGCATAGATGTTTAGGATTGAGACTTCATCTTGATGGACTTTTCCTGTGATGAATATGAAATGCCCTTCTTCATCTCTTTTGATTGATTTTAGTTTGAAGTCTAATTTGTTAGATATTAGAATTGCTACACCAGCTTGTTTCTTGGGCCCATTTGATTGGAAAATCTTTTCCCAACCTTTTACTCTGAGGTAACGCCTGTCTTTGAAGTTGAGGTGTGTTTCTTGTATACAGCAGAAGGATGGATTCTGTCTTCGTATCCATTCTGTTAGCCTGTGTCTTTTTATGGGAAGGTTAAAACCATTGACATTGAGGGATATTAATGTCCATTGATTGTTTGTTCTTGTTTGTTTTGGATTTATTATTGCTGGTGACATTGTGTGTGGATTTCTCCCTCCTGTTTCTTTTCGTGTTTGGTAGAATTGGATTATCTATTGCCTATATTTTTGTGAGTGTAGTTAACTTTGTTGGGTTGGAGTTTTCCTTCTAGAACTTTCTGTAATGCTGGATTTGTGGATATGTATTGTTTAAGTCTGGTTTTGTCATGGAATATCTTGTTTTCTCCATCTATAGTGATTGAAAGCTTTGCTGGGTACAGTAGTCTGGGTTGGCATCCATGCTCCCTTAGTGTTTGTAGGATATCTATCCAGGACCTCTGCCTTTCAAAGTTTCCATTGAGAAGTCGGGTGTGATTCTGATAGGTATGCCTTTATATGTTACTTGGCCTTTTTCCTTTGCTGCCCTTAATATTTTCTCTTTATTCTGAAGGTTTGGTGTTTTGATTATTATGTATCGAGGGAACATTTTTTATGGTCCAGTCTGTTTGGTGCTCTGTAAGCTTCTTGTACTTTCATAGGCATATCCTTCTGCAGGTTGGGGAAGTTTTCTTCTACGATTTTATTGAATATGTTTTCTGTACCTTTGAGCTGTATTTTTTCACTTTCTTCTATACCTATTATTCTTAGGTTCGGCCTTTTCACAGTGTCCCATATTTCCTGGATATTTTGCGTTAAGGATTTGTTGGACTTGAGATTTTCTTTGGTCGATGACTGTATATCCTCTAGAGAGTCTGCAACAACTGAGACTCTCTCTTCCATCTCTTGTATTCTATTGGTTATACTCATATCTTTAGTTCCTGATAGTTTATCCAGCCTTTGTATTTCCAGCATCCCCCCATTCTGTGTTTTCTTTATTGTTTCTATTTCAGCTTTCATGCCTTGAACTGTTTCAAGTGCTTCCTTCACTTGTTTGGTTATTTTTTCTTGGCTTTCTTTAGATTCTTTGAGAGATTTGTTAACTTCTTGAATTCTTTGGTTTGTCTTTTCCTCCATCTCATGTAATTTTCTGCTTGTTTTTTCTTCTATTTCTTTAAGGGATTTTCTTGTTTCCTCTTTAAAGGACTCTATCATCTTCCTAAGATAATTTTTGAGGTCCCTCCCTTCTTCATGCTCTGTGCTGGGCTTTTCAGATCTTGCTGGTGTGGAATCCCTAGATTCTGGTGGTGTCATATTGGTTTTTCTGTTGTTGTGTGTGTTCTTACTCTGTCTTCTTCCCATCCCTTCTTCCAGTGAGTGCAGGTGGCTCAGCTTCTGGCAGCAGCAGGATTGCAGAGGGTGGTGGGTGGACAAGGGTGGGGTATGTCCAGACTCAGGGTGGACCTTCCTGGGGCTCATGCACCTGCTAAGGTTAGGGCTCCACCGCCGGACAGAGGGCGGGGTGTAGACAAGGGTGAGATGTATCCAGACTTAGGGTGGCTGTTCCAGCTGTTTTACAGACACCTGTTAACTGCTTTTTCTACAATATGGATTTCAACACAATGATAATGCTAATATACGTAAAACTTTTATCTCCTTTGATAAACAAAAATTCATGTAAGCTTCAAGGAATCAAAGCCATAAGGCTTGGATCCACCTGTCACAGGTCAAATGAAAAAGTTCCATATTTAATGTTTTTAAGTTCCTGACTGAATTTTAACCTTATTCCCCAGGCTACCTCAGCAGATTTCCACTTGGCTGATGGACACACTACCAGGGAGCACACAACAAACTGCCGAGCTCTGGACTTACTGAAGCTGATGTGAACCAGCTGATGTGATTGTTCCCCATCCCTTCACCTAGATCAGCTAATCAGGTGCTTCTGGTAAATGCCCCATTGCCCAGCCTTTGACTAGCCTTTCACCCTTCCTGAACCCTGAAAACCTAAACCCCAGTTCAGCTGGAAGCAGCTAGAGAAAAGAATGTATTGTCCCCGAAATAGGCTGAAAAGGGCTGAGTCAAAAGGAAACTCTCTGACATATAGGAAAAAATGGCCACCCAAAATGCCAATTGATAACAGGAATTGGGGGGGGGGTACTTTAGTTGCAATTTCATTAACCATGCTATGTGAATCCTGCCTGCTAAACTCCATATCTCTCTTCATTCAAAGGAGGATCAATGCACTTAAACTCCTAGTCCTATGGACCCAATATGGTTTCCACAGGACCTCTGATATCATTGATTTGATGGCCCACTAGAGGAGACAGAATGTTAGATCTTAGTAATCATCATTTTGTCCCAGTCTGCCATTCGGCCCTGAGCTGCTATCCACAATTTCCTGAGGCTAGGCTGCAGCCCCTCAAACCTCTCATACAGGTGTAAACCACAAACATTCTACCCGCTTCTGGTTGGTTGGCCCAGAGCCAGGTCTGAACCACCAAACCACAGAATTCCCTGATAGGCAGAAAGTGGAAAGTCCTCAACTGCTTATCCCCATATTACATTATGATTGCAGGGGACTCAGGAGCTATCTCTTTGTGGTTTAAACTGGCTGGTGCCTCTGCCTCAGGATGCGGTTTGGAGCCCAAACCTTGCTGCCTCTCTGATATGAGTTTTTCTAAATAAATTTTTGACTTACTCGAATATGTTCTTTAGTGGTGGATTATTTACGAATTCTCAGACCCTAACATCATCTCATACAAACAAACCTGTTAAACAAGTTTTATAACAATTTCAATATCACTTTATCCACAAATGAAGAGAAGCACAGATGGTTTAAGTGACTTTCTCAAGAGCATACAGCATGAACATGTTAGAGTCTAATATTACACTCATTACACTCAGACAGTTGAAATGCCACCCTCCAACACAAGTGAGCAGAAACAGCCATGTTCCAGTCCTAAGGTGAAATGTTTTGCAAACCATGCTCTAGTGGATGGCTGCATACCCACATACATGTGGGCAGCACAAGTTGGACTCAATAGGTTAGTTTTTTTAAAAGAGGGGACATGAAGTTAGGAGGGAGTTGAAACATGGGGAGGGTGGATCTGGAAATAGTTCGGGTGAGGAGTTGGGCATGAAAAGGACCAAAATACATTGGTGAGTTACTAACAAAAGGAGAAGAGCATATGAAGGGGATACAAGACGTGCTGAGGGTACCTGGAGAAAGTTGGATGGAGAATTGGGCTTCCTGTAGACAATGTAAAGGGACAGTTAGGGTACATGTGAATAAGATGCATTGTTGACATGTATGAAATTGTCATAGAATAAATAAAATATATTCTACATTTTTAATAAAAGAAAAGAATCAAAAACAAAACAGTCTTAGGAGACCCAGAGGCAGTGCCTTTTAGCAAGCCACCCTGACAATGACACCTGTCACCATGGTACTATGAAACTATGAAGCAGTTGGCAGTGAGGAAATAATTCTCACTGTCCCTCTCTAGGCTTCACCCAGTCCTAATTTGGTCAAACTCAGTGTCCACCCTCTGCTGTTGGAAGGATGCCCCTGTGTTGCTTCTACTTTTATAGGCAGGGCACCCAGTACCACAATCACACCAACTCCAGACTCAGGGGAACTAGGTGAGTGCTGGAAATGCATCCAGCACAATCAACCACTGAGTGCATTAGTTCCGTGACTTACAGGGGTGTGACTATTGACATCAGCCTATTGAACAGGATCTGGGCCCTTTCTCTCTTTTTTCCCCTGCAGTATTCTTGCCCTATACACATTGCTCAATATTTCCCTTTGCAAACTGAACATCCCAAGAAACGAGTCAGTGAATGAATAAAATTGCTCTCATCTGTCATCTAGCAAATGTGTTCATGGAAAATTTTAAAAAGGAAGTTCAGATTGCTCTGTGACTCTGCTGTCTTCCTTTCTCCTTCCCTCATTTGCCACCCTACCTCTAAGTTTGTTGCTTGAGCTTCAAGGCAGTTATCCTACCAGTGGAGCTGCACCCCATCTGTATTACCCTACAAACCATCCTCTTTGCATATGATACCTGAGTAACTTGCCCTTTGAAGGCTCTCGATTAAAGGATAAAAGAACTGCACGCTGTAATCTGCAACTTCATAATAGTCTTGAAGAAATGAACTTTGTGTAGTTAGGGCTCCATTAAGAATACACCCTGAATGACCTCCAAGTTACAAGGCTGTTTTTGATAGACAGCTTCCATTGCCTTTGGCATTTCAGTAATGACCCCAGATCAGCCACTAGCCCACCAGTGTGCAGTGTGCTCTGTAAAGTGACAATCCATTCCATTTTCCCCCTTATTAAAATATGATGGGAGTTCTCAGGAAGGAGACAGAGGGGGAAGAAAATGAATAAAGAGAAAGGCCACAGGAAAACAAGGGCTGCACACAGGATTCTGGGTCCCTGAGATGGGGATATCCACTTCTCAGGGATGACTGCTCTGTGCCCCACCGCTGTGTGGAGTTGAAGTGTTGCTAAACAGCTGCCCTCAAATACAGAGATTACCTTGGGCTGTCTAGGTGGGCCAAAGAAATCCCAAGGGTCCTTAAAAGTGGAAAAGGAGAGGCAATAGGAGACTGTCAGATTGGGCTGTGAGTGTGGGGCTGTCTAGGAGCTGCAGCAAGCCAGCTCTGAGGCTGTAGGAAGGTGACACAGAACTATGGGATCTTACGGCATGGGAACAGCAGAAATGAGACTGAGCCACACACAAACAAGGGAGACAAACCTCCTATACTGGACTTTAACTCAAGCTAGCAAATCAGGACCAGAGGAAGCCAGCACTGACCAAAAGAGACAGGGCTTCTTCTTTAGGGAAGGAAGCCAAGGCTTTCATTGATTTTTGAGGGTCAGCTGAAGTTAGGAATCATACAGTTAGCCTCATCATCTGTCATAGGCACCATGGTCCTGTGATGGGACTGAAGGACTTTCAGAGCTTGAGTTACCAAGAAAACACAAGATCAGGAGATAAGAAACTCAAGGGCAACAGATCATGTTTACCCCATGTCAGAGTCCAATGTGATACCCTTCTGAAATAATGGTTATGTTTACACACAATGCTGAGTAGAACTTGATTCAGAAGTCAAGGCAGAAAAGGGGACAGGGACAACATGAAGATAGAGATATCAGGCCCTGTGCCTCATCTGAACCATCCCAGATATGTGTTGGCTGATGTGAAGTGTCTGTGTTTTCAGTAATATTAGCTATAAAAAAAACTTGGAAATTTGGGTTAAATAATCTAAACAACTCTTTGCATCATCCCCATCAGAGGTGTTTTACCAATATAGTGAGATGCTATCACTGTATTGTCCAGCTATATGACCTCAAAATTATTGACTTAAATCTACTGAGAGCAAGTCTGTGATTTCACTTTGGATGCTTGTCACATCTAGAGCCTTACCAAGGGCAATTTATAGGACGATAACTCCCCCTGTCTTTGTCATTTGTGTGACTTCTAGAATATTGATACTTTGAGCTTGATCCAGTCTCAAAGTTTTTTAGTTTGTAAGCATTCTGGCCTTGTGGTCTAATCCTATACTTTATGACAAAGCAGTAGGAAGTGGGTGTTTAATGGTTAACAGGTTAGCAGTCTTGAATGAATCTATTCCTTTGTGGTGGCTCAGACATGTTTAAAGGGAGCCATAGCTGAAGAACATAAATGGTTTTGGGAAGGAAGAGAATAGAGTCTCCCCTGGACCCTCCCAATGAAAGCAGGCTTGCCCACACTGTGACCTTAGCCCAGTGAGACTGCTGTTGGATTCCTGACCCACATAGCTATAAAGTGATACATTGTATTATATTACAGTGACCATAGGGAGCCATACAGAAGGTAAAGAAAAGGAGGGAGGAAATGTTTCTTTGTAACACCTGTGGTCAGGGCACTGGGCCAGAAGACAAAACATGAAATACTTCCTGGGTCCCGTGGGGAAAATTAGGGACTTTTGAAAGATTGTCTGTGAAATGGCTGCATCCACCTGGACTTCCTAGAAGAAACGCCAGAATGGGAAAGCAGAGATTGGAATAGATACTAAAATGGATACAGTGGATAGAAAGTAAAATTTTGAAAACGAGTTGGATAGTCTCTGGGAGGGTGACGATAGAAAACTCCCTGCTTCATCTACACACAGGGCTCTTTAGCAGGGACCAGTTGGGCACTGGGAGAAGTGAAAAGATTGGGGTGCAAAACACTGGGAGGAAGTTGAAGATAGTGAGTTGCAATCAGGCCATAGTAAGATAGCACTCCACTTCTACTAGGATGCCTGTAATTTTAAAAGGCAGCAACAAGTTCTGATAAGATACAGCAGTATTAGAACCCCTGCACTTTTTTTTTTGATGAAGTTGAAAAATAATGTTGCCACATTAGAAAACAGCCTAGTAATTCATCACAAAGTTAAAAAGACTTGTCACAAGAGCTCAAATTTCCACTATTAGGAATATACCCAAGTGAACTGAAAAGGCATCTGCACAAAAATGTATACACAAATATTCAGAGGCATTGCTTGTAACAAACAGGTAAGCAGTAGGAAGAATGTAGAAGTCCATCAACTAGTGAGCAGATGTCTTGAACAGATACATAAAATGCATTATTAGCCAGCCACAATGGCAGATCTACATGAAGGAACCCTGAAAACACCGCACTTTCAGTGTAAGAAGACGATCACAAAAGGTCATATATCTCTTATGGTTCTATTTATATGAAGCGTCCATATAGGCTAAGCCATAGAGGAAGCAAGCAAGCAAGCTGCCGTTTGAAGGCTGAGGACAGGGATGAGGACTGATAATGAAGGGGAGGGGGAAAGGGCAGGGTTTGGGAGGTGACTCAGGAGACAAAGTGACTCGATAGACAATGTGCCTGTAGTGCAGGCATGAAGAACTGACTTTGGATCTCCAGTACTCACATAAAGAGTGAAGCACTTGGTGTGCACCTACAATCTCATCATTGGCAGTCGAGGTTAGGAAGATCCTCTGTTCTGAATGGACGTACACACACACACACACACACACACACACACACACACACACACACACACACACACTGAAGGGCAAAGGGCATGATGAAATTTTCTAAAAGCAATTATAGGAATGGTTGTACAATTCTGCATTTAAAAAAAAATCCCCCTCAAGTATCATTTAAATGCTCACACGGTGTAGTATGGGAGCTGTACTTCAATAAGGCAGTTACAAAGGGTGGGGAAAGTCCAAGTAGGATCAACATAAAACATCATAATGAAGCTCAAAGCCAAGAGACAGGGGTGAGCTGGTGCTGGCTGCCAGGCAGGTTTGGCTTGAGTGATCCTTGTTACCAGGCGTTGATGAGCCAAAGACTCTCATCAAGACTGATAGCTGTGGCCCTGTGGGAGACTCACTTCCCCCATTCTGAGGCATTTAAAAAACTGAAGTCAGTGGCTCAGAGACTCCAGCCAGCTGCAGGATCTCCTGTGGGACCCCAGGATTCTATTGGTTCTGTGTTTGCAGCAAATCAGCCCTGGCTGGGTGAGAAATGACTCCAGCTGGAGCTGCCCAGATGTGCATTCTTGCATGTTTGCTGTCTGCTTCCTCTGCAGTGAGCCTCACAGGCTGCCACTTAGGCAGGAACTAGAGCTGTGACAGCCATGAGGGAAGAGGTTGGGGTGACAATACTTGCTAACTTAGAAAGGCTTTCTAGAGAACAGTTCTCTGGCTTCATTGGAATTAATGGTTTAGGACCACAAAGGAAGGCCGTGAGAAAGGTTCAAGGAGGTGGGGCAGGAAAATGAGGAAGAGGAGAAGGAGGGAAGAGAAGGGAAGAAAGCAGGAATAACAAGAGGAGGACAATGGAAAGGGAGGAAAGGAGGACATGAGGGAAGAGAAAAGAGGAGAACAGAAGGAACAAGGGTGGGGGTGAGACTGGCACTTGTCCCCTTTGTGGTCATACTACATCTTAGTGGCAGGCTGCTTTACCCTGATCTATGGCTGCAGTCCCCAAGGGCAGAGCATGCTCACATGCTCACTGCTGAAGAGTTTAGAAGAACTGCTGAAGGTCGACTTAGATCACTGGTTCTCAACCTTCCTAACGCTGTGATCGTTTAATGTAATTCCTCATGTTGTGGTGACCCCAGCTATAAAATTATTTTCATTGCTATGCCATAACTATAATTTTGCTACTGTTATCAATCACAATGTACATATCTGTGTTTTCCAATGGTCTCAGGCAACCCCCTGTGAAAGGGTCATTTGACACCTCGAAGGGGTCATGGCACACAGGTTGAGAAGCCCTGCCTTAGATTGTTGAGTACAAATGGAAGGGCAGCTTGTTCCAGCACCCTTTCCTGCCCCTTCAGTAGCTCATGGCACTATCTCTGAGCAGGAGCAGCCTATATTCTCTCCTGACAGCCAGTGCCCTTTCGGACTTCACACCCCGTGCATCGCCATGTCACGGTGCATTACTTCCAAATGTCATCAGCCATTCCACTTATCTCCAATCCTCTGTGTGTGTGTGTGTGTGTGTGTGTGTGTGAGAGAGAGAGAGAGAGAGAGAGAGAGAGAGAGAGAGAGAGAGAGAGAGAGAGAGAGAGAGAGCACACATAGCCCATTGTGTCACTGACATCAAGGGAGGCCTTCCCCCAGAATACCATGTGTGGCACTGTCTTTGGGAATTTAACCAGCTTATACAGAAGCAAACATTTGAAGTTCACCAAACACAAACCAAGTAAAACCTAAGTCAATCAAAAGTGACTAAACATCGCTTTAGTCCAAATACATGTTTCTAAAAGGTCACAGCTGGTGTAATTATCCATGCTAGACTTAGCAGGCATTCAGCTGTGTGCTTAAGACTGCCAAGAACTGGAATACATTTAGAATCCTAAGTAAGAGTCACCTTGTTTTCAGAAAATGCCTGGTTAAGTCGGGCTGGGGGCTGAAAGGAGGCTATGGGGGATGCCTATTAGAGTTGAATGACACTTTGAGAGAATGTATATGGAAAGTTCTCTGGAAAGGGAACAGGAATAAATGCCAGAGCCAATTTCTTGTAATATGCGGGCTAAAGCCCCCCTTCTTCAAAGAAAATAGGACCTGACAAGCACAACGACAACAACCACAAAAGACCACGATGACAAAATGAGTGGCTGGGGAAATCAGGCAAGAGGAGGAGAAGCAAGTAACCAAACCAGGCATGACATTGGGAGATGGCAGCCCTAGGAGATGGAAGCCTTGGTGTGCAGGCGACCAAGGGCTGGGGCCAACTGTTTTACCCACTCTTTCCCTTGTCACTCAGATAGGCAGAACCTGGTACAGAGTGTCCATCTAAGCATGCACCTTGAACAGTAGTGATTGTTAAATTGTTCTGTGGCATCCCAAGGATGTGACTGAGCACAGGCCTCCCCCACAGACAAGGATAGGTCAGCAGGATTCTCAGTCCCTCTGTCTCACTCAACCTGAGCAGTTCCTCTTTTATGACTTTAGAGATGAATTTCAGCATTTTTTCCCTGAAATTGGGGTTCTCCCACTAAGCAGACACCTACTGTAAAGCCTGCTGTATACACCTACTGTAATGTCAGTTGTAGATGCTTGCTGTAGACACCTACTGTAATGCTTATTGTAGATGCCTACTGTAAACACCCATGTGTTGCCTGCTGTAGATGCCTACTGTAGACACCTAATATAATGCCTGCTGGAAATGCCTACTGTAAAGCCTGCTGTGGACACCTGCTGTAAAGCCTATCATTGACACCCACTATAAAGCCTGCCATAGACACCTACTGTAAAGACTTCTGTAGATGCCTACTGTAGATACCTACTGTGATGCCTGCTGTAGCTAAAGCCTGAGGTGCAGCCCTGTACTCATGTGTACAGAGCTCTGTAAAGATTGACTGTCTTCCAGAAGTTATGTCAGGGTAGAGAACCATGATGGGTAAGAGAGCAGTGGGGTTGTAGGTTAGACTCCAGAGCAGGGAACTTTAAAAATCTAGAAAAAAAAAGAGAGACCCAGAGAGGTGTTTGTTGGGGAGCTAGCACTCAGTGAGCTATATTGTCTGTCTTAGTCATTCCATGCCATCTATCCAGGGCCCACTAGATATCTGATAAATAGTAGGTGCTTATTAAGTGCTCCCTAATGGAATGGAAGAAGAATGAGTGAACACCCAATGGAAGAGAACCGTAGAGACCAGAGCCAGTGGCCCAGCAAGGGGTCAGCAGCTTGAGCCTGTCCAATGGAGCTCTCTGATAAGGAAGAATGAGAAGGGACAGTGGTAATAGCTCACAGAGACCATCTGAGCTGATGTAATCAAAACCTGGGATGGGGTCTACATCATGATATAAAATACCTGACATCATCTATGGCTTCTGTGGGTGAAAAAGGGATTCCAGAATTGTCATCATCATCTTCCCGCCAGTTCTTCACCTGTCCTCCAGAGCCCCCAGACCAAACTCACAGAAAACAGAAAGACGGCTGCACAGGGAAGGGACAAAAGCCCAAAAAAAGATACCTAAAACTGTGTAACTCTAGGAGAGATGGACCCATATAAGCAGAAATGAGACAAGAGACAGGGTATGAGAAACCTATGATGGAATGTAGAATATCTTGGGTATTTTAAAGACAATGTCTAAGAAGGCTGGGGGGTAAACTGAGGTAGCGAAGCACATGCATTCCCCGAGGCCAATCTCCTTGGGCTCAAAGCTATCTTCCTGCATGCACACTGCGGGGATTAAGAACCAGTGACCTTGAATACTTCTTAGCTCCAATCTCTTTCTTTGCTAAAATGATGTAGAATAAGGAAGGGCTGGGTAAACGAGTCAGTTAATAAAATGCTTGCCTTGCTAAAATAAAAACCTGAACTCACCCACCTCCAGATCCCACATAGGAAACTGGGCACAGTGGCACATGCCTATAATTCTAGTGCTGAGGAAACACAGACAGGAGTTGGGGCTCACTGGCCAGCTAGAATAGCCAAGTCAGCCTTCTTCAGGCTCTCTAAGAGACTGTATCCCAAAGAGGAGGTGGAAAGAGATTGGGTCTCTAAAAATATAATAGAAAGAGATTGTGGAAGACACTCGACACTGACCTCTACTCTCCCACATATGTACATACATGTACACATAAACCCGCATGCACACAAAGTCAGAAGAGGGTTTTTAAAGAAAACACTTTCTTGTAGTTGTTTAAGAAATAAACGTATTATTCCAGACAAATTCTTTATATGTTCAATAGTTACTACCACAGATATATGACAGACTGCTGACATTTGTCAAATATGACGGCTGGTGCAGTGGCGTTCATTATAATTTTCTTATGTTTGAAGTTAAATTTTCAAGGAGCAATTTCCCCCACCCAAAGCTTATCATTCCAGGAAAGTCACTGATTCAAAAGGAAATTTACCTGTGTGAAACTTCAGGAGCTGCTTGCGAGGACAGTCAAGTAAACAGCTACCAGGTTAAGACTGACTGCATCCACACTCGCAGGGAATCTATCAACAATGAGAATCCCAGACTCTGTCCAGCCACACTGAATTGAGAGCTCAGGGCTTGTGTTCTTAGGAGACCTCCCGATGATTCTGATGCCCTGGTAAAGACCATTAACCAAATGAGGACCATGTTGCAGGAGGTTTCCACATTAATCCCATGTAGCAGGCCTCTGATGCTGCTACTGACAAAAGCATCTTTGTCAGGAGACTAGAGGGTCCTCTAAGAGCCCTAAGAATTCACAGGAAACCCTACTAATGCTACAGGAATAGGTTCGAAGACTGGCTTAGCAGAATGGCCAGGAGAAAGCACACTCACATCCTAGCTGGAGCTGGAGAGACCACGCTTGACCAGGATCATCAGGATAGCTCTAGTGGACTTCTCTCCAAGGACAGCATTTGACCATGACCACAAAACACCATATTGCCCATGCATGGTGTCCCTGACCCTCTACACCATTAGGACACACTACACAGATATCAGGAATAAATCTGAGATGTCCCTACAAGTAGCTGCTAAGGGTAGTTCCCCTCCCCTAGCATTCCCAAAGAAGGATTTCCAACAGTGGTTGTTGGAAATAAATGAACACTGTCAAAATGCCATTAAAGAATGCTGTAGATTATAAAACAGATAAAAAGATGCCTGAGGATCATGGTATAATGATGTATGTTCTACAAAGCTATCATCAAGGTAGACGTTAAAACAAAGAAATGTGCTGAGTATATGTCCCTGGAAAACATTGTACAGCGTGAGGAGGACCAAAAGGGAAGGCTTGAGCTTCGTCTCTGTGTAAGTGAATACTGGAGATATGCCAGTAAGTATATATGGAATCTTTATAGGATACACCTGTGTTTTGTCATGCTTGAGTGCATGCGCGAGCGCGTGCGCGCGCGCACGCGCACACACACACACACACACACACACACTTTAACATGGTCTGCCTATGAATGTAAACATGTTTTGATAACCCTAGGCTGTTACCAAAATATCTTAGAAATAATATCACAAAAACTATGCAAGGATAGACAGGCTAACCTCCAGAACAAGTCAAGGGGGGAAAAGCGAGGTATAAAAATAGAGTGGTACTTATTGAGCAATGATGAGACTCAACTTCCTTCTAATAAAATTAACGATAATGAACTTCTGAGCCAGAGAATCTGGGCAGCTTGTGCCCAGTGAACGGACTCAAGGGGTGGGAATCTCAAATGTCAGCAAAGTTAACTACAAAGAAAGACCTTAAGTGGATCAATCAGGGTTGAACTACTAGATAGAAGGATTAAGTGGGTAATAAAAGGCATGTTCTACTGACCTCTAACACAAGAGGGAGGAGATAATGAGATAAGTAAAGCTGGTGAGGATAATAAGACTGCAATTATGGCCAAGTTCAAACTACCGAGTGCACATTAGAAAGCCCTCCAGACGACGGCGGGGAGGAAATCCCAGACCCTGGAAGTTAATGCCACCCCTGGTGCTGGAGACCGCGCCGACTGCAGCTGCCTCTGACCAGTGTGAAAACAAAACCATCACTGTGGACATTTCAGAAAGCCAGAGTGGCACTGGTGGGTCACCATGCCGGGAGGAGGGGTAGAGAGGAACAAAGAATCTCACTAGGAAAACAGAAATAAGCCAGCCATATTCATTATCTTAAGAGCTATGGCCACAGCATGTGAGCATGTACCCAGCTGCAGCTGTGCACAGGGTGGTGATGGAGCATGGAGCATTCTGAGATGTATAAGGAAAACACATATATGCACATATATATGTGGGCACACACATATACACATATGTGCATGTGGATGTGTGTGTGTGAGCATGTGATCATGCTCACACAGAGAGATAAACATGTGTACACACACAGGCGTATACATTCAATATGCGGTAAATTAACCAGGCTAGAAGCAAAGCTCCATCGATGCACAGGTTTATCCTTCCTAAGCAATAACAGAAGATCCTTTGGTTGGGGCCAAGCAGGCACACTCCCTTTGTATCTGCAGAACTCTCGGTTCTTCTGGAGATTGTTCTATGTAATTCTTCGCTTAATCTCCTGGGTGATATAAACATGTGGCAGCTTTACTACACTATTGATTCAAATTATTACTGTAATGACAGAGCTACCCAGGGAGTTGTCACTGGGTTCTGAGAGACATCCTGACGGCTGTCATGTGCATTATCAAGGAGTGTTCTGCAAAGGAAGGCCCTGCCTTCAGGCCCTGAGCCTGTGTCCTAAACAGTCCAAGGGTATCTTGGACTCAGGTCCAGGGTCTCAGGAACCAAAAGGGAAGCTTTCCATGGGTCAGTAATGTAGTGTCACTGTGCAGCAGAGTGGCCTTAATGGTTCAGCTCTGAGGGTTTTGGCGTCTGTAGTCCAAAAGACATGCTTGGAGGGTCCCAAAGACAGGCGAGAACACAGCTCCCAGGACTGGCTCCTACATTCCATCTGGTCCTAGTAAAGGTAAGGACTTGGGTACAGGAAAGAGAGCACTGGGACCTGGTAAGGAATGATGGACTCGAAGAGGAAGAAACTGAGCTCAAACACCAAGAAAGAAACACATGTTTCTCCCTCCCAGCTTCGTACTCATGCCAATGCCCTAGAAACAGCTGTACCTGGATCAGTCATAAGGAGCCCTCAGCAGACAGCTTCCTAAGACTCTGGAATTGCAATAATGGAGAATGTGGGCAGCAGATGGAACAGGCAGTACTGGCCAACACTCTCACGCAAAAGGAAGTGTGAAGGTCTGCAGGGCTGGTATGCAAGTGCAGTGCAAATCACAGCCACAATACTGCCTGGGTGTCCCCAGATGTCCGGAGCACAGCTGGACGTACAGGGAAGACTCCTCTCCTTATGGGAGAGAAAAACTGTCAGGGGCCCTGGGATTTAGTCTCGCAGAGTTGGGTCTAGCCCTGGGCTGTGCCATTCTGGAAAACCACCTTAGCTTGGCTCTTTTCTGACTTGCTCATTTTCTTTAACTTAAATTAACCTGCTTCTCTTTACCTACCCTTTGCCTCGGGGCTTATCACCTTTCTTCTGTATGTCTTACTTTCACTACTTCTCTGTCTGTCTGTCTGTCTGTCTGTCTGTCTGTCTGTCTGTCTGGTGTTTGCCAGGTTTCTTGCCAAGCTTCTTGACCCAGACATGTCCCTCCTTCTCTCTTCCTTCTCTCATTCTTCCCTCTTGAGCCTAGATTTCTCCTATTTATTCTCTCTGCCTGACATCCCTGCCTACCCTTTCTCTGCCAAGCTAATGGCCATTCAGCTCTTTATTAGACCAATCAGGTGCCTTAGGTAGGCAAGGTGAAACAAGTTTTTATAATTAAACAAGTGAAATATAAACGAAAGTAACACACCTTTACAAAGTAATAGTCTTCAGCATAAACAAATGTAACACATCTTTGCCTGGTTAAAAAATTCATCAGCACCCCTCTCTTCCAGTGCTGGCTTCTCTGCATTCCCATCCGTACAGTAGCCTTGACTATCTGATGCAGTTTTCTGAATACTATGTAACTATAACCATACACAGTCCCCAAATACCGACTCATAACTGATTCTTAGCCCTACTTCTAAATTCCCGGGAAAGAGATCTGCTGTCCTAGTTTGGATCAGAAGTCTGCTCTGGCCTGATCACACTTGGTAAACTAACTCCCCAGCGTCAGCCCTGCAGGTCAGTCCTTCTGCAGCTGTTCCCTTCCCTGTGAGGACTGCTCGCCTGTGTCTTTGGCTTTGGCTTCTGCATGTGGTTAGCCAATGCAACACCAGAGGAGAGGAAGACTATAGAGTGGAGCTCCCTTTATACAGGGTCACAGAGAAGGCTGTGTCCCTCCCCAATGCCACAACTTCACCAAAGGAGATCATCCCTGCTTTGCAGATTCCCATGTTTCTGTAGCCTCTGCTCAGCCCTCAGGACTAGAGTTTGTTGACAGCCTGGCTGTGGCAAACCCTCGGGCACTTTGTGATCCCTACACTCTGTCCACATATGTGAGTGTAAATTGCTTTGTTAAACATTCCTCAAACTGATTTAAATGTCTTATGAAGAAAAATGTCCTGTTGGTACCAAAACCAACACACATGGCCAGGGAAAGGGTTATAGATTCTAAGTAGGCCCCTGTGTCATGTAACTCTGGGTACCTGGGAGCAACTGTTGAGATGGGAGGTTCAGTGTGACTTCTGCGTTGCTATTGATACAGGGGGGATACACATCACTCAATGGGCAGAGCTTGTATTCCCCTCAAAGCCTGGGCATTGATAGACTGGAGCCAGCCTTCAGCTTCTACATGGTCTGCATGTCCTAGGTCTCCAAGAACACAGCCATGTACATCCTTGTGGGCTCTATGCAGTACTTGCCCAGCCCTTATACAGCCTCCATGACGTTCAATATGGACTCTTTGCCTTTTAAAAAAAAAATGATAGAACTGAAAGGTCTTTGTAGTCACCAGTTTCTGGGGCCAAGTGGTGATTCTGGCAAGATGACTGGAGTGCAGAAGACCACTCTAGCTACTCAGAGAACATAGAGCTACTTTACATTGGGGGGGCTGTCACAGATCACCAGTCAGGGAAGGGATGCCTCTCTCATCTGTGCAGTGGGGCTTTTGGGATGCTTGTCAGCATACAGGGAAGTGTCATTGACGGCATAACTGAAGTTGCCCAGACCTTCCACTGCTGGCCTCTGCTATTCCAAATGATCACAGCCCTTCTGCTCTCCTTCCTATCTAGAAAACGCACCTTTGTCAGCTATTAAGAAAACACACCAGCCTGCTGTCCTGAGATTATGAAGGGGTCATTCCTACTTTACTGTTTGCAATGCTACTGAAATTGCTGAGGGCACCAGCTACAGATTGCCACCCCAGCTCCCCTCTTCTACCTCCACTCTTAGAATGTAGGCCCATGACCCTTCTAGCAGTAGGGTTAAACATGCACGTCCCTCCACATAGCAGAGGTCATTTTTCTAAAATTAAAAGCAAACATCAAGCAGTATCATTTTCCTGACCAAGAGGAGGCTTACAGGATGAAAACAAAAAATGGAAAACAAAAGGATTAGCCTACCAAGCCAATAATTTTCTATTTTATTTTTCCTAGCTTGTTTAAATATTTGTGGTTGCAGCATGGGGTCCTCTCTCAAAGTTCAATGTTTCCAGACACTTGAGTCTCTAACAGAGCTAGTGAGTGACCTGTTGCCAAGGAAACAATGATGCCTTCTCTGAATGCCCCTCACAGTGACCTTTCTATAACTTTGGGAGAGTTGGGATTGGCTCAAAAATGTAATTCTGTCACTTAATAGCTGTGTGGCCTTGGGCATCTCAGGGTGCCTGTCTGAGTCTGTTTTTCTGATCTGAAAATAGGAGTTGGTGGTAGCAGTTCTCTCTGAGTGTTTGTAAGCACCAAATGAAATTCTCTGGGTAGTAGGTGGTGTGTTTCCTGGCACAGTATGTACTCAGTAAATGTTATGTGATTTTGCTAAGATAGGTTCTAAGAAATTAAACCATGTTTAAAGGCTGGATCCTGAAGGCATGAGGAAAAGACAATGAAACCACCACAAGGTTTACAAAGCCCTATAAGAAGCCAGGTATGGTGGCTCACATCTGTAAACCCAACCTGTAATCTAAATAGGAATCCTGAGGCAGAAGGATTAAGTTTGAGGTCAGTAAGGCTGGGCTATGGAGCAAGACCTGGTCCTGAATGAATAAACAAAAACACCACTGTCAGGGGCCAGGAAGATGGTAAGCATACTTGATGCACAACATGAAGATGAGTGTTAATCCTCAACACCCATGCAAAAGCTGGGCATGGACACCTGTACCTGTAGCCCCAGCACTACAACGGGTGGAGATAAAACTATTGCTGGGGATTGTTGTCTGCCTACCTACCTCTGGATTCAGTTAGAGACCTTGTCCCAGAGGAGTAAGGCAGAGAATAAATAATAAATTGATGCCTGACATCCGCCTCTGGCATTTGCATATGTGCATATTTGCAAACACACAGGTGCTCATACACCGTCTCTACCAACACACAAACAGCCATGTATGAATTCAGATGCTAAAGCAATGTCCTCCTGGACTCTGATGCATAGGATTGCTTGATGACTTCCTCAAGACCCCCTGGGAACCGTGTCCTTACTACTCACCTGCTCCAGACACTTCAGTTCCAGAAAGACTCAACCCCCTTCTGGGGTGTGTAATAAAAACCACCCTTTTTCCCACAGAGAAAGCACAGGACCTCTTCTGTCAGTGGCACCTGCTCAGGAGGTGACAGCTTGCAGGCACCCACCCACACAACTTGGCCCAGTTTAAACCCCTGTGATGCATAACTCTCGCCAATGGTTTTACTCTGCGGAAGCTTGCTGGCTCTAGAGGGGCTCAAGCCTGGAATATTGGCCTTGACACCACCATGTTTCTACCGCAGAGAGTGTCTCTCTAGCCAAGATGGCAGCTGTCCGGCCTACCTCATTTCCAGCTGCATCAGTCTAAATCTCCAAATGATGATTGTGTAAAAAAGTAAAATCTGCTCATTAAACATGAGCTTGTAACTTTCAATTAAGCACCATTTGCAAATATCATGAGTAGTAAAGCTGCTGGCTCTGAAGTCAGACTCTGAGTATGAACCCAGGCTCAACCAGGCAGGACACTTGCTCATAGTCCCTTGAACTCTCTGAAGTCCAGTTTCCTTATCTGAAATGGAGCTGGGACGGGGATGTTCACATCTTCTGAAAAGAGCCACCCATGCAGGGTAACCACTGCTCGAACTCCTTCTTTAAAACAAAAATACAGTTATCTTATAAAGTATTAAAAGCTATTTTATCCATCTTTAATTTGATCAATACAATTCCACCTCTTTTTTCTTCTGTCTCTCAACCTACATTACTATTTAAACCTTTAATTCTCAGTACTACCCCCCCCCTCGACTTTCGTATCACACATGCTCTATTTCCTTCATAACAACTCTTCCCCTCTCTCCTCTCATGGGCCCTTTCTGCTTCCCTGATCTGTTCAAATTAAACATACAAACATGAGAATTTGAAGCCAAGATCTGTATCAGGGAGAGAAAATGCTGTGTTTGTCTTTCTGGGTCTGGATTACCTTGCTAGGTATATTTTTCCGGGTCCATCAATTTTCTAAAAAGTTTCATAATTTGGTGCATCTTTACAGTGAATCTATGTCCACTGAATGGGCATCTATGTTCAAGTAGGATGTAGAATTTTGTTGCCTAGAAGTTGATGTAGCTGGGTCACATGGTAGTTCTGGTTTTAGTTAGTTTTTTGTGTCTTTTGTTGTCTTTCTTTCTTTCTTTCTTTCTTTCTTTCTTTCTTTCTTTCTTTTTAGGAACCTTCCACAACCTTCAATAGTGGCTACACCAGACTATGCTCCTATCAGCAATGGAAAGGGGTTCCTATTTCCCCAAATCCTTGCCAATATCTGTTGTCATTTAGTTTGGAGTTTGTTTGATTGGTTGAGTTTGGGTTTTGGTTGTTTTTTATTTTATTATAGCCATTCTGATTGAGGTAAGATGGAATCTAAATTATTTTTAATTCACAAGAGTACTTGCTTCACAGTGATGCTTTTAAAATGGTAGTAATCCCCGCTATTACATGTCTCATTGCGCTTCATGCTAAGCCAAAGAGGATACATCCTCAGATAGAAACCATCCTTCTTAAAGATGGCATTCCTCTGGTATGGTGAATAAGATATGATAAAACTGAACTGAGGATGGTCATAATGGAAATTAAGAGAAGCAAACACACTTAGGAGATATGTACAATATAGGGTTCTTGGGACATGGTGACTTCCCGTGTACAAGAGGATAAGAAGAGCAGTTCCTAGTCTTTGTTTAACCCTGTATGGTAACAGCTATATTCCATGGGAGAACTCAGAGAAGAATTTGTGGGAAGGGACAATGAATTCAAAGGCAGTCAACAAACTTTCAGGGAATACCTGCTTGGAGTGGGAAATGAGTCGCAGTAGTTCACTCAGAATGCAGAGGTCCACAAAGGCAAGATGTGCTAACATCATTAGTCATGGGAGAAATGCAAAGTACATGCACAATGAGACACTGAAACAGCTTTTAGAGCTTCTAAAACAGAGTTTTAGAAGGCTGCAATGCCGAGTGGCTTAGTTACCTCTCTTACCACTTTGACAAAATATCTGACAACAGCTAAAGAAGCAAGGACTGATTCTAGCTCACATTTGCATGTGTGGTCCATCATAGTAGGGAAGGTACAGTGACAGGAGAGGCCCTTGGCGTGACAGCAAGAATGCAAAGCATCTGGTCACGTTGTGTCTGGGGAAATAGCAAGAGCTTAAAGCTGATGCTTAGCTTGTATTCTGCATGTATGTGTGTACAAGTGTGCATGTGCGCGCATGCATGTGGGTGCATGCTTGTGTGTGTGTGAGAGAGCTTGTGAATATGCTTGTGCATGTGTGTGAGCTTGTGCATGTCTGCTGTGCATATGTGTGCTTATGCATGCATGTGTGCCTATGCATGTATGCAAGTGTGTGCTTCCATGCACATGTTGTGTATGCGTGTGTGTGGGGGGGGGTGGGTTTGTTTTATCCCATCATCAGTGTGTCTCCTCCCTCCTTTTTGGGGATACCCTCACAGGCATGCCCAGAAATGTGTCTCCTAAGTGATTCAAAACCTAATTGACATTGAAGGTTAGCATCACACTGAGTACTGATGAAGACACAGGAGACTCAGGGAGGTCACTCACTGCAGGTGGGAATTGAGTCTGAGGTAACCATATAGGGAAATGTTTGGTCTCACTGATTAAAGCTGAAGCACACCAGCAGGTCCATTCACAGTGTAAATGAGTGCTTAATCCACAGAAATGCATGACCAAAAATGCTCATAGTGACATTATTGCAAAAAAACTGGTGGCAAACCTAAATGTAGGATGAATAAATTACAATGTGCTCAAAACACTGTCTTAAACTATAATCCAATAAAATCTAAACACACAAAAAAAACATTATGACAGATGATATTGATAAAGAGTGCAAGAATAAGTGGAACTGATCAGCAAAAACAACCCACCATCACTGAGTCCTACAGTGGAAGACTGTGTATCGGTTTGTGAAGGTTATACCTCAACAAAAATAAATTTAAAAACAGCTCAGGGATCAAATTTTGAACAACACACATGAGCCAAGCTGGGTGTTCTGGAGTGCACTGGGACTGTGAGGCAGAGGGATCGCTTACTGAGCAGCAGCCAGTGGCTCTCACTGCCACCAGAGGAAGCCACAGATCCCAGGTGGTTTCCCAGGGGATGAGTTTGGTGGCACCACCCAGTTAAAACTGACCAGTGGCTTAGACATCCCTGTACAGTTATAGGGGGCATGTTCACCTGAGGTGGTGCCATGGTGTGGCCTCTTGATCTGCACAGATTGAGATGATGGCCTCTTTCCCAGGCCCAGCTTTTTGAGGAGCAATCCATCCACCACTAGCAGCAACTGCCAACTTTGACCCTTCCTAGTTCTAGAAACCCCAAACTACCATGATGCTGTAGCCCAATATGTCTCTTCTTGCTGAATGTTTAGCATTAAATATTGGGGCTACTAGAAAGGACAGAAACAACTTGCACCCATCTAGAGGGACATAGGCTGTGCTCACACTTTTACCAGTGATGAAGGGACAGGATGATGTGGAGGTAACAAGTTTATACGGAGTATTCAGGGACCACCTTTCGTAAAGCAGCCAGTGCTTAGGTGGGAGCTCGAATAATGTCATCTAAACAGATTGGTGGAGATGGCTCAGTGGTTAAGAGTACTGGCTGCCCTTTCAGTGGACCACAGTTCAATTCCTGATACAAGCAACAGACAGCTTACAACTGCCTGGGCAACTGAAGCTCTCTTCCGGCTTCCACAGGCACTCAAGTACACATCCCTGCACCCAGACACACACACACAAGACTAAATTTTAAACAAAAATTAACAGAGATAGATGAAGCCTGGCTGTGAGAAAACTAAGCACTATGTTGAGTGGGAAACAGAGTAACCACTGCCACCCAGCATGAGAACCACCACTGAACTGAACAAAAGCTTAGCTACCCCTTGCCCTCCTCTCTGCACAGTGCACTTACTGTCAAGAGGGTTCAAGACTGTCTGATACCTCCTCTCAGCAAGGAGAAGAAACCACAATTTTCCACCAGTAGACCCCAGAATTTGAAGATTAAATGCCTAGGGAGTATGGAGTAAGACTCCACTTGGGAGAGGGAAATCTATTGGATTTAGTATGCATTGGCTTGGAAAGTGACACACACAAGCTGAGACCCAAGGGGGAAATAAACAAGAAGTAGCATTTATGTACCCTATCCCCAGCCTGATCTGTGAACACCAAAGCAGAAGGAAATCTGCCCCATAACCCCTCCTTCCCTCCCTGCAGGGCTTACATCACATCTTAAGGATGTGGCTTGCCATTTATTTCTTGCCATGCCTATTTCTCTCTCCCTGCCAGCTGCTCAGGAGCAGAGACCATGCCAGGCTTCTCTTGCTGACCACAGCGCTTAATTCATTAGCTGCTGCTTTGCACACGTTCAACGTTAGCAAAATGCATGCATGCACATGCGCGTGAGTGAATCTGCCACCTCAGTTCAGCTGACACCCACTGAGCACCTACCATGGCTGGCAATTTCCTTCAGATGCTGAAGACACGGCAGCAAGCAGAGCAGACACAAGTTCCTGATCCTGCAAAGATCGACTAGTGAAGAACAGGCTAGGCAGACAATAAGACAGATAAAGGAGGAGGTGAGGAGGCTGTTATAACGGGGAAGCAGGTAGCAAGTGAGTGGGCAGAGACGTTGTAGGACTTGACCATGTAAGCCGTTCTTAGCTCCAAACAGAGCTTGACCTGACCTGACTAATGTGCTTGCAGAGGACCAGGAAAATTCAGTTTGGCTTTAGAACTGAAGCCTGAAGTGTCCATTCTTTCCAGTTCTAAGTACCAAAAATCGGGCACCTAACCTGGGGCAAGGATAAAACAGATGCTAAAGTTTCCTGTAAAAAAAAAAAAACTTACTCTAAAGCATCCAACAGACTGGCTATCAATGGTGTGAGCATCCTCATTCCTGTTTGGGGGATAGCATGAAGGGGTTTTTGAAGGGCTGTAACCTAGACAGAGAATGTGACCCAACCCCAGCCTCACTCTTCAGGCCCCCAGAGGCTGCAAATCTAGGATTCAGGTTGGTTCAAGACAGTTGAGGCAAACACAACAGAGCAGGGAAGAAAGACAGCTCTGCAGGACCTTCTCACAGCCAGAGCCACCATGCAGGAAACCAGGGGAAGCAGCTGATAGCTAACATCTATCCAAAGAGGTTGCTACCATGGCCTTCCTTTCTCTCCACCCAGCAAGTATCTGGCCCTCTCTCTTTCTCTTCCTGTCTCAATGACACTGCCCTCTGTCAGACCAGCTACTCCAAATACTACCATCTATGATAGGTTTTCTCCAGCAGCTCTGTTTTTAAAGATTTATTTTATTATTTTCAATTGTGTGTGTGCATGAGTGTAGATGTACGCGGAGGTCAGAAGACTTGGATGCCTGTGGAGCTGGAGTTACAGGGCATTGTGAGCAGTCTGTGGGTGCTAGAAATTGAACTTGGGCCCCCTGGGAGAGCAGTATGTGCTCTTGACTGCTTAGCCGTCTCTCCAGACCAGCAACTTGGTTTTATAACTATCTCTAGTGGTCAGAGAGAAGCCTCAGTTTCCGGCACTTGCACTTTCTTCTGAGCCAGAGGCCGTCTGTGTCTCAGTGCCCCACATGCTGCCACAGGCACCTCCTGTTTACACCATCCAGTAGGACTGCCCTTCAGGAAACAGCCCTGACCTCACACTCCCTCCAGTTCAGAATGTCTTCTCCCCCTGGCCATACCCCCCACGCACAGTCAGTGGCCCCAGCTGGCAGATGAGAATCACGGTGTGGTGTGGCTCAGCATACAGAGCACAGGCAGAGCCTATTCTTGCCAGGCATGGGACAGGCACACATGTGGCTAAGATGGCGATGCCATTTGCTTTGACATGACTGCTGAAGTGACAAGATGTCAGTCTATTGTCACTGATTGTTAAGAAGTCCACCACTCAGTAAAAGCCAGCCTATAAATTCAGCCATTACAGAAAAAGTAGAACTAAGACCTGAAAGAGATCTTTAAGGCTATCCCAGGCTTGTTATGTGGGTGCTGGGGTTTGAACTCGGGTCCTCATGGTTGCGCATCAAGCACTTTACTAACCAATCTATCAACACGGGCCTCTATTCCCTTTCTTGTTAGACACTTTAGATAGGAAGTCTGTCACAATGGAAAATTCATGGTGTATACTCCTAAGCCCCTGTCATCATGTTCCCTCTGGGGAACAGTCCGGCCCCAATACTCAGCTTATTCAAATAGAGTTACACTTTCCCAGCATTGCTCTACTGTTTTAGTTTCTGCTGATGTCACAGAGTATAGGTGAGAGATTCAGACTTCAGATTCTGACAGCTGGGGCTGACATCCTGACCTTCCCACTTTCTATTTAAGCCTTTTAAGCTACGTCCTCTTGATGTGTCTGATGGAGATGATACCAGCCCCTGCTTCAGCTGACAAGTCAAAGAATTAAATGAGATAATGAATTCACTGTGCTCACTCCACGAGGCCAATGCTCAGTCAGCAATGCTCTTCCTGCAGGATGGCAGCCAGGACACTTTCCCTTTGGTATCACACCAATCTTTTCCACCATGTGTCTCTACGAATGACTGCATTTCCACTTAGATCCTATAGAAACGGCTCCAGACTCAAAGTCTTTACATCCATGCATTTTTAATCTTCATTGTGTGTATACATAAGTTATCTGTATGACTATATGCCATGAATGTGCTCATGGAGACCAAAAGAGGGCATTGGATCCCCCTGGAACTGGTATTACAGGCAGTTGTGAGCTGCCTGACATGGGTGTTGGGAGCTGAACTCTGATCCTCTGGAAGAGCAGCCAGTGCTCTTAACCACTGAGCCATCTCTTCAGCCCCCGGCACATTTATTTGAAAGGGGTTGCTAAGTGCTTCCATGGGGTGGACAATAAAAGCAAATTTTTGCCAGTTGGCTGTGTCCTCATCCTTTCTTCTCTCCCTTAGCGTCTGACATCACCACACCTCCCCACTCTATCTGCCAGGTCTGTTTTGTTGCTGCACTAAGGAGACTTGTTCATACCTACATCATAATAATTGATTTTGTCGTGTGCATGTTCTCACATTCTGTCAGATTACGTTTGTTGTTTAATTCCCAGGTTAAACTCTGCAGGAATGGCTTCAGCCTGGCACTCTTGGGGACATTGCATTTGTGAGTGCATGCCACCCTAGATGGAGTCAGGGAAGGTTTTGGAAGCTGTGATAGGCAGAGTAGCTCAAACTCAGTGCACTGTGGGCCAGCTAGGAGCAGCTCTCTGTGAAAAGTGACATGCTATGCTACATGGGAAAAAAGTGACACAGTCAGCAGAGGCTGATGTTTCAGGATCCTTACAGTCCCCACAAGGGCTCACATGAGGAAACATGACAGGAATCTCCCACAGAATCAGCTGAGCTTCTCCCTGGACACCTGTCCCTCTCAGCACCATACCTACCCACTACTACCTCTCCCCCAGTGAAAAGCTTCTTCAAGGTGTTCTTGCGCGTGTGCGTGCGTGCGTGCGTGCGTGCGTGCGTGCGTGCGTGCGTATGTGTGTGTGTGTGTGTGTGTGTGTGTGTGTGTGTGTGTGTTCCTCTGGCTGTGGTACAAAGGCAGGTGCAGGCACACACACACATGGATGTACATGTGTACATGCAGGCCAGAAGTCAACTTCGGGTACTGTTCTCAGGTGTTGACCACCTTGATTTTGGAGATGAAGTCTCTTAGTAACCCTGGAGATCACCAAGTAGGACAGCTAGCTGGGAAACAAGCTCCAGGGATCCACCCAGCTGTGACTGCCTTCCCAGCACTGGGATTACAAACACACGCCACTTTTGGCTTTTTTTTTAGATGGGTTCTGAGGATCACACTTGGGTCTTTACACTAAAAGTGCAGGAAGCATTAAACAACTGGTTTTTCCTCTAGCCCAAACTATATTTAATTCTTTAATGAAATTGATCAAAATATGCAAAGGGAGACATTTTCACTTCCACTCACCCAGCTAGTAAGCCTCCTATTACTAAAGTAGACAGCCTTCTCTTCATTTAGGGTTTGGGACATGCCAGGCCAGGATGGAATATAAGGAGAAGCCTGGTGAAATCTTCCATTGTTGTTTCTCCTCTCTCTCTCTCTCTCTCTCTCTCTCTCTCTCTCTCTCTCTCTCTCTCTCTCTGTCTCTCTGTCTCTGTCTCTCTCCTTCCCTCCCTCCCTCCCTCCCTCTCTCTCTCTCTCTCATTTTGATCGAGCCAGACCCTTCCCTCCCACAATTAGCCTACTGAATACACTGCTGCATTCTCATCACCCAAATATTGGAGCACTCACTACAGCTCTCCCTTCTCGTCTTGACCATTTAGCAAGAGCACTGGACCACAGCTCAGAGCTACACAAATGGCAAGAAAAAAACTCCTAGCATCTGCAGCTGTGGAATTTGAGAGAAGCCCCTGAGTGGAGCTATGGAGAGAGGCGTGAGGGGCATAAAACCAGCAGGCATGTTGCTAATTAAAATTGTGGCTTATCACAGTGCCTACAAACAGTATCTAACAGATAATATTTGACCCTGACATCTTAGCATGTGACAAGGAAATCAGCAATCTGAGCATCAAGTCATCAAAGGAGAATTTTAGGGCACTACATGAGGGGTCAGTGGGTTGGGGAAAGTAGTTGACCTGAGGTGTGACACTTTGCCTCTACCCTGCCCACACAAATTAAATGCATAGTTAGTGTTACAGGCCCGACAATGCCTAAAGCTGAAACCTCCAAGCCCTTCCAAGAGCATCTGTTCGAGAGCAAGGGAGCCTGATGAGAATACAGCTAGAAGGCAGACGTGCCACAGCAAGGACACTTACTTCTAGAAGTATGGCTACAGGCTCTCCAATGCAGGCAGGTAACCCCAGAAGCAGCAGGCCTGGGATCTGTGTTTTAGAACATGGTACAGAATGGAATCATTCTCCCTTGATGAATGCACTAGTCTCCGAGAGGCGACCCCTTGGTCTCAGAAACAAAAGTCTGACTTTCCCAGCATGGGAAGATTCTTTCTGTTTCTCAGATATGGTTCTCATCACTAAACCTCACGAGGCTTGTTATAAAAATACAATGTCAATGTATTAACACGAAATGATAAATGACCAACACAGGGACTTTGAACGGTTCTTGCAATTAGTCATCCTCTTCCTAGGGCCTGACATACAAAGGAGGCTCATTATCTAGAAGTTAGCAGACTCTGAACGCACAGACTGTATTAGAGTCACTCCAAATATGGCCACACCAATGCAATAAAAGTCAACTCTCTCCTGTCTTCCACTATCTATGCAGATATCCTTGCCAACAGGACAGAGTCCCACAAGGCTGCCAGAATCTGGATAAGTACCTTTCCCCTGGACAGAGTCTGGATAAGAATCCCAAAAGTTTCCTCCAAGAGTCATTCTGTCTGTCCGTCTTTATGAACAGATTAAAAATAGTTTTGATTAACTTTAAAAATATATTATTTATGTACATAAATGTATGTGTGTGAGTGTACACATCCCCATATTGGTACGAAGGCGGGATGCTGGGACCCCCAGAGATGAAGTCATAGGCTGTGAGCCACTCAGTGTGGGCCCTGGGAACTGAACCCTGGTCCTCTGCACCCTGTTGCGCAACATTTCTCATTACATGTGCTTATTTATTTCACCAAACTGTTAAAGCGTCTTATAGCCTAGAAGCCGCCTACACTTCCCCAGGTGTTACAACCCATAGTCAGTTGATTTCAGAGCTGTAACTCAGATTATCACCCATTATCCTGATCTCCTGACTTTTTTGATAAGCTTACATAAACACCATTAAGTAATTTTTACAATGCATTAGACCATGAGTTCCTTATTGGGTCATTAAAACACAAACAAATAAACACCTTTCTTAAATAAAATGAGAAAGACGGGTTTTTTTCTGAAAATAGAATAAGCTGTTTTTGAAAATTGACATTGATAGTCCTCACTAAAAAGAAAATCACATAGTTTAAGGAGAGGTGTGTTCTAGTTTGCTTTGTATTGTGAAGAAAAAGAAACCACCATGGTCAAAAGCAACTTGGGAAGGGAAGTGTTTGTTTGTCATCGCCCATCACTGAGAAAAGTCAGGGCAGGAACTCGAACCAGGAACCTGGAGGCAGGAGCTGAGGCAGAGGCCATAGAGGAGTACTGCTTATTGGTTTGCTTACTTATCACTTATTCAGCCTGCTTTCTTGCAGCACTCAGAACCACCTGTGGAGGGATGACACCCAAGAGTGAGCTGGGCCCTCCCACAGCAATCATTAATAAAGACAATGTCCCTCCCCACAGACCAATCTGATAAAGGCATTTTTCTCAGTTGAGATTCCCTCTTCCCAAAGGACCCCACCTGTGTCAAGTTGGAAAAAATATCTAACTAGGACAGTACAAGACAGGAGGATAGCTAAGGAAGAGCATCCTGAGGAAAGGCCAGGCCAGGTGAGAAATAGGAGATGCTACCCTGAAGTTAGCAGTAAGCAGTATCATTCAGGGCCAGCCAGTTTCTGCACAACATCTGACAAGTAGATGGAAGCAGAAAAATCCTACTGGTGAGCATGCTCTTCCCCTGTCCATCCTTCTAACATCTCAGTTCTTCAAGTACAGGCACAAACTGCACTTGAAGGAGCATGTTCCCTGTTCTGAGGGAACATGATAGCTCAGGGAACATGGCAGCCACCCCTACTGACATTAAGTTGATGCTGAGCTGCTCCCTGTCGCTCTCAGGACCAAACACCTGCTTCCATACATGATTCAACCAGCACCAGTGGGTTCCTACCATCTTAGGTCTTGACTTGCATCTTGATGGTACAATGGTTGGGAAGAGCATACAGCTGTGGTTCTCAACCTTCCTAATGTAGGGAGCCAGCACCCTCTTCCTTCCTCCACATCCATGCACCCAGTGCACATGCATATGTGCATATTCATACATGCAAAACAAAAATATAAATCTTTGTAAAAGTTTTTTCAAATAAATTATTTTTTTAAAGTTAGCTAATGTTGTCTGGTATGCACCTTTACCAACACTGCTGTGTGCAAATGTGCGCATAATTGATCTCACTGAGAAGCAGCTCAGTCATTTCCAAAATGCAGCTGATGCTTAAAACCCTGGAGGGGCTGTGGTTTTCTTTTGGACTAGTTTATGCAGAATGTTAGAGAGTTGGGATTTGTACTAGTAGAGATAACTCAGTGGTTGAGAGCGTTTGCTTTTCTGAGTTCAGTTCCCAGCACTCATGGGCAGACCACGACTGCCAGTAACTCCAGCTCTAGGGGATTTGGCCTCTGTGGTACTGAAAGACCCCTGCCCCTTAGCCCTTTCTTTCTCAAGTTTGTCTCCTCTTCCTCCTGTCGGCGGCTTCCCCGATCCCCACCCCCGGCGGCCTTCCCCCGCCACCCGCCGCACGCCCGGCCCGAGAACGAGCACCAGGTGGGCCGGCCCGAGAACGAGCACCAGGTGGGCCGGCACGAGAACGAACACCAAGTGAGCCGGCCTGGAGCCCTGCTCCTGAGCCCCCGCCCGATGAGAAACACTCCGTCCCAAGGTCTCCTCCCCCAAGGTCAGCCATCTGGACGCGGAAGGGGGGGGGAATTGAGTCTGTTGTACCAGACACCAGACCTTGAGAATATGCTGATCTGGAATGGCTCTGTGTCTCATTTGAACCATCCAATAGAAATGATTCTGTATTTCGCCTCATTTGAAAGACTCTGTGTTTCACCTCATTTGAATAACTCTGTACTTCGCCTCATTTGAATAACCCTGTATAGCGCCTCATTTACATTGACCAATGAGAATAGCTCTGTACAATGCCTCATTAGAATTATCCAATAGAATCCCTGCACCTAGCTTGCGCCTTTTTCCCTATATAAGGACCCCTTTCCCTTGGCTCGGGGAGCTTAGCCACACAGAAGCTAAGTTGCCCCGGGTACCCGCGTCTCTAATAAAGCCTCTTGCTATTTGCATCCAAGTCTGTGGTCTCGCTGATTCCTGGGTGCGGGTCTCCTTCTACGAAAGTACCTCTTCCGGGGTCTTTCATTACCTACACTCACATGCACTTATCCATACATACACATGTAACTAAAAGTAGAAATATACATTTTAAGGCCTATATAAAATAAAATAAAATCTCTTTTTAAAAATGAGAATTGTCATTGGATAAGCACATACTATGTGTACCATTTCTGAAAATGAAGTTCATTATGTAGTACACCTGTATCACTTTTTTTTTTACTTCTCTATGATTATCTAACCTACTGATCAGGCTTCTTTAAGAAATAAAGCCTGGTTTTATTATAAAGTGACAAAAAACACTTACCACCAGGGAACATATGGATAAACTTAACTACACTGAAATTGGGAAATTCTATTCATTGGCAGACACAGCTAATAGAGTAGAAAGGCAAGCCACAGTTTAGCAGGAGATATTTGCAGCATATTCAAGAGCAAGGACTTGTTCAGAATATATATAAAGAAATGAATTAATGTAATAGGAAAAATACAGACAGCCTAATAAAGAAATGGGTAGAAGACTTAAATGCTTTCTAACAGAGGATATCGGAGGAGCCCCTAAAACATAAACAGTGCACCCACTCCCACTGTCCTCCACCAGACACAAACACACAGAACCTCAGAGCTGAATTTCAAAACACTGGCAGTGCCAGGGTGAAAGGGCTTGACGAGTAAGCTGGCTAGTTTTATGTCAACTTGACACAAGCTGGAATCATTTGGGAAGACAGAACCTCAACTGAGAAAATGCTCCCCCCAGAATGGCCCGTAGGCAAGCCTGTGGTACATTTTCCGGATTGACGATTGATGCAGAAAGGGGTCAGATTCACTGTGGGTGGGGCCACCCTTAGGCTGGTGGTTCTGAATGCTATAAGAAAGCAGGCTGAGCATGGGGAGCAAGCCAGCAAGCAACGCCCCTTCATGGGCTCTGCATCTGTTTCTACCTCTAGGTTCCTGCCCTGAATTCCCTGGATGGTGGAGTTATAAAGAGCTATACGGTGAAATAAACCCTTTCCTCTCCAAGCTGCTTTTGGTCATGGCATTTTATCAGAGTACCAGAAATACAAACTATAACAAGAAAGGAAATACTGCACCTTAGGGCAAGAAGCTGGCCACTGCCTGTTACCAGACATGCTTCCCTTTCTACCTAACAGAAACAGAGGTCTCCCCTGAAATCATATCTGAAAACAGACAAAATTAAGAACATCTTTCAAGACATACACACACACACACACACACACACACACACACACACACACACACACACACACATACACAATCATCAGAGACTCCAAATCTTATCTGTTGCATGTTGGATTATATCTATGCCTCAAGAGATACCCTTAGTACCTCTCTATTCAACCTTGTTTGGAAAACAGGCCTTTGCAGATACAATCAAGTACGTGGCTCTGATCTAATGTGATTGACATCCTTACAGGAAATAAACTAGTGGAAGCTGGGCATGGCAGCACAGACCTGTGATCCCATCACTATTTTGTGGGAATCAAGATTCACTGGACTCAGTACAGGTTAAGAGAAGTTTATTCTGGGAGAATGCACTTACATAAGAGGCGGGTGACCACCGTAGGTTCCAGCTCCAAGAATCCACCCAGGATGTTCTCTGTGACCTGACCAGAGGCAAGAGAGCTCTGGGGTCCCAGACCCCAGGTCTAGTCCTCCCTCCATCAAGTCCTCACCCGTGACCATGCCTAAACAGGTGTGGCCAGTGCTACAGGTATGGGTGGGGTGGATATCTCACTACAAATCCCCTTTTAATCTAAAGAAAAAGATTTAGGCTTAATACAAAACTATATACAAAGATAGCATATATTAAGTATGCTCTAGGAGAAGGAAAAGTAAGAACAACACACTTAAGACCTATCTCCAGTGAAACAACTAGAGCAAATGGCAAGAACTACATATCCAGTCCTAGGGTAAAGGCATAAACGCGATTACTATAGAGTTATCCTGAGCTGGAAAGTTTAAGTCTTGTATCTAATATTTTTATCAAGGAAGAGAGAACAATAATTGTGACAGTCTAATCTTTTGGTCAGTGCTACAGGTGTGGGTGGGGTGGATATCTCACTATACATCACTGGCCATCCTCAGCTACATATGACAATTTGAGGCCAGCCTGAGGTCCATGAGGCGCTATCTCAAAATATAAATAAGTAGGGTGCAAAAGAGGGAGAGAGGGAGGGAAGGAGGAGAAGAGTGAAGAAACATGCAGAGAGGCAGAGGTTGGAAAGACATGTGCAAATGAAAGCAAGCCATTTAAGTTACTCTTCTGTTGCTGTGGGGGGGGAGGGGGAAGTACCCTTACAAAAAGCAAGCTATGGAGGAAAGGGTTTATGTAGGCTTACAGAGCTCTGGAAGGACACAGTTCACCCTGTTGGGGAAGGCATGGCAGCAGGAGCATGAGGTTGGCCTGACAGTCAGGAACAGAGTGGTCACACTACATCCACACACAGGAAGTCGTGAGCAAGAACAAGGAGTAGGTTCAGGATGTAAACCCCCAAAGCCCATCTCAGTGATGTACTTCCTCTTGCAAGTTTCCACCTTCAAACAAGCCACCGACTGGGAACCAAACATTAAAACTCAAGAACTGACGGGGGAATACTTCATATTCAAGCCACAATATATATTAAGGTTTGCCAAGTACAGCCAGAGCCAGGAGATAGCACAGAATGGGTGCTCTCTCCATACATGCAGACAGGAGCCTAATGGTCTTCATTTCTGATCTCCAGTCTCCTGAACTGACAGAAAATTCCTTTTGTTGCTGTAAGGCAGCTAACTTGTGGTACTGTGTTAGAGCAGCCTGCTAGGCATAATCTGAAATGCCTTCTCCAGGCCTCTGCTTTGACTGTTTGGGCCTCAGCTCATGGTGCCATGTGAGGGAGCTGGGGAAACTTTAGGATGTGGGGCCTGGCTGGTGAAAGGTCACCTGGGGTGGCCTTTGGAGATTACACCCGGATGCCTCTCCTGTTTCCTCCTCTCCTCCCTGATCTGCAATGACATTTGAGGGCCTCCACACATTCTCTGTTCTGTGAGTCTTCCACCATACTTTCCCTACATCTCTGAAACTGTGAACCAAACAAACCTTTTCTTCCTCCTTTCTGTCAGATCCTGTGGTCCCAGGGACACAAAGTAACTAACACACAGCCCTGCATCTCAGCCTAATATGCTGATTATATATTTGAATGTGGCTTCCATATGCATTCCAATATTGCCTTATTCCTTTTTATTTATTTATTTTTATTTTTTGCCATCTGGGTAAAGTGGTAAGAAACTCAGTAAGAGAAGCAGTTCAGCTTCTTGACACTTTCCAATCATAGGTAAATCCTGTCTTCCTTGACCCTCCCTTCTCTTGAATGACCTTATAATTCTATCTAGCATCCTTTTCCTGAGACATCCCACCATCTCTGTAGGGGCATTATCCCATGCTGCAATGAACAATGGGCCTGATTTTATTTCCCTGTAAGTACACTCCTAGTCATCCTTGACAGCAGAGTACAAGCCAGAATGGGTATCGTCACTTTGAAAATGTTCGGAAATATTTACCTACTTTGAAAATACAAATGCTTGGTTGGACTCAATCATCCTACCCAGAGTGAACATGTGCATATGTTCTTTAATAATATGTAAAAGTCTTTATGGTTGCATTATTCATAAGAGGAAAACTATTTTAACCCAAATGCCCAACAGCGAATGAATGAATTGTATGGTATACCATGGCCATGGAATTGTTAAGCCATGTAAAGGAAGAAATTATTGCTTCTGCATTAGTGTGTCAATAAAATGATGTTCAATATTAAAGTAGCCCAGTATGAAAGATTGTACATTGTATTCCTCAGTTAGTATCAGTTTCAAAAACAGGAAAAATTAAGGAAGGGAAAGTCAAAACACTAGTTATTTGAAAGGAACACCACCAAAAAAAGGAGGGCGACTGAGAAGCCATTGACAATTTACTACTTAATGTGGGTGGTGGTTACACAGTGCACTTAATTTGTAATAATAAATCCAGCCATGTGTTTAGAAATTATATGATTGTTGGGGGTACATGTTAAGGATAATTATCAGGCTAATTTCCAATTATTTAAGGATATTTTATCATGAGATCCCCTGAATCATTACACACCGTATCTGCTTAGTAGATTTTATTGGTGTCTCATGTGCTGAGCACCAGAGAAATACAAGTTAGTTAACATGTGGCACGCAGCCCACCTTTCATGGAGCTTTTCCTTGCAGTCACTCGGAGACATACAGAGACAGATGCACAGAAGAAGAAGCAGAAAAGAAAGAAAGGAAAATAAAACAAGAAAATCAGATTTTGGAAGTGAAGGGGCTCAACCTCCCCTGGGCTTGTGCACATCACATGCAAAAGGAAATACTAAAATGATATATTTGACTGTCACAAACAGATTCACTAAAACACATCACACTGATAACTAATGGGTTCCAATGGCTTCGTGGCATTTTGATGTGGTGATATGCAAAATATTCTCACTTTAAAACTTATTGCTAACCTATTTAAAAGTTTCAAAATGTGTGCCCAGATCACAATTCTTAAATAAATGTATCTATTTTAAAAGTTAATTTTCTTGGTCTTTTCCTTCTTGGTTTGTACGGATTTAGTCATGGGGTGGTATTATCTCCCACAGCTCAGTTTTACAAACACCTCAGTCACTTAGGATCTTACCATCTCTTCTTTTGCTTACTTCAACAGACACTGGAGCAGAGAAGCCTTGATTGACACTCTGACCAGGCAGAACTTAAGTTCAATGAGTCAGAGTTCAAACTCAAGCAACCACAAGTTGGGCTATAATCATATCTTGCTGCTTACTCTACAACCTTGGGTGCATTCTGAATCTGGTCTCCAAATTCCAACCTTAGAAACGATGTGATGGTTATTCTCAATGGCCAGTTTGATGAGTCTCGGACTCTAGGCATGTCTATGGCAGACTATCTTGATTATGTTAACTGAGGTGAAAACCCACCTCCTGTGGGTGGAACTATTCCCTTAGCTAGGATTCTGCCCTCCACAAAAAAGAGAAAATGAGACAATCATGGTCATTCAATTTCTGCTTCTTGACTGTGACGTAATGTGTCCAGCTTCCTAAGCTCTTGCCACTGTGGCTTCCCCTGACTATAACCTGGAACAATGGCCAAGAGAACTCTTCCTTCCTAAATTGTTTTTGTTGGGTATTTCATTACAGTAATAGAAAAAGAAAACAAGACAAAGGAAGAAGATGAAAATAATATCTTCCCCATGGGGTTATGGAATCCGGCGAGACAGTGTGAGAAGTGGAACATTCGGCATATATATATATATATATATATATATATATATTATACATACATACATACATATATATATATATATATATATATATATATATATATATGCTCTCTGCTGTGTGGATTATACCTCCTTTTCTCACCTCCAAGATTCTCCATACCATCTAAAGGCAAGACAACTCTCTCTATTTCTCTCTTCTGTAACAATAACTCTTTCCGCCAAGCTTGACTAGTCGTAGGAAGGCGACTTGCCGCGCCTGTCAGCTTGCAGCAAGTTCCCCTCTTCCTCTGTGAACCTCGGGGCATGGGGTGATCCCACTCACTGACACCATTTTGTAACAATAAGTCTTTCTGCCAAGCCACTGAGTCCTGCTGCCACATGGGCACTTTCCGTCAGGCCACCCAAGTTCCACCCACTGCCATGATAAGGTCCCAAGTAACACAGACAGACTTATATTAAGTACAAATGCTGCTTGGCCAATGACCAGGATTTCTCATCTGCTACCTCAGTCTTAATTATCATAAATCTATATATTTTATAAGACTTATCGGACGCCATCAACAAGCGTCCTGTCTTCCTGGACTCACATGGTGACTCCCCGCTTTCTCCAACTTTTCCCAGAATCCTCCTTGACTCCTTGTCCCACCCATCTTGTTTTCCTATTGGCCAACAGTACTTTATTTATAAACCAATAAGGCAATCATATACACAGAAGGACCTCCCCATCACTCTTCTTCCCTCCCTCCCTTCCTTCCTCCCTCTCCCTCTGTCTATTCTCTTGCTTGCCTCATACTCTGTCAAAGGTGACCATGATCACCTCCCTGCTTGCTGGTTTGCCAATACTGGAAGAAAGAAAGAGAGTTCCTCTTTTCAAACAGTTCTACCAAAGTGGTAGGTTTTCAATCAACCATTTAAGGTATGTAAAGGAGGATGGGAGGGTCCTTGGAGTCATCTTGTGCAACTCTTTAATCTTAGCGATGAGAAATGTGAGCCTCAGAGGTGGGAAGAGACTGGTGAGAAGAAGAGCAGAAACAGAAGCAAAAACAACAACAACAACAAAACCCAAACAAACAAACAAACAAAAACAAAACTCAATAGGCATTATCTGGTCCAGTGACTTGTTCTTTCCATCCTTGTGTTTCTCCTGTTTATTGCAGGTGACCAACCTTTGCCCATGGCCTCTCTTTTAAAAGAGCATGTCTTACTGTGGTATGAGAGCAAAGATTCAAAAGACTACTTAATGATTAGTGTGGGAAAGAAGTCAGTTTTCAGGCAATAATGGAAGCCCTTCCTCACCTTTGCATCATCCAACTAGAGGCATGCAGGGAAATGGGACAGGGAGAGGGGAGGGAATATAAAACCCACACACAGCATGGTCAGATGCTTTCTGGCACCTTTCCTCCATTCACTACCATTCTTGAAGACTTTTTCCTCTCTTACAAGATCTATTTCAATCCCATGCCTAACTTGAAAGGGCATAGCTTTCCCTTTCCTCCAGGGGCTGCTGGGATTTTCACTTAACCTGTACTGCTTTCTCTTAAACTCTAATAAAATTGTCCTTGAGTTCCCTTTTGATTTTTGTTAATGAGATTTAAGAACCCCAGAAGGAAACCCCAGTTTCTCCAGTAGCACTGTCTATGGCCACACACATCCTGAATTCATCTAAGTGCATCTGACCTTATAGCCCAAGCATTGTTGGGTCTGGTCAGTAGTTGGATGGGAGTAAAGACTATCTCCATATGAGCAGAAACCATGGGTGGTGTTCAGCAGCCACAGAGAGCTGCACAAATTCCTATACAGCCACCATAAGGGTCAAAGACCACTCCCTACAAGCCTAACAACATCCTTCATGCCTAGGTTACAGCATTCACAGAACCCACCAGGCACTGTGACAAGGAGAGGAGACTGCAATGAGGTCAACTGTTTATTATTATTTTATGTGAGTGGAGAAACATGATTTGTCTTCATGGGCATCATTGATGTGTTTTGAACTTTGAACTTTCACTCACATATGTGTCCGAAACCACCACTATGGAGGACCCACGGAATAGAAAAAGCCCATCACCATAAAAGGCCTATGGAATATAAGAGACTTCGATTTCCTACCCAGCGATTCTCAGTCTAGGGTGAACTTTTGGCTTTGGGAAGCCCATTCCACTTTAACTTATATGAGTTTAACTAAGAGAAAGGGACAGGGAGAATAAATTAAATGGTGTGGATGATTCTGCAGTTTTTCACTAAAGGAGTGCCTGTCCCAGGTGCGCTGTGAGTGGGGGCATAAATCTGCAGGCAGCCCCTTCATCTAGTGCTCAAACCATGACAGCACAATTGGATTTAATGCTGGCAGGAAAACTGCCTGGGTCGGACTTATTAAGAAATATGATGGTGAGCCTCCAACAGAATTCAGAGGTGATTCTGGCTACACAAGATGCTTACCCTAAGTACTGGCTTCAGAGGCTCCGCAGGTGACGAATCTCACTGTGCAGAGTGCAAAGCAAAAGCGGCAGCATTAGCAGCTCAGAGCAACAGTTAGCACTCCTGTAGCCCTGTTCCAAACAGCTCTGACTCTGTCTGACACACTTAATACTCAGAATAACCCTAAGAAGTCCGAAGGCAGATGTTCACATCATCCCCACATCTTAAGCCACACAGTTTGCAAGCAGCAGTAGCCAGGATATGATATCTGTGGATATGTGCCATTTCCCCCACTTTGTGTTTGGCTTCCCGTGCCAAGGTCAAGACAGCAGCTGCATCTTTGCTTTTGAGCAAAGGCAAATTTGCCATGCGGAAAAGACAGCATCCTTCCTACCTAATTGATACAAAAGCCCTGGCTCTTCAGGGAATAGATGTTATGGTAGATTATGCTGGAGAAGGGAAAGTAAAGGCTTCTTGGGGTTTTATGAGCTGTTCAGACTGAGGGAGTGCTGAAAAGGAATGACTATTTATGTCCCCAGAAACTTCCTCTGCTGAAATCCTGTCTCCCAGTGTGCTGGTATTGGGAGATGAGGAGGGAGGTGATAGGTCATGCAGGCAGGGTTCCGGTAAGGAGACAGGAAGCGCTCCTTCCTCAGGATGCTCTCCACCTGATGAAGGCACACAAAGAGGGCCATGAAAAAATCAGGAAGTGGGTCCTCACAGGTACCTGGCCACTCAGCATTTCCATCTTGCACTACCCTTAAAAACTGAGAAGTGAATGTTTGAGACACACCATCAATAGCAGTCTATTGTAACAGCCTCAACCATCTTCGATGGAAAAACAGCTCTTCGCTCGACAACATAAGGATGAAGCACTTCAAGGTCCCCACAAACAAAGATGGTAAGAGTAGAGATGGCTAGTAGTAACTGACCGGCTTAGCAGCCCTGAGAACCACAATACCTCGGGGCTACTCAGGGTTACGACAGTAAATGGTAACCTGTGTAGGCCACAGACAGGACTCTGAAACTGCTTGACTAAGTGGCCTTGGGAGCTGGCTGGCTCTCATATGGTGGCCAGTGAGAAGTCCTGAAGAGGACAGTACTGATTTTTTTTCCTTACTTCAGATACAACTGAATTTAGAGAACCAAAAGGATGCGGCAATTTCACTTTGTGGATTGTGGGATAAAATGCATCCTGCTGCATAGATAAGGAACAATGCCTGCAGCTGGGGACTAGAGCTGACCTTGCTAAGAAAGCTATGGCGTGAAGGTTGTGGGGAGGTGAGAGAGGTGTCAAAGCAAATTAGGTGTCCATACAGATAACATTCTTGAACAAGCTACGATAAGGGAACAAAGGCATATCCTTGGCTGTCTAGAGATAGGAGAATAAAGAAGAAACCACTGTGGGTGGCTCCAGAGAGGGTGATGGGCAAGGAGGGGGTTACATTATGATGGAAGTAAAAGATAAGAGGGGGCAAAAGGCCCCAAGTAGGAATAAATGGAGTATCGCTATACCCTCTGCTTGCTCGATGCTTCCTCCCCCTCCCCGTCCTCCTATCATCCACACGTCTATACACACTGATGGCATGATGGACAGTGCAGAACGCAGATGGAGAGATGGCTTTCATGGTTTTACTGTGTATCAAGGCAGGCTTATATCTCTAGGGGCGGCTTCAGATGGTGTAATGTAAATGGCACCATAACAGTTTTGTTCCCTGCTAGGGTGGGAAGGGAAGAGAAGGATGACAAGAGAGGCTGACTGAGGCTGAAACCACACAAGGAAACAACTATCCAAAGGGAATGTAAAGAGTATCCTCCCTTAGAGCTTTTCTGAGAAGCCAGACTGAAGAGCTCTCAATTCATGCAGTATTGGTTAGAGCTTGAAAAAAAAAAAACGGCCTTGACTCAGTTGTGGGGAAAATTAACCTCAGAGTTAAGGCAGCTCTAGCCTCACAGAAGACTGTCACAGGCAAGACCACATGGATTAAATTGCTTCTCTATAATTTAACTGTTCTGAGGAAGCTCTCAAGAATGTTTATAGGAACACAAAACACCGTCGACCTAGAACTCTTTTTAAGTCTTATTAAAAACAAAGGCAAAACAAAGACTTTTAAGGACATATAAATTCTCAAAGAATTTATCACTAGCAGACCTGTAACACAAGAAATATTAAAGAAGGTCCTTAGGGCAGAAGGAATTATTCCAGATGTAAAAGCTGGCTTGAGAGAAAGGGGGAAAATTCATTAGAAATTGTAACTGCCTGGGTAAATACAGTGACTTTTTTCATATTATTCAATTCTCCTATTTAAAACTACAAAAGATACCAAACTTATATATGTATATATGCAGATTTATGTAAAATTATAAGCCCTAAAGAAACCAATAAAATAACACAACCAAGTTATACCTAATAAAACCAACCATGGTAGAGAAAAAGGCAGACAACAAAAAGAGGCAAGTGAAGAGAAAAAAGGACAACTGAGAGAGTAGGAAACAGACGGCATGTTGTGGATCATTGAAGCTCAAAATGGTCCCTTCACAGTGACAGAGGTCAGTTCTTCAAGAGCAGAAAACAAGTCCACGTCTTCACACATCCAGCAGCAGACTCAAAACACGCAGTTCCCAAAGGGGCAGAATTGAGAAAAATAGAAAAGAGCATTTTTTGTAAAACAGCTCAACACTCTCTCATTCAATAACTGACACACTATGTAGACATAAAATCAATAAGAATACACTTAAACAACACCAACCTCTTTAGCCTAAGTGACATTTTTACAACTTTTATTAACACAGAACATACATTCTTTCCGATGCCCATGGACCATTTACCCAAAAGGACCATAATAATGGGCTATAAAGCACATATCCACAAATATATGAGGATTCAGGTTACACACTGTATACACACACACACACAGACACACACACACACACACTATATTTTTTGCCCAAAGTGGAATTTCCTTAGAAACTAATAATAAAAAGATATAGAGAAGAGCCTTCAAATGTGAGAAAACTAAAAGACACATTTCTGAGAAAGCCATGAGAAAGAAAGCAAATAGCAGTGAGAAGGTAATTTGAATGGGATGAAAAGGAAAACACAATTCATCAAAATTTGTCGAATTCAGATAGAATGTTACCTGTTAGGGGAATGTGTAGCATAACTGATGCCTATATTAGAAAAATATAAATGTCACAAATCAAGACTTCCTTACCATAATACAAAGAGTTAGCAAATGTAATTACCTCCCCAATACCCAAAACATCAATGACCTTGGCTTTCACCATTAGAACTTAGGGGAAAAATAAGAAGAAAAAGCTAAATAAGCAGGAAAAAATAAGCCTCAGGATGGAAATCAATTAATTTGGAAATAGAGAATAAACAACAAAAAAAGCAAAATGAGCAACCCCCTTGAGAAGAAGACTGATAAGCCTCAAGAGAAAAGGAACAAACACCCCAATTTCCAATATAAGAAATAATAGATGGCTTAACTGAAGACTCTGAAACATAATGAAACATAATGAGAAAATATTATGACCAGTTCTATGTCGATACATTTGACAGCTGAGATGAAATGAACAAATCACTCAGAAGACACAAAATGCAAGACAGGCTGAGTTACCTCGATGGTCATAAATCAACTAAGTTGTTAAAAACTATCACAGAGAAAACCTTGAGCTCAGACAACTGTACTGGGAACCCTACCAAATATGAACGGGAAGAATAGCAGGAATTCTAGACACTCTTCCAGGTAGCAGAAAACAAAGAAATCTTCCTATGAGGACTGCTACTATGAGACAGAAGAGAGGGATGGAGAGAGGAGAAATCGGAAGAAAAGACAATAAAACAAAAGAGAAACAATAGGCCTCAGAACCAAGTTTTAACAAATTTTGGGCAAATTGATATCTCAAACTCCTATCTCTAGAGTAGAAGTTTGGTTTGACAGCTCAATAATCAGTTACTTGTGATACGGACAGATCTCAAAAGAAAACCACTGGATCATTTCAAGAGAGAGGGCAAAAGCATCCAATGAGATTCAACACCTAGTTTTCCCATTTAAAACAAGCGCTCAACAAGGAGCATAAAAGAATTCTCAATCAGACAAAGGGCATCTGTGTAACCATTTGTTCACCATTTCAGTTAAACATTATCTTAGAGTTTCCAGTCACTAAAATAAGACAAAATTCAAGACATTCAAACTGAACAAAAGCCATCTTTATTTACCAATGGCATGGTCATCCATGTAAAACAAACAAACTTCAACAGAATCAGTAAAAATTATTGCTAGAATTTAGGCAAAACTTTTATGATGAATCAGTATGTTTTCATTGAGCTTGGATGCTGTTAAGATGTAAAACTTTCAGAAATTTAAACACAGATTCAATCCATTCTCCAGGAAAAAAAAATCCAGGACAATTTGCAGACATTTATTGCTGTTGAATGTGAAAATAAGGTTGAAAATTGTATACTTCATGGAACCAAACCTGAATTTCCTTGATCTTCATGTGTTAAGTGGCCAAGAGAGCTGACTGCTCTTCGTGGGGACCCAAGTTTAGATGGCAGAATTCACAACTAGTGGATTACAGGAATCACCTGTAACTCCAGCTCCAGGGGAATCAATATCCTCTTCTAACTTCCATGGGTACTTTCATGCATGTGTACACACACACACACACACACACACACACACACACACACACACACCAGATAGATAAATAGATAGATAGCTTAGATTTCACCCTATATATGACTAACATTGCACCAAATCACTATGAGAGCTGGAGGATACCTGAAAACTATCGGATAGTGTTCTGAATGAATACAACAAGAACTGCATGTCCATCATAGATAGCCTTAATTGTAGCAAAGTAGGAATTGTCTGAATTGTCAATGCTTAATGAAAGCACATGCTTAGATAAAAAATAGCTGAAGTTAAGCTATTTGATGACTACAAGCCATGGATATGGTTAAGTGGCTATGAAGTCATTAACAAGGAAAGATGTCAGTGTACACCACTGAAAGAACAAGCTCATCCAAAATGGCTAGAACAACACAACTTACTCTATTGTTTTAGTTGGGTCATTTTTCATTTATCTACTAAGTTGCTAATTTTATATTGTGTGTACATGTGCATGGTGTTTTCGTGTGGGATTGTGTGCCCCAGCAGTCACGTGACATTCAGATGGCAACCTTGTAGGGTCATCTCTCGACCTTGACATAGATTCTAGACCTTGAGGATGGAAGCCTGGTCAACAAGCTCACAACAAGCTCCTTTGCCTTCTGAGTCATCTTTCTGGACCATATTTATTTTTTAATGTATCAACTCATGGGAATTTAGAGGGTTGGACATAAACAGGATGTTTTTAATCACTAGATAGTGATATTTTAATTTTCCTATGATGATCTGGCTTTCTTTGTCCTACATTATAGATGGGAATGACTTCTATAAACACTGAGGAATGTTTTAAAGTCTTTCGCCGGAAGGGAAAGATGTTTTTACACTAGGTGCTTAGAGAGTAAAATACTGTGTCAGTATACATTTTCATGGTAAAAGACCAATGAGATGGTTCAGCCTGTAAAAGCACTTGCAGTAAACCTTGCCAACCTGAGTTCGATGCCTAGGTCATGTGTAAAGGTAAAAGTAGAGAAGCAAATTCAGGCTTTTCTCTGACCTACACATGTGTCATGGCAGGCCTAAGCACACACAAACACAAATAATAATATAAATAAAAATACATTTTTAAAACATATAATAAGGCTACTTTAGAAGTACTGCCCTCCAGAAACCATAACAGTAGCCAGGGAAAGGATGCAAGAAAGAACAAAAACACTTACATCCCTATGGCAAACAGCAATGAGTCAAGTTTAGCTTTTCAGATGCAAATCAATGAACAGAAATGTAAACTGGACCTCACACAAATGTGACGGCAGGTGAGCTCATCCCTGCAACATTTCATTTAAATAATATCATAAAACAGCAGCTTTCTGGGGCCAACCAGTGCTAAGAACCTGGTGACACTGCTCCTTCTCCAACCCCTTATTTTTCATGTGACATCCTTGACTCCTCCCAGTTCTCTGCACTCTACAATATGCCAGGCACTGGTAGAGTAGACAGATGAGGGCATCACCCCCACACATTCCCATTCTGGTCTACTTCCATCTGTTGGCTACTGACAATCTATTTTTGAGATCAAATTAATCTACTGAATTATTAATAAATGTTTTGCTAACAATTTTCTATTTTTATAAAACAACAACTATAGGATGATACGATTGCCACAGAACACATATCTAATACAAATCCTGGCTTCATGAACTGTCAATTTTGTAAACAAAGCCATGACTAGGTTTTAGACAAAGGTCCTTAACAGTAGGTTACACTGGTACCCAAGTACTTCTTTCTCTGGAATAAAAGACAATGAGGATAAAATTGACAATTGCCCGTTTCTGAATTTGTTTTTCCTCAGGTTAGAGCAAACATGTGATGGTGGTTGTTTTTTGTGGACCTGACAGAATCTAGAACCACCCTGGAGATGGGTCTCTGGGTACTTCTATGGGGGACTATCTTGATTGCATTAACTGATAGGAAGACCAGTCTATGTGGGTGGGATGGTTTCCTGGCTGGCTACTTATAGTAGAGAAAGGGAGCTGAGCACCAGCATTCACCACTCTCTGCTTTCTGGTGTGGATATGATGCCACCAGCTGCTCCAAGACCCTGCTCCCTTGACTTCCCTGCCACATTGGGCTGTAACCTGGAACTGTGAGCTAAAGAAGCTCTTTTTCTCTTGAGTCCTTCTTGCGGGATGCTATATCACAGCAATAGAAAAGACACCAAGACAGCACACAACTGAAGAGAAAAGACTTGAAAAAAGAGGAAAGCTGTGAAAGGGATTTTGTAAATGTCCTTAAGATGTGAACTGGGCTGGGGCTGAATCTCAGTGGTAGAGCACTTGCCTAGCTAGTGTCAGGTTCTCATTTGACCATTAGCAAACAAGCAAGGAAAGACAGCAGGAGCAATGTGGGAGGAGAAGAAGGCAAAGGCAGTGGAGGGAAGAGGTGGGGGAGTAAAGGGAGAAGGAGGGGGAAATGCTAGGAATTTCACCCCCATTTCTGTTTTTCACATGAGAATAAACACTACACAAGACAGAATAGGCATGAACTGGATAAGAGTTTATAAGAATTTTACTATACTGACATCTTAGGTAAATTTAAAGAAACACATACCTAAATCAAAAGAAAGACACTTGTATTTAGTATTTAGACAGGAAAAGCTAAGCTTGTATACAATTAAAGTTTAGACCACTTATATTTTAAATGCTCCTTGATTTATTCATGCTGCTGTGTTAACACATTTGAAAGGAGCTTTTGACAAGGCAATTGGGAATGTGCCCTAAGGAATCATTCCATGGTGGAAATCTGTGACCAGAGAGGCCTTTCTTTCAACCTGACATTAGTTTTTCAATGAATTAATTGCAAATTTCAAGAATTATGAGATATCCTAAGTTATTTGTATTAGGAAATGAACAGGAAAATGTAATTATTTTTCTCCTCAAATAATATTTGAGGTCTGAAAAGAAGCTCTGAGCTATGTCATATTTCTTGTATCTTTCTGACAGTTTGTAATTACTTTTAATGCTGCTGTTCTCTAAATTATTAATGCTAATCTGTCATGACAGGGGCTGAAGAGAACCAGCGATTAGAGGCCTCTTTGCTAGCAAGGCTGGTTTGAAATAAATGTCTTAATCACAAGAAAACAGAACAGTACTTAACTTTTTAGCCAAATAGACTTGTGCCTTCTCCCAGGCTCCCTCCTGACCCTTAAAAAAGATGCACAGTGACAACAGTTGAGGCAGTGTGACAGTCTAAGCAATGACTTCTGCGTTTGTCATCGTGGATTGGCATCTGGTGATTCACCAAGTTGTAAAGTGTCTTAAAAGCTTCCCCACTTCATGGAGCTGCCAGAATCTAAGCCATCTCTATTAGTCAAGGCCTCTGGCTACTGGCTCTTCCCTTGAGGGACTTTAGAAAGGCAAGGCCTTCGCTCCCTCTGAGGCATCACCTTCTTCCTCATTTGTTGTCAAGACCTTGCTTCGTATGAATTCAGCCTACTGTATCTTTTGATAGCATGTAGAATAGACAGGTTCTCTGAAACTGGAAACCTTTCTGGTATTTGCCTATAACCATGACTCTCACCGGGCCTTCTCATTTCCAGACTAAATGTACTTATTCCCTTCAGTACACTCCATTGTAGGCTCACTATTTTTCATCTCTTTGTGTCTAGTGCCTGTCAGTCCATCCATAGTTAGTGAGTATATTTGTTGGGATTCTATCACTGTGATAGAATACCATGACTAAAAGCAACTCGGGGAGGGAAGGGTTTATTTTGCCTTATTCCTTATAAGTCCATCATTCAGGAAGTTAGAGCAGGAAGTCAGGGAAGGAATCTGGAGACAGGAACTAAAGCAGACACCATGGAGAAACAACTGCTTACCATCTTGCTCCCATGTCTTGTTCAGCAAGCTTTTGTATAGCACTCAGGACCACCTGCCTGGAATCACTTCCCATGGTAACCTGGACCCTCCCATGTCAATCGCCAGTCAAGAAAATGCACCACAGGCTTGCCCACAGGCCCATCTGGTGAGGGAATTTTCTCAATTAAGGTTCACTCTTCCCATATCTCTAGCTTGTGTCAAGTGGACATATAATTATTCAGTACAGTAATAGTTGGAAGATGGTTCAAGCCTAACCAGGGATACGCATGCTCACTTTGGTGATAGAGATGGTTCGATGGTTAAGAGTTCTTGCTTCACTTGAAGAGAATGTGGACTCAGTTCTCAATACCTATATCTGGTGATTAACAACACCTGTAACTCCAGGTGGACCAGTTCCCTCTTCTGGCCTCCACAGGCACTCGCGCGTGTGCGCGCGCGCGCACACACACACACACACTAGCACCACCACCCACCACCACCACCACCCACCACCACCACCACCACCACCACCACCACCACCACCACCACACAATTGAAAATAAGGAAAATATCAAAATTAAATAGTTGGAAGAACAAATATAAGACTCCATTGATAGCCTAATAGTCCACATTTTTTTTTCATCTCCAATAAACATGGTCATTCTTTCCCCATCCTGGCTTATCATTCCCAACACCTCAAGTAGGCCATGGCCTCATCTAAAATAATTGAAGTGTGAGAGAGACATACTCCCCATTCCATCCTTTCTTTACCATCATTTCTGTTAGATACAACTTATATGTGTCTTATAAAATTATTAATAAAAACGCTGGCAAGTAATGGGACATGCCAATCAAAGATTTTAGACCCTGTGCATGGTGAAAATGCTTAGTGAGAGTGGATACTAATAAGGAACTGTCAATCAGACAAATTCAGAGGCATCCTAAAATCGAGGACCTAGTACCATTTTCTGATATGCAAGTGCTAACCTTCCAGAACAACCTTCCAGTGTGCAGCATACACTCGTATCTACACAGACAATGGAACAAAGCTTATCATCCATGAATATATTTTGTACAAAATGTATTCTAAATTGTTCTGCAAAATCCAATTAAAGGTGTATCTTTCCCCCTTGTTCTAAAATTCATTACCAACATTAATGTTGGGTCTACATCTCAGTTTAATTTTGAGCTTGGGAACCAAAAGATCAGAAACCAGAACTCTAAAATCATTCATCTGTAGTTTCTTTGCTCTCTTCACTGCTCCTTCTGTTTCACATTCCTTATGAACTGCATGTCCTCATGGTCAATAAAACAAGATCCCGATGGCCATTTCTTCAAATTGAAAGATCGTATTAAAAAATCAGAACCATGTAGGATATTTGACAATGAAGCTGAAATTAACTACTAAGTTATACCCGACACCCATTATTTCTTTGAGCCCGTTTTATAGGTGTAGAAACTGAGACTCACAGAGGTTGACTGATGCACCAACACCGACACAATCAGGATAAGGACAATCCCAACACTGTTCCATTCTCTTTGTAAACTCAACCCAGAGTTAAAAAACTTTTAACCCAGAGTTAGGGAACAGGCAACTGGCTTTGCAAGCTCTGTTGTTCACTGTCTGCAGCAAGGACAAACACAGAGTGCAGTTGGCGACCTAATACAAAGTCTGGTTTCCAGCCATCCTAGCTCATTTTCAGCACCCCCTTTCCCTGGAAGCTGTAGAAACTGCCTGGGGAGCTGAACTGTATCTTGACGTGATCTGACACTGGAGTTTAAGAAGGAGACTGAAGGGCAGGAGCCAGTGTCCTTAGCACACGTTTGCTCTGCTCCTCCAGGTCCATGTGCATGCACACACATACTCACACATTCACACACTCACACACACACAGTATGATGTCACCTCAGAGGCAATGAATTGTTCCACTGCAGCCTGCTGCTTCAGCACTTTCCCCTGAGTGCAGCTCTCACTTTCAAGGCAGACTGTAAACTCCAAAGGCTAAGCAGGAGAAGTCAGGGCCCAGGCCCCCTTCGTAGAGGAGAGGAGCCATCCAGGCAGCCCCTCCTCTGACAAGCATTGACTTCTCTCCCTACTTAAAACGAAAATTAAAATTAAGTCAAAATCAGAAGCTGCAAAGCCTGTCTCCCTGCCAGAGCCACAGAGAACTTTTGCTGAGTTCCACAAACAGAAGACATTTCTGCGGAGCACATTTGCATTTGAAAGTATGAACGCATCCTAAATACACAGCAAATGTACAGATCTGTGCAGGGGCAATTAGGAACAGAAATAACCAGTGCTACTGAATTAGAATTGATGAGGCTTGGGTGTTCAAGGCGGCCACTTCCCTTACATAACCAATCCTTTCCCATCCTGTGATGCACAAAGTTTTCCCAGATTCTCAAAAGCCTGATCACGGGACCCTCTGATGAGTTTTGACATGTGTTTCTTCTTGTTGCCCTGATCACCTGATAGCAGTATTGTGTACTTTACCATTTTTTCCCACTGAGTGTTGGACCTTGTGAGAGCTTGTGTCTATCTTGTACATCATTTTGTCACTAGCATAAAATGTCTCAACACGGTGTGTGTTTGGTAAATGGTTTTGAATACACTAAGTACAAACAGAGGAGGAATATGGGACTTTTACTTATACAAACTAAGAAAGCTACCTGACTCTTTTATCAGCCTCAACAGCAGAAAGCTACTAGTTTGTATGTATGGGATACACAGTGAACATTTAATTGAGTCACAAATACAGAACAAGGGAGAAGGAAAACAGGCCAGGCACTAATATCCTTAGACTGTCTCCTAGGGATTCTATTTGTACCCTTCTTTTAAAAAGATTTATTTTATTATTTTTCAATTATGTGTTGGGGAAGGTGCATATAGTTTCAGGTACCTGAGGAGACCAGAAGAGAGTGTCAGATCCCCTGGAACTGGAATTACAGAAAGTTGTTAGTCACCATGTGGATGCTGAGAACTGCTTATCTATCTCTTATCTAGCCCATCTGTGAACCTTATTTTTAGAGGCATTTGCAGTTCCACAACAACTATGGTCTACTATGTATCTAATATATTGCCATCAACCCATCTGTCTACCTATTACCTAATTAGCTACCCATTCATTCATCAAATTATCATCTATGAATCTGCTGCCTACTTGTAACATCATACAAGCCATTAATCCATCTATCTCGCCATGGCAAGTTAATTCTAAAGATGTCCTCCAAACTTCTCACCCTCTGCACTAATTCAAAGAAACACAAACGTAGGTGCTACTGGAAAGAGAATTTGGCAGATATAACTAAGCTTAGTTTAGCTGCCCTTAAAATAGGGAGATTATTATGAGATAACCATGTGGATCCAAATGTGACTTCAAGAGCCTTTGAATGTGGCCTAGGAAGCAACAGAGATGTGGCAAAACAGAAATCATGGCTTGTCTCATGGAAGCAGGAGGAGGGACCAAAGTCTCACAGAACAGAGTGGTCCCTGAGGACAACCAGTCAAGAATCCCACTATCACCCCTGAATTTAGCTAATTACTCAGAAGAGAAATGATCCCAGAGGCCATAGCATGGGAAAGCCACCCTATGTAGCATCTTGATCCTGGTTTTATAAAACCCTGACAAAGAAACTAAATAAACAATCCTCAATTCATACAGCTACCTGACAGACTGTTGTGCTGTTTCTTAGACATGGCAGCTGGATTTTTTTACTCTCTGACTCTTTGCTTTTTGGGGTCTTGGCATTCAGCTCCCAAATAAATATACTGAGGGTCCTCCCTCTGCCCTCTGGCCTCCACCTGCCACCTGAAGTGAGTCTGGGCAACCTCCCCCATCACTCCCTGTTCGATTCTTTCTGAGCCTCCCCCTGGACAACAGTGGATCTGCCCAGACTGGAAAACCAACCTTGAGTCCAGACACACCTCACCCTTGTTCTCCCTCTGCCCTCTGCCCTCTGCCCTCTGCCTGCCACCTGAGAGAGGGAGAGACCCCCAACTGCACCCACTGGAAATAGGGATGGTAAGAAGACAGAATAAGAACACACTCAACAACAGAAAGACTAATATGACACCACCAGAATCTAGGGATTCCATACCAGCAAGAACTAAAAAGCCCAACACAGAGGATGAAGAAGAGATGGACCTTAAAAATTATCTTATGAAGATGATAGAGACCATTAAAGAGGAAACAAGAAAATCCCTTAAAGAAATAGAAAAAAACACAAGCAAAAATATTACATGAAATGGAGGAAAAGACAAACCACAAAATTCAAGAAATAAACAAATCTCTTAAAGAATATAAAGAAAGACAAGAAAAAACAACCAAAGAAGTGAATGAAACAATTCAAACAGTTCTCGGTTTGAAAGCAAAATTAGAAACAATAAGGAAAACACAGAATGAGGGGATTCTGGAAATAGAAAAGCTGGGTAAATGATCAGGAACCTCTGTTGTAAGCATAACCAACAGAATACAAGAGATGGAAGAGAGAATCTCAGGTGTTGAAGACTTATTAGAGGATATGCAGTCATTGACCAAAGAAAATCTCAAGTCCAAAAGATCCCTAACACTAAATATCCAGGAAATATGGGACACCGTGAAAAGACCAAACCTAAGAATAATAGGTATAGAAGAAGGTGAGGAAATTCAGCTCAAAGGTACAGGAAACATATTCAACAGAATCATAGAAGAAAACTTCCCCAACATACAGAAGGATATGCCTATGAAAGTACAAGAAGCTTACAGAACACCAAACAGACTGGACCACAAAAAGAAGTCCCCTCGACACACAACAATCAAAACCCAAAACTTACAGAATAAAGAAAAATATTAACAGCAGCAAAAGAAAATGGCCAAGTAACATATAAAGGCAGACCTATCTGAATTACACCTGACTTCTCAATGGAAACTTTGAAACCCAGAAGATCATGAATAGATGTTCTACAAACGCTAAGGAAACATGGATGCCAGCCCAGACTACTGTATCCAACAAAGCTTTCATCCACTATGGATGCAAAAAAGAAGATATTCCATGACAAAACCAGATTTAAGTAATACATATCCAAAAATCCAGCCCTACAGAAAGTTCTGGAAAGAAAACTCCAACCCAATGAAGATAACTACACTCACAAAAACATAGGCAATAGATAATCCCACTTTACCAAACACCAAAAAAAGTGGAGAAATCCACACACAGTAACACCACCACCACCAAATCCAAAACAAACAAGAATCAAGAATCAATGGTCATTAATATCCCTCAATGTCAATGGTCTTAACTTGCATATAAAAAGATACAGACTAACAGAATGCATACGAAGACAGAACTCATCCTTCTGCTGCATACAAAAAACACATCTCAACTTCAAAGATGGACAGTAACTCAGAGTAAAGGGTCGGGAAAAGATTTTCCAATCAAATGGACCCAAGAAACAAGCTGGTATAGCAATTCTAATATCTAACAAATTAGACTTCAAACTAAAATCAATCAAAAGAGATGAAGAAGGGCATTTCATACTCATCACAGGAAAAGTCCATCAAGATGAAGTCTCAATCCTAAACATCTATGTCCCAAATACAAAGGCACCCATATTTGTAAAAGAAACATCACTAAAGCTCAAATCACACATAAAACCTCACACACTTATAGTAGGAGACTTCAACACCCTACTCTCACCACTAGATAGGACCACCAGACAGAAACTTAACAAAGAGACAAAGCAACTAACAGATGTTATGACCCAATTGGGATTAACAAATATCTATAGAACATTCCATCCAAACACAAAAGAATATACCTTCTTCTCAGTGCCACATGGAACCTTCTCTAAAATTGATAACATAGCAAACCTACACAGATACAAAAAAAATTGGAACAACCCCCTGTATCTTATCAAACTACCATGCTTTAAAGTTAGAATTCAACAACAACACAAATTACAGAAACCCTACAAACTCATGGAAATTGAATAATGCACAATTGCACAATTCCTGGGTCAAGGAAGAAATAAGAAAAAAGAAGATTGCAGATAGATCCATATCTGTCACCATGCACAAAACTTAAATCCCAATGGATCAAAGACCTCAACATAAATTCAGCCACACTGAACCTCCTAGAAGAGAAGGTAGGTGGTGTCCTCGAACAAATTGGTACAGGAGCACAAACATTGAGATCGACAATTAATAAATGAAACTGAGAAGCTTCTGTAAGGCAAAGGACACAATCAGTAAGACAAAATGGCAGCCCATAGAATGGGAAAAGATATTCACCAACCCCACATCTGACAGAGGGCTGATCACCAAAATGTACAAAGAACTCAAGAAGCTAGCCACCAAAACACCAATCAATGAAATTAAAAAATGGAGTGCAGAACTAAATAGAGAATTCTTAACAGAAGAATCTAAAATGGCTGAAAGACACTTGAGAAAGTGTTCAATATCCTTAGCCATCAGGGAAATGCAGCTCAAAACCACTCTGAGATAACATCTTACTCCTATCAGAATGGCTAAAATCAATAACACCAATGACAGTCTATGCTGGATGGGATGTGGAGAAAAAGGAACTCTCCTCCATTCCTGATGGAAGTGCAAACTTGTACAACCACTTTGGAAATAAGTATGGAAGTTTCTCAGGAAAATGTGAATCAGTCTACCTCAAGATCCAGCAATTCCCCTTTTGGGCATATATCCAAAGAATGCACATTCATACAATAAAGACATATGTTCAACTATGTTCATAGCAGCATTATTTGTAATAGCCAGAACATGGAAGCAACCTAGATGCCCCTCAACTGAAGAATGGATAGAGAAAATGTGGTACATTTACATAATGGAGTACTACTCAGCAGAAAAAAACAATGGAATCTTGAAATTCACAGGCAAATGGATGGAACTAGAAGAAAACATCCTGAGTGAGGTAACCCAGTCACAAAAAGATAAACATGGTATGTACTCACTCATATTTGAATTTTAGACATAGAACAAAGGATTACCAGTCTACAATCCACACTGCCAGAGGAGCTAGGAAACAAGGAGGACCCCAAGAGAAGATTGCATAGTACCTTGAAGGAGAGGGGGACAAGAACCCCTGAACAAAGTGGGAGCACAGGACATGGGTGGAGAGGAAGGAAGTGGGAAGGTAAGAAGGGGAGGAGGTAGGGGAACAAGAGGACTGAGACAGGGGAGGAATAGAGGAGGGCAAGAAAGGAGATGCCTTGATAGAGGGAGACAGTACAGGTTTGGAGAGAGGTCTCACACAGGGGAAATGTTAGGGCATCCACAGGGATGACCCCAACTAAGAATCCAAGCAGTGATGGAGAAAATGCCATTGATTCCCTTCCCTTATAATGAGATTATACCTTGGTTACCATTCCTAGAGCCTTCATCCAGTTCGAAGCAGAAACAGGCACCCACAGCTAAGCACTGAACCATACCCCTGGAATTCAATTGTGGAGAGGGAGGAGGGATGAGCAAAGAAGCCAAGACCTTGCTGCAGAAACCAACAGAAACAGTTGATCTGACCTAGTGAGAGCATGGAGACCTTAGTCATAAAGCTGAGGAAACAGCATTGGACTGAACCAAGACCTCTGAATGTGGGTGCCAGCTAGGAGGCCAAGACAGTCTATGGGACCTCTAACAGTGGAGCCAGTCTTTATCCCTAGAGCACAAATGGACTTTGGAAGCCCATTCCCTATGGAGGGATACTATTGCAGCCCAGATACAGAAAGGAGGGCCTAGGCCCTCCTCGAAATGATATGACAGACTTTGAAGGTCCCTGGTGGAGGGCCTCACTATCCTTGGGGTGGAGTTGGGGGATGGGTTGGGGGGTTGGGGAGTACATGGGAGGATGGGAGGGTGAGGGAATGGGTGGATGGATATGTAAATATGAGTAGTAATTAAGGAATTTAAATAAAAGTTAAATAAACAAACAAACAAATAAATAAATAAATAAATAAATAAATAAATAAATAAATGAATAAATACACAGAGACTTATTCTTATTTTAAGGGCCCAGCCTTAGCTTGACTTATTTTTAGGCATCTTTTCTTAACTTAAATTACCCTGTTTACCTTTTGCCTCTAGGCTTTTGCCTTTCTCTATTTCTGTTTATCTTCTCTTTCTTCCTTATATCCATGTCTGGCTGTGTGGCTGGCCCCTGACATTCTCCTCTCCCTTTCCACTCCTCCTCCTTCTCCCTTCTTCTCCTATTTATTCTCTTTGCCTGGCAACCCTGCCTATTTCTCTCTCCTGCCTAACTATTGACCATTCAGCTCTTCACTAATCTAATCAGGTATTTTAGACAGGCAAAGTAACACAGAGTTATACAAATACAACATAAAAGAATGCAACGCATCCTCACATCAATTAAAAAATATTCCACAGTAGAAAAGAATGTAACATACCTTTAACTAATATTCCACAACAGGTAGCCCCTAGTCCCAGCACTCAGGAGGCAGAGATGGGAGTTCAAGACAAGTCTGGGCAACACAGAAAGATTTTATTTAAGTTAATTGAAAACATAAACCAACTCCTGTTATTCTAGCACTAAATCTATGCTAATTTGTTACAGCAACAATGGAAAGCAATAGAATCTAAGCATACTATTCATCAATCTAATAACTATCTATCCATGTGTCAAGTTTCTCTATCTCCTATCTATTAGCCATCTAAATGGTATCTGTCCTTCATCTATGAACCTTCCCACTTCTACCGCCAAATACACAGGATTTTACAGTCACTAAGAAACCTAGATAAAGAATGTTGTAAGACCGTGGAGCCTGCAACTGGTCTGGCTTCAGGTCTTGTCCCATAACCAGACATCTAGCTTCTGCTTGCTGCCTGATCTTCACTTGAGCAGCCTGCTATGCTCTGGGTCCTGACTCTGCTGCCTCCAGCAGTGTCTACTATGCCATCCTTAACCATGACACACCATTACCCCAACTTGTAACCAGTACCCTGAGGCCACAGCTGTCTGGAAAAATCATCAGGACACAGTACACCTGCCTCTGTGAATGGATGGCTTCTGTTCTCAATGGATGTTTCCTTTCCATTAAGAAAGACACGACTTTCCCCACCATTATTAAGAGATGCCCAAAGCAGAAAGCTCTCAATTATATCCACTACTCTGGAACTAAGAAGCAACTCCCCTCTGAGAATAGTGGCAGCGGGAAGGTGGCAAGGTCTACTGGGTTGTGCTACCTCGCTCAGTAATACCAAGGTAATATTTCCTTGTAAAAGATACTGTGCTATCCTTCCAAAATGATATAACAGACTCAAAACGGCCACATAAATCTACCTTCCAAAAGAGTCAGCTCTAACTACTGAAGCCCTCGGAAATATGGGCTTTACAGCTTGTCATTTGCCACAGCATTAGATTAGAAGATTTTATCGAAATGCATTCATGTGTAGATTCAAAGACATACATAATATGAGCCTTTGCTTCATTCCAGGGTTTGAACACATACACCTTTACCTACATTTCCTCCTCCCATCCTCACAGATCTACAGAACATGCCCAGCTGTTTTTTGCATCTATAGATGGAAGATTAACAAATTTGTGGGGGAGCGGGGCATGGAGCAAGAACCTAACAAAGTTGGGGTGTCAATTCAAGAGACTAACATATGGCAGGTTGAGATAGCTAAGCCAGTAGAGCACTGCCTTAATAAGTACAAGGACATCTATTTGATCCCCAGAACCTACATGTAAAAATTACATGGGTACGGTGGGATGCATGTTTGTAATCCCAGTGCTGGGGAGAGTGAGAAAGGTGGATCGCTGAAGCTCACTGGCAAGCTACTCTCCTTGGTGAGTTCCAGTTATGTCTCAAAAAAAAAAAAAGGCAGATGGTGGTTGAGGAACAATAGCTGAGATCATCCTCTGGACTCTATATGAATGCACACACAATGTGCATATATACCCACACATATATGTACATGAACCCACACATTGGTATACCTGTACACACACACACACACACACACACACACACACACACACACACACACACACACACACACATGTTTACACATAAAAATATAAATAATTTAAAAATAGAGTCTAATCCAAGACTTGTTCTTCAAAGTTCTGTGCTGCACTTTGCTCTCATACAATGGTTAGCATCACTGGGATGTGAAGGAATCAACATCCTGGCTCCTTGAAAAAGCCATGCTCCATTCCTGGGTCTCATTTATGAAATGAGGGAGATGAACCGTGGGTCCCTCTGGCTCTATCTGGCTTTTGTGATCTGCAGTCCTTAGAATGGTCTTCTACTTGGGTGTCTCTCAAGCGATGGTTCAGAAGAAGGACATCGAACTACAATGGATGGTCGCCACCCTCTCTCTCTGTACTAACCTTCTGATGTCATGTACATCATTGCTCTTCTCAATTCTAAAAATCATTTAACAGCCCATTAGTCACTCTTGGCAATGCTCTTTTTTCTACAGGTGAGTAAGAAGAGCAGCCTTCAAGGTGACCTCTCTGTACTAAGAGCACTTCCAGCTCTGGAGAGCAGTTGGTCAGCTTGCTGGGTCCAGAGCAGGAAGGTGCAATGAGACCAATGCCACCAGTAGAAAGAGCTCAGTCTCCCACAGGACAGACATGCTGAAGGGCTCTGAACTTTACTGGAAGCACCAGACTGAGGCTCACAATACACTGGTACTCAGTAACCGCTTCAAGAGCCATCTACTCGGCTCCCCACGCCCCATGGGAATCAAACAGCATGGTGTCAGAAGAGGAAATACAGATCACATAATTTGCCAACTACAGTTAATTGTGAGCGGGCTCCTGGAGCGCTGGGGTGAAATGTGGTGGAAAACAGGTCTCAGCTCAGCAGGAAAGAGTACTGATCAATTAGTGATGTCTGCCAGGGTCAGAGGGTCAGAAAAGGCACCAGTCTCACTGCCTATTCAGAGGCCCTAACAATAACCAGCCAGAGCACAGGCTCTGCAATTAAATCCGCCTTGGGTCAAAGCTCAGATCTCCCACCTTCTAGCTTTCTAATAGTGGGCAAATTTCTTAAATATTCTGAATGTCAGCTAAAATGGAATCATGAGAATAAAGACCAGCTAACTCATTAGCAATTATCATGACTTTTCCCAGATGACAAGCCATGCAAAGAACACCATTAAATAGACTAGGGTAGAAATGCCTGCCTTCTCCTTGCCCCTTGAATGGGGGCAAAAGTCACAAACTGGCATTCATAGGTCCAGTTTCACCTTTAGCCCTGTTTTCATTGGCCTGTGTTGATAGCTGTGGTGTCTAAATAATTTTGGAATTATTATTATAATTATATTATATTAATTATATTATATTATAAATTTAAATTTTCCTTTAGTATCTTGGTCTGAGTACATTGGCCCAGTTCCCACGTGGCAGTGAGCTGACTAGGGGCTGCTCCCTAAACATGGATGTGAGTTCCTTTTCCTTTTCTTTGTGAGAAATATGTGTAATTCAGAAAAGTGTATGGAGTATAGCCATGATTTGAAGAGTGATTCCAAAGTAACATCCACACAATCAAACTCCAGGTCAACAGATGACCCTCAAGATCATGTGGCCTTCCTCTTCCCTGACTTCTGTCATAGCCAGTTCCTTGCTTCCAACATTTTTACCATGCAAGTAAGCATCCTGGAGCTGCACATCTTTGCCTATTTGGACAGAAAGTAACATCATGTCACTTTCTTGGATCTAGCTCTCCTCAGTCAACATCATGATTGACACAGGCCTGAGCTGATGCATGTGATTCATCTCATTGCAGGATGGCGCACATTTCAGTTTCACTGCCATCTCCCCACCTGGGCCTATTATAGACACTGGGATTTGTGTGTTCACATAAGGACAGGAAGCTCCCCCATGAGGAGAAATAATAGCTATTAACCACATGTTCCGTTGTTTAGATGCCCTAGACAAGCCCCCCAGCTTGTCCTAAGACCTAGCTTGATGACCCTCCCTGCAGATTAATCTCAAGGAGGCTGTCTGCACAATTCCTCCTCCTGTCCTACAATTCCCAGTGGCCTTCTGAACCCTTCCACTAAGTGATCAGGCACCCTACCTTTATTGGTCCCTTCTCAATATGGGATTAAGAGATTCAGGGAAGCCTAAGCCAAATCTTCCCTCCAGTAGCACATTGGGCAGCTCACAGCAGCAGCTCTATTCCTGTTTGTCATTACCATGGCTTTATGAGCCCGAGTCCAACTCTCAATCTGTGCCGACAACTCCTCCGCCAACCCAATTTGAATTAATTTGTCAAGTAAAATTTTGTGAGCTAATATATCAGCGGCATTACAGAAGTAAGATCTATGACTTCTGCCGAGATCCTTTCATCTTCTAATTCAGCCATTCTATCAATAAAAGCAATCAAGTTTTCTTGGCAAATTTTTCTTTATAAATCAGCTTTATGGGTCACGGATCCCCACTCTTCTTGATGTTTATGGATTTTCACTTCTAATAGCTGTTCCATTGTTTCTCTACAATGGAAGTGAGACATCTAAACCATGAGAATGAAGTGTTTTCTGGGGTGCTCCAGGATCCAGGTGCTAAGTGGACCTATTCCACTGCCCCTTCATGGTGGGATGATGTAAAGGCCTTATCTCTCAGACTGAATCATAAGAACCAAAGCCTAACTAGATGGACTCCCAGATTCATTCCTTCCATGGGATTCATTATTTTTCATCCTTTGTTTTTCTGTCTGTGATGGCCCTTGAATCACTCAGAGTTCCATGAGTCAGGAGGGTCAGGAGGCCAAGGTAATGGTTTCCAGTATCAGCTCCATCAGAACTCAAGTGAGGCACTCACTAGATCATTGCTAATGTTCTCATTTTCTCTTTCTCTCCCTTTCCTGTCCTCTGTCCCCACTTGCCCCCTCCTTCTGCCTTTTTCCATCCCTTTATGTTGCATAATCATATATCTCAACATAGGGTAATTATACACCCCCGCCCCGATACAGTCATCTTAAAACAAATGTCTGGTCACATTTTTTAGTTGCTATAACTCAGAGGGCATATTGCCAGTATCTAGTGGGTAGAGGCCAGGGGCTGACACCTTACAATGCACTGTCAGAAAGAATTATCTGCCCCCAATACTAATGACACTGAGTAGGCGAGAGAGCTTTCTCTATGTCCACTGCTTTGTGAACTCACAGTGAATATATTCTTATCCCCACAATGAAATTCAGAGTCTTCTGTGCATGACCAAGCTGACCTAGCCTCTCCTGGCATATAGGCATGCACACATATAGGGCTGTTTCACACAGTTAGACAAAATGTAGGTATGGGTGAGGCCAGGCCGGCAAGGCCCTTAGAACTGTATCTTGCTTTTTTTATGATTCCTAAGAGTGACAGAAGAAGCCTGGCCTTGCCTACATCTCTAAGTAGGTTTGTTTACACTCATTAAAATTTCAGGTATCTGGGTTAGTCTTTCATTGTTTTTAAGGACACAAGGATTTGCCTGTTGCTTTAGTAGGCTGTGTTGGGCTTATTCCACCACCTATAAGATTAGTCTCCAACCATCAGTCCTTCCTTGCTCTCCTCTAACAATACTAACCAAAAGCCCATGGTCACCTAAGAAGCATACTCAACTGTTGTGACAGGTAAGAATGTTGACCAATACCATTTGAGCATTTGAGGATCCCTCTTCAGTATCTCACCCTTGATAGACCCACCCTGTAGACACCCTGAGACTGAAAACATAATGACACTCACATGGTTGTATTGTATTAGGGTACAAAAGTAACATTCTATATATGAAATGTGTCCCAAATCAGTTCACCTTAAGATAAGGACATTAACTGGATCTGCTTGTCTCAACCAATGACTCCTTTAGATCTGTGCCTAGATGTCAGTCATAGAGAGATCTCTGTCTAGATGTCAGTCACAGGAAGATCTATGTCTAGATGTCAGCCACAGAGGAATCAGAATTTCAAAGCATGAGAGTCTGACCATTGTTGATAGCTTGAAGACAGAAGGATGCATGGAGGGACAAGGAATGCTGGCAGCCTTTAAAGACTAAGAGAGGGCTCCTTAGTAGCTCCCAGCAAGGAAATGGTATCTCCATTCCACAGCCACTACTTGCAGTATGAACCTTAAGTAGAATTCTAAGCCACACACTGTGTGCTAATAAATGGCACTATTTTAAGGGGACAAATATGTGATCACTTGTACAGCTCTGAGCAGATCTCTTGTCAACACAGACACCTCAGGCCCATTATGACCTCAAATTCTCCATCTTCCCCATTCCCACTCTCTTCCCACACCCCAGAAGGTACAGATAATTTACCCAAGATCTTGAAAGTTTGGTCACATCTGAATAATCCCCCCCCCCCGACATTTACTTTGCACAGGGTTAGACCACGGTTTCCATGAACACAACATCAATACTCAAGATTGTCTCTGACCTCAATCACTTGGAAATGCTCATTTTAAAAGCTTAAGGCATATTATTTCTGAAACAAGATGCAAATCTACTATCAAGAAAAAAATAGTCACCCTAATGCTGGGCTTTGCCCAAGCACAGCAGGATTTCACAGCAGCCCCCTTGATTATTTAATATTCACTCCATCTCCACCGGAGGCTGTGCAGCTGAATAGAGATGATGTCTCGGGATTGTTAAACATAACTTGGAGTGCGTGCCTGAGACACATTCTGCTTGCTAGGAGATGTAAGATAGGAGAGGCGAAGCCCTTGGTGCTGATGTAACTCTTCCTGCTGAATCTCCCAGCTTAGCCACAGTAAGAATTGCAAAGTATTTGGGGCCAAATGTTCATCTGCTTGCAATTTAAGGGATATTTAAAAAGTTATCCACCAAGTCCCACCATAATTTGAAAGATATATTGGAAAGTCGTATTGGGACTTGAGAGAAGACATCCTGATCACAAATTAAAATTTCATAACACCACTACACTGTTTCTGATAGTACATTGGTCGGCCTGGGAAGCATGTCCCCTGAGTTCAGCTATGCCGTTTGCATTTTTAATTCGCTGTTGTTTCTAACTCAAGCCTTAACTTTTTTGCCATGTTGATATTGGAATCTAAAGGAAATTACTGGCAATGCCCAGTTGTTTGCTGCAGAATGCCCACCACAAGTTATTTTTAAGTAGATTGTTACAGCAAAATATCATTTCTTTTCTTAATAACCATTTTGCAAAAGGGTCCTGACCAACAATTAGCCCACATAGAGTTACAGAAGTATGCTATAGAATAGAGCAGATAAAGCTACAGGCCATAGGTTGTCCTGAGTAACTAAAAACAGATAGGGGACTGGGTGGGGAGAATATTTGCTGACTGATAAGTAAATGAGCAGGGCCTGAGGAGATAACTCAGTGGGTAAAGGTGGCTGTTCTCATGCCCAAGGACCTGAGTTCTATTCCTGGAGCCCACATGATAGAAGCAGACACCTAATGCAAGATGTCCTTTGACCTCAACAGGCATGGCATGGTATAGACAGGCAAACACACACACACACTAAACAAACAGGTACAAGAAAGATCTCAAATCCTGGTTTAAAAACAAGTGAATATACCTCCATAGAGTAGACCCACCCAGACATCAAGGACCTCCCTGAGTCTGGAAATAACTCACTCTTCCTTCCCCCTCTGCTGCCCTGACCTCTACTGAATGAGAAGACTACCAGGAGAGGCAAGACTATCCATAGCTGCAGACATTGAAGTCTTGGCCCACACACACCACCTGGTGACAAGAGGAGATAGGGAGACACCTGCACCCACTGGAAGAAGAGATGGAAAGAAGACAGAATAAGAATGCACACAACAAAAAGACCAATATGACACCACCAGAATCTAGGGACTCCACACCAGCAAGATCTGAAAAGCACAACACAGAGGAAGAAGAAGAGACAGACCTAAAAATCTACTTTATGAAGATGTTGGAGACCCTTAAAGAGGAAACAAGAAAATCTCTTAAAGAAATAGAAGAAAAAAACAAACAAAAAATTCAAGAAATAAGTAATTCTCTTAAAGAATCTAAAGAAAAAACAACCAAACAAGTAAAGGAAGCACTGGAAACAGTTCGCGGCATGAAAGCTGAAATTGAAACAATGAAGAAAACACAGAATGAGGGAATGCTGGAAAAACAAAGGCTGGATAAACTATCAGGATCTAAGGATATGAGAATAAACAATAGAATATAAGAGATGGAAGAGAGAATCTCAGGTGTTGAAGACTCATTAGAGGACATACAGTCATCGACCAAAGAAAATCTCAAGTCCAACAAATCCCTAACACAAAATATCCAGGAAAGATGGGACACTGTGAAAAGGCCAAACATAAGAATAATAGGTATAGAAGAAAGTGAGGAAATACAGCTCAAAGGTACAGAAAACATACTCAATAGAATCATAGAAGAAAACTTCCCCAACCTAGAGAAGGATATGCCTATGAAAGTACAAGAAGCTGATAGAACACCAAATAGACTGGACCACAAAAAGAACTCCTCTTGCCACATAATAATCAAAACACCAAACTTACAGAATAAAGAGAAAATATTAAGAGCAGCAAAGGAAAAAGGTCAAGTAACATATAAAGCAGACCTATCAGAATCACACCTGACTTCTCAATGGAAACTTTGAAAGCCAAAAGGTCCTAGATAGATGCCCTACAAAACACTAGGGGAACATGGATGCCAACCCAGACTACTGTACCCAGCAAAGCTTTCAATCACTGTATATGGAGAAAACAAGATATTCCGTGACAAAACCATATTTAAACAATATATATCCACAAACCCAGCACTACCAAAAGTCCTAGAGAGAAAACTCCAATCCAACGAAGATAACTACACTCACAAAAACATAGGTAACAGATAATCCAACTTTACCAAAAAGGAAAAGAAACAGGAGGGCGAAATCCCCACACAATGTCACCACCAACAATAAATCCAAAACAAACAAGAACAAACAATGGACATTAATATCCCTCAATGTCAAAGTTCTTAACCTGCCTATAAAAAGATACAGGTTAACAGAATGGACACAAAGACAGAATCCATCCTTGCTGTATACAAGAAATACACCTCAACTTCAGAGACAGGCGTTACCTCAGAGTAAAAGGTTGGGAAAAGATTTTCCAATCAATTGGACCCAAGAAACAAGCTGGTAAAGCAATTCTAATATCTAACAAATTAGACTTCAAACTAAAATCCATCGAAAGAGATGAAGAAGGGCATTTCATATTAATCACAGGAAAAGTCCATCAAGATGAAGTCTCAATCCTAAACATATATGCCCCAAATACAAAGGCACCCACATTTGAAAAAGAAACATCACTAAAGCTCAAACCACACATAAAACCACACACACTTATAGTAGGAGACTTCAACACTCCCCTTTCATCACTAGACAAGACCACCAGATAAAACTTATCAAAGAAACAGAGAATCTAACAGAAGTTATGACCCAATTGGGATTAACAGACATCTATAAAACATTCCATCCACACACAAAAGAATATACCTTCTTCTCAGTGCCACATGCAACCTTCTATAAAATTGACCATGTACTTGGCAACATAGAAAACCTACACAGATACAAAAAAATTGAAATAACCCCTTGTATCTTATCAGACCAACACACTTTAAGATTAGAATTCAACAGCAATACAACTTACAGAAAACCTACAAACAAATGGAAATTGAATAACACCCAATTGCACCATTCCTGGGTGGAGGAAGAAATAAAAAAAAAGAAATTAAAGACTTCCTAGAATTAAAGGAGAATGTAGACACAACATACCCAAACTTATGGGACACTCTGAAAGCAGTGCTGAGAGCAAAGTTCATAGCACTAAGTGCCCACATGAAGAAACTGGAGAATAATCACACTAGAGAATTGACAGAACAACTGAAAGCTTTAGTACAAAAAGAAGCAAACTCACCAAGGAGGAGAAGATGCCAGGAAGTAATCAAACTGAGGACTAAAATTAATAGAGTAGAAACTAGGAAAACATTACAAAGAATCAATGAAACAAAGAGTTGGTTCTTTGAGAAAGTCAACAAGATAGACAAATCTTTATCCAAACTAACCAAAAGGCAGAGAGAGAGCATGCTAATTAACAAAATCAAAAACAAAAAAGGGGGACATAACAACGGACACTGAAGAAATCCAGAGAATCATCAGGTCATACTTTGAAAACCTGTACTCCACAAATTTCAAAAATCTAAAGGAAATGGACAATTTTCTGGATAGATATCACTTATCAAAATTAAACCAAGAACAGATAAGCAACTTAAACAGACCTATAACCCCTAATGAAATAGAAGCAGTCGTCAAAAGCCTTCCAACCAAAAAAAAGCCCAGGACCAGATGACTTCACTGCAGAATTCTACCAGAAATTCAAACAAGAGCTAATACCAGTACTCCTCAAATTGTTCCACACAATAGAAGCAGGAGGGACATTGCCAAACTCTTTTTATGAGGCTACAATTACTTTGATACCCAAGCCACACAAAGATACAACTAAAAAAGAGAACTACAGACCAATATCCCTCATGAACATCGATGCAAAAATACTCAACAAAATATTGGTGAATCGAATCCAAGAACACATCAGAAAAATCATCCACCATGATCAAATAGTTTTCATCCCAGGGATGCAAGGATGGTTCAACATACAAAAATCCATCAATGTAATCCACCATATAAACAAACTGAAGAAGAAAAACCACAGGATCCTCTCATTAGATGCTAAAAAAAAAAGCCTTTGACAAAATCCAGCATCCCTTCATGATAAAGATTTTGGAGAGAACAGGAATAACAGGAACATATCTAAATATGATAAAAAGCAATATATAGCAAACCAACAGCCAACATCTAACTAAATGGAGAGAAACTCAAAGCGATTCCTTTAAATCAGGAACAAGACAAGGCTGTCCACTCTTTCCATATCTCTTCAATATTGTACTTGAAGTCCTAGCTAGAGCAATAAGACAACAAAAGGAGATCAAGGGGATACAAATTGGAAAGGAAAAAGTCAAACTTTCACTTTCACTATTTGTAGATGATATGATAGTCTACATAAGTGACCTGAAAAACTCTACCAGGGAAGTCCTACAGCTGATAAACACCTTCAGTAAAGTAGCAGGATAAAAAATTAACTAAAAACAATCAGTAGCCCTACTATATACAGATGATAAATGCAATGAGAAAGAAATCAGAGAAACATCACCCTTCACAATATCCATAAACAACATAAAATATCTTGGGGTACCACTAACCAAAAAAGTGAAAGACATGTACAGCAAGAACTTTGAGCCTTTAAAGAAAGAAATTAAAGAAGATACCAGAAAATGGAAAGATCTCCCATGTTCTTGGATAGGTAGAATCAACATAGTAAAAATGGCAATCTTGCCCAAAGCAATCTATAGATTCAATGAAATCCCCATCAAAATCCCAACACAGTTCTTCACAGACCTTGAAAGAACAATAGTAAACTTTATATGGAAAAACAACAAACCCAGGATAGCCAAAACAACCCTGTACAATAAAGGAACCTCTGTAATCTCCTATGTCCTCCAGGGTAAAGATATCATCCAGAGCACCTGTTACACAAAGGCATCAACATGTGTCCATATACTGATGTAAGAATGATGGAATCCATTACCTTCAAGGACATCTAATAAGAAAAAAATGGTCTACCACAACAGTGTATCAAATGCTATAATGTCATAAAATATGTAATGGAGTAGTGGTAACACAGTGTGTAAAAGGCAGAATGACCAAGTACATAGTGACACTGAATAGGTATTTTTTGACAATTTGTTGTAGAATAGATACAGTTTTTCCAGAAAAGCAAATGAGAGAAGAGTTCTGAGCCCAAGAAAATATGTGCAAGCTTTGATGCCTGAGTAAGAAATACTTCTATAGAAACATTAAGTTATTGAACATTCACAACAGACATATGAAAGCATTAGCTGATATATATATAGGAACCTCTGAAGGCATCACCATCCCTGACTTCAAGCTCTATTATAGAGCCATAGTCCTGAAAACAGGTTGGTATTGGCACAAAAATAGACAGATAGACGAATGGAATCTAATTGAAAATCCTGATATTAACCCACACACCTATAAACACCTGATTTTTGAGAAAGATGCTAAATCTATACAATGGAAAAAAAAAGAAAGCATCTTCAACAAATGGTGCCGGCACAACTGGATTCGGACATGCAGAGGACTGCAGATAGATCCATATCTGTCACCATGCACAAAACTTAAGTCAAAATGGATCAAAGATCTCAACATAAATCCAGCCACACTGAATCTTCTAGAAGAGAAAGTGGGAGATACTGTTGAATGTATTGGTACAGGAGACCACTTCCTGAACATAACAGCAGTAGCACAGACATTGAGGTCTACAATTAATAAATGGGACCTCCTGAAACTGAGAAGCTTCTGTAAGGCAAAGGACACAGTCAGCAAGACAAAATGACAGCCCACAGAATGGGAAAAGATCTTCACCAACCCCACATCTGACAGAGAGCTGATCACCAAAATGTACAATGACCTCAAGAAGCTAGCCACCAAAACACCAATCAATAAAATTAAAAAGTGGGGCACAGAAGTAAATAGAGAATTCTCAACAGAAGAATCTAAAATGTCTGAAAGACATTTAAGAAAGTGCTCAAAACCCATAGCCATCAGAGAAATGCAACTCAAAACAACTCTGAGATACCATCTTACACCAGCCAGAATGGCTAAAATCAAAAACACCAATGACAATCTATGCTGGAGAGGATGTGGAAAAACAGGAACACTCCTCCATTGATGCTGGGAATGCAAACTTGTAAGACCACTCTGGAAATCAGTATGGCAGTTTCTTGGGAAAATGTGAATCAGTCTACCTCAAGATCTAGCAATTCCTCTTTTGGGCATATACCTAAATAATTCACATTCATACAACATGGACATATGTTCAACCATGTTCATCGCAGCATTATTTGTAATAGCCAGAACCTGGAAGCAACCTAGATGCCCCTCAACTGAAGAATGGATAGAGAAAATGTGGTACATTTACACAATGGAGTACTACTCAGCAGAAAAAAGCAACGGAATCTTGAAATTCACAGGCAAATGGATAGAACTAGAAGAAACCATCCTGAATGAGGTACTCAGTCACAAAAAGACAAACCTGGTATGTACTTACTCATATTTGAATTTTAGACATAGAACAAAGGATTACCAGCCTACAATCCTCTTCACCAAAGGAACTAGGAAACAAGAAGGACTCTAAAAGAGAAAAATGCATGGTTCCTGGAGAATGGGAAGGGCCAGGATCTCCTAAGCTAATTGGGAGCATGAGGATAGGGGAGAGGGAGCTGGCAGAATGAGAGGAAGAGAAGAGGAGGGGAGAGGAGGAAATGGAGGAGCAGAAAGGTTGAATTGGGGGAAGCATGCAGAATGTCTCACTATATGAGACTATAATGAGACTTATGACTACTTTTATGCCATCCTAGAGCCCTCATCCAGTGGCTGATGGAAGCAGAGGCAGACACCCACAGATATACACTGAACTGAACTCTGGGACACAGTTGCAGAGAGGGAGGAATGAAGATCAAGAGGGTCGGGACCAGGCTGGTGAATCCCACAGAAACAGCTGACATGAACAAGGGGAGCACATGGACCCCAGACTGCTCTCTGGGAAGCCATCGTGGGTCTGATCCAGACCCCTGAACATGGATGTCAACGAGGAGGCCTCGACACCCTATGGGGCTCTGGTAGTGGATCAGTATTTTTCCCTGGTGTAAGAAGGGACTTTGAGAGCCCATCCCATGAGAAGGGTTACTCTCTAGGCCTGGACACATGGGGGGAGGGTCCTGGGCCTGGCCCAGGATGATGTTGTGGAATTTGGGGAGCCCCCCCCTCCGTGGAGGTCCCTACCCTCCATGGGGAGTGGAGCGGGGGAGGGGCTGGTGTGGGGCTGGGGGAGGGGGGAAGGAGAAGGGACTGACATGTGAAATTATAATTTTGTAAAAATTAAAGAAAAAAGTGAACAAACATATTACATGAAGATCGTGGTTGTATTCAGTCTAAACCAGTGTTTGTCACAAACTGGACTTGAAGGAGGAAGAAAGAATGTAAGAGATGGAGGATGGGGAGGGTGGGAAGAAGTCTGTGAAATGCTGTTCTCTGGACATGGCATGCCCTCACACTCCCGAGCTCACAGGCAGCTGGGGTTACCCTCCTAAGACCTGCACAAGATGGACTTGCCCATTTTCCAGCATGACCAGAAGAGGGCTTCATGAGATTCTACCCTCAGGAGCTATGAGCAGTTAATCATTGCTGGGGAGAGGAGGTCATTTTTCTCCCCATGCCCATGCTTCAGTAAATAACTCCCCACCCTAATTAAACTCGATGGATTACAATACAAAAAGACATGAAAATAGGAGGGAGATGAACACAGGAATGGCAGGAAAAGAGGTAACCATGCTACATGAAATTGAATGAACCACAAAATTCTAAACCTAGGAGGGGAACTGACCCCAAAGTTTTTCCTTTGTCAGTTGGGGTCAGAGGGAATGTGGGGCGGAGTGTGACAGCCCTTCATGCATTCTCTGTTGCTCTCCACTTTCCTGTACCTTCTTTCCTCTTCCCAGTCACATGGGTAGATACATGACTTGAGTTTACCTATTAGAGTACCCTGCTTTTTAGAACACAGTCACTGAGCTGAGCTGGACACATGATTCATAAAAGGTCAATGTCTTAGTTACTTTTCTTATAGCTGTGAGAAATACCTGACAGAAGCAATTTAAGGACTTATTTTGTCTCAGAGTTTCAGAGAACATGGCCTATCATGGTGGAAAGACATGGCGACTGAAGAGGTTTGGTCTATGGTGGCTGGAGCTTACAGTGGCAATTTCTCATGCAGCATTGACCAGGAAGAGGACACCAGGACTGAAGAGGGGACAGGCTCTGACCTCAAGGCTCTCCTTAAAGTCGTATGTCTACCAGCTCTCCCTATGCCTGAAATGTTCCACAACCTCCAAACACTACTAGCTGGAGACAAGGTACCCAAACACAAGTCTCAGGGGGATAATTTACATTCAAACCACAACAGCCATTCAGGTCACTGCTTGAATTTACACATAAATATCTAAAGAGAGAAAAATCCTTTTATGTGAATGAATAATAATAAATAATATGGGGCTACCAAAAGCCACCATCCTCAGCCACATGGGAAGAATTTGTCTGCTAGGTGAGAAGAAGCAGAGACAAGTAGAGAGGACAGACATAGGGCACATAGGTGGAAGGGTAGATGGGTCTCCCATATTCTCCCTTCTTTTAAAGGAGACAGGGGTATCCATAGCAGTGTCCCAAGACACAGAGCTATAGCTTCTTGATACTAGAGTCAATGCATAGGCTGTGATGGTTAAAATTGCCAACCTGATCGGATTTAAAGTCACCATGGAAACAAGCTTGTGTGTGTGTGTGTGTGTGTGTGTGTGTGTGTGTGTGTGTGTGTGTGTGTTTATGTGTTTGTGTGTGTGTGCTTCTAGACTGGGTTAGCTAAGGTGAGAAGATCCATGTTAAATGTCCTTGGAACCATGCCCTGGACTGAAGTCCTGGTCATAGTAGAAAGAGAAGAGCACCAGCACTCATCTCTCTTTCTGCTTCCTGACCACAGATACAGTGTGACCAGCTGCCTCACACTCCTGCTGCCATGTCACCATGATAGAATGTCCCATCAAACTGTGAGCCAATAAAAGCCCCTTCTCACCAGTTAAGTTGGTTTCATCCAGTATTTAGTGAGGAGAATGAGAAAGGTATCTAATGCACAGGTCATGAACCTCAACCAGATTCATCAGACACACTGGCTTGGTAGCATGAATCCTTCAAGACTTAGGGAGATATTGCCAAGCCTGTCAGGGCCCATTATTATTGACTACGTTCCATCGTGCCTAAGGTCAGAGAGTTCAAACCTATTCTTGCTCCTCAAGGTTAAACAACAGGATGTTTGGCCTAAGGTGTGGCTACTGGATGTCTTGACCCTCAAGATCAAATTATAGGATATTTGACTTAGGGTGTAGTTACTGGATGTTTTGGGTATTGGAGAGTCAATTACACTTGCTAACTCTTTGTATTATGGTAAGGAAGTCTTTTCCCCTCCCCTTTTGCTTGGGGTATACAAGGGCAATAAGTAATAAACTTGGGTCATGTTTAGTATTCAGAGGACCCTCCCAACTTTATCTTCTGTCTCTTGTCTCCTTCTTTTCTCAAGCCTCACTCCCCCTTTTAAACACATTGCTGGACACAAGCCCTCAACCAAAATCTGAATCAGAGGCACTGTCTTCACCAATCTTTAGATCTAGAGCCTGCACCCCACACATTCAAAGTGGAAGTGAGACATTCTGCATGCTTCCAGCAGGCACATCAAGTTCAGGTAGTGCTGACAGGGTAGTAGACATCCCTACCTTCTGACCAGTTCTTGGAGAATTTTGATCTCTTGGTCTAAGTCTTTTCCCAAGTGGCTCATCAGCTTTTCATCAAGTAAACACCACATTGGTATTTGCTCACTTTTATGGAAAACATGACCAAATTATACGCTGAACACAGCTTAGACCCAAGCTGGGGTCCTGGCAACCTGTGTCTATGTTGTTTTCTGCCACCTGCTCCTCTGGTCTTTGTTGCCAGAACCTGGCAGATGATTACTTGCTGGGCCTATCACTGGGCTATGGAGAGATGACATGATGGTCTCAACCTCTTGGCTTTTATGTGGGACTTTTACAGTCCAAACAGGACAAAGTTTGCTACATGCAAACTTTGGTTTAAAATCACTTTCTCAGAAACATATTGGCCAATCAGAAAGTATAGAACTCCTCTGGATCCTGATCCAAACATACCAATAATGAAACACAAAACTATGATTCAGCCAATTATCTGACAGTAGCTGGATATTGTCTGATGATAATAGACAGTCACGTTTACATGTGATAGTGTTATTGTGGTTGTATGTTTTTAAGAGTTTTCATAGTTTTATACAACCTGAAGTATACACAGATGCACATAAAGTCTATCTATGATTTGCATCCAAATAAACAAGTGAGGGTGAAGGAGGTAAGCATGGGAAGAACATGACACATCTACTGAAATGGTTTGCATACTTTTCTATTGCTGTGATAAAGCGCCATGACCAAAGCAACTTATACCAGGAGAGTTCATATGGGCCTTATGGTTCCAGAGGGTGATTGTTCAACAGTGCCCAGAAGGCTTGGTGGCAGGAACAGCTGAGAGCTCACATCTAGAACTAGAAAAAGGCAGCAGAGTAGACACTGGGAATGGCATGAGCTCTTTGAAACCTCAAAGCCCACCACCAGTAACATGTTCCTCCATAAAGGCCACACTTCCCAACTCCCCCCAAAACAGCCACCAACTGAGGACCAAGTTCTCAAATGTGTAAGTCATATAGGGGACATCTCATTCAAATCGTCATAGTTGTCCAAGCTGAGTTATGCTTACATGGGCTTTTCATTGTATTATTCTATCAATTTCTTATATACCTGAAGGTGTTCAATGTAAAAACTTAAAAAGTAACTTCAGGCATCTTATTTGAGATTCTGGAGTCTCTTCGGTGCAAGCCAATGGACACACCAGATGTGAAGGACCTAATTACATAATGGAAACTGTTTTGAAATGTCTAATTTTCACCAAAAATATATGAGAAAGCTAAGCTCTGTGCAGAATGCCAAAGCAAGCCAGGAAAAGTGACAATGCACAAACCAGTAAGATCCAGAGAATTTTCCGATTTTCCTCAAACTAAACTAAGTTTCAGTAACACCCTGACTTGAACCAAAACACCACCCTTCCACCTTCCAAATTCAAAGAAGAGGGTGAACTTTTCCTACTCAGGCAGATAGACGGCTTGTTGAATGAATCCAGTGAGAATAAGGAGCCAGGTATTTTCTCCTTCTTTTGTGTGTGTGTGTGTGTGTGTGTGTGTGTGTGTGTGTGTGTGTGTGTCTGTGTGTGTGTGTGTGTGTGTGTGTGTGTGTGTGTGTGTGTGTGTGTGTGTGTGTGTGTGTGTGTGTGTGTGTGTGTGTGTGTGTGTGTGTGTGTGTGTGTGTGTGTGTGTGTGTGTGTGTGTGTGTGTGTGTGTGTGTGTGTGTGTGTGTGTGTGTGTGTGTGTGTGTGTGTGTGTGTGTGTGTGTGTGTGTGTGTGTGTGTGTGTGTGTGTGTGTGTGTGTGTGTGTGTGTGTCTGTGTGTGTGTGTGTGTGTGTGTGTGTGTGTGTGTGTGTGTGTGTCTGTGTGTGTGTGTGTGTGTGTGTGTGTGTGTGTGTGTGTGTGTCTGTGTGTGTGTGTGTGTGTGTGTGTGTGTGTGTGTGTGTGTGTGTGTGTGTGTGTGTGTGTGTGTGTTGTGTGTGTGTGTGTGTGTGTGTGTGTGTGTGGTGTCTGTGTGTGTGTGTGTGTGTGTGTGTGTGTGTGTGTGTGTGTGTGTGTGTGTGTGTGTGTGTGTGTGTGTGTGTGTGTGTGTGTGTGTGTGTGTGTGTGTGTGTGTGTGTGTGTGTGTGTGTGTGTGTGTGTGTGTCTGTGTGTGTGTGTGTGTGTGTGTGTGTGTGTGTGTGTGTGTGTGTGTGTGTGTGTGTGTGTGTGTGTCGGGGGAGGGGTGCTCAGCTCATGTGCCATCAACTGCTTCTCAAACACTACTCCTCTAAGCACATCCATCACATCAGTACAAAAGCACTTAAAGATTCTTCCATGTAGCATTTGGAAACATGAGGGAGTACCTGTGTTTAGAGCCTTACAGTTAGGGGTGTTTCTGATTAGTGAAATCCGTAGGAATGGAGGGCCCAGAGTACACAGCATGTATCTGCTTACTCCTCCTGTGTTTTTACCAGAGCACTGTGAGTGTACTATTACCGCCCTCCCAAAAAGGGAGTCACTGCTTGGTTTTATACAGACAATAAAAGAGATATTTGAAAATTGTGTTGGATAGCTCCACAGTCGGCTGCACATCGTATTTATTGACTGTGAGAAAGATGTCAGCTGTGGGGCAGGGTGTGTGTCTGAGCACATTGGACACAGAATTGGAGAATGTTAAGCTCTGTCCTCCTCTTCTGCTCACTGCTCCTGTGAGCACAGCTCCAGCCTGGCTCTGAGGAGATAGCACCTGAACAACCGCAACACCACTGCGTGTTGGTATCTCTGGACCTGTCTCTTGTAACCATGGATACTCCAAACCATCATCATTTGTAGACCCAAAGACCCTCAAGCCTTAGAGGTACAGCATTATTTCTGTTTACACACCAACATCATCTCGGCATTCATACTCCTAGAAGCCCGCATATGACCATTGTCTGTAACTCTCCTCTTGATCCTCTTAGCAGTAACCAGGTACAAGGAGTCTTGGCATCACAAACTCCTGAAGTCCATCCCTACTACATGGGCTTGGCCTCAGGTACTTTTTCCTTTGCTGCCTTATTTAAACTCACACTCCAATTTTGATCATTCTGACACTTGCATCACAGTCAGCTGAGAGCTGCTCACAGCCCAGGCTGCCAACTCCACCCAGTGCTTCTCACTTCTAATGGCTTGCCAGATGAGGCTGACGATACCAGTCCAAGTGAGATGGTGTCCCCACTGTGAGGGAATGAAAATCAAAGAACGTCTGGGACTGTAACCTGCTACTTACTAAAAAGACTGCTTCTGAAACCTTTCCCATAAAACACCAGATTAGCCCATAAGGCCAGAGTGTTTATAGACTAGGAAACCCCTCACCACTAGACCAAGCCAATGCTGGTAGGGTTTGAGATGACTACAAATGAGAGAAGCAAGGGGGAAGTGTTACTAAGAAAAATAAAAAACCAAACCTCACCCCACAAAATGCCCTGAGTCCCCCATTCAGTTAGGATATCAATCTGTAAGAGCCAGGGTGTGGTGTTTGCTCTGAGTTGACCCAGAGCTCACTAGCTTGGGTGGTCACACAGGTGAGCAGTACATTATTAGCTTGCTACAGATAATGATTCTAATGTGCGAGTTATCTCAGTTGCCTAGGTTACTCTGCAAAAACACAGTGGCCGCTTTTGCTAAGAGACTGAGTCTTCACCAGAGCCTACAGACATCAGAAGGGTAGGTTAAACAAAGAGAGAAACCTGGCATCTCTGTCTACACACTATGCCTACCCTCTTCAAGCTTTGAATCAGACTATGAGACATCTTAAGCATTAGGGAAATGTTTGGTTCAAGACCATCTTGTGGGATAAATTTGTCTATTGGCTGTTGAAGCATATGTTTCTCTTACCTCATCCTTATGCTTTCTTAGCAATTCAAGTACTTATAATCCCTCAACCTTGTCAGAAGGTCCAGGCCAGGTTTGTCCATAAGTAGAGCACCAGCCCAGCTCTGAGAAGACACTGCCTGAATGGCCCAGCATATCCCTACAAGTTGGTAACCCCATCCCTGTAACACACATTTACAATAGTCACACAAGATATTAATATCATCAACAAGAGATGTCAACAGTTTTTGAGTTAACAGAAAGACTCAATAATTCCTGGGTTAAGTTGCCATCTGTTAATGTCCCCAATACAAAGCCAGGATATTTGCACATTTAAAAAATGTTACTTTTCCCATTGCTGTGAAAAATAAATGTAATGAAGAAAGATTTTATTTTGGTTCCCAGTTTGAGGGTACAGTCCATGATGGGGGCTATGGCTTTGTGGCAAGAAGATGAGGTGTCTGGTCATATTGCCTCTGTAGCCAGAAAGTAGAGACAAAAATGTCTACAGTTCACTTACTTTCTCCTTTCTATTCATTCTGGGCCTTCAGCCCAAGATATGCTGATGTGCACTTTCTCTCCTCAGTTAAGCCTGTCTGGAAGCATCTTCCCAGACATTTCCAGAGGTGTGTCTCCCAGGTGATTCCAAATCCAGTCAAGTTGACAGTCAAGATTAATCCTCCCAAGGAGGTTCCATACATGCCCCTCATCTGTTTCCTATGATGACTGGGTAATTATCAAACCTTACCCCATACCACACAATTAACAAAAACCTGCTTTCTTTTTCAGAAGAGCAGCCGGATCACCTTTTTGATCATGGCTCCCTTCTACTCCCAAGTTAAAGTCCCAGTAAAGCAGACATACTTGTCTTATTGGTCTCATTTCTGTTATCCATGTCATAAGATCCTGCCACCCACTATCCCAAGGACTACCCACCAGGAAACTGCCCTTGAGCCCCCAAGGAGCCTTTTCTTAGAGCCACTCACCTTGGTAGGTCCTTCTTTTGTCTTGAGCCACATCTTGACCTTACTCCCAGAATGATCATGATACCGTGATCGCCTTGATTTGAGACTCCTAAGACAAAGTTCTCTCTACTTTCTATGACAAGGTGACACTTGATGCCCATTTTTGTGTTGGCTTTGATGATCTTAATTCCTTTCTCACCCATGGTCAGCTTTCTTTCTGCCCTGCAGTCTTGGTGTAGAGGGTCCAACTATGTATAACTAACTTAAAGGATGGCTTCCAACTCTTCCCCAGTCCTGGAGACCCAGTCTCAGGCTGATGACGTGGTTCTGCCGCCTGAACTGTGCATTCATCCTGTGTTTGCTATTACTATTCTCCTTTGTCAAGATAGAGAAAGCCTCCTCCTTAAGCCAAAACACATACATAGATGAAAGAGAGACACACACAGAGAAAGAGAGAGAACTAACAGGGATGAATCCAGTAAAATGTTTACTCCTTAAAGAGACAATCAGCAGATAACTGGGCTCCACCCCAGCTATTTTGAGTTTATTGGGTTAGTAGAGAGCTACACCTGACTATTTTCTTGACTTTCTTAGTGATTACATTGTTGAGCCAGGGCTGGAAGCTACTAAGATAGTCCCTTGCTTCATGAAGAGAGTAAGACTCAAGAGCAGTGGCATGCGCATGCTTTTCAGGTAGGCATGAGTGTCTGGCACTAGGACCTTGGCATCCCAACATCAAGTTCAGAGAAAATGGAAGCAGATGCCACCTTCCCACTCCTAGTAGGTCTGATGAGGGACAGCAGTCACCCAGTGTGGCTACAGAAAGAACAGTTAAGGAGCTGGTTAAAAAGGATTCCCATCCCAGGCCTGCTCCTGCATGGAGATCTGTAAGCCTAAGATGAGAGGGTGACTGAAGCTCCCATTGCATAGGAGAGTATAACAGACATCTTTCAAGCCAGGATGCATCCCCACTGGGCCCTGGATGAGAATCTGGGCTCTGGATTTGCCCCCTTCCCTCTGTATGTGAGACTCCAATGAAACCTCACTCCTCAGTTTGATTTCGTCTCAGTTGTGAGACCCAGCTTAGCACCTTGGGTAGTAACCCTACCTTCATGCCTCTCTTCCCCATTTACCCTGGGTGTGGGGTGCCTTCCTTACAATGGACCTAATTCCATCACTGCTGGGCAAACCTCAGAGGCTTTCCCTTCCCCCACAAAAGCCCAATCGTTCCTCTCAGGGGCTAGGAAACTGGACTCATTATACACACTATTAGCCATAAAGGCTTCAGGAGCTATTAGAGAGAAACAAAAGTTCCCCCAGTGGCTTCCATGGATGGTCTGAATGTTTGTCATTGTCCTCAAACAACAATATGTCACAGGGACATATAATTCGGCTGAGTCTGAGCAGGCCCCTGGCTCCTCGCTGGTTTATTTATGTCATTTATCGGGAGCTTTTAAAGAATTGTTTTCCCCAGTCAGCCTAATGCAGCGATGGAAGCCCATTGTCAGCCTTTAGGAGTCGGAATGGCATCGCTGTCCAGTCAATACGCCCCTGATCTTTTATGGAGCCTGGAAATTGGGCTTCGTTGAGAAGAGACAAATGGCATGCTTGTGAGAGAGTATGGCTCAAGATCCCCCCAGGCTTGGGGTGTGTCAGCTGGGGTTCTGATATCTTTCAACTAAATGTAGCAATTTATTTGTGGAAACCCCATTACAGCTAATAGGCGTTTAAAACCATTAAAAAAGATAAGGGTGTCCAGCCATTTCAAGATTATTTTGTGAAATGAATCCTGTTTCTTAAAAAATGAATTTTGCAGAGAATACCATAAATCTACTCATACCAATTCAACTCACATAAAACAATTAAAACTAAACAAATCTGATACCAGTGCTAAGTGCTTTTTAAATCCCTCCTCTAAATACATCAATCCTGTCAATTCTCACCATCAGGAAAACAAGAGGCACACTTACACATTATGGTCATTTGTGGGTACCTCTCTTTAAAAAAAAATAGTTGGACAAAATTTAAAAATCTACATGGGGTAAGAGAAGGCCATCACTTACAGAAATAGGACTTTGGAGCTTAAAGGACCTTCAGACAGAAGTAACCTGTACCCTTGAGCCTTTCCTGTTCTACATGGGGGCATCCTGGGTAACAATTCAGAGAAAATGCTTTTCCAATTCACGGGGGGAAACAAAGCTGACTAGAGTAAGCGATCCGATAGAGAAGAAAATAAAGATGATTCACATTGATCCTGACAGCCTTGAAGAAATTGTACCCTTTACTAAAGTAATTCTATTCTACATCTGGAAATTGATTCTAGGGGGAAAGGACCAAGAATGTTGGAGGAGGAAATGAAAAAGCAACAGGAAAAAAAAAGGCATGAGGAAAGATGTTCAGGTCTTCTTTCAACAGGGGCAATGATCATCCCAGGGTGGAACAGTATAATAAATTCACACACTCGTGTAATGGAATGTGATACCATGATGTTTACAGGAAATCATATAATAACGAAAACACTTATCAGTTAAGATCTTAAAAGACCAAAGGGCTGGAATATGGCTCACATGGCAGAGTGCCAGCATGCCTGAAATCCAGGGTTCAGTGCCCAGCACTGCACAAAACTAAGCGTGGTGGTACACATCTGTAATCCAGGGAGTAGAGGCACGAAGAACACAGCAGGGAAGGATTCAAAGCTATCCTTGGTTACAGAGTGAGCTCAAGGGCTATACAAGACCCTGTATAAAAAAAATAAAAACCAGAATATAACACATAAGACCGTGTGTGTGTGTGTGTGTGTGTGTGTGTGTGTGTGTGTGTGTGTGTGATAAAGTTGTGATATGCAACCCAGGCTAGGCTCAAACATAATCCTCCTGCCTCAGCCTTCTAAGTGCTAGCATTAGAGGCATGGGACACTGTGCTCACCTTAAGTTTTTTATATCTAAGACACATAAGGAAAAATATAATTAGGAAAAATTGACCTACCTGATAGTACTTTAATCATATTGCTATGGTCATTAGTACATAATAGTGTACTTTCTCCATTCATTAGACATTTACCTCAGCCCTTGCCTAAGAGATAGCTTGACTTTCTTCCTGTCTGTGATTGACAGGTTCTTCCACTACACATGTAAGAGGCTGTTTTCCTCAAGAGAACTCGCTTATAATGGAATCCTTCCAATGAGCTCACAAGCCCATATGGACTCCCTTTCTTTTCCAAACGACCCTCCAGGCCCACTAGCAGCTGCCCCATTCACCCAGGTCTCCAGCTCCTTCTACATCTCCGCCCTCATGCTTACCAAGTAGCTATTACTACAGTCCCCATCGAGGAAACTGGTACCTCTGACCTTGAGTTACTGCTACCCAGACTCAGTCTCCCTGGACCAAGTGCCTAGCAGGTACATGATCTGTGACATCCCTGATAATGACCATGTGGGTATAACAAAGGAAGGATGCTGCTCATCTCACACAGCCTCAGATACGCCCAGGCCCCTCGAGGTGCAGGAATTTGGGGATCTATGGGTTTCAAAAAACTGACAGTTGCTCAATCCAAGCTTTGGAGCTTGGCACATGTTTTTCCTTCTTGGCAGTACATTCTCCCAGATGCCCACCTGGCCTGGACCATCACCTTCTTTCTGTCTTTGTTCTCAGCTAAGCTTCCTGTAACTTTTTAGCATGCTTACCTCATTTCCCATGATGGCCCTATGTTTTACTTTCTCCACTGTACTTATTCCTCTCTTACATCCATATATTCTGCTACTCTAATCACTTGTTTTCACCAGATAATTCTGGGATAGGGGACAGAGATAGAGATAGGTTTACCTGTGTTTCCTGGATCTGTGGGCCCTGTCCCCTACATAGTCTGCCCTATTATAGGCACATCACAATATCAGCAACGTAATTGATAGATTAATGATGTAGCCATGGGGAAAATGGTGAATCTGAGCAACCGTTTGGTGTTTGCTGTTTAAAGAGAATGTCTGCCTGCCCCACAGGATGAGTGATGGAGTATTCATTTCACAGATGGAGAGAAGACCCAGAGAGGGGAGATTGTGTGCCCAAGGCCACTGGCATGCTATGTTGGTTTGCTAGCACTGCCACAACGGTGCTGGGGTAAGTGGCTTGATGACACACTTGTTTTCTCACTAAATGAAGGCTAGAAGCCCAAGATGAAGGTGCTGGTGGTGTTGAGTTCTTTGAGGCCTCTCTTCTTGGTTTCTAGAAGGCAGCATAGTCACATTGTTGTCCCTCTGCCTATGACTGTACCCTCATCTCTCCATATCAGGAGTCTAGTCAACTGGTAAGGACTCACCCATGTGATGTTGTTTTAGTCTAACTTGTTTAAGTGGCCGAGCTCCAAAACCAGTCATCTTCTCTGGCACCAACAGTAAGAACTTTTACATGGGAATTTGATGGACATGAGTAAACCCATGACAGGCAGCAAGAAGACAGTGGAGCTTCAGTCTCAACAAGAGTGTCACAGCTGCAATGCATACTCTCTCCATTCTGCTGTGTGCCTCCTATCCTAGCATAGACTTGGCCTTCAGGCATGACAGCCACCTCCCTACAGGGATAATCCACATTGCTCTGTGTCTTTCCACTGCAGGGTCTCCCCTCCACTCCTCCACACATGAACAATTTCCCACTTTCTGGGGTGGCATGTGACCTAATTTCTCCTCCACTCATGAATCTTATTAATCTGATTCCTTCAGCACTTCAGATTCCACTGAGAGTCGCACAGGGACCATCTTCTGTGCTGTGTCATCTGTGCCAGCATCTCTCTTCCCAACAGCTCCCCAGGCAGCAACTCGGCACTGCAGAAACTCACAGCCCAGATGACCCCCAGGGGAACCCAAGAAGCCACTCTAAAAGGGTGGGTAAGAACCAACCTAGCAGAGTGCCTGAGATGACCAGGGCTTCACCTGCCACCATGTTGTCTCATCACCCCAGCTCCTCATGGTTATTCGTTTCTTCTCCCAAAGTTAACAATATGAAAATGCACTTTTGGCATTTGCTTTGTTGGCACATTTAATTAGCTACTCCCCAGTCTCCATTATATCCCAAGTATTGCCCATCCATGAACGCTATTATTCAAGGTTCTGCCCAGACCTAAGCAATGTCCCATTGCTGCTTAATTCCTGCTCAGATCCCAAGATGCTGTTTAAAGACAGCAATTACTAGACCACAAAGTAGTCTTTTGCCACCAAGTAAATCTACTATCAAGTTCTACTGACCAGGCTAATGGATCTGGTCAGCAGCTCCAAGACTGATCTCTCAGGAAGCTCTAAAGAAAGCCAGGAAAGTCGGTATTAGTTAAGTTTTTACCATACAAGCACAAGGCCCTGAGTTCATATTTCAAGTACACACATAAAAATTTAGGGACAGTGGCAAATGCCTGCAATCAGAGTTCTGGGCAGGCAGAGACTGGCAGATCCCTGGCATCCACTAGCCAATGTAGCTGTGTCAGTGAACTCCATATGTTCAATGAGAGAGCCTATCTTGAAAAATAAGGTGAAAAAAGAAAAAGAAAAAGAAGGTGAAGAGCAAGTGAGAAAGACATGGGACTGATATCAACCTCTGACCTACACACACACACACACACACACACACACACACACACACACACACACACATTAAAGAAAAACCTAGGTGACAGGCACAGTGAAGTTCTGGTTTTCATGTAGACAGCCTTTTGATGAGAACATAGATGAAAAGTGAAGAGAGCCCCATTAATTCTGTAAACATTAAGCTCCTCCCACATCTTGTGCATTGGCTGGGCTCTTGAGTTGCACCAATAAAGCACCCACACTCATAGACCTCATGCCCTAAAGGTGACAGGAACGCACCATTGGTTCAAGGTAGTGAAACACAGGAAGAAGATTTCAGGGAGACCTGGAAGGAAGGGATTCTCCTGCAGGAGGCAGGGAACTGACTTTGAAAAAGATGCTGTTGGGACAGCAGCTGGGCATGGCTCTAAGCCACTCACTGAGTTGTGTCAGGATTGTTGGTGGTTGCCTCTCATTCCCTCCATTGGCTTTCATATGATTGACAGGGACTCCTCCAGGCAATCAATTGTGTGATCTGGTTCAGATCATCCATGAATCAAGATGAAGATGAATCAAGTCTGCATCCTTATCTTCCCTATAAACATCCATCCATCCATCCATTCACCCATCTCTCCTCTCTCTCTCTCTCTCTCTCTCTCTCTCTCTCTCTCTCTCTCTCTCCACAATCACACATGCATACCGCACAGTGGGATAATGTCATATGCAACAGTCACATATATAAATCTTCATATTTTCCTGTCCTCACAATTCTCACATTCATACCTGTTCACTGACACATATTAACAGGCATGCATCTACATACTCCAAACCAGTATACAGTCACTCTCAGCTTGTATGCACATGTGTGTGTTAGTTTTTCTTCTCAACTTCACAGTTTTCTAATTAAAGTGATCCAAAAGACAGGTGCTAAAATACTGGAATGGAAGAACACTACATACAAGGCTTTCCCTCAATACCCTCCTTCATGGAAACCTGTGTTTCACTGGATTCTTTCTTGTGCAGCATTAGCCTATCTATTGTCAACAACACAGGGATCCAAGGGTTCCTATAAAGACATAAGTAATGTTCTATCTTTTTATGGTCCCTATCTTTCATGGTTTCACATCTCATTCAGGACACAGGGCCCACAAGGTCCTTCAGACCTGTCTTGTGACTCACTGTCCTCCCAACTACTCTTCTTCCCTGGGCTTCTGGCCTTCTACCCCTACAGGTTGCTCTCACCCAAGGATGGCTATCACTTTGGGCTCCTACTTGGTCCTTCCACAACTGGGAACTACCTTCTCCCAGTAACATATTCAACTGAATTCTTTTACTGAGACACTATCTTTGCAGCAAGAACTTCTCCCGTCACCCTGTGGAATGCCACATTGCCTCTTTCAGGCCGCCCATCTGCCAGTCCTGTTTTCTGTAGCTCACATGCTTACACCATCTAATCCATAATGTACTTTCTCAAGAGTTTTGTCTCCACTTACCCAGAGAGAAGGGAAGTTCCCAGGAGACAGAGACGGCTCTCAGTCTGGGCCACAGGCTGTCCCCCAGGACATAGCATTATATTCCACAACACATAACCACCATTAGACATGATCCCACAGAATGGGGTACCACGTAGAACAATGGTCTTTACTCTGGACCTGTGGAATTAGTGGGCCAGTGGCTAGGAAGGGTACAGGGCTCTGAATACCCTTCCTTCACTTAAGGTGGTTCCTTTACTTTCTTTGTATGCTTTTAAGCTTTCATATAAAATTCTATATAAAGAAAGACCCCCACACACACTGCTTTGAATAAAACAAAACCAAGAAGACAACAACAAAAATACTGTGGAAAGATAACAGGGACAGATAAGAAGTGAAACATAGCTTTGTTACTTAACAGGGCAAGATTTTAACCAAGCCACATCCATACTCTGATCTTAAGACACTCAAGGATAAGCCCCACATACCAGCCACATCAGGACACACCATATCTCCCTAGCAAAGGACCACTTTTCCTGGCCAAAGCACATGATTATTAAAATATGGGTCCTCAAATCAGTCCCAGAGCCTTTCAAGGAACTTTACGGTCCTTTACTCTGAAGTGATTCTGAAGGTGCCTTTACTCAAGGTGCCTTTACGGTCCTCCTGGGAAAAGTGGGGTCTAGAAGGTCAGCTAAGTGAGCAATCAGAAGCCTAACTTGGTGGGGAGACACACACACACACACACACACACACACACACACACACACACACACACACACACACACACACACACACCAGTCTTATATGCAGGTGCACTAGAGTTCAATACCAGTGTCTTCCTCAATTGCTCTTCACCTTATTGTTTGAGACAGGGTTTCTCTCTGAACCTCAGGCTCACCAACTCTGCTAGACTGGCTATTCAGCAAGCTCTGGGAGATCTCCTGCCTCCACACCTTTCCCCGAGTGTTATGGTTACAGATGTGGGCTGCTGCATCCAGATTTTCTATGGTTGCTGGGGATTCAAACTCAGGTCCTCAAAATCGCACAGCAAGCACTTTACCCAGAGCCACTTCCCCAGCCCATGAACCCAAACCCTATCACAGCCACCTTTGGAGTATTGACATAGAATGTCCTCAGATAAAAAGCCCCAAACAAAAGGTCCAGTCCACTTTCTTCCGTTAATTCCTTGCCAAGGATTAAACAGCACACTCCAAAGCCACAGACAAGTCATAATACGCCCATATTTTATCTGGGTCACATCATATGCAGCATAATTAATGTTTAAAAAGCATTTCTGCAATGAAATGTCTGTGATAGCAGGAGTGTGTCATGAGAATGCTGTGCTTGGGCCTAATTTGATTGCAGAAGAGATTTCTAGTTAGTGGAGTGTTGCTGCCAATGGCCCCTTACTGGACTCGGCTAAACACAGCCAAGTGATTGCATTTCCAATCAGAGGCAAAGTCCTGGACGACAAGTCCCCTGTGAGTGCGTTTCCTGGCTGCAAAAGCCCTTTGTTCACTGTCTGGTTCTGCAAGTGTGCTTTCTCAGACATCTCTGGATCACTGGGCTGTTTACCAGTATCTCCAAGGAGGCTCCTTGTGTGAATGTTATAAAAGAATTCTCGGCTGAGATTGCCTGATGGCAGACCTCTGTCGAGTTGTTCTCTCAATTTGGTGAGCTGATGAAAAGCATAAATTAGCTCAAAGCACTAAAGTTTGACGATTTCTTCTCTAAATGAATGTTTTAATCCCCACATAACAATAGAGGCAAAATGAGATGAGTTGAGCGATGAATGGACATAACCGATTTCTGGCTGGCCCAACACATCTCCATCAGCCATTGCTTCAAATTTGCTCCCCCGCTGCATCTCTGCTTCCTCCCTGGGAATCTCACGTGGACATAGAGAAGAGGATGCTTGTCTTAGCTGTGAATTGGCAGGAGTGTGGCTGAGTTAGCAGATAGGAGGCTGATTTCTGGACCTCGGAGATATGATCCACCAGATCTCAAGGAAATGCTCACCTGGCCTTGGCTTGCAGTGAACAAACAGACCAGTTTTCACTCCTGGTCTTGTAGATTTTACTGTAGTATCCCTGTGTGTCACTTTCAACCAGTTTAACAGCTAATTAGATTATAAACCTGCTACTAAAAGTGAACTGTGGACAGCTGTATATTATTTACTCCTCATCAGACACATGAATTAGGTAAAGTTGACAGTTTGTCCACTAAGATGTCATGTAGAAGTGCATTGTGACTTATTGAAGAGTGTTGCTTTCTGGTCTAAAATGTGGGCTGAGAGTAAGTGTGGCTATCCAACCATTGTTCTTCCCTTCCTTCTATGTTTATGAAGATGTTCTTCCTAATAAGGGGGGATGGTACCCACATTTCTGCTGTATTAAACAGTAAATATGAGCATGTGTCATATTTACCAGTTTGTGCACACCCCCAATCTGTTTTATCTCAAGGCAAACTTTCAGCCCCAATGAAAAGAAGGAGATGGTCTCTCGTTCCCGAAGCCTTCACGGGAGGTGACCTGGCCACTCTGAATGTGCTCATGTCCAACCTTCCAAATTCAGCTAAGATTGCACTTCCTCCCCAAGAAACATCCTTAACACAGGTCCAGGACTTGGAGCCCTGGGCTGTCACTGCATCAGCCATCTTCAAGTGACTGTCATTCATGGTTGCATATCTGACTTCCCTATAAAGCAAATGGTATGGGGACTATGGAGATCTCACTCACCATAGCCAGCCAGAAACTTAGCCCTGAATTAACCACAAAAGGCACAGGATAGTCCCTTCACACAAATATCAGATAAACAAGTTAATTCTTTGGGAAGTACAGATTTTTAAAACCTGACATTGGCAGAATATTTATTGCACCCCAATATCTCTGTTATACCCCCAGTATCTCCCAACTTCCTGGAATTAGACAAGGTCATATGATGAGTCCTACACCATGAGATGTTAGCATAAGAAACATATGACCTTTCACAGTCAAAGTTGAAGAAGAATAGATGTGAAAGGTCCCTTCTACCTCTGCCATGGTGCAGTGGCCTCTGAGGCTGCTTGTTGATATAAAATTACCTATATCCTGAATCAGAACTTAAAGAAAATGGTGTGCCTCACAAACCAGGCCCTGGGTCATAGAGGGTTTGTGTGACTAACTGTTAAAACCATGGAGACAGTAAAGGGGCTTATCTTTTACTTGAGAGCACTGTCTATCCTAACCTGACCAATTGAAGGGGCTTACTTGTTACTGTAGCACAACTTGGCCTAACCTGATTAATTTAATGTCCTATAACACAACCCAGCCTGAACTGACTAATTAACACTTTTTTCAGAATCACACTGTAAACAGGAATCCAAGCTGGGGGGGGGGGGGGCGGGGTCTCTTAAAAGTTTAAAACTGAGAAATAAGACTTCTTTATTTTTAAAACTTTATAGTCTATCTCACCTCTCCCTGACCACCTGCTTACGCCTTTACTTCATCATCTCCGTTCCCTCCTATGGGAATTTGCTGACCACTCTCTACCTCGACCATGTGCTACCCCCTGTACCTCCCCAATTAATCAAGTACTTCTTTCTCCTCCAGACCAGAGCCCCTCCCTCCTGTCTCCTAAGTGGAAGTAATTCTTGTCACTCCAACAGCAGCTAAGCTTGAGGACCTTCCCCACTGGATTCACTTATCCCATCTCAAGCCCTTTATCTCCACCTGAGACTCACCCTTCATACAGTTTCTGCAACAGAACCCTGTTCCCTTAAGTTTCAGAGGACACTGAAATGATCTACTTTGCCTCCCATTTCAGAAGAATAAGGCTCCATTTCTACAAGGCTGATTTAAACTCTTCTGCTTCTAATTACACCCTGCTCATCAATTTCCAAAGTATCCCACAATAACTCACTTAAAACTCTTAATCCAACCAATTAGCTGTTGTTACAAGAATGCCAGCCTAAAAGCCATGGATCTAAAGATACAAGGACCACCAAATGTTTGTGCCTTCTGGGTAAAAGTAACCAGAAAGATTCCATACCACCTAGATATGATCTAATGTGTCTAATCTTTATGTTTTCACAAACTTTAAGGATTCTTATAAGTTCCAGGGAGCCGAATCAGATCCAAACAGGTCAGATTCACTCCAGGTAATATTCAACCTTTCCCCAGTCCCAAATTCCCTTCCCTCATCTTGGGACACCTCGGGAACCACTCAGCTTACAATCTTCCCTCAAATACCAGGACCTAAGAAAAATTTTTTTCTAAACCTAACCTTGTCTTCTGCTCTGCAAACATCTTGCCAGGTCTAAAAGACACTAGGGAGTACCATACAGCCCGGATTGCAATGAAACAATCATCTACCCAGGACATGGCAGCACCCCAACCTTCTCAGATCCCCCCAAAAATGGTCAATGCCCAGATCAGCAGGAAGCAGCCTTGAGATTTCTTTGTCCCTAATCCCCTAACCTGCCACGCCCAATTCTCCAACTTTTATAATAAACAACAGCCAGGCTTGTAAGAACAATACAACTGGATGACTCTGTCCCCTAAGGACAGGGGGGACATGCAGAGGAAAACTTGCTAAGTCATCGCTACATCACCTGCCATGCATTGCGGCCTGCGTGAGGACTCTGCGCCCCAGTGCGCATGTGCAACCTTTCCTTTAAAAGGTCCAGCCTTCCATCTTTCTGTCTCTCTCTTTGGCTCCTCTTGGGTTGGCTGACAACCCAGCTCCTCCCTCCCCCCCCCTTTCAGGGTAAATAAATTCCACGTGGGTTATTCCGCCTGCCTCTGCCTCCCGAGTGTTGGGATTAAAGGCATGCACCACCAAAGCCCAGCGAGAATTATTTCATAAACCACCACATCCAAATCTCTGAGGAAAATAGCTAGCCTAGCTGTTTGCTATGAACATGGAACCATTTTCTATGTGTGGATGCCTTGTGACCCAGACATCCAGTCTACCTATCCATAGAAAGAGCCATGTGGAAGAAGGAGCCTCTCCCTGTGAATGAAGCCAGCTGTTCTTCTGTTCTGCTCTGACAGGTTTGCGTCTCTTCTCCATGAGTGGGCGGACAGTCAGAGATGATTTGCTCAAGTTTCCTCAGGTGTGATTACAGCACAATTACACTGATAATCAGCCCAGTGTGTGGCCAAAATGTTTTCTAACAAAAAAAGTATTCCAACACATGGAAACCTGAGTCTTTAGGGGGAAAGCAATTCACAGGGTAGTGTCTACTTTACATCCTGAAAAGAAAGGGGCTTTCTATGAAATTTGGTGATTGAAAGCACCCAGCCAGATGCATAGGGATGGCAAGGCTTCATATTTGAGTCAGAACAAGGGATGCAGAGAATGTCCCCACCCTGTGTCTTCAAAGGGGGGTCACAGCCACACTAGCCTTTATGCACATTTCTTTTGCTTTATACTCTGCCACGATAGCCTAACTCCTGGGGGAAAACATCAGCATTTAGTGAGAATTTGCTCTTCAAGGTTAATTCTATGCTCATTCAAGCCCCCAGGACCTTGCAGCAGGCCTTCCCCCAGCTTGCCATTCAATATCTGGACGTTATTTGGGAAAGTCACTGACTTGCTCTGATCTGCTGTCCACCTACTAGCCCTGCCAGACTGGAAAAGGTCAAGATTGGGAGTTACCTTTGGTTTCCTGGGAAAACCAGTTCTGAGGTGGAGTCCTGAATGTAGGACTTTCACTAGCCTCATCCCCAGGAAGGAAGAGGGAGAGGCTGGTTAAGCAAGGAGGAATCTGAACTATGGTGTGTTGCAGAATAACCTTGGCAATCACAAGGTGGGGGGGGGGCTCTAGAACTGGTGGCCCTTCAAAGTGTCTCATTCTGAAACAAGAAGAGATCCATCCAGCAATACTGACAACTCCTCAGTCACTGGATGATCTCAGACAGTATGCATAGGCTTAGACAAGACCATTCCTCACAGCCAGAGCAGTACCAGGGAAATATTCAACCACAGCCATCAGCCAGTAACAAACCCAGCAAGAGGGGAAAGGATACCTAAATCCTAAAGAGGCAAAGGCCTGGTTGGTATACCACAATATCTATCCATTCTTCAAGGGTGAAGTCCATACCATCACACAGCTCATGGTCTGGGAGAGGCAGAGAGGAACAGTAGATGAAGACTAGCTAGCTGCAGTGCTGTGTCACATGGAAGCATAGTTCCAAATGGTAGTAGTCACCACAGCGTTACCACAGCTCATGTAGGTCTGTGGCTTGCCATTCCACACTCTTCTATGTTATCCACTGTCATGTATCCGTAACTTACTCCAGTGACTGGGGTCAAGGTCCTGTTGGGGTGTCTGACATGGGGAGGAGGCCTTCCTGACTTCAGTAACACCTGCTGATCTTTGTCCTCCATGTCCCACCATGAGCTAAGCGCTGATGAAGGAATGCAGGGCCTCCAGGGTACCCAAGGACACAGACTCAGTATCACCACCTACATCCTTGTCCCCAATACACTGAGCAAGAAGAAGAGTGCCCAGAGGAAACACAAGCCACCATCAAATCCTACCCTTTCAGGAGGACCATGCTATAGATGCTTAGTGGTAAATGTCATCCCCAAGGTAGATAGTAAGTCTAATGGACTGTCCATCTACAGTCTGGCCCACCCTAGCTTTCATTTAACTTCAACCAAGAGACATCAGCATGCAAGACATAAAGGTGGGGGGGGGAGAGAAAAATACACAGAGCAGCAATTTTCCATATGTAAATATTCTGTGATCTATATATGGTTTTAGAATATATTTCATGGAAAAATAACATTTAACAATACGCCACAGGCATGGCATTAAGCAGAGAGTGTTTGCACAGGACATATATGAATGTGGGCACTGGCCTGTACTACTGATATCTGAAAGGTGAGTGGGATTTGGCAAGTTTTGTGGAAGAGAAAATATTCAAGTCAAGATCCAGGGCAGCTCAAGGGATGAGACAGCCTTGGGTACGTCAGAGGAAGACAGCTCATGTATGTCAAGCCAGAGAAGGGGAGAGAGAGAAAGGGAAGGAAAAGGGATTCCTTGGTGGTCCTGGCTCTACGCTTTTTTCCCTTCGTTCTCAACTATCCTCACCAATGCTATGAACTCCTGAATATTCTAGTAAATCTGTTTTGTATTAGTCACTTCTGTTACCCCACATACCTGGTACTTGCAAAGAAATGAGCAACAATGTTAAGTGGTACTTAATATGCCAGCTGCCCTGAGTCACTGCAGAAGAGCTTCCTCTGCTGGCCCCAGACTCATCCACTCTAGCTCCTGCACTGGGAAGGTGTGTGTTGCTCCAGGCAGTTCTGAAATCAATGCTGCAGAAACGAAGGGGAAGAAGGATGAATGGGGAGAGGAGAGGAGACAGGAGTTCCCTCTTCCACAAGGGGACAGCACAGGGACTGGGGAAATAGACTATTACTTCTAAAATAGTTCCAAAATGGCACCAGGCTCCTGGCTTGGAGGATCAGTCCAGAGCACAGCTTTCCTCCAGCTCTCGCTACTTAACAGCCTAAGACCAACGCAACAGCGGCACTTCTCTCTTTACTAACCTTTATGATCCTTCATACACACTCCCTCTCTCTCTGCCCCCACCCCCTCGAGAGTGTGCGTCAGGTAGACACACTGCATGTATCTTTAGTGTGTTGTACAGAAGGACACAGAGCCCCTGGGATGTGACACGGTGGTGGCCCTTGCACAGCAAGTGGGTGATGGAACCAGAACACAAACCCAGGTCTCTTGGCACTCAGCTTTTTCTACATCACTTCCCAACAAGAGCTTTCCTGGGGCACAAATGTGTTGTTTATCCTACCCCCTTTGCCATCACTAAAGAGCAGCTTTGTGAAGCCTGTTGGGTTGAATATAAACACAGATGAGCAAAAGTAAATACTGGAGCAGGAGCCGCCTGCCTAGCAGCAGAAGAGTGGGATAACTGAGAACCTCCCACGGTTCCCAGTGCTCAGGGCTTGAGCAGATGCTCTGCTGGTCACTGTGGATAAAGGAGGGTAAGACAGGCACTGTGTTGGTCCTACAGGTGTTCATTGTAGGGGAAACCACTGTCTGCCACCCACAGTTTGAAATGTTTCCTGGTTTAAGAGATGTGATTATTGAATTATTGGCCCTAATTCTTGGCTAATCTGCAATAATGTCATTTGCCACCACAGCACCACAGCCTCATGGGATGACAACTGGGCTTCTCTGCCTTGACTTTGGGCTTGCCCATGTGACTTTGTTGGACCATGGGATGTTAACAGACAAAGTACAAGCAGAAGTCTGAAATATATTCAAACATCTGTGCCTATGTTTGACTTCTGCCTATCAGGAAGAGAAAAAAGCCTGGGTAGTGTTGATCCAAGATTAATACAACCCGAAGCCCAAAGCCTCCCCAACCTAGACAACAGTGCTCCCACTGGGCACCCCAGAAATGGCTACAAAATATCAGTGTCTACCAGGATACTGGTGCTGGTCATTGTGTAACAATGCTGTGGAAATAGCCCCTGAGCCTGGCTGATGCTGTGCAAGACTCAAGTGACAGCAGTGACTTCTGTAAAACCCTCTGGTTTCTCCCTAAATAAGGAAGAGGGCAAAGTTACCTGCTCTTAAATATGGCTGTAATAGAAGTCCAATAGTACAGCATGGAAAAAAACAAAATGAAAAGTGCAAAATGAGTCAGCCTAGATGTCCATCATCGATAGATGAACAGAAAATGAAAATGTGGTGCATATAAAACAGTAGAATTTTATTCAGCTGTAAAAAGAAGGAAATCATGAAATGTGCAACAGAACTGATGGATTTACAAGTTACTACATTAAACTAAGTAACTAAGACAAAGAAAGATGAAATCACATGTTCTTTCATGTGGTGGTTCGAAAGAAAATGGCCCCCATAGGTTCATAGGGAGTCGCACTATTAGAAGGTGGTTGGCCTGTTGGAGCAGGTGTGGCCTTGTTGGAGGAATTGTGTTACTGGCTGTGGCTTTCAGGTTTCAGATGCTCAACCTAGGCCCAGTATCTCTCTCTCTCTTCCTGCTGCTTTTGGATCCAGATGTAGAACTCTCAGCTACATTTCTAGCATCACTTCTGCCTGCACGCTGCCATGCCTCTCACCATGATGACAATGGACTAAACCTCTGAACTGTAAGCCAGCCCCAGTAAAATGTTTTCCTTTATAAGAGTTACTGTGGTCATGGTGTGTCTTCACAGCAACAGAAATCCTAACTAAAACGTCTCCCATGCAGACCTTAGCTGATGTGCACTTTTGTGTGTGAGTGGAGGAGACTGGAAAAGAGACCACAGAATGGAAAATAAGTGGAGGAATGTGGGGAGGGAAAGCAATAGCTCACATTACACGAGAGTGAAAAAGAGGCTGTTCTGGGAGGAGGCTTCAAGGGTCCAGAGGATGGGAGATGAAAAGGGTGGGGAAGAAACAATATAAATGAATTTTGCTTGAAAATGCTACAATGGAACCTAATACTATATGTGGCAATTAAAAAATGTAATACAAAGCAAAAGGAGAAAAGTGTGCGTATGCAAAGAAAGGAATGTGTCACGATTGTCTTTTTAAAAAATAATGGAATCCACAAAAACCCTGTCAGAATGAGTAGGCATCAAGGTCACAGATGTAAAATCAATAGGCAAAACTCAACTACATTTCTATACCCTGGCAAGAATAGGTAGACAAAGAATTCTTAATACACAATTAAGTATATCACAACCCATGGCACACTTAGAGATAAATATGAGATAATAATGTGTAAGATTTGTATTATGAACACTGCAAAGTATTATGGAGAGAAATGACAAAGCCCACGGTGGATGGAATGATGGACAGTGTTATGTATCAAAAGACTCATTTTTTTCCCTAAATTGATTTACAGTCAATGACATCTCAATGAAAATCCCCTCAGGTTTGTGTTGTTGTTGTTGCTGCTGCTGCTGCTAAGCTGTGGGGCTGGAGAGATGGCACAGTGGCTAAGAGTACTTGCTACTCATAGGAAGACCTGGGTTCAGATCCCTTCATCCATGTCAGGCTGCTCCTACTGTCTGTAACTCTAGTTCCAAAGGATCCAACACCCTTTTCTGATCTAAAAAGTCATAGACATGAATGTACACACACACACACACACACACACACACACACACACACACACACACACACTAAATCTTATTTTGAAATGGAGAAGTTGACCCAAAGTTATCTGGAAAAGAAAAGAACCTAGTTTCTGTCACACCTACCATTATGTAAAAGCATCCAGAGATTATAGGTCATGGGTCCAAAGAATTGAACTCAGGTCATCAGGCTTAGTGGTAAGCCCCTTTACTCAATGAGCCCTCCCTTTGGTCTCATTTTTTAAATAAAATGAAGTGGTAAGAAACTTGACCCATTTCATATCTCAAAGTTAGACTTCACGTATACACAATACGTAAATGGATCACAGATCTAGACATAAAACCTACTATAGAAAAATCTAGAAGGAACTCCTTGAAGTGGAACAGTTTCCTTGTAGAAAACACAGAAATTTCATCTGCAAATAGTGATCTATAAGGATGACACGAACTGACAATATAGGCAATGGTGGAGAGGATAACCTCAATTCCCTTCCCCTATAATGAGACTGATGACTACTTTTTATGCCATCCTAGAGCCCTCATCCAGTGGCTGATGGAAGCAGAGGTAGACACCCACAGATACACACTGAACTGAACTCTGGAACCTAGTTGCAGAGAGGGAGGAATGAAGATGAAAGGGGTCAGTACCAGGCTGGTTAAACCCACAGAATCAGCTGGCCTGAACAAGGGGGACCACATGGACCCCAGACTGCTTGCTGTCTGGGAGGCCACCACAGGATTGAATCAGACCTTTGAAAATGGATGTCAATGAGGAGGCCTCTGCACTCTAGGGGGCCCCTGGTAGTGGATTAGTATTTTTCCCTGGTGTAAGAAGGGACTTTGAGAGCCCATCCCACGTTAAGGGATGCACTCTTGGCCTGGACACACGGGGGAGGGCCTAGGCCAGGCCCAGAATGATGCAGGGGACTTTGAGGACCCTACTCTGCCTGGGGAGTGGAGGGTGGATGGGGTGGGGGACAGGTGGGGACTGGGGAGAGGGTTGGGGGAGGGGAGGGAGAAGGAATTGACATGGGAAACAAGCTTGTTCTGAATTTGAACTAATAAAAAAAATTAAAAAGAAAACACAGAAATTATGGACTATTAAAAATGATAACTTAGACTTCATAAAATTTAAAGCATTTACTTCTTGAAAGATGCTGTTAAGAATTAGATACAAGCTTCAGAATTGGAGTAAACATTTACAAAATCCATGAGCAGTGAAGGTATTATAGCTAGAACGTACAAAAAGACTCAAAACTTAAAATAATCAAACAATCCAGTCTTAATAAATGATTATAAGATATGAAAAGGCAGCTTCTAAAGAAGAGCTATGAATACATAGTAAGAAATTCATTAGCAAATAAGGGGACTATGAATTTAAACAATAATAAGGGAACAACATTTTGAAAACTGATTTTACTAAACAAATGCCAGTGTGGGTATAGAGCAAAAGGATGGTGGGACATTGAATTGGTGAAGTGTCACCTCTTTAAACGAGTTCACTAGTTTCTCAAAGTTAAGCATCCCTTACTATATGTCATAGCAATTCCAGCGTTAGCTATTTGCACAAGAGAAATAAATATCTACAGAAATGCCCATATGAGGATATTTACAGGAGGTCTATTTACCATCCCCTCAAACTGGAAATAATTCACAAGTCCATCAAGTGTTAAAGGATAAACTATGGTACCTATCCCACCTAATGGAATTCATACAAAAGAAGGAGTAAACTAGTGACATTTGCAGTGGCATGAATGGGCCATGAAAGCTTTATTCTAAGCTAAAGAAACAAGATATGGAAGCCTACATGCTATGTAGTTCCATTTATGTGGCACTCAAGAAAGAGCATGTCTATGCTGACAGCAAGAGGAAACTTAGCCATAGCTGGCAGGGTCTGTGAGCGAGGGAGGGGCTTAACTGAAAAACATAAGAGAGTTTGTGGGAGGTGGTAAAAAGCCACCCCTGCCATGACTGTCAAATCAAGAAATATAAATTTGTATTTTTGCTAAAGTCTGTAGAATCTAAAAATATGACTTGGTTATTTTTATAACATAAAAACCATTATGCCAAAAGAAGCCACCACCATCAACAAAAAATTTAAAGAGATTCATTGGCTCTCTCAAGGTTAAGATGAAAACATAGAAACAAGTCCAGTGTAATGGTGCATGCCTGAAATACTAGCACCTGGAAGGCTGAGGCAGGAGAATTACTGCATCTTAAGTCCAGCTTGGACTACAGTATGATGCCCTTCTGTGGAGGGTGCACAAAAGGTGAAAGGCTTGCTGTCTAAGTGTGAGAACTGGACTTAGGATCCCAGCACCCACATAACTGCTAGGTGGGTGTTACGGCCTGCCTATAGTTCCAGCACTGGCTCAGATGGCAAAAAGAGACAGGGATTCCTGGAGTAAGCTAGGTAGTCAGACTAGCCAAATCTAGGAGGTCTGAGTTCAATGAAAAAGCTGGAGAGAGATGGAGGATGACTCCAAATGTCAACCACAGCCTTCCACATGCATACACACACTCACCACCCAGTATACACATATAACATACATGCACACATAACACACAGGCATGTAACACACATACCCACACCACACACTTGCACATAGTACTCAAGCACACAGTACACAGGCACATAACATTCATGGACAAAATACACACATGCACACCATACACACACAAACACAACAAAAAAAACCCCAGGTTAAAAGAAAAAAAAACCCACAAAGATGCAAACACACACTTTGAACAGGGCCTTGTGTACATCAATCAATCATCATTGCTGCTGGAAATCTGCAGTGCAGAGTCCTCAGGGTTCTCCTTCAGACAAAGGCTTTGGCTCCAGACCATCTGAATTACAACACCTCTGGAGTCATGATGGGAATCTGCAGTGTTAAGTGACTTCTCCCACACCAGTTCCGAAAGCCATGAAGCCTGTAGACCACTCATGAAGAATTTCTGTCTGATTCTGCTGCCTGATGCCTTGCCGATCTCATTTCTGGACCTTTTCACCTCTGGTTTGCACTTTGGCCAGCTGGCTTACTGCTACTTCCCTCCCTCATGATTGACACCAGCCTATCTGAAGCTCAAACAAATGTCATATATTAAGGATGCCTGCCAGGATGTGGTCTTAGTGGGCCTGATCAGCCTGCATGGAAACTCACTGCAGACTGCATGTGTCTTACATTTCTCACTGCAAATGAAACTACAAAATGATCAAGCTGAGACCATACACTGGACACAGTGATGCTTGCCTTCAGTCCCGGCACTTGAGTGGCCACAGTATGACACTGTCTCAGAAATAAAAACATGGACTGGGGAAATGGCTCTGGTTTTCCAGGTGCTGGATATGCGAGCATAAGGACCTGAACTCAGATCTCCAGTCCCCCTGTCAAAAGCATGACATGGTAACACGTGTCTCAAATCCCAGAGCTGGAGAGGAAGAGAAAGGAGGATCCATTGGCTTTGATAGGTAAACAGTCTAACCAATCAGTAAGCTCTAGTGTCTGTGAGAGCCTTTGTATCAACAAGTAAAGTGAAGTGATTGAAGAATACTTGATATTGACTTCTGGTCTCTATATACACACACATGTACACAAGCATACGCATGCAAGTGCACACGAGCACACACACACACACACACACACACACACACACACACACACACACACACACTATGTGTGCAGACACATACATGCCAACAAACCAACAGCACTACTGCCCAGAGTATGTCACTTGGTCCAGGCAGAAGTTCTTACCTGTGTTGTTCTCTGTCCCTGTGTTCACAAAGCAGCCTATTGACTTGCTTGACCTGTAACACTGTTAGTTCAACAGCAAATTCATAAGTGTGGGCATGAAATGCTAGGAAAACATGCTCATTAGCTTCATCCTGACAACAGCCCTGTGAAATGGATGCATTCACTATGCATATTTTCTAAACGAGGAAACTGAGACTGCAAGATATCAAGTGATTTGTTGGTGGCTTCATAGCAGCCATGTGGCAAACCAGAAAGAACATACTGGGAGCCACCAGGCTTTGAGTTCAAGGGCTCATCCCTGGGTGAACACAGATCCATGGACAGTAAAAATCACATAGTGCTTGCCGGGATGAACTGACTCTGAAGGACTCTGTAGTCCCCACTCCCTGTTTTCACCTTCTCTAACATTCTCACTAACACCTCTTCACAGGGAACAGACAAAAGCCCTGAGCATCAGCACTCCTCAAAAACAAACTTAGTCTCAGAAAACTCTCCTGTCAAGGGGATGGAGAAGGGAACAGCTAAGGGAGGGATTCGCTGGCAGCTGGTGGAATTTCTAACCAGCAGCACCTCCCAGCGCTCCCCCACGTGCTTGCTTGAAGAGGGTAATCAAGTCCATTTATCAGACATTTGAAAGAGCAGAGATGCTTTCTCTAGACAGATAAGCAAGGCAAAAACAAACTAATTTGTGCTTCCTCTCTTGGTGCTTGCATTTCTCTAAGTGAATCAGACAGCCCACTCTGGAGGAGACTTTGGACCACCACAGGAGATAACAGCTGCAGCAATGGCCAGTGGGGTCCTGGGCTGGCAGAGAGGTTAAATGAGCTCAGATCAAAGGCACTGCCATCAGCCACACAGGCAGAGGGGCTGCAGCATGGAGGACTATCTGACCTTCGGGTGGGTTTGTGTCATCAGATAGACATGTGCCATTTCTCCTCCATAAATCACTCCCATGGCAAAGTCCCCATCACTGCCTTAAAAAGGCAAAATCTGAGCCCAAAGCCTGCTGGGTCCTGCCAGAGTCATATTTCCCGCAAAGCTGCACTGTCTGTTCTTCCAGTGTTAAGCTATCTTTCGGAGAGAGACAGAGTGTGTTTCTGATTCCTGCAATTGGCCTGAGTTTACATCTTTGCAGCATGTCCCCAATCGCTGCTGAGCCTGGCACTCAGGCAGCCTGTATTTGACCACAAAGGCAAAATTCCAGAGGCAGAAGGGGAGTCAGCTCCATCAGGTATTTGAAGGAAAGAGAAGATCAATTTCTTTAAACAACTGAAGATATAGAGGCAAAGCCTCGAGCCCTGCAGACCCTTTTCTTTCCTTTCCAGACACATGAATTCCTCTACCTGGCTAATCTGTCAACTGGTGCTTACCAGAGCAATGGGAGACTGTTTTAAAATCAATCAGCTGCTATGATTGTAATGACCCAAGAAGATGTGTGGAAAAAACAAAGCTGAAGGGAGTCAGGGGCAGGCTAATAGGACGATTTAGCTGTGGTGCAGCTCACTATTCAGCTCTGGATCCTTGCAGAGAATGGCTGTCTGCTAGCCTCCTCCAGGTCCTGGGATAAAGACCGAAGCAACCAGTGATCAAGGCAGAACTCCAAAAACAAAACAAAAAACACCTAAGGCCAGTAAAAAGGCATTTTAAGAAATCTTAAATGAGAGGGTTCAAATCTCTTCTGAGATTTAATTAAACTGGTGGGACAGGGAGGATGAGGGAGGAGAGAGACAACTTGTGAACCTCTGCCATGTTTCTTGCAAGTGAATTCACATCTGCCACTTTCTAGGACACTCAAAGTCACTCTGAAGGGGTGGCTGTGGTACTAACCCATTCATTCCCTCAAGATGCTGAGTGACTGTTTCTCAACTCTAACCAATCATGTCTTCTCTATAATGCTATCTAAGAAAGATGCCTGTAAACAAACTGGACTGTGGGGCATACTGCAAGGGCACCTGGAAAGCATTGTGTGAGTTTCCCAAGCATCTAAAACATGCTGTCTTGGTTACAAGAAAATGAATGAGAAGTTTGTGTTTCATGCCCGTGTAAAACCTAGAGATACAAAGTAGAAAGAAAATGTGACATCATACCATCCCAGAAGAACACTGGGTATCAGTGATTATATATGCTATAATCATTTAGAACTAGCTACCGAGTTACTTTAAATTACTTTAAGATTATATTTAGAGATATGCTCTGTGACTATGAGAGCTCATGATGAGTTATTAAGACCAATGGTTGTCTTAACAGCAGTGGAAGGCCAAGACTCATGCTAAGAGCAGGCCTTGTCCACTGAATCCCCAGAATAATCCTGGGAGGTAGATATGATAACCATCCCTAGTATCCACAAGAGGGACCGAGGCCCAGCACAGCCAAGCGCTGAAGATCACCCAATGAAATCAAGGCAGAGATAATATTCAAACCTGTGTCCCTCAATCTCACTACTGGTGTTATACCCCAGGACACTTCCTGAGGGTGAAGCAGGGGGTGAGTTGGGTGGCTAATATGCTTGGATGTTTTCTACATTTGCTTTTGTGGCACCTGGCAGTGCTCCATGATGCTCTCAACTAGGCTTTTAGTCTTGAGGCACATGTATGAGATCAGGGTATTGAGAACCAACCAGAAGAAATATACCAGACTCTGCCATGGGAGGGCTGAGTGATCAGGACAGGTGGCACAGAGGGTTCTGAGAGGAGAAAGGAGAGGCTCTTGGGAAAATGAGGTCTTCCTGAAGCCTTCCCAACCAAAATAGCAGCTGAATTAGATATTCTACCTCCAGTTCCTATGTTACCTCCTAGTCACTTAAGGCATGTAGCCACTGACTTCCCCCTGCATGACAGGCACTGTGCTGAACAGTGAACATGGACCAGGAAACAGGACTGAATTCCTATCTCATAAAATTCACATGTGGCATGGGAGACGGAAGATGTTACAGATGGAGACATAAAAGAAAGCCAGGAAGTGATAGAAAACAGGATTAAATAAGAACCAGAATAAGACAGAACGGCAGCATTTGTGTCTTCAACTTTATGTGTAAGTGCACACAATCAGAAGCATATACTATTTCCATCTAAAACTGAACTTTCAAGAGCACTTTGAAATGTCATCATCATCCAGATCATGAAACAACAGACCACATTTCAGATGCCCAACATTCTCTCTGCCAGAGGCCAACCTGCACAATAAAATGGCATCAGAAGAGAGATCCAAATAGAGGGAGGGTGGTACACCCCATGGGGGCTGCCAGAAAGAGCCTCGCAGGCAGAGACAGGGGCAGGTAAGACAGAATGAAACAAAGGCACTTGCAGAGCCCCAAACCAACAGCTGTGACTGAGTTGGAGCAGATGGATAATGGATGGATGGATGGATGGATGGATGGATGGATGGATGGATGGATGGACAGATGAATAGGCAGATGAATGAATGGGTATGTGGAGAAAGTAAAAGAAGAGAGGCACAAGAAGAAAGAAGGTGGACAAATAAAGCTGGGATTGGGGCATGGTAATAGAATAGAACCAAGAGCCAGGTGAAATAGGTCTTTAAAATAAGAAGGAGGGAAATGGGCAGATTTCTCAGTGCATAAAGCACTAGCCATACAAGCGTGAGGGCCTGAGTGTGGATCCCCAGAACCCAAGTGACGCCAGGCACAGTAGCATGAGCCAGTATTCCCAGAATTCTACAGCATGATGGGGAAGAGAGGACTCATAAGAGATTCCCCAGAAAGCTTTGGACCAGCTATCCTGGCATCCACAAGGATGAACAAGAGACCACACCTCAAACAAAGTAGACTGACTCAACCTTTGGTGTCATCTGACATACACAAACTAAGATAAAATATAAAAAGTAAAATAGTTTTCAAAGAAACTAGAGCTGGGTACTGACAGCATTAAGTAGTCACTGGCGGTTTTCAGCCAGAAATGGTTGGGTTGTAGCGGCATCCATAAAGTTCAAAGGAAGAATGGACTTGAGAGCTAGTGTAGGAGTCACTTTTTACCTCCCTGGTTGGAAACAAGAATCAATCCCACAACCCCCCTCTCCAAAAAAAAAAAAAAAAAAAAAGTTCTTCAGGCACAAGAGAAAAAAGCTGCTCTGACCAGAAATTTTCCAGAAAACCCAGCAGCCCAGGCACTTTGTCTCACTGAAGTTCAAGAGAGAGAGACCCGAAGCACTAAAGGCTAAAATCTGTATCCTACCAGAATTCCCTCAAAACAAAAGCCCACAAGTTTCAAAGCTCTGTCTTCATCACCTCCACATACCTCCCTTCTGGGCCACTGTTCCCACAGACTTTCTTGCAGCTTCTCGGATACCTGGCATTCCTCTGCTCTCCGGCCCTTACCTTGACCCAGAAACCATATAGGATCCCATGTGGCCCTCCACCCAGAAGCTGGATCTCTTCATATTGTCACCAGACAATCTCTGTGTTTGCAGCTCCAGTCTCCTCTCTCTTACTGTATAATTAAAGCTGGGTCTGCAGATGGAAATCCCAGAGAAAGGGAGTCTGGAAATGAGGATGTGTGCACAAGAGGGACGGAAATATTCTTTTGGTTCCTGAACCAATCCTGCATGCCAGTCCTGCTCTGCTACCCAGACAGCAGGTGACCCGGTGAAAAGTTGAGAACCCCTGAAATTTCCAGCTCTCCCTTTCCTGCTCCAGCCTTTCCTCCTGAGCCTTTTTCTCAGGATACTTCTCCCTGACCACCAGCAAGATCACCAACTGCCTCCCCTGGCAGGCACCCTCCTCTGTTCCACCTGGCACTCATTGCACATGAGGAGCAGAAAGGGAACAGTCCAAGATTCTCGAAGTAGAAGCCATGGGTTCCAGACAGGTTGTCATGAGAAGCAGCGCTCTGGTTCTTTGCCCTGAAACCATTGGTGGGCGGGGTGGGGCCCAGAGTCAGCAGTGGGAGGGGAGAGGCAAGGACCCCTGATAGTGGAGTTACAGCTAAGACCCTTGCTTCAGAAAATGGGAGAAGGTGGAATCGATGCAATTAGCACTTCAGAAGAAGCAACACAGAGCCAGAGAGGAGCCTGAGTTATCTGCATAATCAATGCTAATCACAGTCTTTTATGGGAATTGTTTCCCACTTTATTCCTAATTACCACTTGCTACAACAATGATAAAGCAAATCTTGAAATATAATCTCAAATTAACTCCGCAGCAAGTTCTGTTTGATTGTAGCAGTAAATTTTAGACATGACCAAGGAATGATTAAAGTGTTGAGTGATCCCCAAATTAATTCCTCAAAGGTTGTTCTTTACCAGTTGCCCAGGCTCCAGCGGAATGGCTTGAGGTCCTCACTTCTTCCTACTATGGTCATATGTCTTGGATTTTCTTAGGTCTTCATTTTGGAATATGCTATCCCTGATGGATGTTCTCAGAGCCATTCAAATATTGACCAAACCACGTGCTGTGTAGCTATTTCCCTCACATTGAAGCATTGCCTCCTGGAGGAAGGAGAGACACTCACAAAACTTAGGAAGTACCTCAAACTTACAAGACCCACAAGATCTCCTCCTTGAGGTTATATAAGCCATAAGCTGTTGCTGGGGAAGATGAGAATCTTCAGTGGTGCTGCATACATGCTAGGCAAGGAGTAGCAGTGGAATGGCATCTGTGAGAGATTGCCTTTGCAGGAGTAAAATCCATTATGCAGCTGCCCAAGTCACTCATCCCTCTGTAAGTAAACTCTTACCTGAGCTCCTGTAAGTAAGGCCAATAGCCCCCACTGGTTCACCAATGCTAGGCTAGACTACTGCTTTTCATTCAGAAGTATGGTCACCTAACACGGGAAATATGTGTTGATAGTTAAACTTTAAGTGAAGGAATGGCAAGTCAGGGTGGTTCAGGATGGGCTCCCAACACTGTTTAAAAAGGCACATCTACACTTCGTCCTGCTTAACAGTGCTAAGTACTCAGATTCCTAGTTATTACATCCAGCAAAATCCAAGAAAGCAAAGCATTGTCTCTCTAGTAATCAAACACATTCCCTAGAGACCAAATAATAGGATGAACAAGCCCTCATGAGGCAAAGGCTGCTTTGACAGAGGCATCACCCACAACCTGGCTGCATATCCAGAGGCAGATGCCCTGCTGCCAAGGCAACGAGCTTCAGTAATGGTGGTTGGATCCCACGCAGTCAAGGACATTCTGTAGCTAGCAGGGTTTTTGCCTCACTAGAAACTGTCCTGCATGCAATGATGAACCTGCTCTGTAGATCAATCCATGTCATGCAGAAAGGTCCACTTGAAATCCAGCACCTGCCCACAGCTATCACCAGTTCCTTCCTCACTGTCCCCACCAGGCACACTGGTCTATCACAATGTGTTTTAATGCTAGGATGATTCCATTGATTTCTGGACAGACAGAACTAGAATAGAGATGTTGTTTATAATCTCAAGGGATTAGATATAATATTACATCATGTTCTAAGGACATACATTTACTAAGGCCGATTTAAGGGCTGTAACGGGATCAGGGGATGGTGATACACTTGGCCGAGACGCCATCTGCTCAAAAGCTGAGGCATTAAGATCTTGAGGTTACCTCTGAAGAAGACTACATTAGTTTGGTTTCTATTGCTGTGATAAACACCGTAGCCAAAAGCAACTTGGAGAGGAAAGGGTTAATTCAACTTACAGTTCCATATAACAGTCTGTCACTAGAGGAAGTCAGGGTGGCAACTCAAACAGGGCAGGAACCTGGAGGCAGGAGTTGATGCAGAGGCCACGGAAAAGTGCTGCTTACTGGCTTGCTCCCCACGGCTTGCTCAGCTTGTTTTTTTTTTTTATTTATTTATTTTTTATAGCATCCATCTATAAAGCACCACCCTACAAGCTTGCCTACAGGTCAGTCTTAAAGAGACATTTTCTCTGTTGAGAGCCCTTATTTCCAAATGACTCTAGCTTGTGTTGACATAAAACTACCCAGGACAGAGACTCTTCATTCTATCCCATTTGCTAACAGTAGTCATCTGTCCAAAACAAGTATTTAAAATGTTGTAATGACTTTATTCCTTTTGTTTTTTTTCATGTCCTATATATTTTGATGGTACTCTTTCTATCCCCATTACTCCCACTCTCCCTACCTACCCAACTTAATTTTCTGAGATTTCCTTTATTTTTTTTAAGATATTTTGAAGCTCAAAAGCATGTCTTAGCTTGGACCTGTGAAAGGCTGAGTTCCTATTACATATTAAACATGATACCCATTTCATGCATTGGTCAGCATTTGGGATATATCATTTCCAATTCTTACAAATGAAGGTGCCAGGTAGGGGTTTTATATGTATTACATAGCTGACACGGTGGAGTGGGGTGGGGGCAGGAATTATAATTTCTGTTCCATGGATGAAGCTGAAGGGCAAATATCATTATTTCTTTTATATAGATGAGATGTGATTAGATATTATTTCTATCATATAATATAGGCAAGGTGAGGTGGATCCTACTTCTATTATACAGATGGAGTCCTAAGGAGGGTTAATGGGGGATGTCGTATATGCTGTGAATATATGTTTCTCTTATTGGTTGATGATTAAATGCTGATTGTCCAGTAGCCAGGCAGGAAGTATAGATGGGGCTTCAACATGAGGAGAATTCTAGGGAGAGGACACAGAGAGGGGCTGCCAGGGAGACACCATGTAGCTGATGAAAGAGTAACATGCTGGAGGATTCTCTAATAAGACAAGACCACATGGGAATACACAGATTAATAGTTATGGGTTAATAATTAAGAGATAGCTAGCCAGTAAGAAGCCTGAGACATCAGCCAAACAGTCTATAATTAATATAAGTCTCTGTGTGTTTATTTGGGACTAAACTGCTATGGAACCAGGTAGGACAGAAACTCCATCTACAGACGGTGTCACTATTTCCCAACATATCATGTAGGGGGTTGTTTATTGTTACTATTATTGTTATTATCTTATTATTTTGGTTTTTTGAGACAGGGTTTCTCTGTGTGACAGCCCTAGCTGTCCTGGAGCTATCTCTGTAGAACAAGCTGGTCTTGAACTCAGAGATCTGCCTGCCACTGCCTGCCTGGCTGGGATTAAAGGCAAGCACCACCACTGCCCTGCTATGGAATCAAAAATCTAAAATGTCTAAGAAGCTTGCCTGAAACTGTTTAGTTTGGACAGGTGATGCAATGACACCTGCCAAGGCCAGCCTGTCCATAGGTCTCAGGACTGCACTGACAAGAAGCTATTTGGGTAGATGGGGGTCTTATGGCCCTGTAGCAACAGTATGTCCAAAAAGGAGGAGAAGGAAAAAGAGGAGAAACCACCCACAAACCTCCATGGAGACTTGGCCCCAGACAGTCTACATCTTTTACAAGCGCCTCTAGCAATTGCCACTCACAGGGAGCCACTCGGCTACCTCAGTCACCCCCACCACCTGTCACAGAGACGTTCTCTAATGGATGGGATGGGCCTTGGCTTTCAAAGCAATTTTGAAAAATGAATCTGAATGAGTACATGTCAAGGTTGCAGACAGGGATGCTTCAATGACAAGCATCTGTAATACCATGACAGCACAGCTGCTAAGCTAAGCTGGGGAAGCTGAGCCTTTCTCCCATCACTGGGACTCGAGTGGCATTTCCCACAGAGTGTAGTTAAGATGTTCATGTACCACATCTCACCAGGTTAGGGAGAGCTGGCCTCCACTTCAGTGCTACCTCAGCAGCTCAGCTGCTCGTCCGCACCATGTGCCTCGGGAAGTGGCACACTGCTGACGAGGACACAGCTCCACATGCCCTGCAAACCACAGGGTGAAGAGACCTTGCATGCTCACAGGGTCTCGACTCTAAGGCTCACCATCTGCCACCTGAGCTGTCTTGCTTTACCTGTGTCAGGGGATCAGGGAGCAAGGGCCAGAGACCCAGATGTGTGTTTTGCATATGGCCCAGTTTCCACTGGCCCAGATTTAGAAGAGTCAACCAACAATGCATTCACTGAGCTTAAAAAAAAAAAATGAAAGAAAAGAAAAAGAAAAAAAGAGACCCCCTTCTCCCCATACTCTGTTTCTTCCACTGGCAACAGCATCTTCCATAATGTTCCTTGCAGGGATTTCCAACTATATTCTAAGGGACTCTGTATTTCTCCAAAGATGCCCCAGATGCCCCAGAGTCATTTGGGGGAGGGAGAAAGAGAAGTCAAGCAGTCAACTTTCAGGGTAAGCACACCAGGCACCAGCCAACCCCGGCTGGGTTGCTTTGATATGCACTGTACAATGCGTTTTTGCATAAAGTATTCTTTGGAATAAAAAAAAAAAGAGCTTTGTGGCTATCTTTAAAAGAAAGAGAGGAGAAAAAAGGAAGAAGAAAAGAAACCTACTTAAAGGGCATCTAGGGCTGCCTCATTTGAAGATTCTTTCTCCGGAGGTGGACATGCCCATCCTGCAGGGAAATGGAAAATGTCTTCCTAAGCAAGCACTGGGGTTCATGTTTGAAACAATCCTCTGAGAACTAAGAACTTTGTTCTCTACCTTCTCATCCTCTGTAGGGCATAGGTTGGGAAGGTCAACATCTGGGGTCTACAGGGGCAAGTGTGCAGTGCTTCCAGAGAGCCTGGGGCCAGACAGGAAGTGCCTTCAGAGAAGGCACCTGGGAGAATCTGTGGGGTAGAAGGGTCTCCCGAAACTGCGAGTTCATTGTGTTTGTGCTGAAATTGCCTCTGGGCTCTCCTTGGGGTTACTTTGAGGACTAGAGAGCCAGCAATGCTGTTTGGAGAGAAACTGGAACTTCAAAGTTCCTTGTGGCTTTCCCAAGGTTGAGATGGTGGCAGCTCTTTCAAAGCAGAGATAGAATGAGGTGGGGGTGCTATGTTTTAAAAAAGACTCTTGGGCCAAACTACGTTTGCTGGCCACACTGCCATGCTGGAGGGCTGGAACTGACAGATGGGTCTCTTTGCAGGCCTGGACAGAAGGCAATACCCTGTTTCTTTGCTTAGAAATAGCAGCTGTACTCAGAGGCTAGAGCCTGAGGAAACATAGCAATGATCTTATCCTGGGAAGGCCCCAAAAGTTAGTGTCTCAGGCTGCAGCCACAGAATCTCTGTCACAGAAGTTCAACTCATTTTGACAAGAACAGAACACTCATTAAGAAGTCCTGACTGACCCACACAAAGAAGGAAGCAAGGGAGGCTTTTATTCATGTGCAATGGGCCAGAGCCTGAGATTTTGCTGGTCCGCAGCTGAGCAAAAGATGTTGCTTTTTGTGTGCATATCCTGGTCTTGCAAACAGCTTATCCTGGGAGCCCTAGAATTGCAGCCTCTGGAGCACCATCCATCATAAGCATCCTAGCCCTGGGATGAAGATGAGAAGCCACAGTTGCAGAGGATCAGGAGAGGAATGAAAGACTAGACAGACAAAATGCACCATGCTGTTTTGGGGGCAAGGGGGAGTAGGGATTGAGACAGAATCTTTCAAGTAGCTGAGGCTAGCCTTGAACTACATAAGTAGACCAGACTGGCCTCAAATTAACATCCGCCTCTCTCAGCCTCCCTGGTAAGGACCACAAGGACTGACTTTCTTTTTCCTTCATCCACTTCATTTTTGGAGAACTTACCATAACAGCATCCCGACTTTATTAATGAACACTGGCTTTGAGGCCAGTAAGACTGTTTGTGAGAAAGGACATGGAGAAAAGCATTCAACATGCTTCTCAAGGGCAACCCACAATGGGTGATGTCCGAAGGAGGGTACCTGCCCCTTATTCCTAGAGTGGTCTTTTTCACAGTTCGGTGATACAAGTGACCTTAAGGACAAACTCCTCTATGTGGTATGTGTGTATACTCATTCATGTTTGTGAATGTGGACACACATCACAGAGTATATGTGTTGGCCAGAGGACAAGGGATGGACAGAGAACCACCTAAGAAGTTGGTCCTTACCTTCTACCATTCTTTGAGACAGGGTGTTTGTCGTCTTGTTCCTGTGTATTCCAAGCTGCCTGATTTCTGGGAATTCCCATGGTAGTGCTGGGAATACAGATGCTGGTGATTTGCATCTGGTTTTCAGGTGGGTTTGGAGGATTTGACCTCAGGTCCTCAAGTTTATTCAGCAAGCACTCTCACTCCTCAACCCATCTCTCCAGCCTGCAGACTCCTATATTAATGTCCCCTCACTCATTGGCTGCATCTAAAACCTAGCGAAAGAAGCTCAGTGCTCACAGAAGTGCCCCCATCTGTCATCTTTACCACAGCAAGTATTTCTATCCAGCTTCATAGCCTTTGAACCATGACCTTGAATGGAGTATGCTCAGGACTGTGCCCACCCACACAGTGCTCTACCATATGAACAGGATCCCTGAATCCCAGGCTTCCTTTGCACCAGGTGGGTGCTGGGACTACATTAGCCTGGGTGCTCTCCTTTCCTGCCACAGAAACCCCTTCTTTCTTCACTCTTGTGTCCTGGCAGTGTTTACTTCAGCTTTGTACTCAGTGAGATGTGATCCACTGGGTTCAGTGCCGTTTCCATAGGAACACTCGTAGCACACCCTACACTGTAGGCTCCAGAGTCTTTTATTTCCCACTGGGAATTACCCACATGACACATAGCCTATATATGACACATACATTTAGATGGACTTGGGTATATGAATCCATAATGTCCATGCCCTACAGGCCACCATCCAGTGACCTTGTCCAAACCACACAATACTCCTGTGTACCATCACCTTAGACATCTTTGCGAAATCTGGCCTGTATCCACCAGATTGGATTTAGTGTTGGTCCTTGATTGATGTGGTACCCAACTCCATTCCTGCTCTCACTAAGACCTGAGCTTCAGTCCGTTTGTCTTCTCTGTCTGCACATGGTCTAACACTGGTCAGGAAGCCCATCACCTCCTGTATGGGGCTTTCCTCACCAGTGATACTGAGGCCCCATTCTCCATTTCAGATACAGATGGCAGTGTGTCCTGGGCATCAAATTCAGTATCTATTGGAACTTGGTAGGGAAGGGAGGAAACACCAGGTCCAGATTACAGACAGAAAGACAGATCTAAACATTTTAGGTCAGATTTGGTTTTGAAACTTATAGCTCTCTGAACCCAATGTCAGTTCAATTTCTTGTAGGCTCAGTTTTGGAGGACATGGGTAAGAGACTATTTCTAAGTTTGAAGCAGCTTAAACATCCAATACCAGTTGCTCTGTACAATCCAGAAGATGATCTATGACAGCCATACTTTGAGTTCTGAATGAATATATGTATTAAGTATACAGAAAACCAAAGAATAGTGAGTGGTAGATAGAGAAGCCCCAGATGAGTAGATAGGAAAGAAGGAAGATAGATAGATAGATAGATAGATAGATAGATAGATAGATAATAGACAGATTAGATAGATGACAGCTAGATAGATAAATACATTAGATAGATGATAGATAGATACAGACAGATGATTGATAGATGACAGATGATAGATTATAGATAGATCGATCGATCGATCGATAGATAGATAGATAGATAGATAGATAGATAGACTAGATAGATGACAGCTAGATAGATAAATACATTAGGTAGATAGATGATAGATAGATACAGATAGATGATTGATAGATAGATGTTTGATAGATGACAGATGATAGATAATAGATAGATAGTAGATAGATAGATAGATAGATAGATAGATAGATAGATAGATAGATAAAGCATCAGCAAATCAGAAGCTCAAAACAATTGACTAGGGAGGCTCCATTGAGGCTCCATCCAGGGACATCAAAGAGCAGAGCAGAGTGCCCCCTTGGGTAAGGCTACCAATTTAAAAAATAAACATACAGCAACAGAAAAATGATGTCATCAAGTTGGGCACTCACAGCTCCCATAGAAATGGACCAGAAATCAAGGCAATTACCTGGAGTTCCTAACTGAGTTCTCTCTCTCCATGGACGAGCTCTCTCTCTCCATGACTGACCTTCAGGCTGCTCTTCCTAGTGCAGGCACTTTTATATTATGGGTTACACTGCATTGTCATCAGTTGAAAATGGCTTCTCTAGCAGCTACACAGTGTTTTCTTTCTCAGGCTGCTTTGTTGTTCTCTTCCTCCCTTATCACAGTTAGTGGACTCAACCCTTCCTCAGACAAGGGGCCTTGGAGGAAGTGAGACAAACATGCTGGGCTCTGTTATCAAGCTGGTTCCAGTGTCAGCTTCTCAGAGAGCTCAAATAGCACATGACAATTAGCCAGTGACACATAATCTATAGTATCAATATGCTATGATTATGTATTTCCCATTTTCACCCCTATATCTTAACATGTCCTATTTACCTGCCCAGGAACTGTGACCCAGACACACACAATTAACAAATGGCTGGTTTTCAGATGGACCTGAGCAACTAGGACCTGGGGCCTCTAGTGTTGTAATACCAACAGAGTAGTAATGGAGGCAGCATGCATAGTAGAGGGCGTTTATCTAGAGCTTTCTAAATGCAGACTGACATTCTAACCTCCTCGTTTCTTATGGTAGGTTTTGAATAGTGTCTCTTAAATATTCATGTTGACCCAGAAACTCAAAATGTGACTTTATTTGTAAATAAGGTCTCTGAATGCATGACTGAGGACCTTGGGATGAATGCAGTGTGCTTGCCAGTAGCCTTGTGAGAAAATAAGACAGAGAGACAGGAAAGATTTCCTATAATGACAGGCTGAGTTGGAATGATGCCTCTCAGACAAGGAAAGCTGAGGTTTGCTGGAGCCACTAAAGGTTTTTCCCTACCACCCCCACAGGTGGGAGTGCAGTGGAGCACAGCGGGGGTGCTGTCATGCTGACACCTTGATTTCAGATTTGGGGCCTTGTAAACAGGGAGAAAATAAATCTCTAATGTCTTAGGCAGCTAGTTCATGGCCTTTTGTTAAAGCACAGGTAGAAACAGACACTTGCACTGTGTCATTTTACTGTCACAATAGCCATAGGAGGTGGGTGATTTTGCTATTTCCCCTACATTGTACGCAAGAAGGTTCATTTCAAGGTGTTTAGGAACATCCAAAAACCATGAGCAGTGAAACACTGAGCTAGCTTTGAATCCATGTAGTCTATCCCCAGACTCCTATTCCCCACAGTTACACACAGGCTCTGCCAGGCCTTCCAGAGCCTTCCCAGACTAACTCAGAGTACCCACACATACACTCACACTCAGACACTCTCATTGATAGCCTCGCACTGTTCTGCCCCAGTGATAAACACAGTCTTACCATGTCTGACTGAAAAGACATGAATATACAGCATCTCTTCACTCCAGAGAGGCCCCTAACAACAGAACAAAGGGACAATTTCACACAGGCTTTGTTTTGGAGGAGTCAGGTTGTTTATTGAGGCACAGGCTCAGTGAGTGAGGGGTTACCTACAAGGGCATAAATGACTCAAAGGCAGCTGTGTCACTGATAGCTCACCCTCCATGAGTGACAATATACAAAGCTGAGTCCCTGCACAGCCAGCTGGCAGCTCCACAGAATGGTCTCTTCCCCAGCAACTGTCGCTGCTTATACATCCTTGGGAAGGCATTTGAGTTTCTGAGCCCTGTAAGTTCTGTTCCCCAATAGGAACCTCCCTTCTTCCCAGGAGGAAATGCTGAATTTGGAAGGAAAAGCTCTATAACACATCTCTGGGCTCTTCTGCCTGGATGCGCCAGCTCACAGGGCAAGATTTGCCAGGTTTGCTGTAGGTGGGCTTGACTCCTCCATCCTCCAAACACAATTGTTCTGTCACTGGGAGGCACTGGCTCACACCCACCCAGAACTGAAGCATGGCTGCTCCTTGCCAAGGAGGCTCTTGCTAGCTCTTCTCTTCCTCCTACCACCCACCAGTAGAAGCCCTCCTGGGGATGTGGGAGTGAAAGGGACCAAGAACAATGGGATCTCAGGTAAACAGACACTTGGAAGAGGAAAATGTCCTGCGGTTGAAGCTCAGAACCTCAACCACAACAAAAGTCCCTTCCCCCCAGCTCCCAGCCTGGGGTCAGCGGGGCCAGTGTGAACACGGTAATTTTTCTAAGTGTCTTATTAAATCTGTCAAGTGGCTGAACATCTGTTCTCGTTTCTGCTCCTGTTCTGAGGAACAGATCTAGCCTGGAATCATAGGGCTTCTAGGGACTCCGGTTCATGTATAATCATACCACAGCTTTCTCTCAGGCCCTTACCAGAGCAATTAGCAAAGCTGCTTTTAACCAATTAGGCCCATCTTTTCAGCTCCCTACAGCGGAGGCTGCCTGTGCCCTCCCCACCGCTTGGCCTCCTAGGAGTCCATTTCAAAAGGCACAATTTGAACCAATTATGCCTGTCTTGTTATTATAATCATTAACCATCATCACGCTAATGACAACTAATAGGCTACTTCAAATCTCTTTCTAAAACATGATGGGGGCCTTCATAAATAAAAAAAAAAAAACAAATATTTTGTAGAAAGCTTCCAAGTTTGGCCTAGTCCCTTCACATCTGTGGTCTTGCTGGGTCTCAGGTGTTATGAGGTGGATTGTCCATTTGCCCACAGAAGGTAACCTGCTTGAAGAAAGTTCTCAAATCAGGGTCATGAGCCTAGTAAGCTGCACACAACACTGAGTAAGAAAAAGAGGAGGTGTATAAAGTGGTGCAGAAAAAAGAGCAGACTTGGTAATTCCCCCACCCCCACAAGCCTTGATTTGCTCCTCCCCATGCCCAGTTTCCTCGTGGATGAAGGAACAACAGTTGTCTCACAGAGTTCCTGGGAAGACTCAACAAGGCAGCACATGCAATGGGCCAGCTTGGTGCTTGTCAAACAGCCACAGTGAGGAGAAGGCAGGAATTTGAACCTGTGTCAAGCCTGTGGTCTGCCCACCAAAGGTGTTCCACCTGCTATAAGGAGGGCTGTCTGTGAGGCTATGTGGACCTCAGTCTGATTCTCAGACAATTCCCAAAGCACTAAATACACACACAACTTTGAAAGTGTGGGTGATGACTCTTAACAGGCAAGGGCTTAGCAGGTCCTGTCAGGAGGAGGGGAAGAAGTATCTGGGTACATGTTATGTTTTTGTCACTATACAATGTGACTTCCTTTGAATATTACCATCTTGTCCAAGAAGAGGACTCCAGGCCACAGAGCAGTGCCAACCTAGCGGGGTAGACTCAGACTCAAGCACTACCTGCTCTTGCCTGGGCCATGGTCCTCCATGGATTTTCCTAGGCTTTCTACAGTGTCTTATGCTCCTGTTTGCACTGGTCTCTACCACACAGTCTCTCCTTCTACCTAACTCCTGGCTACACGAAAATTAGTGTGCTAACTCCCTCTGGTTTTCATTGAAGGGCCTTCCTTCTGAAGAGTAGTCAATAGCAGGATTGGCCTTGGTTAACTGCTTCCTGCCTAGCATGGTAGTCAACACAGTTACACTTTAGCAGTCAGGATGCCAGACCTCATTGTCCGGTTTCTGGTTTCTGCCTCTGGGCCTTCTGCTTGCTCTTAATTTAGAACTTGCATTTCCAACTGCCATCAAGTGCACTGGCTTTCTCATTTCATCTCAGGGGAGTCATGTGAGAGAAAATTCTTAAGACCTGAAAGTTCTGAAGAAAACCAGGCGTTAGTTCACAGCCTAATCGACCACTTCCTTCCCTGGCCCTCAGCTTCCCATGAGGGCCATGAAGAATGCTGAGGGAAAAAAATGAGAAAACAGCTGAAAACCTGAAAACATCTCAGCCCAGTGTCTTGCAGAGAGTAAGAACACAGTGATGAGAATGAGCCTCTGATGTGTGTCTGCTGGAATTGTCGTAGGATATCCAGGAGTGCATTGGGGGGATTTTCCTTCCTCACCTCATGAGAATAAATGACCTGAATGGATCCCTCCCATTCACTGAAATCAACCTCCTGATTAGCCTCTCTATTTAGAGCATGTACATGTGACCAATCTTTCGTCAATTGGTTAGATGAGACCCCCAGCCCACCTCCAGCCCCCAGAGAATGAAGCCCATACACAGGGGACAGCTTTTCTGACTGGTGCCAATCTATTGGGTAACTGGAAGTTCGGGCTCCGAAGTTTTTAAGAAATCACATCATGTGGTACTATACTCAGGGCAGCGTGGTGGTCCACACAATGCCAACAATGGGGGCGATGCTGACCAAGGTGCTTCCCTGAGCTCCAGTCCAGGCCAGTGGGACTGGGTTGATTCTGATTTCATATACACGGATGTCACATGTGCCATGACAATGTCAGTGTGGCTGTCAGAGACACTTGCCTGAGTGCCCTAATTTGTTATTCAATACCAAGTGCTCAACCATGAGATCATATACATACAAGCAACACTAAAGAGAATCAACAGGCTGTGTGTGTGGGGTGTGTGTGTGTGTGTGTGTGTGTGACAATAATAATTAAAGAAAAAGAGGCCATGAATTTGAGAGGGAGTAGTAAGGGGTCATAGGAAGGTGGGAAGGAAGAAAGTAAAGGAGGGAAATGATATAATAATATTTTAGTTAAAACAAGTTTTTAGAAAAGAGTAATAGCAAATTTCAATGTTTCACTATTTAATTTAGTTACACATAGGCATTTGGAAAGCAGCTCAATGAGTTACACAGTGGGAAGGAGCCACTGCTTCTCGGTAAGGTATGGTTGCCCTGCCTTGATCTGGGCTGGGGTGTCATCAGCCCACTGCAGAAATGTAACCCACTGCTACCTTTCATCAGCAGTACAAATATCAGAGCAGCATGAAGGACGCAGGGTGAATTTTTGTTAAGAGAAAGTACTGGCTTCCTGGATCCCCTCCAAGAGGGTCTCATGAAAGCCCTCCCAGGTTCTGCAGACCACAGCCTGAGTCCTTCTGGAATAAGAGGGCAGTGAAGATGGCCACGGAGGGATCCAGCATGGGGTGTCCTGAGTTCCTGGCCTTCTTGAGCTCTACCTTAGAGGGCTATCGTAAAGCTCTGTAAGACTTTCACCACTTTCTGTATCATGTCACCACTGCCTGGCACACACTACAGAATGCACAAATGACAACTAACGCTAAAGTCAATCTTCACATTATGGTATAGGAGCTAATGGAAAGGGGGGAGGGTGGCTCCATGCTCTTGGAGTTCTGTGTACTTAGATACACGCCATGCTCCTCACTCCATTTCAGGATGCTGAGGGGAAGGACAGCGGAGTGCTATGCTGAATTTCCATGCGTTATCAGGTAGAAATAGGCTGTCTTTGTCCCTTGGAGATTACCAATGCTCACATGCAGCCTGTGTGCATTATCAAATAAAAATTAAGTAGCAAAAAAGGGCTGTTTAGCTCAGACCTTCGTTTTGACTTGGATATGGATCTTTTTCAGGTTCTCCGTGTCTTGTTACATTAACTACTCTTCCGTTACACCTAACTGACACTAATATTGCTTTCACACGCTGAAGGGAGACTTTAATTTTAAATACTCAAACTCCTTAGATGTCTCCTTTGCTATAAAAAAATAAAATGCTTTCTTCTTTTAGAAGTCAGATCAAAGCAAGGAGCAAACCAAAAGCCAGCAGCAACTTTTCCCAGAAAAGGCAGCCAGGACTTCACTGAGCCGCTGAAAGGCAAGCTAACGATGGCTTTGGTTCAATACAAGAGGAGAGAGAGAGTCCGGGGTTTGCTCTAGTGTTGAAATACAGCCATGCTGCTTTGCAGTGTCTCAACGGGGTATCTGTTAGCCAATTCCTGTCCATCCCGACACCGGTCTTCACACACCTAACCCACTGCTTAACTTCCAAGGACCCAGAGCGCCCTGTGGTTATATCTATGGGTCTAGGCTTCCCACTTGCTGAGCCAGATGCAATCTGCTTTCCCCACAACAAACGAAAACCCACAGCTCACTCTCCAGTAGTGAGGCCATCAGCTCAGTGTGCAAGTCAGAGAAGGAAATCGGAGTTCCCTGTGGCTTAGCCTTAACCTGATCTAGGCAGGAGTGTCTCACAAAGAACCATTGCCGGCAGAGGAATACAACTCTGCCTTTTCTATGAACAGGGCTCTAAGGTGAAGCATTTGAGCAGGAATGAAAGAGTGACCCACCTCTGCTTACCACCTACAGTAGAATGGTCAGGATGGCAATTGCCAGGGCTTCTTTAACTCTGGCACATCCAGAATCCCTGGAAAGCTGGCTAAAATGCACCTAGCCTAGCCCTCCCCTCCAGGACCCTACTCACCCACCAGACTTGTTCTGTATTTAAAGAATATATATAAGCAATTGTTCTCAGCATCAGTATTTGTAGCAGTCAAATAATGGAAACAATCTAAATGTTTCTCAGCAGGAGGCAGATAAATAAGATGTGGTATATTCATATATTAGTTTTTCATATATGTTACACTGAGGATAAAAATCCAATTACTAACAGTACCTTATACATGATTCCAAATTTATCCTAAATGCCCAGAAGATGAAAATCTACACACAGAGAAGGGTAGGCATTGCTTTCCAAGACCTGGAGTACTAGGAGGAAGAGAAAATTATTGTAAATATACGTGAGACCTCTTAAGGTAATTGAAGTTTTCTGGAATTAGACCATGGTGGTATTTGCAGATGTACCCTTTCATCCTCTATGTGACTGGTAAATATCTCTGTTGATATATGTTATATCTTGCCTGCTGGGCATGGTGATGCACACCTTTAATCCCACACTCAGGAGTTAGAGGGAGGCATATCTCTGTGAGTTAGAACCAGCCTGGTCTATGGAGAGAGTTCAAGAACAACCAGGGCTACACATGGAGACCCTGTCTTTAAAAAAAAAAAAAAAAAGTTATATTCTGCATCTGCCTATGCTTGGGCTCAGAACTAGGCTGGGCCATAGCACAGTGTTTACAGGGCCCATGAAAAGAAGGGAGTTAAACATGGTGTGAGAAGGAGACTTGAGGAGTCAGGAAAGGCATTTCTGACACCTCGGCTTGCCCCAGAAGAACACACTGTCATCAGAAATACCATAAAAAGCCTGCTAAGCCCAGTGCCTAAAGCCAACAACAGCCTCCCTTCCTTGAGACAATACTAACATGACAACAGTTAAGGGTTACATAATGGCTGTGTTTAACAGACCATGTTGTGTGCATATTGAGGCTAGAGGTTGCTATTGGCTGTCTTCCTTGATCACTTTCCATCTTCTTTCTGAGGCAAGGTTCTAACTGAACCTGAGGTTCACACAAATTTAGCTAGATGGACTGAACAGCAAACCCAAGGGGCCCCTCTCACCCTGCCTTCCCAGTGCTGGGGTTACTCATGCATGCCACCATCCAACTTTTTCAACGGATGCTGATTATCTGAACCTACTGAGCCTGTTTGTTGTAAGCTTTTTGCATAGTGTATTTATACTGGGTTGTAGCAGGACACAGATGGTTCATGTAAATGAGGCAAGTTAGGAAAACAACACAAAACACTTAAAATGTAGCATAGGCAGCACCTCCAGAAGTCTGGGTACAGCAAGAAAACACCTTTGGTTCCTTGTATCTAAGGGAGATTACAAATGGAAGGATGGGTACCATCAACTAGAGAGAAAAAGTCAAAGCAAGGATAGGGATAAAACCAACTCACAATGACTCCAAAAGAAGGAATCCTGAACATTAAGTACTCTTCCCATTCTCCAAGTTGTTTCTGGAAACTTCCACCAGAGGAACCCATTCAGCCACCTAAGGGCAGGGAAATGCAGTAGAAGAGCCCAAAGACACGAACCTCTTGGCTACAAAGAAAGGTTTAAAAGCTTCAAGAATTCACATGGAGAAATAGAAAATATTCAAAATGCCATCCTCAGTGACTCTAAACTGAGATCTAAAATACCTAAGGTCACACATCTCAAAGGTCACCACCAGTCAAGACAGCAAGCAGGTGCTCCCCAGCCAGGGTAGTTAATGACCATGGTCTTCTGAAAAGAATGGCCAACACTCCCTGGACTCACAAAGTTAGGAGAAAAATGCAGTGCCTAGCATAAAATGGTAATCCAAACCCCATGACCAGGGCTCCCCTCACCCTCCAAGCCCTAGATATGTCACTCACACAGCTCATGGGTATTAGCCCTTCAACCAGGTGGCAGACTGTGGCTCAAATACAAATCACCAGGCCAAAGGTTTGTGTTGGAAACTATTTTAGACTCTTGCTTTCTGTTGCCTGGAGGTGTGCCATGCCTCCACATAGTAGCTGAAGCAGAGCTCTTGCAGTTTTACCTGTCATTTAAGAGAAAGCACCCCCCTTGGGAGATGCTTCACTGTGAATGATAAAAACCCAGGCAACCCTTGGGGACTGGGGCGATGGCTCATTGGTAATGTGCTTGCCTTGCAAGCATGGGACCTGAGTCCAATCTCTAAGAACACACACAAAAAGCTGGGTGTGGTGATAAGAGATAGCAATCCACATGGAAGAGGTAGAGACACATAGATCCCTGGAGCTCCCTGACCAGCCAGCCTAATCTACTTGACAAACTCAAGGTCAGCAAGAGGCCCTGTCTCATAAAAAGAAACAAACAAAAAAACAAAACAAAAAAGCAAACAAACAAACAAAAAACAGTGCTAGAGGAGCAACACCCAAGGTTGTTGTCATCTGGCCTCCCTATGTGTGCTTATGTACACGCACACACACATTCTGCCACAGGCACCTGTACACACACACACACACACACACACACACACACACACACACACCATCACCACCACCACCAAAAATTCTCTAACCTTAATGAAAAAAAAAAAGTAATTCTCCCTAATTTGGTTTCAGGAACTTCCAAGACTGGAGCACAAAGGAATGGATAATAGGGGGTCTCTATGTGACTGTGATCATGAGGGGTCTCCTTTATTTGATCTTGAAGATCATACCAACTGGAGCTTCAGGATTCTGGAACTGTCATGAGAAGACTCACCCAGCAGTGATTTGGTTAGGAAACCCCATGCCTAGAGGTCCTGGTATCCCCACTGCAGAAGGCAAGGCAAGCTTGGTGGAATGGGCTGAGCTGACATTGAGTGGTAGGGTGGATGTAGAAGGACATGCCCTGCTCCACCCCAGCCTTTAGAAATAAGTAGGCCCGCAGAGCACAGCACCAGCAGTGAGTTTGTGGGCACACCGGAGCAACGTTTTGGAAGATGGACAAAGGGCCTAACTTTAGCCCAGGCACTGGAGCCCCAAGCCTATTTATTTCACCTTGGGCTTCCAACTTCAGTGCTCTGTGATGGGGGAAGGGATGGCTCTCCCCACGACCACCTTGCTCACCTTTGCTACTGCCCACCGTGCTGGTCTCTGACTGTGGCAGGTCACAAAACAGAGTTAGCTTTACGACCACTCCTTCTCCCTCTTTCCTCCATCTGTAGATCTTCCTGTCCCAAATAAATCAAAGTTACTGTTTCTCCTTTCCCTCCACGCTCTCAGCAGGCTGCAGCTCAGGCCATTTCTTTCAGATAATGACCCAGGCATGCTCGTGAACTGGGCTGCTGTGGAGCTCAAGCCAAAATAGAAACAAGGCTGTGCTGGCCCTACCCTAGGGCTTCTGAGGCACTATGCAGACTTCCCTCTGGCTGAGCCATGTCCGCCCATTGTTCTGCCTCATGACAGATGGGACAGGAGAGGGTAGTGAGGACAGAGTGAGAGGGTGCAAAGTGAGCTTTCTCCTCGCTCTCCCTCAGTGGACTCTCAAGTGGAGCCATGGGTCACACTATCTTTATGTCTGAAGACTCCTGGTTGATTTCCACTGCAGACACAGAAGGCAGAGCTCTAGATGTCATTTGGCTAGCAGTTTTCAGTGCACAGACTTGTACTATTAAACAAAATCTCCCACGGAATACTAAAATGTAAAAGAGATCTGCATAGTATCACACACTGGCTCATATTGCTGAGAACCCAGAGCCTTCTCCGTCTTCTCTCCCATCAATCCCACAGGTTCACCAAGGTCTCTGTGAAGACCCAGATGTAACTTAAAAGTCCCAAGTTAGTAGCTGCTGTGCATTGCTGGTGATTTCTCACTACAGTCGTTTATGACATTGTACACTCCCATTTATGGGTCCATTTCTAGTATCTGCTGTCCTCCTTGTAGCACAACCTTCAAACCCCAGACTGCCTCACCACCCCTCTGGAGGGATCTACCTGTTTTGGGCCTGGGTCCCAATGCACCTAGGGTGTGGTGGTTTTAATGAGAATGGCCCTCATAGGCTCATATATTTGGATGTTTGGTTCCTAGCTGGTGCAGCTGTTTGGGAAGGATGAGGAGGTGTGGTCTTGTTGGAGAAGGAGAGCTTTGAGGTTTCAAATGTTCCTGCCAAGCCCAGTCTCATTCTTCCTGCCTCCATTTTGTGGATTAGGTGTGAGCTCTTAGCTGCTGTTTCAGTGCCCAAACCTGCTGTCGTGCTGCTTGCCACAACAATGATGAACTGGCCCTCTGACTCTGTAAGAAAGACACCAAATGCTTTCTTCTATAAGTTGCCTTTGTCTCAATATCCTCTCACAACAATTGAACAGTAATTTCTACTTGGCTTCATGCCCACAAAGGCTGCCTTAACCATAATTGTAAATAGTTCTTCCATAACATGGGTCCTTCTTAATTGCCTTCTCAGGATTGTAGCATGGTATTAAGGTAGAATTCTTAGGTTCAAATCCTGACCCCGACTGTTTCTGGTGACTCACTCTGGTGAGCTTTGGCAAGTTACAGGACTATTGATTCCATGAATGGATGTCCTCATAAACAAAAGGATAGCAATTTTCCCAGATCCCTAATTATCAAGAGATCTTGCAGGACCATATATGACAGTTCTTCAATGACTCTGGTACAAGGTAAGCATCCAGTGATACATTCCCACTGTCTATTGGTCCCACCCACCCAAGACCTGGGAGTCTCAGTCTGTTATTCTTGGTCTGGACCACTCTTCAAACCACACTGTCACCTGCTAGTAGCCTGAACATGTTCCAAGACACCCAACCAAGAGAAATTTAAGTGGTATATTTAGTTTACAAAAAATATCTGGTCTTATAAATATCGGTTGAACACTCATGTACTTCCAGAAACTGCACTCCATGCTAGAGATATTACAGAGGACGCAGGACACAAAGTCTTTGCTCCTGTGAAACTTACATTTCAAGGACCATTTTTCATCATTTTCCCCCAAAGGAACCCAGAGGCAACAGCTGCCTTAAGAGCTAACTAAAGACTAAGAAAATGCTCATCTCTGAGCCTCTGCTGCTCAAACGCACAGTGGAAGCCCTGCAGCTATGAACAGTGTGTTGGAAGCATCACCATGACTGGGGTCATGTTTCACTTTCCTATTGGACAGAGTCTTTCTTGCATGAGGGTGGCCGCAGGACTGAGTTCTGGATCTCTTAGGATATGGACAGAAATGGCTTAAGAGGCTTTGAAGCTTGGCCCTTATGGGCATTCTGCATGTGATGTTGAAGGGTTAACATTCTGATCAATTAAGGAAGACCAAAGGGAAGAGCAGACTCACAAGTCAGAGGGAGCCCTTGCTCTGGAGTTACCTGCTCTATGGCAGTTTCCCCTGAGATGGAAACCTCTACCTTGGAGGAACACTCATTGAAACACACTATATTAAAGGGGAAAGCAGAACTATAGGACATTCTACAAGAGGTAAAACATCCCATCTTTCAGGGAAGCTCATTAATCTCAGGAAGCAAATAACTCAATGTACCACGAAGTCCCTGAAACTGATCAGGCCCCTCCCTCTCCAAGCATATGTAAGCAATAAGCCCTGCTAAGAGATACTCTCAGACAAGCTGAGATGCCTGGAAGAAGCAGAGACCAGCCACAGTGCCTGGAAGAGGCTCAGAGCAACTGAGCTACCTGGAAAGGTCATTCTCCTTTTTGAGATACCTACAGATTGCACAGTACACTCTAGGTTTCCAGCTTCTGTGAGCTGTCACTCATGCTGAGGTAGGCTTTGGTGATGCATATGCCTTTGAGTCATTTCTGCATCTGTAAGTAACCCCTCACCCATATTCCTGTAAGTCTATTCATTTTTATTGATTCACCAAGTTGGGCTTTGGTGGCATCCATACTTTGGTCTGTTGCTGGTTACTGATCTGAGTAGATATTTGTTTCCTGGGATTAGTGTCACACAACATAGCACCCGGAAGGAAAGTCGCTCCTTTGGAGAAACTTTCATTGGGATATCAGAAATAAACTTTGAAATTCATAGACTATGTCTTACCACAGGAAATACACAACATTAATGTACACAAATGTCAAGACATCATGGGGAGCAACCAGAAAATGGATGAGTGAGTGAGGTGGGAACGAACAAAGTAAGAATCCAGATTTATCCCATTGTTCTTGTAAATTTCCATTCTTTCCCATTAAAAAATAAACATGGTTTATTTTCCCTCCAAGTTCAGTAATAAAACATGAGTCACAAAAGGAGATTATACCACTACAGTCTTAGAATAATAAAAATGTAATTTAGCTTGACATATCCTTTATAGGAGATTGAAAAAAGAAAGGAGTCTCAAGCTTGTCGAGGAATTTGGAGGGACAGAGACATCTCAAGGAGCATGGAGACAAAGGACCATATGTGTTCAAGGCTAGGACACGTCTTCTCAGATTCAAGGTGCAGTCTGATGGAGACGCTCATCACCGGTAGGCTAACCAAAGACAAAATAAAATCCGAACCTTCTCAGAACATGATGAGCTTTAAGGAAGCATTCAAGCAGCATAGCAGGTTGTCAAGAGAGGTCTTAACAAGAAGGGGTCTACCAGGAGGGGCTCAACTTTAAAATACCATAGAAAATATCTTCACCAGTGGTTCCTGAGCTTGCCACCATCCAGATCATGAGAAGAGCTAGTTGAAACAAAGTTTTAACTACTCACAGCTGTCAAAACTGAAAAAAGAAATGAATGGATAAACCAAATGTGGTCTGTTCACACTGGAATATCCCTCAGCAATAAACAATGCTGTGCTGTAAGTACACACCATATGAATACATCTCTAACATTAGGATGAGCCGAAGAATCAAGACATGAGTGCACAACCTGTATGTTTCCACTCATGTGGGATTAGAAGAGACAAAATTAATCTGTGGTGACAGAAGGATGTCAGTAGTTCAGGGCCTGTGGGCCCCTTGGCTGGAGGTGATGCTATGGAATGGTAAGCAAGCCTAACTTCAAGTTCCTGCTTTGGTCCCTACTTCCCTTAATGATGGGTTGTGACCTATAAACTGAAATAAAAGTTATTTTTTCTCCCACAAGTCAGTTTTGGTCAGGGTATTTGTCACAATAACAGAAATTTAACTGGACTAGTGAGCCATAATTACACTTGGTCTTAGCCGAGAAGCCACGTCCAATAGACACTTCGAAGCAGCTCCCAGGTGCATTCAAGAAATGAGCAGTGTCCTCAACCCTGTTTGTTCATGAGGATATTTTGGGGAACTGGACTCCCAACTTCTAGAACTGTATTCCAGTTATGGGAAAGACAGTCCTTCTGAAAGGCCCCAGGCTATCTGATGAGACCCCTGCCTCGGGTGCCTGCCTTAAGGATCCCTTTCTTTTTCACTTCTATATCCAACATTTCCCCTTCCTGTTCTTTCAAACACACAAGCATATTGCTTGTCCACTTGAAAACAAATTGCCAGGGCCTAATTGCTCCAGAAAGCACCCCTGAGAACACATAGGCCATCCCAGTCCAGCATTTGGCTCCAGGTTCTTCCATTTCCCCTCTATGTCACCACAAGCACCTGGCTAGCGATCCCCCACTTCCTGCCCTGCTCCAAAATGCACAGAGGAGTGGATTCTCTCCCTCCCCTCTGCTGCCTGGCAGATTCTGCCTCATCCTTCAAACAGCAGATCAAGTATCACCAGTTCTCCAAAGCCCCCCCCCCCCCTTAGAACACAGCCATGGCCATTTCCCTCTTTATGCTATTGTTTTGTTTCTCTGCCCCTTATATTATTCCTCATCAAGGAGACTGAATACCTAGAATACATCCTTGTACCGCCACCATTCCTCTGCACTTACATCAGTGCTGAGTAGGAAGCAGCATCTCATTGCTCACTGGGGTAAGCTACTGTGCGAATGTGTTAACAAACAGCCTCATTCTGCAGCTCCAGCCTCCTGCTAAGGGCGGTAAGATCTGCCCACAAGGAGAACTCTGCATCAGATGGCCCATCAATTTTCGTTTGTTTACTCCACAGGTGACATTCACAAAGTTGCTTACTGTGTTTGTTTTGAACTGCAAATGCCAGCCTTAAGAGTAGGCTCTGGTGGACATATGCCAGCAAGGTTGTCAGTGGGGATGATGAGGAACAGGTAACAGGTGGGAGGGTATCCTGACTCTGGGGCCAGCCCAGAAGCATCAAGCAGCTTGCAGAGCTTCAGGCAGGCAGAAGAGGAATAGAGACAACAATAGATTCAAGAGTATTCTGTGCTGTTCCTAGTGAGCCTCAGGAGTAGCCTGTAAAACACACAAAGTTTAAATAACTCAACTTTTGTGCATGGAAGAAAGGGAAGCTCAAAAATACCTTGGGGGCTGGGAAGATGGCTGAGTGGGTAAGGCACTAGCCATACAAGCATTAAACCTCTGTTCGGATTGTGCACCCCTGGAAAAATAGGCATGGAAGTGTGCATCTGTAAGCCCATCACTGGGGTGGGAGGAAGATACAGGTAGATCCCTGGGACTGACTTTGCAGCTAGTCTGGCTGCATTGGTAAGGCCTGGGTTCAATGAGAGACCCTGTCTCAAAAAAACAAGTTGGAAAGTGATTGAGAAAGACATCCAGAGTTGACCTCTGACCTACACACACACACACACACTTTGGTGTGAGCCATAGAGGAAGCACCGACATTTCTGTGCAATATATCCAATTACTTTGGGGATATTTCATGTGAGTCACACTGGGCTCACAATTAACCATGCATTTCATTTTAAGATGTAATGAGGAAGTACTGCCAAGTGTGCTCGGAGGAACATCTTCTATGGGGAAAAGGTTCACTGAGGTATAAAGAGAATCTAAGGCCACACACCAACTGAGGATGTGATCAGACAAATGGATGCTCCTACGGTAAAGGACCTCATGATTTTACACAAAAATCAGAGTCCTCTGAAATAGTCCACGGGCTATTTGGGCTCCATAGTGGAAGTCCCTGAACTGTATGGTATTATAGAAATGTTCCACCAAGTTTAATATCTCTCTCAAGGCCAGTCTGGTCTCCAGAGCGAGTGCCAGGATAGGCTCCAAAGAAAGAGAAACACAGAGAAACTCTGTCTCAAAAAAAAAAAAAAAAACTCTGTATCTGTCTCTGTGTCACTGTCTGTGTCTGTTCATCTGTCTATGTGTCTGTGTCTCCTCTGTCTATCTCTGTCTCTGCCTCTCTCTGTCTCTCTATCTCTGTCCAAAAGTGCTCAGTAGAGACTGCAGCATAAGTTCTTTTTCTTGTGGCAATACCCACATGCAAAAAAAGATTAATCATTCTTCTTCATAATCTTTTCTGTCCATACTGGCAGGAAGGCACAGCTTCAGCACTGTGAGCTTCAGCAAGAGGAGCACATGGTGGCTGGTCACTGGCATCCAATCAGGAAGCACAGCCATAAGGCCACTGTTCCGCCTGCTTCCTGACTCCACAATTCATGGCATGGAGCACCCACACCTGCTGAACTTACTTAAAACTCTTTGGAAGTGCCCTCCAAGACACACCCAGAGGTCAACCTGAAAATTAAGATTAACCATCATATAAACTGTGGTGATAAATGTCAAATCCATCTCTTTCAGCTTCAGAAGAGAAACTCAACTCCAATTGGCTTAAGCAAAATAGGAGCCGTTGCTTCAAGCTTCAAGTATTGTTAGAGCCATGAGCTCAGATGAACTCATCTAGAATCTGGCCTCTCACTCCTCAGCTCATCTATCTCTATCTCCGATATTGGTCCTCTTACCAGCCAGTCTTTGTCCTTGTTGGTAGAAAAGAAGACAGTCCCTGGCAATTCTGAGTTCATATCCTATCCTTTAAAAGTAACACCAGCCAGGGGCATGAATTTACCATCCATTTGATTCGTCTTAAGTTCAAGATAGTCTTTTTTTATTCATCTCAAGTTGCTTGTCATTCTTGACCAAGTCTCTTTGACTGAGTGAGGGGCCTGATTATAGTCTTATCCCACAATGATATCTACACGTTGTGAGGGCAGTAGTCTTCCCCTCACACACTAAGAGTGGGGAAGAGGTATGCCCCAGGACAAGCCAGCATGCTGTTCACAGAGACGGGAAGTTGATCTTGCATGAACAGAAAAATGGACCCACTACAATAAAAATGACAGCAACTGTTTCTTCAATCTGATGTCTCTTGAATCCCAACAACTTCCCTGAAGAAACCAATTGTCTGGAGCAAAATGGATGTGGGGGTATGGAAAGTTCAGCATTCCCAGTAGCTCCTCCACCCCAGGAACTACAGTTTAGCAGAACTGCTCCCATTGCCCTGCCTCTGCTCCTCCAGCCACAGTGAAAGGAAAAGGGAAACCGGATGACTCTCCAGCCCTCCTGCTTAGGTGTATTTCTGTTCTTTTACCTAACCCTGAAGGCTATCTTTATTTTCTCTCCTACTGCGTGGCTCGGTGACTGTCTGCTTTAATCATTTTCGACATTTAGAAACTTGCTAGAGGGGGAAGAAACTGCAATCCTTACAGAACAGTAGCACCCAGAGTGCTTTTCCTATTAATGACCCTGGCCCTGAAAAGGAATCTGAGTCAGAGCGATAAATTGCCACCCTCCAGGCCCTAGGGATGGGGGCTTGTCTCTGTGACCCTTGTCCTCCATCAGAAGCTGCCCTGGAGATAGCATTGGTGTGGATTAGATAAGCAGAAGTGCTTTCAACTACATGTCTTCCTTCTGTCAGGCTCTGGGCTACGGGCGGCTCAAGCAGGCAGCATCCTCTTGCTGACACTTAAACAGCCACCTGGAAATCTGGGAAGAAGTGATCAACCTGCAGCTTGGATGTCTATGTTAGTCTAAAGAAAGCCCAAGCCTTTTCAGGACCAATAGGGAACTCGGCTTTGGATGGGAGAAAACAGCAGTTAGTGTGGTGGGAATTAGAATGCAGAGGAACTAAGGTTTTCCATCTAGGCAGCCAATGTTCTTTGAATAGAGTCTTACTATGGTGTCTATATTGGCCCTGAACTCCCAGACTAAAGCCATCTTCCTGTGGCAGATGCTACTGAGGTAGTCAGATCCTATTTCTTCTGTGAGGACCTGGTAGGGAATCGCTCAATGCTAAACTCGCTCTGTTCCAGCTTAACAGCCACCTCTGGGCGACTCAGTAGATGACATCATTACTACACATGCATAAGCACCCGAGTCTAGAACCCAGAACCCATGTAAGAGCTGACAACTGTAGTGTATGTCTGTAACCCTAAGCTGAGAGGCAGGGGTGAGACAGGCAGATCCCAGTGGCTTGCTGGCCTGACAGTCTAGCCAAAATGTCAGGCTCAAGTTCAACAAGAGACCCATCTGAGAAATAAGGTAGAGAACAAAAAGGTTACTCAGCATCAACCTCTGGCCTCCACATATGCACTAACAGGTGCGCACAGACATGCAACACACAAGGGGGGTGGAGAGCAAAGGGGATAGAGGGAGAGAAGAAAGGAAGGGAGGGGGCGGAAGGGAGAGAGAGAGAGAGAGAGAGAGAGAGAGAGAGAGAGAGAGAGAGAGAGAGAGCTCTCTATTGCCCACCACCCTCCTGAGCATACCTTCCAGGTTCCTGTGCTATACCCTGCTAACCCTTCAGTCAGTTTATCCTTTGCTGTAGCCTGCCACTTCCTAAGTGAGTCTCTACCTGATACTATTAGCTTCATTTTGTTACTCTAAAAATTGATGTAGTCTTGAGGTAACAAAATAACATAAATGTGTTTTCTCATACTCCTAAGGAACAGAGGCCTGCAGTGGTTTCACTCAAATGAATGCCTGGAGTTCACGGGCCCTGCTCTCTTTTCTCACCATTGGGTTCCGCAACAACAATCTTTACATTCCTTAGCTCCCAATCTCTCGATCCATGGTCAAAGCTGCAGAGTACTGCTCATCAGTGGTCACACTGCCTTCTCTTGTCTCCAATATCCCTGCTTACTTACAAGGGCACTTGTGGTTACATTTAGAGCCTCTCCAAATGGCCAGGGTATCTCCTCACTTGGTCACCTCTGTAAGGACGGCGTCTTGATTACTTTTCTATAGCTGTGAAGAGACACCATGACAAAGGCAATTTATAGAAGAAAGAGTTGATTGCTTACAGTTTCAGAGGATGAGTCCAGGATAGGTACACCATGGCAGGGAACATGGAAACAGGCAGGCAGGCATGGTGCTGGAGGAGTATCTGTGAGCTTACATCTGATCTACAAGCTCAAAGCAGTGAAAAAGCTAACTAGTAATGGCAAGGGCTTTGAATCTTCAAAGCCCACTCTCAGTAACACACCTCCTCCCACAAGGCCACACCTCCCAATCCTTCTCAATAAGGTCCCAATGGGGGTGGCACCAAGCATCAAACATATGAGCCTATGGAGGGGGGCCAGTCTCATTCAAATCACCAAAGGTTCTTCCTACCATGCAGGTTCCTGTGTGTGTGAAGAGGCTCCAGGATGCCTTTGGGTTCCCACTTACTTTTTCAGGTGAATGGCCTCTTTTTTTTTTTTTTTCACTTTGCATACTAGCATTTGGGACAGGCCTATTGCAACCAAGTAAAACCATACATGAATGCAGAGGAAAAGCTTAGTGTACAAAAAGCAGCCACTTACATATGGACATAGAAATCAGGAAATGGAAAGATGAAGCCAAAGACCACAGGAACAATGTAAACAGTGTATGGATTCCTACTGGGAAAAGATGGCTCTCAGCTCTGGCCTGTGGTTATACCTGGACAGAGGCACAGGGCTGACGGGAAGACTGAGGCATGCTCTTCATTCCTGGATTCCTTCTGCTTTTGCCATGACAATATGTTCATGAATTTCTTTGATATAAAATACTTTGGAAGCTATCCAGTGGCACATTTTGAACGATGACCAGTGTAACCATCTGTGATGGTTCTCGGCTCTCTCTATAAATATATGGCCATTTTAGGTGCATTGCTGAGACCCAGTGGGCTCCAGTTAAAGATCTTCCTGGGAAGACCACTTCATCATCTAGTTGCACTACTCAGAAGCCTCTGCCAAAGGCCAGGAGTGCAGTCCTAAGGCTCCAAAGTCCTAGAAATCATCTTGCTGGAAGGACCCATCTGGGGTTGAATGTCCAGGTGAAGCACAGCTTCTGCTTAGTAAGAAGCTATGTAGCCAGTGTCTGCTTGGGTTTGGGGATGCTACACTGAGCCAGAGACACTGCTTGTCCCCCTCCCTCAGAAGGAAAGGGGAGCTGAAGCTGTCACCATCCACAGTAAATATTACCTAGCAGCCAGCAACTAGCAGATGTCAGAAGGATGGAACCAAGCCAGTTTCACTGATTAAAATATCACCGTCTGCAGACACACAGATTCAACTCAGCCTTTGTGTGCCTTTCACACATGGTCCAAAGAGGCCATGGCTGCCAGAGAAACCTATGTGAAGACACAGACATCAGTGAGAAGACTGAGCTGAAAGAATGAGGGTAATGATGACACAATGAGCAAGACAAAAATGCCTTATAGATAAGTTACAAATAAGAAACAGACTTATGGAAAATATTTGCTGCACATACAATGAAGGCTTGTTACCTAAATGTGTTTATTTTTAGATTCATTTCACTTTTAATTATGTATATATGTGTGTGTCTATGGGTGAGTATTACATATGAGTGCAGGCAGGTGCCCATGAAGGCCGGAAGATATCATCTGATTCCCCACTAGCCAGAGTTACAGTGTGTGTGAGCTGCCTGACATAGGTACTGTGGGTTTCTCTGCAATAACCATCCACACTCTTACCTGCTAAATCATCTCTTCAGACCCAATATATTCATCATTATTAATTCATATTCACCCTTCTCAAACAGATAAGAAAAGGGCTGGAAGGGCTGGAGAGTTGGTTTAATAGTTATCAGTACTTGCTGCTTTTCCAGAGGACCTGGTTTCAATACCTAGAACACATAGCAGCTCACAACCATCAGGAGCAACAGTTCGAGAATCCAATTCCCTCTTCTGGCCTTTGCAGGCACCAGACATGTATGTAGTATATAGTCATACATGTGTGTGAAATATCCATGTACCTTAAGTAACTTTTTAAAATTTACATTAAAAAAGCTGTAAATGAATGAAAAATATCCAACTTCATGATATAACTAAAATATGTCAACATTATTCCTGTGATCTACTCATGGGAGGGTGACTGTTAAAGTCATTTTATGGTGAAAAAGTAGACATGTATAAGAAACTTAAAAATTGCCAGCACTCAGGAGGCAGAGGCAGGCAGATCTCTGTGAGTTTGAGGCCAGCCTGGTCTCCAGAGCGAGTGCCAGGATAGGCTCCAAAACTACACAGTGTAACCCTGTCTCGAAAAAGAAAAAAAAAAAAAAAAAGAAAGAAAGAAAGAAAGAAAGAAAGAAAAAGAAAAGAAACTTTAAATTGTAAATACCTTTTCCACCCTGCTAAGACTGACCCTAGGAAAATACCCATACACCTGTGAGAACAAGCAGGAAAGGTATTTCATTGCAACATCATGCATTACTGTGAAAATCCAGAATTTACCTAATGGTGCAATTACACATAAATTGCTAAGTAAATTATAATACATTCTGATGAGCAATGCTACTGAAAGAGCTTGAGAGACAGATATATCATTATATACTGACATAAAATGATCTTAAAGACACTACACAATTTGAAAAGAATATTTGGGGGTTGTAACTATAAATTGTTTCTAAATATCTGCAAGCAGATAGATACTAGTCAGAAAATAAGAAACAATTTGTAACAGAATGGCAAGCATGGTTTGGTTCCCTTGAACTGTTTTCCTTAATGTACTTGGCTCAGATGCACCTTCTCATAACACATGGAAGTACCTGCTGACCATACAGACTTGAACTTAGTGTGTTGTCACAAATGCAGAAACCACTTAAACTCATTAACAGAAGAGCCTGTGGGGCTTTTAAATGATAATGCTGTGGTGGTTTGAATGAGAATGCACCCCCTCCCACAATCTCATATAAATACAAGAGAATTCTTGGTCCCTAGTTAGTGGAACTATTTGAGAAGGATTAGGAGATGTGGCCTTGTTGCAGGAGGGGTCACTTGGGGTAAGCTTTGAGGTTTCAAAAGCCCATACTATCCGCAGTTACCCTCTCTGCTGCATGGTTATTGTCACAATATGTGAATGTTAGATCTCCAGAAAACTCAGGTATCCGGGGTCCCAGGCCACGACCTCGGTCACCCCAATCACCAGGCGGATTCGAGAGCTTGATGCAAATTGCATGAGGCTTTATTGTAATTTAATGAGCTAACCCCATGTTAGCTCGGGTCTTTCACCCACCCGCCATGGCGGATGGCTAGCAAAGACTCTGAGAAGCCACAGGACTGAGATCTTGTAGGACAGCGTAAGGGGAGTGTCTAGGGGTACACACAGGCTCAGGATTGGTGTGCCCTCCAGGCTTGGAGGGATTGCCCTGTGTTGATTGGTCAACTGGTTGTTATGGCCCATAGGCCCTCCCAGTGTGGTTGCTATGCTCTGCGTCATTGCTGTGTGCTTGTCCTTAAAGTACACCCAGGGTCGTAAAGCATAGCGCCACCAGCTAACTTCTGATTGGTTCCTTCTGATTGGCATCTGACTTTCTAGTGTCTAGGACAAGGTCATAGAGCACGTGTTCGGCCATTATGGCTGCTGAAAGAGGAGCTGGTCCCTTCATGAGCTCTCAGCTACTGTGCCTCACCTGACTGCTGCCACACTCCCTGCCATGATGGGCATGCACTCTAACTTTCTGGAACTAGAGGCCCCACCCAACTCTTTTTTTGTGTAAGTTGCCTTAGTAATGGTGTCTTACCACAGCTACTGAGAAGTAACTAAAGGAGAAATTGGTACCAGGAGTAGGATGTTGCTGTGATAGACCTGGCCATGCTGTGTTTTGAAAGACTGTAGACTTGGGAACTTGGATTAGAAAAGTGGCTGAACACTGTAAACTGGATTTAACAGGCTACCCCGATAGGAGATTGGAAGATAGTAGTTCTGGAAGTAATGCTGACTCTGAAGGCCCAGCTTTAGCGGTTTCAGAAGGGAACAATATTAGCAACTCAGTTAGAGACCATTACTGTGACACTTTGGCAAAGAAAATGGCTACCCAGGAGATTTCAAGGCAGTCTAACATTGACTGGGTCACATGACTATTATTGATCACTCTTATGTAGGTCATAAGAAATGAATGAAGAAGAGCAAGTGGGGAAAAAAGAAATACAGAATGTACAGTTTGAGGAGAAAAGGAACACGGGGAAATTTAATGTTAGAGCCATGCTCACAGAGATAAGTTTAGAGAAAGGCCTGGTGCCAAATGTAATAAAGGACATTTGTGCAACTAGAGCAAAACCTGGAGGTGCAAAGAGGGAAAGCCCAAGGAAGTGTCTCCTAAAACAAATGAAAGCTTATTCAACAAAGGAAAGCAACAAAGGAAAGCTTATGCAACTGTAATTCCAGGAGGGGGCCAGGCACCACCCCAAGCAGGCAGTAGAACTTGGCAGCATCAGCCATGTGGTCTGGATTTAGAGTCAAGTAGGATGGAAAAGTAAAGGGTGTTGAGGGAAAAGCAGTCGAGGCTAGTATGTGGCAGGGGAGTCTCAGGTATCACTTTTCGGGTTCCATCCACCCTGCATGGGGGCCATTGTGTGAAATTATGTGAAGAGAAGCCTGGATTTTACTGGAGACCCCAAGACATTAGAGATGTCGGAGACACAGGATACCTGCCCAGGAGAGCTACACACAGGAAGTGGAATCAACCCAAGGCAGGGGAATTTGCAGCTGTCAGTATAGGATTTGGAGTTTGCCCTGCTGGGTTTCTGTCTTGCTTTGCTCCAGTGTTTCCTCACTATACCCTCATTCCTCCCTTTTGGGATGGTAATGTCTATGCTGTGACATTGTATGTTGGAAGTATGCGATCCGCTTTTTTTTTTTTATTTTACAGAGTGCCATAATTAAATTGTCTTGAGTCTCAGATGAGATGTTGGACTTCTAAAACTGTGATAAGACTATGGGTACTTTTCAAGTTGAACTAAATGCTTTTTGAGTTATGATGTGGCTATAAGCCTGTGGGTTTCAGGGAGATGTGAAATGAGGTGATTTGAATGAGAACAGCCCCTCGTAGGTTCATATATTCACATACTTGGTTTGGGAAGCATTAGGGAGCGTGACCTTGTTGGAAAAGGTAAGTCATGGGTGGTCTTTGAGACTTCAACAGCCCATGCTATTCCCAGTCTCTCTCTCTCTCTCTCTCTCTCTCTCTCTCTCTCTCTCTCTCTCTCTCTCTCTCTCTCTGTGTGTGTGTGTGTGTGTGTGTGTGTGTGTGTGTGTGTGTGTGTGTGTCTCACTCTCTCTCCCTCATGCTTGCAGATAAAGTATGTAAGCTCTCAGCTACAGCTCAAACAAGATACCTGTCTCTCCACCATGATGGACACAGACCCTCTGGAACTATAAGCCCCAATAAACTCTTTCTTCTATTAAGTTTCCTTGGCCATGGTGTCTCATTACAGCAATCCTGCTTCTTTCTGTGTTACTTTTATTACTGAATTTGTAAAGTTTATTTTTTACCAGGAGAAAAGTAATAAGATAACCTAGTATAATTATAAAATATGTTTGTATGTATATCTACAAAAAATGCAGGCAAATGTTTACATGCATGAATGCACACACAGAAGCCAGAGGTCAACCTCAGGTATCAATTCTCAGGTTCCATCTCCCTTGTTTCTGAGACAAGGTCTCTCACCTTGGAGTGGTCTAGGCAGAGTGACCAGTGAGCCACAATATTCACCTGCCTCAGCTTCCACAGTGCTGGGATTACCAGTAGCCTTTATAGGGGTCCAGGGACCAAAAGCAAGTCCTTGTAAGTGCTGTATCTATAGAACCATCTCTTTTGCCCCAGATTCTGAAATTTTTTGTTTATCACTTAGCTCTGTAACATTTTGCTTTGTTCTGGCAGATATCAGTCCGCTGTATTTTCTTGGCAAACTGACTGACTATACTGAGACACTCCTATTTACTTCTGGTGTGTTGAGATACTTTTCTGCAACCTGCCTAGACATAGCAACTACTGTAATTCCTCTAAACCTGGTACATGTTCCTTTGTTTTTTCATCTGTAGTCTGTCTTCATAACTTAACTTGTCACTCATATGCACCATATAATTCTCACATTTTCATCTCATTCTGAAAAATGGAATTTTTGGATCACTTATACTTGATATAATTATTGGCGGGATTATGCTTAGCTCTTCCCTCATAGCATTTGTTTTCCATTTATTCTGTCTGCTCTTTTATTACTTCATTCCTTATTATTTTGAGTAAAATGAATACCTTTCATTACTCCAATTTATCTCCCTTATTTGACTTCTAGTTATAACATTTTGGGCTATACTTTTAGTGATTTCTCCAGAGTAGCACTAGCTATAAAATCTAATTTGAACCATGTGTGTATATTACAGAAAAGCTAAACTCCCCAACTATATTATCAAAATTAAAAGAAATAATTGACATTAAATTAATAATTCTTTTATTGGGAATAGGGAGATGGCTCAGTAGATGAAGTGCTTGCCAGGCAAGCAATGAGGACCAGAGTTCAGTTCCCTGTATCTCATCTAACAGTCAGGTAAGAATGGCAGCAGCTTGTGATCCCTACATTCGGGAGGCAGAGACAGGTGATCCCTGAGACATGTTTGCAAAATAGACTAACCAGAATGGGCTAGCTCTGGGTTCAGTGAGAGACTCTGCCTCAACAAATAAAGTGAGTATGACCAAAGAGGATGACTGACATCAAGTTCAGACCTCCAAAAACATGAATACACATATTCACGCCCATCTGCACACACAGGTGCACCCACATAAACATGAACACATACAACACACAAAAATGCACACCACAGATACACAATGATTAATAATAAATAATTTAACCTGTTATTCGCAATATACTATCATTTCAACAAATAACAAATATAAAAGATATTACTGAGAGATCTTACATTCTGGAAGTTCCCTCATACTAAGTCTTGAAATCTAATGTAAATTTTATACCTACAGTTAAAATGACAATCAAATCCTTACAGAACAACAACAAAACACAATGTTGCAAGGGGGAAAGGTGGTCTTGTTTTGAGTTCTCATTTGAATTCTAATTAGTTAAAGCTGTGAATTTTGTTTGAGTTGAGCACTCGCCATAGTGCTAGCTATGTAACCAACCATACACAGCCACCAACCACTATACTAAAGATCAGGTATGTTTACTAAGTTAAGCTACTCTACCATTTCATTCAGAGCAAAGCATTCTTGCAACAGCAGCCCCATTTTACCCCTTCCCACCCTTTGTGCTATTTTGCATCTTTTTCTTCCATTTATATCAAAGATCCTCCTAACATGTAGTTATTGTTTTTATTTTAATCATCAATATTCCTTTATATACTTTGTATGCATAAAATAATTTATTCAGTGCTTTCTCTGCTAGCATTCCGGGGATGAACTCAGATCCCCAACATCTATATAAAATCAAGGCATGGTAACACATGTCTATAATCCCAGCCATGGGCAAGCAGAGACAGGACAACTCCTAAGGCTCTGTGGACAGTTAATCTGGCTAAATTAGTGAGCTCCAGATCAGTGTGAGACCTATCTTTAAAATAAGTGGAGAGTGATTAAAGAACACACTTCACATTGACCTCTAACTACACAAACACACATGTACACCCATGTATGCACACTACTCACACCTTTGTACACACACACACACACACACACACACACACACACACACACACACACACAAGAACACACACACACACACATTAATTAATTAAATAAAGTAACTTCTTGCTGGGTTTGGTGATGTACTTTTGTAATTCCAGCACTCAGAAGGTGGAGATGGGGTTGTTGGTTCTAGGCCAGCCTGGACAACATAAGAAGACTTATCTTTAAAAAAAAAAAATCCAAAACTTAGGTTTAAGGTTTACCTACATATTGACATTCTGTGAGACTCTTCAGTCTTTTCTGTATCCCTGAATTCCCATCAGGTATCATTTCTCTTCAGACTGGAGAGTTTCTTTTCCATTTCCTATAGGTCTGATCTTCTGGCAATGAACGCTCTGTTTTCCTCTTTAAATAAAGTGCCTTTAGTTTGACTTTATTTCCAAGTGTATTTTTGCCAGATATAGATTTCTGGGGTGAAAATTTTTATTTGTATCTCAAGCCCTCTGAAGATGTCATTCCATTGTCTCTGGTCCCCATTGTTTCTGCTGAAATGTCTGCTCTAATTCTCACACTGTTCCCCGGTATCTAACAGGCATTCATTTTCTTCTCAGGCTAACTTTACAGTTTCTCTTTAACTCTGTTGCTTTTATTGGTTTGACTACAATGTTGCAGGCGAGTTTGTCTTTCTTAAAAATCCTACTTAATGTTCGCTGAAATTTTCTCCTAACAATGAGTTGCTGGGATCCAATTTTGAAATGTTCACCCTGTACTTTTTATTTCAGCTATTCATCTGCCACCATTTCTCCTTTCTACCTAACACTCAAAAGAAAAAAAAATGGGGAAAGAAAAAAGAAAAGTGGTTATTTCCTTATCTGATACCTCCTCAAAGACCACTGCAGCTATGTTAAATTTCCTTCTTCTGCTCTGTACCCGTGTTACTGCCATTCTTGTAATTCTCTTTTTATTTCAGTTTTGGGGTTTCTGAGGGTCTAATTCAGGTTCAAAGCCCTTTCTTCGGTAGTGTCCAATTTGCACTCTGTATTTTTTAAATTCTAGTATTCCTGTTAGTGAGTGTCAACCCGTGTTAGAGCCTCCATCACTGAAATTTCCCGTCACTCATTAAATTACCTATTTCTTATCATTTTTTAAAAAAGTATTTTACTATTGTTGGCTTCAAGCTCTTAGTGAAAAAAAAAAAACAGTCAGTACCTCAGTTGTCTCTGGCTCTGACTCACTCACTTCACACTTTCTTGTTCTAGGCATATCTAATTTTTAGTGCATGACAAGCTGCTTTAGGGCCAGTTCCTCACTCACAGGTTCAGCCCTTTGGATTTCTTCACATTCATGGTTCTTTGTAGGCTCTAAAGTGGAGCAAAGCTGTGCTGTGAGTGTGCCCCTGGTAACTTGTGATTCTGTTGCTAAGGGCTGGAGCTCTTCCATGTCCCTATGTCCTAGACAGACAGGGAATACCTCGTTGAAGTTTTGTCACATAATTATCATGCCCAAACCTTTAAACAGCTTTAAACAGCAACCACTTGTTTAGCTCACATTTCTATGGGTTGACAATTTGGCCTGGAATCAACTGGGTGCTTTTTCTCATCTCTTTGGGGTTTTCATGTATCTTTAGTCAAGATTGGCTTGGGAGATGCCTTCTGACCTCTGGCACAACATCCACACCTGGGTGGCCTTAAGCTTAGATTTGTTTGTGCCAGAGCAAGAAGGTTCTGTATGTAGCATGCTGGCACAGCCACCACATGCTGTTGGTCAAAGTCACATGACCAGCCCGGATTCCAGAGATGAGTAGACAACTTTTCCTCTTGCTGGGAAAAAGTCTCAAAGCCAAGTCAGCAAGGATACACAGCAGAGTTAATTAAGGATTGTGGTGATTTTTACAATCCACCAAGGGCAACAATGGTTTGTTCTTTTGAATTCTTTTCATTTTCAATTCAGCATTTGAGTTAAGTTTTCAAATAAAAAAAAATCTGTTCTTTGCTTCTTAGAAAAAAATAATGAATCATAGGTGATATTAATTCGAGACCAAAACTGTGCAATCCATGAGTACCAACTATATAGGTTGAATACACAATGACTACAAGGAGGGGCAGGGTTTGTTCTTCAGTAGCCTACAAGGTTGCAACAGTGCTAGTCTTAGGAGGAGTACATACTACAGGGACATTATGTCTATATGGGTTAAGTGAGAAAGAAAGAAATCAATATGGATCATAACTACAGTTCACGTAAGAAAGACTCCCATTGTATCATTGAATCATCAGAGCTGTGACTGACTGCACAAGATCAGCAGAGATTTGGCCATCAGTACACTGAAGGGGGAGGTGTTCACAAGGCTCCACCTCTTCCTGAGAATTGCTAGGTAGTTAATGCTTGCTAGGGGAAGGACAGACATTTTCCTTGGTGGTAAATTGTCCAAGCTCCTGTAAGTAAGCACTTGTCCTATTCCTATAAGTAAGCCTACTTAAATTCATTGGTTCACCCACTCCCCAAAAGAAAGGTAGAGGAAGAGAAGGATGATTGAAGGGAACCAGACCTTCTGCTTATCTTGGACAAGCGAAGCAGTTTCAAATATATATAAACCTGTTTGAGTTAATCCTGTGTTTAAAATATGGAATGAGGGATTATTTTATCTAAATTATTTTATTGAGATATAGCATATACTATAAAACACAGCATTCTGTGTTTAATTCAGTAGCTTTTGTGGTATTCACAATGACATACAATAGTCACCATCTAATTCCAGAACATTTTATGCATCCCCCAATGAAACATCAAATCCTAAGAGTTTCTCTTTGTCCCTCCTTCCTTGCACCTCTTGGAGTCTACTGACCAATTTTGTGTCTGTAGTTATGTCTACACTGGACACTTCATGTCAGTGGAATCAGCAATGAGCAGTCTTCATTCAGTGACTACCTCCTTTTATCTACCATGATGTGTTGACAATCATCCACACTGTAGCAATACCAGCACTTAATTGTATTGTTAAATAGTATTTCATTGTATGAGTATATGTTTTTCAGTCTGTTCATCATTTGATGAGCATTAAGTTGTTTCTGCTCGTTGTCTACTATGCTAACACTGCCATGAGCACCTGTGTGTAAGGTCTTGTGCAAACACAGGTTTTCAAATCACTTGGACACATCGCTAGGAGTGGGATGGCTGGGTCATTTCAGTTTACTCTTGAAGGAGTGCCAACACCAAGAGCAAAAGAATTTTCTGCCAAAAGAAACCATTCTCAATGAAATGAACTTCAGTGAGAGTTAATAAGCTGACAGTTTCCAGTAGGAGACTACATGAGAGTCTTGGCACATGTGATGCTAGGCTAGCAAGAGGCAGGAGTATAGGGCTTGGAGGTGAGTGTTCCAGAGCTAAACTGTTTTGGGTCTGTGTTAGTTAATTTTCTATGACTGTGATAAAATATCACAATCAAAAGCAACTTAAGGAAGAAGGGGTTTATTTTAGTTCACAGTTTCGGAGTGATGGAGCCCACTAATGGCAGAGAAGGTGTGGCAGTAGGTGCAGGGAACTGGCTGGTCACATTCCATCCATACACATGAAGCAGAGAGAAATGGGGGGAGAGAAAGAGAGAGAACGGGCAACAGCATGAGGCTATAAACCTTCAAAGCCCCCCACCCCATGGCCATAGTTCCTCCAGCAAGACTCCACCTCATAAAGGTTCCATAATCTCCCCAAACAGGGCCACCAGTGGGGGAGCAAGTGTTCAAATGCATGAACCTATGGGAGACATTTCTCAGTCAAACCATCACAAGGCTCAAATGTGATTTCTGCTGTTTTGACTTGTTTTCTACATGTGCTTCTGCATCACCTCATCTCTGAGGCAGAAAGTGTCTCCTTCTGTTCCGTTGAACCATGTGGCCTATGGAAGGCTCCCGGTGATGTGCACGAACAGTCAGATGACAGAAGCCGCTGTTAGTGCCATGGCCGCCAAGAGATTGTACTCCTCCCACAAGCTTTCCGATTCTTGGTTCTTCAATGACTTTCTTCCCAAATACCATCTCACCAGATGCAAGCTCACCAGACAATGAGTCTGTGCCCTTCCTTAGAAATTGATCTACCTTCGGATTTAGCGGAGTGACCCCAAAGGTGAGTCTGCAAGCGAGACCTGACTCTTTAAGAGGAATCCAGTCTCTTTGGGGTCAGTGAGTGAGTGGCTGGACCAGATGGCCTTGCACTTGTCCCCTCAAGCTCTCCAAAGGAGTCTGTGGCCTAGACCCCCAGCTTCGTGTGGCAACTCCATAAGGGGCCATGAAAGATTTGGCAAGAATAAAATGTGTCTAAATGCACAGTGACCAAAAATTTATCCAAAATAAAATACGTAATGGAGCACAGGTGTTTCTTGTCACAATCCCTGAGACACCCAGCCCAGACCTGAGGCGTTTGTATGTTACAGACTGTAGTGTCATTACTATGCGTACATAGTTGTCTGCTCTTATAGAAACATAAAAATTTAATTACAGAAAACAAACATTTTTGGTATTTTCCTAGAGCCATTCCTCAGCATATATGCAATCAAATCAGCATATATTTGCAGTATTTCTGTGCTAGGAAATGGGATTTTTAAAAACAACTATTTAAGTTACTGACTTGAGATCCTCTAATGAATTTTGGCTAAAAATTGGGACATGCTTTTCAACAGTTTCTGCAATGGTCCTGAACATATTTCCACCATTTTAAACTATACATTTTTACAAAGACCATGTTCAGTACTGGTAATTATAAGATCAAAATAGCCATCAGTTCTAAATAGTGATGATGATGATGTTCTATGTCCTGCAGAATCAAATATCCAGGCAAGGTTTGATTCTTTATGTAAAACTAAATGAGTACATCTAATCTCATTAGTATGAAAATGCGCTTTTGTGTTTAATAAATGATAAAATCCTACATATACCAAAAAGTTGTTTTAAAATAAATTTCTACATTTTCTATATCATTTATTATCAGAAAATGTTTGGTTTGTATACCTATCCTATATATTTACAAACTTACGTTGCCCAAAGTGTTCTTGGATTTAGAGAGTCACAAAGAGAAAAAAAAAGTTTAAGAAGCCTTGGCTTAGAGCAGAAGGCACAAGTATGGGTTTCTGGCCCTTGACATGCCCTAGAGAGAAGTTCTGCTCAATTTCTCTATGAGCTTTCCAGAGCCTTTCTATTAGTCAGGATTCCCTAAAGGAATAGACTGATAGAATGAACACAGACATGCATGCATGCATGCATGTGCGCACACGTGTGCAAACACACACACACACACAGAGGAAGAGAGGGGGAAAAGATGATAGATAGATAGATAGATAGATAGATAGATAGATAGATAGATATGGATGTAATATGTGTGTGTGTGTGTGTGTGTGTGTGTGTGTGTGCGTATGTATGTATTACAGTATTGGAGTGCTTTACAGGCTGTGGTTCAGTATAGTCCAGCAGTTGCTATCTCTCAATAGGGAGCCCAAGAATACAGTAGCTGTTCAGTTCAAAAGGCTGGGTGTCTCAGTAGTCCCAGTTTGGTTCTGGGATCCTGTAGTGTTTCTAGAGCTGCTGGTCTTCAGTCTACCTTGGAATCTTAAAGAAGTGGGTTCTAATATCATCAGAGGAAAGCCTTTATAAAAGGATAGATGTTGACAGCAAGAGTGGGGGAAGGCAAAGGCAAAAGCTTCCTTTGTCCATGCCCTTTTATGTGGGCTGCCACCAGATTTAGATGTAGAGTGGATCTTCTGACCTCAAATGATACAATGGAGAAAAAATCCCACTGAGGTCCACCCATCTGCTTGAGTTTAGTTGATTCTTGATGCAGTCAAGAAGACAGTCAAGATCAGCCATCACACTATCTCAGAAAATTAGCACAGACTAATAAGACAGGCCTGTAGAAATCTTCACAGTGCACAAGAGGAAAGGCTTCACAATGTGAATCTCAGCTTAGCTCAAAGCACCTAGCTTTTTGAGAAAACACTTAAAAAGCTAGGAGCTAAAAGGGACTGGGTTCTGCAGTTGTCTACCGTCTCCTAAACTCAGTCCTCACTATTTTGAGTGCAGTCGGTGTACCAGTACCACTTCCTGCAGCAGCAGCCCCTAGGAACTCATTAGAAGTATGGTCTGAGGCTCCTACCCAAATCTCCTTCACTGCTCTGTACTTAATCACAATCCCCAAGTATGGTGAGGTTTGATCAGCTTTGTTCCAAGCTACTTGAGCAGCAATTACGGATCCTAAGAATTATTACACAATACCTTCTATTTGCAGCATTTCCATAGCTGTGTGGAATTTTAAACATCAAGAGCCTCAAGGGCAGGAGCAGGCCACTTTGGTCTCTGTGTAGGGCCTGTGACCAAATACAAGAAAGGTTGATTCTCAAATTATGGATGAATACAGAGTAAGTTCTTTCAAAGTGCAACTTCAAAGGGTACTTCAGAAGGTGATGGGAAAGGATTATCATCTGTTCTATAGTGTGGTAGTTTTAATGAGAAATTTCCCCCATAGGCTCATGTGTCATAACACATGGCCACCAGTTGGTGGTGCTGTTTGGGGAGGTTATAAAACCTTTAGGAGATGGAACCTTGCTGGATTTACAGCCTCACCATACTTCCTGCTCTTTCTCTCTCTGCTTCTGGTGTGTGGCTGAAATATCATCTCTCTGCTTTTTGACTCCCAGCAGGCCTATGCTCCTGCTGCCATGCCTTCCCTACCATAACCGACTGGATCCCTTCTGCAAGCTAAACTAAGCTTTTACCTCCACTAAACTTCTTTTGATCAGAGTGTTGTATCACAGCAACAGAAAACAAAAACATATGCCTACTATATATCAGACCCTACTGATATAGGTTACCTCAGTCCTGTTTACAACTGAGGTCAAAGAAGTCACAAGAAGTGGATCCAGATCATCCCAGGTCACACAGCAGAATAGGACAAAGCAAAGACCTCAAGATCCAAATCCACTGAGTCTAGAATAGGTCAGCAAATGGATTAATGAGGTCACTGAACTAACGCCAACATTGTTTTATTAAACAAATACATGTGTGTACATATAATACAGATGTATGCATAAATAAACAATAGATGATAATAGGTAGATGATAGATAGATAGATAGATTATAGATAGATAGACAGACAGATAGCTATGAGCTCTGTATCCATGAGTTAGATACCTGTGAATTCAATCAACTGTAGATGTAAAACATCTCTCCAAAAACTGTATCTGAGCTAAACATGAATACAACTTTCTTCTGTGTCATTATTCCCTAAGAGATAGCAGAACAGCTATTTGCATAGCATTTGCATTGTACTAAGTGATATAAGTAGTCTAGAGCTGACTTCAGGTCTACCGAAGAATATACACAGGTGATGTACAAGTACTACTGTGTTTTATAGAAGGCACTTGAACATCTGGAAATAATGACACATGCAGTGGGTCATAGACCCAGTCCCCAAGAGACACTGAGGGATGATTATGTGTAATGGCACCCACACGTGTGTGTGTGTGTGTGTGTGTGTGTGTGTGTGTGTGTGTGTGTGTAAATTGCAGCCCCAATCATAAGGTAAAAGAGATATTTTATATCATGCATATATATCATAGATATATAATATCATATATATACATGCATATATATTGAGAGATTCATGGTTTTCTAGGCACCAATATTGAGCACATTACACTTTGCACATGTTAATTTGTATGAATTGTGTAAATTTCATCAGTCCCATGAAAACTTCCATTACCATACCCATTTTACAAAGGAACAAATGGAGTTAAAGAAGTTATTGCCTGCCCAAAGTATTGCTGAGATTCCAGTGGTGGCCCTGAAGCCCCATGCTGTCACCCACTAAACAATGTTGCTATTCACTTAAAGAAAAAAAACAAACAAACAAAAACAACAACACAAAAAACACTGAATGTGGAGCAGTATACGTGGTAATATTTCCTGTAACAGTGTCCCTACCTCCATGTAAGGTGTAAAATCTCCTTTGGTCTTATGTCCCAGACCAAAGGTTGGGACATATGGTTGGAGGAATCTGAATCCGAGACAGGTAGTTCCACAGGACTTCAAGACCAGAATTACAGGAGTGAAAAATGTATTCTTTCTGAAGAAGCCTAACTATGTGCTGTCTGCCCCAGGCACTCAACTGCCCTTGTGTTTGGCCTCACTTCAGCTCTACTCTGCTTCTTCTTTTCCCTTCTTGCTTTCAATTTATTCTAGCAGATGTCTTTTGTCTTTGACTAATTGCTATGAGCTCATTCTGCTGACCAAGAGGTAGTAACTCTTCACTAGTGCTTTGTTTCCACACACAGGCTGTAAGTCTTGCTCCTTTAAGATTACAATAGCCCCTAACTGCTTTCCTAGTGTCTGGGGCTATACTTGCTTATTTCTGCCCCACTTTGCCCTTAAATTAGGCAACTCCCTTTGCTCTGACCTCTCATCAACCAAACAGACCAGCTTGATCCCTCATGTCAATGGGCTGCGTACTTCAGGTTTGTCTCAGTAAACTGACTGTTCCTCAGTGGACACAATTCACTCAGGCACCACCTAGGACAGAGATATTTTGAAGCTCTCCTCTTCAGGGAGCCAAGTGGCATCTAGAAAACACTTGAAGTGGTGTACAATCAGCCACATTAAACATTTCAGACACTAAGCTTGCGTCTAAAATGCATACTCATTTTCACATGGTTAAGCTGGCTCACACCCTAACTCGCTTTTATATCTAAAATGGGTGCTGCTAAGGCATGTTACATTATTTACTTTAAAGTGATGGTTCTTGGAGAATTTTAGTGTGTGTAAGATTCACACCAAGAGCACACCAGAAATGAGCTTGTGGCTTTAGTTCCCATTTTTTCCTATCTGGTCTGACATTAGCAAATCTCAGATGAGACAAATGAAGAATCTACACTTTGTTTTTTATTCGTTCGTTTTGTTCTTTTTCAAGACAGGGTTTCTCTGTGTAGACCTGGCTGCCTGGAACTCACTCTGTGGACCATGCTGGCCTTGAATTTGGAGATCTGCCTGCCTCTACCTCCCATTGTTGGGATTAAAGGCATGTGCCAACACCACTCACTCACCAGTGAGTGAATCCACACTTTCATAAAGAAATATTCACTGGTTCTCTCTCCCACCCTGCACACATGAGAAATACTGCTACAGAGTGAAGTGGACAGTGAGCAGAACTCAGGAGTCCATGAATTTGGATGGGAGACAATTTTCTGGAGTGCGTTCTCTCCTTCCACCATGTGGGGATTGAACTCATCAGGCTTGGTGGCAAGCAATTTTACCCACTGAGTCATTTCTTTCTTTCTTTTCTTTCTTTCTTTCTTTCTTTCTCTTTCTTTCTTTCTTTCTTTCTTTCTTTCTTTCTTTTTCTTTTTTGCAGATTTTTTAATTTGAATTAGAAACAAGATTGTTTTACATGACAATCCCAGATCCCTCTACCTCCCCTCCTCCCCTACCACCACCACCCCCAACTAAAACCCTACCTATCCTTTCTGCTCCCCCGGGATGGTGAGGCCTTCCATAGGGTGTCATCAGAGTCTATTGTATCCTTTGGGATTGGGCTTAGGCCCACCCCCGTGTGTCTTGGCTCAGGGAGTATTCCTCTATGTGGAATGGGCTCCCAAAGTCCACACCTATGCTAGGGATAAGTACTGAACTACTACAGGAGGTCCCATAGATTTCCAAGGTCTTCTCACTGAAACCCATGTTCCTAGGGTCTGGATCAGTCCCATGCTGGTATCCCAGCTATCAGTCTGGGGACCAAGAGCTCCCCAATGTTCAGGTCAGCTGTTTCTGTGGGTTTCACCAGCCTGGTCTGGACCCCTTTGCTCTTCACTCGTCCTTCTCTGTAGGGAGCCGTCCCTGCATTCTCCATTACAAGATGGCGCCTGCATCCGGCAGGCACCGAATGTAAACAAGATTATTGCGCAGGCGCTGGGTAAATTTCCATTCCTTGATCTCTGCCTATTCCGTGGCGTCATATGGCCGGATGAGCTACAGCCAATCATAGGGTGACACGTCCCAGGCGGCGGCTGCCAGCCTTTATTAGGGGACGGGATTCTTGGCTCAGTGTCTCCGCTCTGGGAAGCTTATGCTCTCCACTCTCAAGATGCATTAAAGCTTGTCTGCAGAAGGATCCGAGTGTCCTGCGTGTATTTCTTGCTGGCGAGGAATACAGAGAGCGCGCGGGACACTTCTCTGCATCTGGGTTCCAGTTCAGTTCAATGATTAGTTGTGGGTGTCTGCTTCTACTTCCACCAGCTGCTAGATGAGGGCTCCCACTGAGTCATTTCACCAGCCCATGGCATATTTATTTTGTTTTGTAATTTAAAGTGTCAGTCAGAGAGAATGGAATGATGGCTCAGAAGTTAAAACACTGGTTTTAATTTCTAGCACCTTCATTTCTGTAACTCTAGTTCCAGGAGATCCAACATACTATCTGGTCTCCAAGGACACTTCATGTATGTGGTACACAGACATTCAGGCAAATACCCATACGTGTAGAATAAAAATAACCAAATTTTTAAAAAAATTGGTATTCAAAAAGTGATACATGGGCTTCATCCGTCTGCTAATGTGGTTCCCTGCTCTCTCTCTCTGTCTCTCTCTCTCTGTCTCTCTCTCTCTGTCTCTCTCTCTCTCTCTCTCTCTCTCTCTCTCTCTCTCTCTCTCTCTCCCCCCATGTGTGTGTGTGTGTGTGTGTGTGTGTGTGTGTGTGTGTGTGTAAACATGTATGCATATGTGTGTGTTTATGGAAATACACATAGAGATCAAAATTCATTGTTGGGCATTGTCCCTTGGAAGCCATCTGCCTTATTTCCGTAGACTGAATCTCTCTCAGTGGTACCTGAAGATGGCTGGATCCCCTCACACTGTAAGTCAAGGTAAGTCCCCTCCTCCTTTATGTTGCTTCTAACCAGTATTTGGTCACAGCAATGAGAAAGTAATGAAACACTGGCCTAGCTGAAGTCTCTGCTTCCTCAGCTAAAGCCTGTACTAGACCACATGTGCCTCTTATCGCTCATGTCAGTGTCCAAACTGAAACACATCATCACACAGCTGCAGCACAGCACAGGGTCAGACTTCCTGAGTCCATCCTCAGTCACTTCTTAATTATAAGAAGTCAGACAATTCACCCAGCCTGCTGAGGCCGTTGGCTCTCCAAGATGAGGATGATGGCAATGGCTGCTTAAGATAAATGCCAAGTATTTCAATGTATACAAAATATATGTCTGTCCACAGTATCAGTAATTACATGCAGTTACAATGGTCACTGTCCCCAAGTCCCAAGCCTTAGACCTCATGAGAGCTGCCCTTTTCCAGTCCCTTTTGAGCACAGCCCTCATCGAAGCTGATAGTGACACTGGGGCAGGCCTGGTTCATCATCCCGCGCCCCCATAGACTCATTGCCTTGGTAACCTTGAGCTTGCTCTTGGTAAAAAGCTATCCTCAGCAGGATAAAGACCTTTTCTTGGAGTCCTACTCAGTAATTTGGATGGACTTATTTATTTGTGAGATAATTTTTCTCTTGTGCTGAAGTTTCTCTGCTTCTCTGAGCCAAATTACAGTTTATATCATATCTCTGCTAACTCCTGGCCAAATAGTGCAGAGCAATGCTAAGGCTGTGAACTCCGAGCACATGGAATGTGCTAGACACACATAGAGCTGCACACTCAGGGTCAGGGCACAGTTACATTCCTGAGCTGAACGCACTAGGCATGAGCAAAGATGGCCAGTGCTTGAGGCTAGCCATCTGACCTTGTCAGTTTCCTCCATGATGGGACCCTGCGGGCTTCCTCTCCTATTAGCAGATGCCATGCAATGCCAGGCTCTAAGCGCACACATGCCGTGCAGCAGCTGGTCTTTCTGGACCTGTCCCCACCCTCGAGGCCGTCAATGATGCACACAGAGAGCATGCTTCGGGGATCCAATTTCAGATCTCAAATCTATTTGGCTTAACCTTTGTCCCTCTGTCATTGATGTACTCATCAGGGAAGTCACCTTGGGTCAGTGTGCAGTGCCCGAAAAGCTTGTGTGGGAGATTTTTTTTCTTAACACCAGTCAGCCTCACTGCTATATTGGAGTTTACGATTATATTTTTTTTAATAAAACAAAATGTTGACGGGAAAATAAAATCCTCTGGAATTCAAGTAGACCAAGGCCCTCCATCCAAATGAAATGAAAACTAGAACCAATGAGGACAAATTCTGGTCTAATTCAGCTGTCTACAGACAATAGTTGTGCAATCTCCTTCTTCCTTCTTGTGTCATTCAATGACAATGATAGTAAGTGATAAAAGTTAACATTGAACAAGTGGTAGCTTCACGCTCTACACTTTTATAAGAACGTCCTGTGATAGCTCGTTTCATGTTTACACAAACGATGTAGGTTTCTCAATTTGGAAGTACACACCTAGATGTGACTTGTGTGCCAGGGTCACTCTACCGGACACTGGTATCGCTCACCTGCTGTTAGAACTTCAGCTGGGATCCAGATAGTCTGTGGAGTACTCTGAAGAGAGGCTGTACACAGACACAAGAAACAGCTTCCCTGTATTTTTGCAAGCATGGCAGTGCTCTGTCTGTCTTCTCCTGCCATGGACTGCCCAGCCTTTCCAATCCTGCCACAGAATTCCCATGCTATGGGTCCATATTCCCTTTATAGAATTTAATACCCTGGGCCATAAAAAAGCAATGTCCTGGACATGGTGACTACTAATATCCTTGCCTAGTCTACCCTTGATTTATTGGGGTGGGTGGCACAAGAAGAGAAATGCATTTTAGCATATGCTTGGGTAATAACCATTTGACTACTGTCGGATTAATGTATAGACAGAGCGGTGAGTGTTCCACCTCTGGAGACAGCTTCACTGAGAACTAGTGAGCAGCAGTGTTCTTCTGCTATGACAGTCCTCTGCTCACTGCCTCCCTGATTGTCACATGGCCTGTGGCAATTTTTCTAAGAAGTGTTCCCTAAAATTACCACACCAGCTGGGGGCCTTGCCTGTCAATGACATGTCCAGACTCCAACTTAACCAATTGCCTCGGGATCCCTAGACTGGCACCAGGAATCTACACGTTGAGTAAAATCCCTGAGTGATTTAGAAAGCCCTCGAAACCATGACGTCAGGTTCCCTGGATCTGGAACGGATGAGTACTCGCTTATTCTTGCTCAACATTCCGGTTGTTACATGTGCCATCCTAGGAGGGAATACACAGCTCCCAGATCTTACTGTGTCAGATAAAGAGCAATCAAGAGCATCTCTGAGTGTCTAAACCCCTAGTCTGACCCATACACATCCCTACTGCATGTCTGTTACCTCCCAGTTTACTGCATGGGCACTGTTTCCCTTGCCAGTGATGTTGGCTCTCCACTCAGCTTCACCCTGGGCTCTTCATAAGGTATTTCTGTGACTAGATGCCTTGTCACAAATAAACATCTTCTTGCCCAGAGATAAATTGTCACCATAACTGTATGGCCTTTGGATCACATGTTGCACCGGAGAATCATAAGACAATGTGTCTTGACCACCTCATAAGACAATGTGTCTTGACCTCCTCGACCAGCAAGGAAGACGCAACGCTGAGACTCTTCCTTAAGCAGTTTACTCAGGAACATTGAACAATCTTCTGACCCCGGGGAAAGCCCCCCCACAGCTTAAAAGCACTCTTGCCAGCCAACCCCAGAAAGCCACGTGGCTAAGGCGGATAGGCTCGCATTTGCTGATGCAAGTTTGAATCTTAGACCAAGCCAAATAAGGAGTTGTTTATTCCAGAGAGCGCTCACCCTCGGGATGGTGGAAGGCGGAAACCGGCGCCATCTTTAAGGCACGGCCCATCGCAGCTCTCCACAGTTCCCCCTTCTTTATTAAAAAACAGAGCGGGTGAAGATAGAGGCCCGATCCCCGGTTTGCAAACATGGGATAATGTATTGGTGACACCCACAAACTCTACGCCTGCGGTGACCCAAACCCATCCCGTACCTATTTTCCCAGGGGAAGGATCTTGGGTACAACCTTCATGCAATCAGGCTTGTCTTCCGAGGGCAGCCTAGCCGCATACAAGCAAACCCTCGTGCAGTGCTTAGCCTCGCACCCCACTTAAGAGAACATTTTAGTTCTTAATAGTGGCCTACCAGGCCTGGGGGGACTGCCCTGCCTCTATGGCAGTAAAGGCTTGAGTAATCATAGCTGCATCGCACTTTTGCGTAGTCCTAATCCTGCATATACACCACAGGCAGACCAGGGAGACCATAAGCAAGAGGCCTGCTAACGCTCCCATGCCCGCCCACTCTTTCAAATGATCCATGGCGGAGTTCAACCAGGAAGTCAGGCTGCTCGCAAGGGATAGGTCTATTCGGGCGGAGTTCACATGCACGATAGCCATCCTGAGTTCTCTCATGGTATCTTCAAACTTGGATGACAAATTCTGTGAAGAAACTAAGATAATCTTTTAAACTTCGATTGGTGGTAAAAAGGCGTGGGAAAACCCCTGCATTATACATCACTGGCATAGGTCTTGGGAACACTGACAGTATCCCCCATTTCCCCTTTCTGGGCATTGTTTCTTCATATGTCCTGTGTTGCCACATCTAAAGCAAGCACCAGGACTTCCCCTTTTGTTCCGGGTCAGCTGAACTACAGCAGCTACAAGGCCAGCGTTAGTCAGCGGTCCGCCGAGTTCCCTGCAGACCTTCATCCATGTCTCTATCCCTTTGTTTTTATAAGGGGTGATGGCAGTTTTACACTCTTTGGTACACTGTTCATATACCAGCTGCTTTATCAGCGGCATGGCAGCGTCAGAATTCCCAAACACCCTCCCAGCAGCCTCAACCATGCGAGCAACAAAATCAGCGAAAGGCTCCATGGGTCCTTGTATTATTTTTGTAAGGTTGCCTGAGACCTCACCCTTATTAGGTATAGATTTCCAGGCTCTAATGGCAATCTGATTAATCTGATCATACAAGTGAATCGGGTATCCTGTTTGTTGATTAACAAAATGCCTTTGGCCGACCAGCATATCTTTGTCCCAGGCTGCCGCTGGACCTCCAGCAACCCGGTTTGCTGCAGCTGGCTCGTCAGCAAACTCACTAAGGAATGTCTTCCATTCCAGGTACTGTCCTGGGCTGAGACAGGCGCCGACTAAGTTGTTCCAGTCGGTGGGCGTCATACAAAGCCTGGCAAGGGACTCAACCAGAGCCACAGTGAAGGATGCAGTAATGCCATAAGTCCTCACCGACTCTGCTAGGGCCTTGATAGTTTTAAAGTCTAAAGGCTCGTGATACCTCTGCCCCTGTGAGTCTAAGAATACTGGGCAAGCGAGGTGCATCTCTGAGCGAACTTCCCGCCAGACCTAAGGGCAGTGTGAGGCTCCTTCGCCATCGCCTCCATCTCCTTTCATCATATTGTAAGGAGGTGGCGCGGACAGGGTTTTGGCTGGGGTTTCACTTTCATTTTCAAGCACGAGGGACCTTTTGAACTCGGGCTTCTCCGGTTTCCCTTTTAACCTTTTTACTTTGGTTCTTTCTAGCTGCTCTATTAGTGCTTGGAGTTCCTCTTCATCCTCTGTGTCCCCCTCGGAACTGGAGGACTCTGTCTCCTCCAATTCCTTAAGACTCGGGTAGATTTTCTCACTTTCTTGGATCGCTCCTCCTGAAGGGAGTCAAGAGCGGCCTGTCCCTGTTCAATTGCCTCACTGTATCTCTTGTCCTCCAGGCAGCCTCTCACTAATCTCCAGATAGAATGGACACCCGGCTTCAGTGGCCCCTGTTCCCAAGCAAAATCTAGGTCCCTTCCCAATTTTTCCCATGAAGGGACTGTAAGCTGTCCAGTGTTTGCAAACCAGGGTGCTATTACGTCCATCTGCTCTAAAAAATTATCTAGGGTGCTTCGTTTTAGTTTTAAGCCCTTCGAGTGAAGCAACTCATTTAGGGCCACAAAAATTGGGTGCGAGATCGACGCGCCCATATTTATAACAGCACAAAATTTTTCCCCCCTTTCTCTTTACCTACAGAGAAAGGAAAACTTTATCACTGCTCTAGTCATGGTCGGTAGATTTTCCGCCCTCTTCACGGGCCCTTAATTTTATCCCTCTTACCTGGGACTTACCAGTGCACTGCCCTGGCTGCACAAGGTTCTGAGTCTCTTCAGAGGAGGAATTCCCCGTACGGGCCACCACTTGTCGCGACCGCCTCGACCAGCAAGGAAGACGCAATGCAACGCTGAGACTCTTCCTTAAGCAGGTTACTTAGGAACCTTGAACAATCTTCTGACCCGGGGAAAGCCCGCCCCCAGCTTAAAAGCACTCTTGCCAGCCAGCCCCAGAACGCCAAGTGGCTAAGGCGGATAGGCTCGCATTTGCTGATGCAAGTTTGAATCTTAGACCAAGCCAATAAGGAGTTGTTTATTCCAGAGAGCGCTCACCCTCGGGATGGTGGAAGGCGGAAACCGGCGCCATGTTTAAGGTGCGGCCCATCGCTGCTCTCCACAAAAATGTCCTGCCATTTGGCATTGATGTTATCTATTGGGAAAAGAACCTTCAAATATGTACCTGAACCAACTTCAGTGCTAGCTGAGTGTCTCCATGTCCCTTCTAACTACATACATGGCATCATATTGGACTAATAATATAAGTGGAGGTGAAGTGTGCCATTTTCACAAAAAAGCTTTCAGTATGCCTAAGCATGCTTCACTTTATTTCTCCATGAAATAGAAAGAGAAAATATTCCATCAACTTGGGGTTCAAGTAAAGTCCTCAACCAACCCTCATGGACATGCAACGGGAGCAAGAGACCATCCTTTGTTGTATTAAGTCAGTGAGATGCAGTGACTATTTGTTACTGCAGCAGGATGCAACCTAGATTGACTGATACACAACACAAGCATCCTGGGGTCTTCAAGTAAGTACCCAGAGACTTATCTCAAATCAAGAAAGACATAACCACTCTGTTAGATTGTGGGAAAGTCTCTCCAAAATTATTTAGACTGGGTAATATTTTATGGTGGAATTTGGGAAGACAAGCATCAGCAAGGAGTTGTTTAAAAGGTGTGATCATAATGTCTTTGTAATTTTAAACGTCTTTAATGATAATCTTAAAACACAGTGGTTTGTGAGCATCTCTAAGTAAAGTAATGAGTGGTGTATTTAGCAAACAACAAGGAGCATTGGAGGCATCTATGTGGGCCGTGATTGTTCTGAGAAAGAAGACGGTGTGGTGTTCCTGATCCACCAGCAGATACCCAGACCCCAGCCAGTTTAATTAACTTTTGTCATGTGGTTCACTGAATCTAGAAATGCAAAATTATCTGACTGTGTCCAGAGATTTGTCAAACATAACCTTAAAAAAAAAAAACCTACTTTCATTTTTTGTTAGAAGAGGAATTGCAGAGGGAGGAAGAAGTCAGAAACACCGTGGAGGTGCGGCAACCTCATTTCCCAGAATCACTCTTTGTTTTGAAAACAATGAGGAATTAGTTGGACATGTGACAAACAGACAAAAACTCAAAGTAATGAAAACGTGCTCTGTGAAAAAGTCCCCATTATTACTATGCCTGGGGAGATGGCATCGCTGAGGCAGCTGGGCTGGGCTAGTATCCAAAGATAAGCTGAGAGGAGGGGGAAGGAGGCCGGTACAGAGATGGTACCACTGATACCCAGAAGAATACCACCCTCTTGATAATTGGCTAAGATTTTAAAATTAAAATACTGCTCATTTGGCTGACCCAGAATCCTAGAATTACAAGTGCAGGGAGATTTTCCCTTATTGAGAATGAAGTCTCTGAGCAGAGAAGTGAGGCTTCCGATGCCTCTTTTGAAGTCAAGCAAAAGCTATTGCTGAGCTGTTTCCAAAGCATGTTCCCCTCCTGGCCAACAATTCCACACTAATGGTACCATGGGAACAGGGAGTAGCTTCCCTGAATGTCCAGTTTGCTACTGAATACTGCCTGGATCCAGCCAAGAGAAAATGAAGGGGCGGGGCTGCACGGGAGGCTGTGAGAACTCAAAGACCCCATGCGCACATCACTGATGAAATATGTCAACACAGCTCCTAAGAACTGGGATCCTCAGCAGTCCTAGGAAGTAGAACCATCTAGGAAGGAAGTCTGGAGCTTTAAAGCCCACCGTGGGGCTCAGGAGACAGCACAGTCAGTAAAGAGCTTCATAGGCAAATATGAGGACCTAAGTTCAACCTGCCTTTAAACCCAGCACTGGGGAGGCAGAGACACGGGGCTCCCTGGAGCTTGCTGCCAGCCAACCTAGCTAAATCAGCAAACTCCAGGTTCAGTGAGAGACCCTGGCTAAAAACAAACAAATAAATAAATGAAAGAAAGAAAGCAGTAGAGAATGACTAAAAAAGACACTGCATGTTGGTCTCTGGCCTCCATATGTATGCACCCACACACAAACACACGTGCACATATGAATACATACCTATTCAGAGATGCACACGCAATTCTTTTAAATAAAAGAAGGCAGAAAGCTTTCCTTCTAACTCAGCCCAACACACACATCCTTGGCAGACATTGTTAATCAATCACAGCCATCATTTATGCTGAGCCCAGATGTGGCTAGCATTCTCAGCATCTTACACAGATAGTCATAAGCAGTCAACTTGAGTTAGCATGCATGATAAACACCATGCTCTTTGACTCTGAATTTGAGATTAGAACTTCCTATGCATAGCAGGAAATCCAAGTACATGCCAAGAGTTGTTTGAAGCTGACTGGTTTAGCTTCCTACTCTGAAACCATTCATCCCTTCCAGAATGTTCCAGTGTTTATAGGACATAATATATAGAACACGTTCCTCAAGGGAAATTGTTGTCTTCCCAGAAGGTAGATGATGTGCAGTCCAGGTCTAATACATTGACCCATTTGCACTACCAGCAAGTAAGCCCTGAGAACACAGAGGTTTGCAGAGAGGATGTGGGGAAAGAAAGACCTGGAAAAGCCTTTTCTTTTCCTGGAAGGAGGAGAAAGAAGGGGATAGGAGAAGGGAGGAAGTGCCTCTCCATTGCAAGACACTCATATTTAGCTGTGTGTATCAAGATCATCTGTGGCCACCTGAAAAGCAGGGCTGGAAGATAAGACAGTCTGCAAAGATTGTCAGAATAAAATGATAAGGAAAGGCCAGGGTCTCTACTTCAGGGTGTGTAATTATGAGAGATAAGAAATCCTCTCTGTTGTTGAAATTAGCTGAGCTAGAGATTTAGGTTTCTTGGCACTGAAAAAAAAAAAGCCTCCCAATTATCCTGGAGGAGGGGCTCTGGGCAGATGAAGAGGAGAGAGCCAGATCAGAGATGGACAGTCCAACAGTAGAGAGAAGCCCCACTCTTCGCAGGGCAGACTTCTTGCCCAGTGTTCTGTCACAATGACAAGAAAAGTAATGCAATAATGTCTTGCTTTCCTGTCAGTGCTGTAACAAATTACCACAAATTTAGTGGCACTCTTAGAGCTCTGGAGAAGTCCAAAGTGGGTTTCCACAGCCAAAGCAAGGGCTTTGCAGGGACCTAACTTCTCAGAAGGCTGCAGAGGAAAAAAAAAATGTTCCCTTGTGCTTTGCCACCTCTGGGTTTCATGTCATACATCCCTTGGCTCACAGCCGCTTCCTGTCTTCAAAAGCGGCAGTACAACAGCCTGTATCTCTGTCCCCATGATCACCACATCACCTTCCTGTCCTCTAGTCTTTCTTTGTATAAGGCATCAGAGATTACATTGATGGCCATGAGAAAGCCCAGCAGTTGCCCCATCTGAAGAGCCCAGCCACTAGAGAAAACTCCATTTTATTCCACAGAGGTAAACACTTCCAGGTTCCAGGGGTTAGGACCGGGGCACCTCAGGGGTGCCGTTATTCACCCCACCACAAAGAATGATACTGGCTGTGCCACTTGTTAGCTGTGGAACCCTAGACAGGTTCCTAGGCCTCTTGTTTCTTTGTCTGTAAAACATCTATTTTTCATGATTGTTGTAAAGAACTAAAGTATGCTCATTTTAATCAAGTGCCTGGTACATGAATAACAATACTAATGAAAATAATTTCAGGTCTGAAGCTGGAGAATCCTGAGCCCACAGTTTGTCTGTATCCCTGGAAGGTTACTACATCTCTAAACTGCCATTCTGTTGAGGATGGCTACAGAATCACACCCCTACTTCTGTGACTCTCTCCTCTCCTCTCCTCTCTCTCTCTCTCTCTCTCTCTCTCTCTCTCTCTGTGTGTGTGTGTGTGTGTGTGTGTGTGCTTACATGTGCATGTACATCTGCATGTGTTTGTGGAGGGAACAGGAAGTGGTTGGGTGTCTTCCTCTATTGCTTTCTACTTTATTGTTTTAAGACAAAGTACCTTACTAGATCTGAAACTTGCTATTCCAGCTATGCTGGCTGGCCAGACATGTCTCCGGATCCTCCTGTCTCCACCCCTCAACACTGGGGTAACAGGCTGGTGTAATGTTGCCAAGATTTTCCTTGTGGGTGCTGAGGGTCCAAGCTCATGTCCTCATGAATGCACAGCAAATGCTCTTACCCACTGAGCCATCTCCCCAGCACTCTGTGGACCTGTTTGCAATGGAGTGATCCTACTGTTATAAGCCTAATGCATGGCCAGAACCACTAAACAAGGATGCTGAGGACTAGTATGAGAGTAGTAACAGCAGGTCAGATCTTAGCACTTACCAAATGCAGGCAAGGTCCTAAATTCTCTCTATGGATCTCCACATTTAATCTCCACCTTGTCCTAAAGAGAAATGGCCTCTGTTGCTACCCTAGCTTGTGGATGAATAAAACAGGCACAGAAGGTTTAGGTAACTCACCCATAGACATACAGCTATAAGGGGTTTCTATTATCTTCCCGTGGCTAGCATAGCAGGGTAACAAACTGGCTGTTTAAAAACAACAGAAATAAATCCCCCAAACACAAAGGCTAGAAACCTCAAATCCAACTATCAGCAGGGCCACTCCCTCTGAGAGCTCCAGAGAGGATCCTTCCTTGCTTCTTCCAGTGTGTAGCATCAGCAGGCATCCAAGGCATTCCTCAGCTTGTAGGCACACCATTCTGAACTCTGTCTCCATCACTTCTCGGGGTGGTGCATCACAGGGAGGTACAGCACCGTCCCATCCTCCTCTCTCATAGCAGCCCCAGATGCAGGGGTAGCTAAAGCAGAGTCCTACAGCAAATGACCCTGTGAACAGCACCCCCCCCAACACAGACTCTCTTGGTCCATGTTTCACTCAAAACTGATTTTACTTCAAACTGAGGCTGAACCCCATTATCATTACTTAATGTCAGTGTAACAGCAGCCTGATACCCAGGCTTCCACACGATCTATCATCCCATAGACTTGGATGTTAGCAGGACACAGCAGAAATACAGCCTCCCAACTTCCCAATGTGCTCTTGGCCATCAATATTGATGGTGTGTCATCAATCAAATCAGGCAGGCTTTTACGTGCTCTCATTTTTAACCAAGTCTTACCGCGCATCACAATGGAATATTTAAAACCATGTACACATTTTATGACCTTCATGACCACTAAATGCTCTCTGGTTTGCAGCTCCAAATATTATTCATTACAGCTAGGGAGGTGCCATGAAGAAGTAAAGAAACCTCGCAGGAACTGAGTGATTGAGGGTTAGAGAAGCAGAAAGACCATGAAACTCCACGGCCTTGATGCAGGCTACAGGCCAGACCAGCAGTGTTGAGCAGGACCCTCCTGCTCCCTTCCCAGCCACTGGTCTCAGGGTCAAGACACCTAGCTTGAATCCCAGCTGTCATGTGAACTTGGGCAGCCTCCTTCATCTCAACCTTCTTCGTTGTCCCTGTTTCTAAAAGATGATAGTCTGCCTACCTTGGGAGCATTGGAGGATGTCAGTCCTGCGTATCTCTAGGATTTTGCCCTGGAATCACCTTTGGGGCTGGAGAGATGACCCAGCAGTTAAGAGTACATACTGCTCTTCTAGAGACTTGGTCTCAGGTACGGTTCCCAGTACCATGTCAGGGGGTTAACAACCAGGCTTCCATGAACAACTGCACCCATGTTCACAAATCCCACCCCCACCCCATTATGTATATATATATATATATATATGTGTGTGTGTGTGTGTGTGTGTGTGTGTGTGTGTGTGTGTGTGTATGTGTGTGTGTAAATTTAATTTTACAAAAGAATAACCAATCACCTTTGCAGAAAAGCCTTTCAGATAAGGTCACTTTATAATATATTTGCCCCTTTAGCCCATGTAGGCAAAGTCAATCCTCCCTAGCAGGTGCCATTTCTTACAGTAGTGATCATGGCACTCTCGAGGGGCAAGTTCAATGAAGGCAGGGTTGTCTGTTTTGATTATTGATTTTACCCCCCAGAACAGAATCTGGTGTGTAGTAGCTCCACTCCATGCCTGGGCCCTATGAACACTCCCACGACTGGGTAGGGGCAGGCTGTCTTGTGATCAGGCCCATATAACAGTGTTATGGGTTAACCCTTACACTGTGGGAATCTCTGCATTGAGCTCTGTGGGATTTTTCCCGGATATCTCCTACTTCCACTATGCTAGTTTCAAATCCTCTACCCAATCACATGTGCCTTGAGAAGTCCCCTGCCTCACAGGCATAGCTTCTTCTCTAGGGTTCCTTCTTGTACATTCCCATGACTCAGTCCACATACACTTGTCATAACACCACTCTCCACTGTAAATTCCCTCTCCCAAGCCACTTTGATATCCACGTAGTCTATGGCCATGGCCACCTCTCTGTCAATCACCATGAAGTTACCTCCCATGGTTGTTGGGAGAATACATTATTAAAAGTCAAGTCAAGATCTCACAGCACAGTCTTACATACAAAACACATGCACACCCATGCCCCTTCTTCCTAAGCATGGAAATGGCCCCCAAATCCTTCCTGAACACACTCCAGGCAGCCCCTTCCAGTCCATTAGGGTTGCCAGAGCAAACTCATCATCCACTCCTGATCAGATAACTCTTGATAGATTACTAACCCTATTTCCTCCTCTCTATACATGCACAGTCTCTATTTCCACCCTTCATGACAACTGATGTGCCTATGTAACAAAGCTCCAGCAGATAGGATGTGTGTGTGTGTGCCTGTGCATGTGTAGGGGGTGATGGCTGCCTCCTGGCCCATGAATAGCCCATTTTCCCTCCCATGAAGGGTCTATCATGTTCCTTTCTCCCCTAGAGGCTCTACGTGGACAGTCATGAAGCCTAAAGTCAAGGCCCCTGCTCAGAGGAGTGGCATCTGCCAGACAGGCAGATTCCTTGACAAGACAAAAGCTAAATGATGATTGTATACTTGGCACCATGCAGTATGGGGCAGTGAGCAAGAGGAGCTGGTTTATACCACTCTGGTCTATTTGAGGCTCAGTGAATGGAACTTTTAATTTCAACAAATATATGAAGAATTGTGAGATGCAAGTTCAGTCTGTGAACTCCTTCACCATACTGGGAAAATCAGATATATGAGCCTGAAATGAATAGCAATACCCAAGTACTCAGAAGGAGTAGAGCAACATGAGCATGAGCAATCTGATGCAACATTAAGTACAGCATGAAACACATGCCATGGACAAGTTCTATGCACAACAGTTGTGATGTGCTCCTCCTTGTCCTGTGACCTCCATGATCTGTGGACACATTATAAAACAGATGTGCCTGTAGAAACCATTGGTACAAAGGGAGTGTTCAATGTTAGCTGCCAGGAGTGGCCGAAAGCACACAGTGTTGTGAGCTAGAACAGCTGATAAGCTAGAGAAGGGTCCTCTCAGGAAGGGACAGGTGCAGAAGAGCCAGTGTTCTGCTCAGGGAGACTGAGTACCTCGGTTTGGGTATGTGACAGAGGTCCTAAGCAAAGGATAATTCTAACTAGGACTGGACTCTACAGGTTCTGCAGTTATAGAATGGGAAATCAATACTTTAAAACACTCCTTAGAAAAGGGTATTATATGGGCCAGAGCTATGGCTTAGTGTTTAATGACACCTGCTGCTAAGCCTGACAACCTGAATTCCAACCCTAGGACCCACAAGGTAGAAGGAGAGAACCAACTTTTCTACAATTTGTCCTTTGATTTCCACTTGCACATCATGCAAGGTATGTGTAACCCCCACACACGCACGCACACACACACACATACACACACACACACACACACACACACACACACACACGCGCGCTCACACACACACACATCACATACACACACACACACATACACACGCACACATACACACACACAGGCGCGCGCACACACACACACACACACATACACACGCACACACACGCACACATACACACACAGGCACACACACACACGCACACATACACACACACAGGCACACACACACACACGCACATTCACACACACACGCACGCACATACACACACTCACACACACACACATTCACACACACACACACACACACACACGCACACATACACACACGCACAACAATTAAATGTAGCACAGATTTTCTTTTAAGTGAATGATACAGAAAGGAGGGAGAGACAGGTAGATGTTCAAATGGAGGAGTAAAAGGCAGAGAGAAAAGGACACTATTAAAGATTGGTCATTTGGGGCTTGACATCTTGAGTATAAAGAATCCTGCTTTAGAGTAAGAAGGAACTAGGTAAAAAGCTGATCTTTGGCTTTCTATCATCTTAAGATGATTTTGAACTATTTGTGTTCTCTCAGTAAACCTGTTTCCTAGGATCCAATGGAGGCTGATGTCCACATCACATGGCTGTTGACAAGACTTAAATGAGCTAAACTGTGTGAAGGCTGGCACAGTGTCTGACATTCAGTCGTCTCTCTGCTCAGTGTCTCCATAGCCCTCAAGGCCATGTGGTCAGAAAGTTGTGTGCAGCAAATATTAGCCCTTCTCATTTCATTCTATTTAGCTAGTTTGGGGGGGAAAATGCATAGCATACTGCTACAACTACATCATCAACAGCTTGGTTCCTGGCCTGGGGCTGGCTGAGACCCAAACTGGCAGTCAAGGCAAGCAAGAACAAAAGCCCGGGAAAATGCCACAATGTCCCAATTCTGAGTAGTGTTTCAAGCCTTCTCATGTCTCTATTAGCTGAGGCCACAATGGCTAGTACATATGGAGAGGGCTCTCTCTCTCTCTCTCTCTCTCTCTCTCTCTCTCTCTCTGATCAACACAAATGGTTGCTTTCCCAATGGTCCTCTCTACAAGCTTCTCCACTTGTCATCTTTCACCAAACAAGAGAAGACCACTTCTCACCATTTCTCAACCACTACACTGTGTGCTTCCAGGAGGTGGGAGGGAAGAGCCTGTCCAGCAAACTCAACGATGATGCTTACAGAAATGTATCACCAAAAACTCACAGCAGCATTTGTGTTCTCCTCAGCCACCTTGGCTGCAATCCACAGGGCAAGGCTGCGTTTCCTGCTGAGACCCTACTGCCACCCCAGAGAAGGGGAGTTCTGTGCCAAACAGCTCTTGGGGACCCCTCCCCTCAAAACATAGCAAAAAGCACACCCTGCTGAGACCAAACTGCCCTGCCTGTGACACAGCATAGGTAGCACTCACAGCAGGCGACCAGAGGCCAGCACTAGTAGCTTCCTGATGGATTTGTTTGTATCCTTGAAATGCCAGAAGTGTTGGAAGTAGGAGGGGGTGATAGACTGGGGGGAGCAGAGAGGACAGAAGCAAGGAGACAGCAGGAGGTTCTTGAAAAACACCAGGAAAAAAATAGCCAGCATGAGCTGGGAAGGAAGTCATAAAGAAGTGTAGCTTGCTAGGGAAGGAAGGGTAGTGACAAGAGAGTTGTCACAACCTAGCAAAGAGAAGACCAAGGAGATGGCACACATGCTGAGCCTATGGGGCTCTGCTCAATGAGTTTTCATGGGGCCACTCATGTGATGTGCACATAAAATGATGCAAGGAGCCTGATACAAAATGCGGAAAAATGTGTTGTTTAAGGTACTAAAATGTGGGAACCTGGTCCAAAATACAGAAAACTGGGCTGTGAGCAGTATGGGTCTTTTCCTTTCATGGTGGTCTTCCCTCAACTTGTCACAGTGATTCTTACTTGTTGTTTAACATCATTCTACATGAAAGAAAAGAAAACGACTATTTTTCTGTCATTGCCATGAATTTGAATATGCAGTCACAGATATAAACACTCTGTGTTCTAGGACGATGAGTGCGCGCACGCGCGTACACCCGCCCCGCCCCCCCCCACACACACTTCATTCTTTCCCAGAACAGCAGGAGAGCCATGCATATTAGCAGGGCCTCCCTTCCCTCCTTACTGTGCACCCTCTCCCATCTCTGCTGGCCTTCACCTTGCTGAAGTGGAGAGGAAAGAGGGGAGAGGGAATATGGCTCACCTCCTCCTTCAGTGTCCTCACAATCGTAAGTGGCTACCCGCTGCAGCAAAGCAACGTGAGAAAGATAGGGACGGGAGATGACTCGGTGGTCACTTATGGCTCTTAGGACAGGGCCATCTTCTTGCTGTGCCCAGAGCACCTTCATTCACTGTGGTGGACAGAGAACTTCCCTTGTGCTTGCTTGGAGCCTTAGCAAACTCCCATGCTTTAGGGGTTCACTGGAAACCGGTGTACATGAGATACTAAAAATACTGTTCACAAGGCCCCCAGGGGCTGTGTGCAGCTCCTCAGCTCAAGAACATGCTCCATCATATTATCAGACTTCTCTTAAAAATACTCAAATTCAGAGATTAAAAATATGCAGGATTCTATGACCATTAAAGCATGGTGCTGATGCAAGTGTATAGACCTGAGCAGAGCCCCGTGCTATTGCTGGCTTCTGGGTGTAGGAGAGTGCAGGGAAAAGTAGACTCAGACAGACCTGTCAGGTGACTTTTGTAACCATGCAGTCACCAGGTATGAGCACAGACAAGGTCATTGCTGAATGAACTTTAAAAAAGAGTTGTTTATAAAATGTATAAGGGTATTTCTTATGGCTTGAGGATCTTCGGTAAAACTGCTTTTTAAACTTGCCTGGCCATATTAACACGAGAGTTGTTTAGCGAATATTTCTAGATGGACATGTTGTCCTGACTAACTTTCTAGCAGCCAGGCTGACTCAAGGCTTGCCACAGCTGGGGTCCCAGCTTGAAGAAGTTTAGCACATGTCAATGCTGCCTTCATCTGCACCCTGACATACAATATGATAAAAGCAGTCCTGTGTAGCTGGCAGTGCCTGTCCCACTGTTACACAGTAGCGAATAAATTATTTTACGACTATGGTCAACCCCAACTTCTAAAAAGATGTGTGCCATACGTCTTCTCAGTGTGCTATGTGTTCAGGATGCTCAAGATATTGGATACACCTTTCTGGGTTGTGACCACACCCCTTCTGGAGGTCTGCCAACAACAAAGTAGTTTCACAGTGCTGTTACTCATGAGGGATGGGATCTGCCACAGCCCCCTTTAACATAGACAGGGGAATGATTGATGAGATGTATGTATGTATGTATTTATGTATGTATGTATATGAAATATACGTGTGTGTGTGTGTGTGTGTGTGTGTGTGTGTGTGTGTGTGTGTGTGAAGCATATGTAACAGGAGGCTTCAGCCTGCCCAAGTTTGCTCTTGAATAAGCTGAATGAAACAACACACACCAGAGCCTTTTTGTGAAGAGATGAGGTGAACTCTTGAGATGCCAGCCCCATCCCTAATGTTTTGTAGGACAGATGTTTTACTCAGTCAAGCAAGGGATCCTCCCAGGTCCAAGTGACACTTTTTTGGTGTACATTATCAGGTGAGAGGGTTATTCTGCAGTGGCAGGACCCAATTTAACCCCAAAGGAGTACCAGAGTAGCACAGGTGATGGGGAATGTACTACTGTGTATGTTTACCTTATTGATTGTTAAATAAAACACTGTTTGGCCAATGAGACAGCAAGTTAAATGGAACTAGGAGTCAAAGAGGATTCTGGGAAATGTAGTAGAGAAGTGCTGATCCGGGCAGGAAGTGACATAGCAAGGAGACTCATATTTAAGTGAAGGAGAAACAGGAAGGGTCCCTTTTTCCCGTTTGCCTCCTCCAGCAGGAGGATGTGAGCCACCGGCAAGGAAGGACGCCAATAAGGTGTCCGATAAGATAAGTCTTATAAAATATATAGATGTATGATAATTGAGACTGAGCTAACAGATGAGAATCCTAGTCATTGGCCAAGCAGCATTGTACCTAATACAAGTTTCTGTGTATTTATTTGGGCCTAACTTGGGGAGGCGGTTGGCATAAAGCATACACGTGGCAGTGGGGCTCAGCGGCTTTTGGTGGAAAGATTTATCGTAACACACAGAAGTCAGAGCCCTGATGACACACAGATGCGACTCCATGAGGAGTGAAGGTTGTTGGTTCACGGCCTCTGGGATCACAGGTAAAGCCTAGGGTTCCCTGAGCTGCTTATGTTCCCAACATCTATCATCTATTGTGGACAGATCAATTGAAAAATGGTGAGATCATAGGATTAGCATAAGAGCACCTATTTCCAGGTAGCTTTAAGAAGTCATGAGCAGAACTGAATGAAAGTTCTCCTGGGATGAGAAGAGGGGAGGGAAGGGTGGAATGATATATATATATATATAATATATATATATATATATATATATATATATATATATGAAAGAAAATTAAATGGAGTCACTAAATAATGGGGGAGACAATGCCCCAACTAGACATCTTTTATCACTGAGTGAAACCCCAGTGCCAGGAATAGGTTATATTTAATTGAGTTGTTCGTCAACAGAGCCCCATAGAAACCCCCAAATTACTCAGGCTATCACCAAGACTATCAGTTGCTTTCCACAAGCTAATGGTAATGTCCTGATTCCAAAGACAATGCTTACAAATCTCATTAAACATGGAGAAGTTGAGCTGATGCCCAATTAGAGCCTTGACTCCTACTGCCTAGTTCATGGTACTAGAAGGTACTCAGCAGAAAGATTGCAAAAAGCAGAGGGGATAGAAGACACCAAGGAAACAATGTCTTCCAGAAGCAACAGGACTGATACACACACAGCAACTGAAGTAGCATTTACTGAGCTTGCAGAGGTCCAAGCCATATGGGGTTCCAGTGCTGAGAGGGGGAAAGTAGACACAAGCTCCCATCCCTAACCAAGAAGCCATCTCTAGTTGATGACTGCTTGCAAAGGAAAAATCCATTTTTCTCCAATGGAGTACCACTGGTTATATAAGCCACTCTCAAGGACAGGCCCCCATGTCCAGCAGCAGATGGCCAACACAAAACAAACTCAATGGGATTTGTGTAGATATTTTTGGTCTCATGTTGCTTTTGGGGGGTCATGTCTTATCTTACCAGTCTTTTGGTATATTCTGGTTTCCAATTTTGTATTTTGATGTTGTGTGTGTGTGTGTGTGTGTGTGTGTGTGTGTGTGTGTGTGTGTGTGTGTGTATGTGTGTTGTGCTTTGATATTTTAAATTCTGTTTTGTTTATTTTCTGGTTTTTATTTAGCTGTTTGTTTTCTAAACAGAGAGAGAGGGGTATGGAAGGTCAGGAATTGAGGAGGAACTAGGAGGAAATGAGGAATATTGTAGGAAAAAATTATTTTCAATTTAAAAAAAAACAGAAAATGCTCATGGGAATAGTAGCTATATCTAATAATATATTTTCATTCTCTATTCCCAGTCAGCTGACTCTGTTTATCACACATGAGCCCAGGCCTCTTTGGTTATAGCTGTCATCTAACCCAAGGGCAGCCCCACATACACTGAGATGAGCCAGTCAACCCCTCTCCTGGGGATCTGTCTGTAAGGAGGCTCATAGTGTGTTGTTGGTTAATAGCAGCTGCTGGAGGTTAGAATGTGGAGCAGAGGTTGGGAAACTCCCCTCATGGCCAGATCTGTCCTACCCACTTGTTTCTATTAATACAATTCTCACTGGAACATAACCAAGTATTGTTTATATATAGTTTCTGGCAACTGCCTTGCTACAACGGCAGATTTAAGTTGCTGTGCCACAGACTGACTGATGCATGAGGAACAAAAACATTTACAGAAAAACTGTGTTATCCCTGATGTGGACTCAGGTCAGGCAGCCACACCGGGACATGTCTAAGATGTTTTAAAGCAGATAGAAGATATGACCTGGAGATCCCTGAGTAACGGACAGAGCTTCTTCACCTCTAGTCCTTTCAACTCAATCCTTCATGAGATCAGACCACATTTTATTTTGATGAGCACAGCACAGATCCTCATAGAAAGTCCCCTGTGCTCAAGCTGTGTTGAGCAGGCTTGGGTTGCTTACAGCCACAGACCTGGGCAGAGTGAGTAAATCAGGAAAAATCTATCTCTGTGTGCTGGGGTGGGGAGAGATACCTATGAAAATGGTACAGAAATCCCTGGGCTGGCAACAAACTCACCAGCACTCCTACAGCCAATGGGTGACTCTGGAATATCACTGTGTAGCAAAGTGCTTTCGGGGGAGTTCTAAAATTAAGGCTGTAGAAAGATATTGTGCTTTTCCTGAGAATTCAGAGCTATTTCTCTTAAGCCTGTGATACCTAAATGAGGGCATGGCAGGGAGACAGAGAAACCCTCTGAAGGTGCTACATCCTTCATAGAAATGATTTGCTCTGTTCCTAAGTGTTAGAGGGACCTCATCTGAGAGACCCTACTTTCTTCAAGGGGTCATAAAAACGCCTCAAGAAATCAGTCTCGATATAGAAGAATGTGGGAGGAGAGTAAAGGGGACTAACAGAATACAAGACATCTGACAGGAGAGATAGGGAAAAGGGAGCTCTTTGCAGAATGGAGAGGAAGATAAATACAAAAGAAAGAGGTGAAATAACAAGAAGGGTATCTGATAAAAGCCACAAAGAACCACACTATTATCTGTTTACCAAAAGAACCCTATAATACACATAATTCTACATATATATATATATACATATATATATATATATATGTATATATATATATATACCTCAGCACACAGAGATAGATTTTTGTTTAAGAGCTTTTCTCACCTGGGTTGGTGGTGCTCTCTCCAAGAGCCAAAGACCACCTAACATCAACCCCAATACCAGACATGAGAAGCCTTCTTCTGAGTTGTTGGTCCAGGCTGTCCAAGAGACTCCCAAAACATGCAGCCTATTACTGTTGCCCTTGGTTACCCCCAGTGGTGTGAAGTAAGTTCCTATTGCTGAAAACACCACACACTTCAGAAACTGAGTCCAGAGACCCCTGAGCTGGAACTTACCTGAATGCCCCCTCTCTAAGGACTAGCTTTCATGGTTCCACGAAGCACCATGGAAACTTCCAAAGGAGGGAAGCAACCAAAAGTCCTACCCAGCTATGACACCTATGATCCACATCAACCACCAACATGCCATAATAACCCTAAGAGTACAGTAGTAGCACACATACCTTGGCAGTAACCAACATCTCTTTAATTGGACTTAAGACCCAACCAACAAGATTGAAACCATACCTGGCATTGGAAACCTAACTAACTACTCAGTCTTAGTAAAGTCATGATTATTAGAGGAGAATCTTAAACCACTAATTTACTAAACCAGGATAATCCCTAACAATCTACAAATATTTGTTCTTATACCCAAAGATAAGGGTAGTTTACCCTTTTCCAAGGAAACTTTGCAACAGATTGAGACCATTGCAGAAAACAACACAAATCACAATTCAGAGTTATAGAGTCCAGTTCCAAGGGATACATCTATAAAACACTCTTGCACATGAAGTTAAGGGAACATTGTAGAGGAAGGGGCAGAAAAAAATTGTAAGAGCCAGAGGATCAGGGAGTTTTCTGTGAGATTGTGTCTCCTAGTTACATCTATAAAGTCTCACAAACATGACTGCTTAGACATGAGCTGCACAAGGATGACACCGACAGACATGCCAAAGTGGACAGAGAAAAGCCCACCAGGCTTCAACACAACCCAAAGAAATATAGGCAATTAAGTAAAGCTGGGAGGAGTAGGAGAGGTGGCCCTCCCCAGAGAAGAGCACACCAATTGGTTGTCCAGTGCCAAACAGTCAGCCCTGAAAACATACATATAAGTAACATTATATGGACTGAGCATTATATATATATTAATTATAATCAAAATCAAATCCTGAAAAGCAATTGCACTCACAGTTACGGTTTGCTGTGGCAAAAGATAATGTTAGAAAATTAGCTGGTGGAAGAAATGCAAGGGTCAGCATCAGGAGAGATCAAGTATGAAGCTTCCAGTTGACTTGGCCCAGTGGAGCCATGAAAAAATCAGCTTTGCTTGTTGGGGGTGGTGGGGAGGAACTCAAGCAGTTCTTGAGGAAAAGAAACCATGGCTATCTATGCCTGAGACAACCTATCCTCTGGCTGGGAAAACCACATCCTCATCCAAGTGACCCATCAGTAAACACTTCTGAGGAATGATGAAAAGTTTAGTTTTGAATACAAGGCAAGCAGTATGCAGAATTAGGCAGTGTGTTCCTGCCCGTGCAATACCTAAGAAGCAACAGGAACGCTGTAAATGTCCTGCAGCTCTGCGGGAAGACATTCAGTGTTGCATCAAAGCCTGGCTGGCCCTGCGCATCACCTAGCACCACCTGTCTTCCCTCCTATGTCATCATCACCTGATCAACACTAACTTCTTGGAACTTTGAAGGAGACCAGGCTCCAGTTGAGCCACAGGGGATGCAGGAGCTGAGATGATACGAATGTGCTTTGCGGCCACAGAGTTAGCATGACAGTGGGTTTAACAGAACAGGCAAAGAAGAGATATCCTGTCAGTGTTCAGCTCTCCACTCACTAGCACAGCCTGTTTGGAGGGGAACTGACACAGAACCACCTCTTGGGAGGACAGGACAACTGGAAGTGAAGTGCTCCCAATCCTGAGGAGCAACAGCAGCAGCTGGATCCTGGGCCAGGATGTGACTTCCTTAGAAAGAACGCCGGACCAACAGATGCAGAGAAGGTTCTGGAATGGACCCACTACTTCAACCGAGTCTCCCATTCAGCTCTCCCTCCCGGCTACCAATGTAGAAGCTAAGTGGGAATCAACATAAAGACTAATATAGAAATTGTCTTTGAGAAGAAGGGGAGGGATGAAAATGTGAATGGGAGAGTTATTCCTCAATCTTCTACTCCCTGGGGAGTAAATTCTGTGCATTTTTAAACACTGAGGTAAAATTGACATAATACTAACCACTTTACGGTGAAAATTGGTTCTTTCTTACTACTCACAGCCATGTGCAGGCACCACCTCCATCTAGTGTGAAGACTAGATAAAACTCTACACAGATTGCTGTGCCATGGCTGAGGACTTGAGATGGGCCTGGCCAGAAGTGAAAAGAATGAGTCCAAAGCAATACAGAGAAACCCTGTCTCAGAAAAAAAGGAGGAGGAGGAGGAGGAGGAGGAGGAGGAGGAGGAGGAGGAGGAGGAGTGTATTGGCAACCTGAGCCTACAATCTGCAGCCTAAGCTGGCTAAGATCTGTCTGTGACCCTGGTTGGGCTCCTCTGACCTCACAGCACCTGCTGGGAAGAGGATCAACAAATCTTTTCATTCTCTAGAAAGAGTGTATATGTGTGTATAGAGTAAGGAGTGAGCAGAGGGTTGAAGGGGCCGTGGAGGCAGGGAGAAGTCAGGCAGCACCCAATTTAACCAGGAGGGGAAGGACACAGCATGGCTTCCTGGGGAAATCACTGTTAGTGCAGCAACCTACAAGTACCAAGTTCACCAGACAAGAGTGGGAGAGTGGGCCATTAAGAGAACACTGGAATCTGATCTTTACCTGAGATGTGCACAGATATATACACAATTAATACACACCAATAAATGTTCAGACAGCATACTACAAGCAAAAGAACAGCAATTCCTGGACCAGTGGCATCAGCACCATTTAGAAACTTACTAGAAATGAGAATTCAGGCCTGCACCAGGCCTGTTCAATCTGACACTCCAGAAGGAGACCCAGCCAGTATCTGGCCCAGCATCTTCAGGGAGATCTGTAGCAGGAGAGCAGAGACTGGGGGCAACAGCAGCATGTGGAAAAAACAAGTTGGCTGGAGAAGACTACAATCTCTTCCTCACCTGGGCTTCATACAGCCAACAGAACAGGAACATCAAAAGTCAGCTACCTACAAACATGGGAGGGGCAGGTGCCATGTAAATGACTGGTAAATGATGACTAGTTTCATGGTCCAAGGCATTTTCAGCCCTTCCCCAGTTCACTAGCTCATTCCCATGTCTTCCCTTCCTCAACAAATGGTCTCTATTTCTGCTTCTAACCATGTGTCCCTGGTTTAATTCTCCATCCTGGGGCACAAGAACTTGGAAGCTACAGCCAGTGCCCCAGACTCAGATCCACACCCACAACAATCTTACAGACACTACCATTCATGAATCAATCCCCAGGGGAACCGAAAACATCTCATGAACACACTCAGAACCTTTCTGGCCCAGTCCTGAAGCCACCATTCTCTCTCTTCGTGTCTGTAACCCTGCTGCCCATGAGCTTATTTATGCTTCTTCAAGACGTAATTCTGTTGCCTGGTGCTCACTGCATGCTGGGCCTTGTAGTCTTAAACAGTAGACAGACATTACTCAAACAACTGTTACCTAACCCCATGAGTTAAGTATATCATTTCCCCACTTTCCCGATGGGAAATTAAGGCTCACAGAAGTAAGGCAACTTGCCTAAGGGCACGCAGGCAGCACATGGAAGGGATGATATTTAAGCCCTGACTCGAAAAGCTCTGCACCACCACGATAGTCTGTATGAAGATTAATTAACCTGGTTTATCTGGGTCCCCCACCCACGCTAGTCGTTGTGTGCACGCACACACACTGTATGTAGCATGTGTCATATGCTGAGATCACATACCCATCTGCTGCCATGTGAAACGTGTGAGTTCTGGTGCGGAGGGCGGCAACGCTCATTCCTGTTCCACCCGGCACAGGCAGAAGCGCCAAACATTGAAGGTGGATGGATATGGCTCAGCTGGAAGAATCCCTGCCAAGAACCCGCTGACTAACTGGAGGTTCATTTCAGGGTGCCTCTCACTCTGCCGGAGGAGAGATTCAGGCCCCAGTCTTCATAGGTGGGAAGCGCCCACTTTTCTCTGGAAATCAATACAATTTCCAGGAAACTTCCCCAGGCTCTAAGACATTATGTTCTCTAAGTGAGCAGAGACTGGAACTCAGCATTCGAGTCTGAAATTCAGGACCCCAGCACTGTGGGATACCCAGTGCTGACTGCAGAGTTTTATCACTGCTGCTAGATCTTCTGGAAGGGAGCAGCAGGCTTCTCGGTTTAAACAGCACGGGCCTAAGCACAGGGCCGGCGCAGCATCGTTTCCATCCCATCTAAGTGGCCAAACCAAGTCCCAGGTTTCCCAGCCATAGGAAGACAGACTCCATGTCTGATGGAGAGAAATTGCAAAGTTGCATTAAAAGAAATTATGAAATGTAGTGGGGTGATTTTGCAGTCTACCTTACAGATCTACTTTAAAATTCATGGATGCAATTACAAGTTCTGTGGCAGATAGGTTTTGTTAGATAGGTTATATTGTGAGAGGTCATTTGAGGGGATGGGGCTGTTAACCGAAGTTAATGAAAATCTTCCTATCTCATCGTGTTAATAACAGGAAATTAAAGGGCAAGAGAAATATACCTCTTAAAAGAAACAACTATGGGCCAAATATGAGATAGAACATTATGGATGCATTGTTTCTGATCCTTACAAGCCCCTTGAGCCTTTTCAACCATATCCCGGATACAGAAAGAAGCCCAGAAGTGGCACTTATCTCTCTTAAGCCGCAATGGCTGCACAAGCCCAGGTCTGTCGGTTTCAAAGTGAACACTCTGTGACGCCAACCTAACGTCTGGCCATTCCAGGAAGACCACACAGTGTGGGGAAGTAATTCACATTACATGGCTTGACCCCCCTGGTACTTAAGGACACTCTGGCCCGGCTATGCCATCTTGCCCCTACTAGACTTCTTCTGGTCAATGCAGGGTCAAAGTTTTAGTAGCCATGAGGGCAGCTGTGTTCTGAAGGCTTCTATTGTCAGGTTACTTAGGGAAACAATATAGCTTAATTCTATTAATTTGTATTGATTTATATATAGCTTGGCTCTTCCCACAAAGGATTTGAGGGAACTTATAACCAAAACAATACAACGGAATATAGAGTTCCGGAAATCCAATGTTGGCAGAGACATATTCCCAGAACGACCATGGCTGCCTTTGCTCTCTTGTGTAGACAAAATGAGAAAATATCGTCACAGAATCTCAGGTTTGGAAGAGGTCACAGCGTGTCTCCAACCACAGAACGCGAAAGTTACTGCTGAGTGTTTCTTAAAAGCACACCATTTAGGCCCACCCCCAGACTCCAGTTCCGGTGCTCTGCACAAGGCCCTAAAACAAGTTTCAAATCTGTCTCCAGGCAACCCTTTTGTGAGCGGTACAAGGATTATACTTCGTGGGAACAGAGATAAAATCCAAGCCAGTTAACAAGGAAGGAGTCACCATAACAGCGCTCACGTCGAATCAGCGTGCTTGGGTAGAGTGTTTGGGTACTGGGCCCAGGGCTCAGCCCCAAGGGGTGAAAAGTAACTCAGAGGAAAATTCTAGCCCTAAGGAACAGCAGGTCTGGATGCAGCAACTGTGGGCTCCCCAAACACCTGCCCAGGGGCCCTGTGCCGCCCGCCCACCCACAAGCTGAGCGTGTGAGAGCCTTGAGGAATGGGGGCGTGCTCGTCACAAAACACCTGACACAATGGTTTGAAAGGAAGAATGGTTCATTATGACCCATCTTTTAGAGATGCAGTCTATTATGCCGTTGGAAATGGCAGTGCATATGGCCGGGACCCCTCACATGCTCACAGGTCTGGAATCAGCCGAATCCCTGCTGACTTTTCTTCTCTTTACCCCCTCTCTATTCCCTCTGAGCCCCAGGTTCCCAGAAGGCGTCACCACATTCACAAAGAGTGTGCTGTCCTCGCCAATCCTCTGCCAGCACTCTCACACACATGCCCTGAAGCATCTCAAAGGACTCTAAACGCTCTCGGGTTACAAGGAAGACGAAGGGTCACAGCAGGTGAGTGTCATCCACAGGTGATTTTTGGGGAGTGCCGGTGGAAAGCCGGGCTCCCAGCACAGAGTCTGCAGTGCTCTGAGAACTAACTGTGACACCTGACAGGACAAGGAAGACGAGGCTTCTCGGGGACTTGGCCTTGGCACCTGTAACCGGGGAGTGTGACACGGACAGAACCAGACTCGCTAATTAGGTGGTGAGGACGCGGTAAAGGATGAGCTGGGAGCACATGGCTCCCTGTCGGCCATGCATTTCTATAGCAGGCACGTCAAAAGATGATTTGGCAACATGACGGCAGTGGCAATGGTGGAGATAATGAATATCACAGTGGTGGATATAGAGGGAACCGTGGTGGGAAAGATGGGAGTAGTGGTGATCGTGGTATTAAAGACAATGGTGGTGGCAGAGACTGTGAAAGTCATGGTGGTAGAAAGAGTGGGATGTGGGAGTGAAGATGGTGTTGAGGCAGTAGTGGAGGTGATGACGGTGTTGAAGTTGATGGTGGTGGTGTATGAGTGGTGATGGTGTCTGTGTGGTTATGGTGGTGTGTATGTGATAATGGTGGTGTATTATGGTGATGGTGGTGTATGTGTGGTGATGGTGGAGCCTGTGTGGTGATGGTGGTGTATGTGATGTTATGGTGGTGTACGTATGGTGATGGTGGTGTGAGTGTGGTGATGGTGGTGTATGTTTGGTGATCTTGGTGTGTATGTGGTGATGGTCGTGTATGTGTGGTGATGGTGGTGTGTGTGTGGTTTGGTAGCATATGTGTGGTGATTATGGTGTATGTGTGGTGATGGTGGTGTATGTGTGGTGATGGTGGTTCATGTGTGGTGAAGGTGGTGTTTGTGTGGTAAAGGTAGACTATGTGTGGTGATGGTGGTGTGTATATGGCGATGGTCAAGTATTTGTTTGAGGGAGGTGTGTGTGTGGTTATGGTAGTGTATGTGTGGTGATTGTGGTGTATATGTGGTGATGGGGGTTTATGTATGGTGATGGTGGTGTCTGTGTGGTTATGGTGGTGTTTGTGTGGTGATGGTGGTGTGTATGTGGTGATGGTGGTGTATGTGTGGTGATTGATGGTGGTGCCTGTGTGGTGATGGTGGTGCCTGTGTGGTGATGGTGGTGCCTGTGTGGTGATGGTGGTGTATGTGTAGTAATGGTGGTGTGTGTTTGGTGAAGGTGGTGTGTGTGTGGTGATGTTGGTTCATGTGTGGTGATGGTGGTTTATGTGTTTTGATGGTGGTGTGTGTGTGGTGATGGAGGTGTATGTGTGGTGATCATGGTATATGTATTGTGATGGTGGTGTGTGTGTGGTTATGGTGGTGTGTGTGTGGTTATGGTGGTGCGTGTGTGGTGATGGTGGTGTATGTGCTGTGATGGTGGTGTATGTGTGGTGATGGGTTTGTGTGTGGTGATAGGTTTGTGTGTGGTGATGGTAGAGTATGTGTGGTGAAGGTGGTGTGTGTGTGGTGATGGTGGATTATGTGTGGTGATTTGGTATATGTATTGTGATGGTGGTGTATGTGTGGTGATCGTGGTGTATGTGTGGTGATGGTGGTATGTGTGTGGTGATGGTGGTGTATGTGTGGTGATCATGGTATATGTATTGTGATGGTGGTGTATGTGTGGTGATCGTGGTATATGTATTGTGATGGTGGTGTATGTGTGGTGATCATGGTATATGTATTGTGATGGTGGTATATGTGTTGTGATGGTGGTGTGTGTGTGGTGATCGTGGTGTATGTGTGGTGATGGAGGTGTATGTGTGGTGATAGTGGTGTGTGTATGGTTATGGTGGTGTATATGTGGTGATGGTGGTGTATGTGTTGTGATGGTGGTATGTGTGTGGTTATGGTAGTGTATGTGTGGTGATAGTGCTGTATGGGTGGTGATGGTAGTTTGTGTGTGGTGATGGTGGTGTATATGTGGTGAAGGTGGAGTATGTGTGGTGAAGGTGGCGTGTGTGTGGTTATGGTGGTGTGTATGTGTTGATGGTGGTGTATGTGTGGCGATGGTGCTGTGTGTTGTTTATGGTAGTGTGTGTGGTTATGGTGGTGTGTATGTGGTGATGGTAGTGTTTATGTGGTGATGGTGGTGTATGTGTGGTGATGTGGTGTGTGTGTGGTGATGGTGGAGTATGTGTGGTGATGGTCGTGTATATGTGGTTTTTATGGTGTATGTGTGGTGATGGTGTATGTGTCGTGATGGTGCTTATGTGTGGTGATCATGGTGTATGTGTGGTGACTGTGGTATGTATGTGGTGATGGTGCTGTGTGTGTGGTGATGGTGGAGTGTCTGTGGTGATGGTGGTATGTGTGTGGTTATGGTGGTGTATGTGTGGTGATCGTGGTATATGTGTGGTGACTGTGGTGTGTATGTGGTGATGGTGGTGTATGTGTGGTGATGGTGGTGTGTGTGGTTATGGTGGTGTGTGTGTGGTTATGGTGGTGTATGTGTGGTGATGTGGTGTATGTGTGGTGATGGTGTATGTGTGGTGATGGTGGTGTGTGTGTGGTTATGGTGGTGTGTGTGGTTATGGTGGTGTATGTGTGGTGATGTGGTGTATGTGTGTTGATGGTAGTGTTTGTGTGGTGATGGTGGTGTATGTGTGGTGATGTGGTATGTGTGTTGTGATGGTGGTGTATGTGTGGTGACTGGTGTGTATGTGGTGATGGTGGTGTATGTGTGGTGATGGTGGTGTGTGTGTGTGGTTATGGTTGTGTGTGTGGTTATGGTGGTGTATGTGTGGTGATGTGGTGTATGTGTGGTGATGGTGGTGTATGTGTGGTGATGGTGGTATGTGTGGTTATGGTGGATTATTTGTGGTGATGGTGGTGTATGTGTGGTGATGGTAGTGTATTTCTGTTTTTTTTGTGGTGTGTGTGTGGTGATGGAGGTGTTTGTGTGGTTATGGTGGTGTACGTGTGGTGATTGTGGTGTGTATGTGGTGATGTTGGTGTATGTGTGGTGATGGTGGTGTATGTGTGGTGATTGTGGTGTGTATGCGGTGATGGTGGTGTATGTGTGGTGATGGAGGTATATGTGTGGTGATCGTGGTGTATGTGTGGTGATGGTGGCGTGTGTGTGGTTATGGTGGTGTGTATGTGTTGATGGTGGTGTATGTGTGGCGATGGTGCTGTGTGTTGTTTATGGTAGTGTGTGTGGTTATGGTGTTGTGTATGTGGTGATGGTAGTGTTTTTGTGGTGATGGTGGTGTGTAAGTGGTGAAGGTGGTGTATGTGTGGTGATGGTGGTGTATGTGTGGTGATGGTCATGTATATGTGGTTTTTATGGTGTATGTGTGGTGATGGTGTACGTGTCGTGATGGTGCTTATGTGTGGTGATCGTGGTATATGTGTGGTGACTGTGGTATGTATGTGGTGATGGTTGTGTATGTGTGGTGATTGAGGTGTGTGTGTGGTGATGGTGCTGTGTGTGTGGTGATGGTGGTGTATGTGTGGTGATGTGGTGTGTGTCTGTGGTTATGGTGGTGTGTGTGTGGTTATGGTGGTGTGTGTGTCGTTATGGTGCTGTGTATGTGGTGATGGTGGTGTATGTGTGGTGATCGTGGTGTATGTGTGGTGATGTGGTGTATTTGTGGTGATGTTCGTGTATTTGTGGTTTTTGTGTTGTATGTGTGGTGATCGTGGTGTATGTGTGGTGATTGTGGTGTGTATGTGGTGATGGTGGTGTATGTGTGGTGATGGAGGTGTATGTGTGGTGATCGTGGTGTATGTGTGGTGATGGTGGCGTGTGTGTGGTTATGGTGGTGTACGTGTGGTGATGGTGGTGTATGTGTGGTGATCATGGTATATGTATTGTGATGGTGGTGTATGTGTGGTGATCATGGTATATGTATTGTGATGGTGGTATATGTGTTGTGATGGTGGTGTGTGTGTGTGGTGATCGTGGTGTATGTGTGGTGATGGAGGTGTATGTGTGGTGATAGTGGTGTGTGTATGGTTATGGTGGTGTATATGTGGTGATGGTGGTATATGTGTTGTGATGGTGGTGTGTGTGTGGTGATGGTGGTGTATGTGTGGTGATCATGGTATATGTATTGTGATGGTGGTGTGTGTGTGTGGTTATGGTGGTGAGTGTGGGGTGATGGTGGTGTATGTGTGGTGAAGGTGGTGTATGTGTGGTGATGGTCGTGTATTTGTGGTTTCTGTGGGGTGTGTGTGGTGATGGTGGTGTATATGTGGTGATGGTTGATTATGTGTGGTGATTTGGTATATGTATTGTGATGGTGGTGTATGTGTGGTGATCGTGGTGTATGTGTGGTGATGGTGGTATGTGTGTGGTGATGGTGGTGTATGTGTGGTGATCGTGGTATATGTATTGTGATGGTGGTGTATGTGTGGTGATCATGGTATATGTATTGTGATGGTGGTGTATGTGTGGTGATCGTGGTATATGTATTGTGATGGTGGTGTATGTGTGGTGATCATGGTATATGTATTGTGATGGTGGTATATGTGTTGTGATGGTGGTGTGTGTGTGGTGATCGTGGTGTATGTGTGGTGATGGAGGTGTATGTGTGGTGATAGTGGTGTGTGTATGGTTATGGTGGTGTATATGTGGTGATGGTGGTATATGTGTTGTGATGGTGGTGTGTGTGTGGTGATGGTGGTGTATGTGTGGTGATCATGGTATATGTATTGTGATGGTGGTGTGTGTGTGTGGTTATGGTGGTGAGTGTGGGGTGATGGTGGTGTATGTGTTGTGATGGTGGTGTATGTGTGGTGATGGGTTTGTGTGTGGTGATAGGTTTGTGTGTGGTGATGGTAGAGTATGTGTGGTGAAGGTGGTGTATGTGTGGTGATGGTCGTGTATTTGTGGTTTCTGCGGTGTGTGTGTGGTGATGGTGGTGTATATGTGGTGATGGTGGATTATGTGTGGTGATTTGGTATATGTATTGTGATGGTGGTGTATGTGTGGTGATCGTGGTGTATGTGTGGTGATGGTGGTATGTGTGTGGTGATGGTGGTGTATGTGTGGTGATCATGGTATATGTATTGTGATGGTGGTGTATGTGTGGTGATCGTGGTATATGTATTGTGATGGTGGTGTATGTGTGGTGATCATGGTATATGTATTGTGTGGTGGTATATGTGTTGTGATGGTGGTGTGTGTGTGGTTATGGTAGTGTATGTGTGGTGATAGTGCTGTATGTGTGGTGATGGTCGTGTATTTGTGGTTTCTGTGGTGTGTGTGTGGTGATGGTGGTGTATATGTGGTGATGGTGGATTATGTGTGGTGATTTGGTATATGTATTGTGATGGTGGTGTATGTGTGGTGATCGTGGTGTATGTGTGGTGATGGTGGTATGTGTGTGGTGATGGTGGTGTATGTGTGGTGATCATGGTATATGTATTGTGATGGTGGTGTATGTGTGGTGATCGTGGTATATGTATTGTGATGGTGGTGTATGTGTGGTGATCATGGTATATGTATTGTGATGGTGGTATATGTGTTGTGATGGTGGTGTGTGTGTGGTGATCGTGGTGTATGTGTGGTGATGGAGGTGTATGTGTGGTGATAGTGGTGTGTGTATGGTTATGGTGGTGTATATGTGGTGATGGTGGTGTATGTGTTGTGATGGTGGTGTGTGTGTGGTTATGGTAGTGTATGTGTGGTGATAGTGCTGTATGGGTGGTGATGGTAGTTTGTGTGTGGTGATGGTGGTGTATATGTGGTGAAGGTGGAGTATGTGTGGTGAAGGTGGTGTGTGTGTGGTTATGGTGGTGTGTATGTGTTGATGGTGGTGTATGTGTGGCGATGGTGCTGTGTGTTGTTTATGGTAGTGTGTGTGGTTATGGTGGTGTGTATGTGGTGATGGTAGTGTTTATGTGGTGATGGTGGTGTATGTGTGGTGATGTGGTGTGTGTGTGGTGATGGTGGAGTATGTGTGGTGATGGTCGTGTATATGTGGTTTTTATGGTGTATGTGTGGTGATGGTGTATGTGTCGTGATGGTGCTTATGTGTGGTGATCATGGTGTATGTGTGGTGACTGTGGTATGTATGTGGTGATGGTGCTGTGTGTGTGGTGATGGTGGAGAGTCTGTGGTGATGCTGGTATGTGTGGTGATGGTGGTGTGTGTGTGGTTTGGTAGCATATGTGTGGTGATTATGGTGTATGTGTGGTGATGGTGGTGTGTGTGTGGTGATGGTGGTTCATGTGTGGTGAAGGTGGTGTTTGTGTGGTAAAGGTAGACTATGTGTGGTGATGGTGGTGTGTATATGGCGATGGTCAAGTATTTGTTTGAGGGAGGTGTGTGTGTGGTTATGGTAGTGTATGTGTGGTGATTGTGGTGTATATGTGGTGATGGGGGTTTATGTATGGTGATGGTGGTGTCTGTGTGGTTATGGTGGTGTTTGTGTGGTGATGGTGGTGTGTATGTGGTGATGGTGGTGTATGTGTGGTGATGGTGGTTTAAGTGTGGTGATGGTGGTGCCTGTGTGGTGATGGTGGTGCCTGTGTGGTGATGGTGGTGCCTGTGTGGTGATGGTGGTGTATGTGTAGTAATGGTGGTGTGTGTTTGGTGAAGGTGGTGTGTGTGTGGTGATGTTGGTTCATGTGTGGTGATGGTGGTTTATGTGTTTTGATGGTGGTGTGTGTGTGGTGATGGTGGTGTATGTGTGGTGATCATGGTATATGTATTGTGATGGTGGTGTGTGTGTGTGGTTATGGTGGTGTGTGTGTGGTTATGGTGGTGCGTGTGTGGTGATGGTCGTGTATGTGTTGTGATGGTGGTGTATGTGTGGTGATGGTGCTGTGTGTGTGGTTATGGTGGTGTGTGTGTGGTTATGTGGTGTGTATGTGGTGATGGTAGTGTTTGTGTGGTGATGGTGTTGTGTATGTGGTGATGGTAGTGTTTTTGTGGTGATGGTGGTGTGTAAGTGGTGAAGGTGGTGTATGTGTGGTGATGGTGGTGTATGTGTGGTGATGGTCATGTATATGTGGTTTTTATGGTGTATGTGTGGTGATGGTGTACGTGTCGTGATGGTGCTTATGTGTGGTGATCGTGGTATATGTGTGGTGACTGTGGTATGTATGTGGTGATGGTTGTGTATGTGTGGTGATTGAGGTGTGTGTGTGGTGATGGTGCTGTGTGTGTGGTGATGGTGGTGTATGTGTGGTGATGTGGTGTGTGTCTGTGGTTATGGTGGTGTGTGTGTGGTTATGGTGGTGTGTGTGTCGTTATGGTGCTGTGTATGTGGTGATGGTGGTGTATGTGTGGTGATCGTGGTGTATGTGTGGTGATGTGGTGTATTTGTGGTGATGTTCGTGTATTTGTGGTTTTTGTGTTGTATGTGTGGTGATGGTGGTGTATGTGTGGTGATTGTGGTGTGTATGTGGTGATGGTGGTGTATGTGTGGTGATGGAGGTGTATGTGTGGTGATCGTGGTGTATGTGTGGTGATGGTGGCGTGTGTGTGGTTATGGTGGTGTACGTGTGGTGATGGTGGTGTATGTGTGGTGATCATGGTATATGTATTGTGATGGTGGTGTATGTGTGGTGATCATGGTATATGTATTGTGATGGTGGTATATGTGTTGTGATGGTGGTGTGTGTGTGGTGATCGTGGTGTATGTGTGGTGATGGAGGTGTATGTGTGGTGATAGTGGTGTGTGTATGGTTATGGTGGTGTATATGTGGTGAAGGTGGTATATGTGTTGTGATGGTGGTGTGTGTGTGGTGATGGTGGTGTATGTGTGGTGATCATGGTATATGTATTGTGATGGTAGTGTTTGTGTGTGGTTATGGTGGTGTGTGTGGGGTTATGGTGGTGCGTGTGTGGTGATGGTGGTGTATGTGTTGTGATGGTGGTGTATGTGTGGTGATGGGTTTGTGTGTGGTGATAGGTTTGTGTGTGTTGATGGTAGAGTATGTGTGGTGAAGGTGGTGTATGTGTGGTGATGGTCGTGTATTTGTGGTTTCTGCGGTGTGTGTGTGGTGATGGTGGTGTATATGTGGTGATGGTGGATTATGTGTGGTGATTTGGTATATGTATTGTGATGGTGGTGTATGTGTGGTGATCGTGGTGTATGTGTGGTGATGGTGGTATGTGTGTGGTGATGGTGGTGTATGTGTGGTGATCATGATATATGTATTGTGATGGTGGTGTATGTGTGGTGATCATGGTATATGTATTGTGATGGTGGTATATGTGTTGTGATGGTGGTGTGTGTGTGGTTATGGTAGTGTATGTGTGGTGATAGTGCTGTATGGGTGGTGATGGTGGTGTATTTGTGGTTTCTGTGGTGTGTGTGTGGTGATGGTGGTGTATATGTGGTGATGGTGGATTATGTGTGGTGATTTGGTATATGTATTGTGATGGTGGTGTATGTGTGGTGATCGTGGTGCATGTGTGGTGATGGTGGTATGTGTGTGGTGATGGTGGTGTATGTGTGGTGATCATGGTATATGTATTGTGATGGTGGTGTATGTGTGGTGATCGTGGTATATGTATTGTGATGGTGGTGTATGTGTGGTGATCATGGTATATGTATTGTGATGGTGGTATATGTGTTGTGATGGTGGTGTGTGTGTGGTGATCGTGGTGTATGTGTGGTGATGGAGGTGTATGCGTGGTGATAGTGGTGTGTGTATGGTTATGGTGGTGTATATGTGGTGATGGTGGTGTATGTGTTGTGATGGTGGTGTGTGTGTGGTTATGGTAGTGTATGTGTGGTGATAGTGCTGTATGGGTGGTGATGGTAGTTTGTGTGTGGTGATGGTGGTGTATATGTGGTGAAGGTGGAGTATGTGTGGTGAAGGTGGTGTGTGTGTGGTTATGGTGGTGTGTATGTGTTGATGGTGGTGTATGTGTGGCGATGGTGCTGTGTGTTGTTTATGGTAGTGTGTGTGGTTATGGTGGTGTGTATGTGGTGATGGTAGTGTTTATGTGGTGATGGTGGTGTATGTGTGGTGATGTGGTGTGTGTGTGGTGATGGTGGAGTATGTGTGGTGATGGTCGTGTATATGTGGTTTTTATGGTGTATGTGTGGTGATGGTGTATGTGTCGTGATGGTGCTTATGTGTGGTGATCATGGTGTATGTGTGGTGACTGTGGTATGTATGTGGTGATGGTGCTGTGTGTGTGGTGATGGTGGAGAGTCTGTGGTGATGCTGGTATGTGTGGTGATGGTGGTGTGTGTGTGGTTTGGTAGCATATGTGTGGTGATTATGGTGTATGTGTGGTGATGGTGGTGTGTGTGTGGTGATGGTGGTTCATGTGTGGTGAAGGTGGTGTTTGTGTGGTAAAGGTAGACTATGTGTGGTGATGGTAGTGTGTATATGGCGATGGTCAAGTATTTGTTTGAGGGAGGTGTGTGTGTGGTTATGGTAGTGTATGTGTGGTGATTGTGGTGTATATGTGGTGATGGGGGTTTATGTATGGTGATGGTGGTGTCTGTGTGGTTATGGTGGTGTTTGTGTGGTGATGGTGGTGTGTATGTGGTGATGGTGGTGTATGTGTGGTGATGGTGGTTTAAGTGTGGTGATGGTGGTGCCTGTGTGGTGATGGTGGTGCCTGTGTGGTGATGGTGGTGCCTGTGTGGTGATGGTGGTGTATGTGTAGTAATGGTGGTGTGTGTTTGGTGAAGGTGGTGTGTGTGTGGTGATGTTGGTTCATGTGTGGTGATGGTGGTTTATGTGTTTTGATGGTGGTGTGTGTGTGGTGATGGTGGTGTATGTGTGGTGATCATGGTATATGTATTGTGATGGTGGTGTGTGTGTGTGGTTATGGTGGTGTGTGTGTGGTTATGGTGGTGCGTGTGTGGTGATGGTCGTGTATGTGTTGTGATGGTGGTGTATGTGTGGTGATGGTGCTGTGTGTGTGGTTATGGTGGTGTGTGTGTGGTTATGTGGTGTGTATGTGGTGATGGTAGTGTTTGTGTGGTGATGGTGTTGTGTATGTGGTGATGGTAGTGTTTTTGTGGTGATGGTGGTGTGTAAGTGGTGAAGGTGGTGTATGTGTGGTGATGGTGGTGTATGTGTGGTGATGGTCATGTATATGTGGTTTTTATGGTGTATGTGTGGTGATGGTGTACGTGTCGTGATGGTGCTTATGTGTGGTGATCGTGGTATATGTGTGGTGACTGTGGTATGTATGTGGTGATGGTTGTGTATGTGTGGTGATTGAGGTGTGTGTGTGGTGATGGTGCTGTGTGTGTGGTGATGGTGGTGTATGTGTGGTGATGTGGTGTGTGTCTGTGGTTATGGTGGTGTGTGTGTGGTTATGGTGGTGTGTGTGTCGTTATGGTGCTGTGTATGTGGTGATGGTGGTGTATGTGTGGTGATCGTGGTGTATGTGTGGTGATGTGGTGTGTATGTGGTGATGGTGGTGTATGTGTGGTGATGGAGGTGTATGTGTGGTGATGGTCATGTATATGTGGTTTTTATGGTGTATGTGTGGTGATGGTGTACGTGTCGTGATGGTGCTTATGTGTGGTGATCGTGGTATATGTGTGGTGACTGTGGTATGTATGTGGTGATGGTTGTGTATGTGTGGTGATTGAGGTGTGTGTGTGGTGATGGTGCTGTGTGTGTGGTGATGGTGGTGTATGTGTGGTGATGTGGTGTGTGTCTGTGGTTATGGTGGTGTGTGTGTGGTTATGGTGGTGTGTGTGTCGTTATGGTGCTGTGTATGTGGTGATGGTGGTGTATGTGTGGTGATCGTGGTGTATGTGTGGTGATGTGGTGTATTTGTGGTGATGTTCGTGTATTTGTGGTTTTTGTGTTGTATGTGTGGTGATGGTGGTGTATGTGTGGTGATTGTGGTGTGTATGTGGTGATGGTGGTGTATGTGTGGTGATGGAGGTGTATGTGTGGTGATCGTGGTGTATGTGTGGTGATGGTGGCGTGTGTGTGGTTATGGTGGTGTACGTGTGGTGATGGTGGTGTATGTGTGGTGATCATGGTATATGTATTGTGATGGTGGTGTATGTGTGGTGATCATGGTATATGTATTGTGATGGTGGTATATGTGTTGTGATGGTGGTGTGTGTGTGGTGATCGTGGTGTATGTGTGGTGATGGAGGTGTATGTGTGGTGATAGTGGTGTGTGTATGGTTATGGTGGTGTATATGTGGTGAAGGTGGTATATGTGTTGTGATGGTGGTGTGTGTGTGGTGATGGTGGTGTATGTGTGGTGATCATGGTATATGTATTGTGATGGTAGTGTTTGTGTGTGGTTATGGTGGTGTGTGTGTGGTTATGGTGGTGCGTGTGTGGTGATGGTGGTGTATGTGTTGTGATGGTGGTGTATGTGTGGTGATGGGTTTGTGTGTGGTGATAGGTTTGTGTGTGTTGATGGTAGAGTATGTGTGGTGAAGGTGGTGTATGTGTGGTGATGGTCGTGTATTTGTGGTTTCTGCGGTGTGTGTGTGGTGATGGTGTTGTATATGTGGTGATGGTGGATTATGTGTGGTGATTTGGTATATGTATTGTGATGGTGGTGTATGTGTGGTGATCGTGGTGTATGTGTGGTGATGGTGGTATGTGTGTGGTGATGGTGGTGTATGTGTGGTGATCATGGTATATGTATTGTGATGGTGGTGTATGTGTGGTGATCATGGTATATGTATTGTGATGGTGGTATATGTGTTGTGATGGTGGTGTGTGTGTGGTTATGGTAGTGTATGTGTGGTGATAGTGCTGTATGGGTGGTGATGGTCGTGTATTTGTGGTTTCTGTGGTGTGTGTGTGGTGATGGTGGTGTATATGTGGTGATGGTGGATTATGTGTGGTGATTTGGTATATGTATTGTGATGGTGGTGTATGTGTGGTGATCGTGGTGCATGTGTGGTGATGGTGGTATGTGTGTGGTGATGGTGGTGTATGTGTGGTGATCATGGTATATGTATTGTGATGGTGGTGTATGTGTGGTGATCGTGGTATATGTATTGTGATGGTGGTGTATGTGTGGTGATCATGGTATATGTATTGTGATGGTGGTATATGTGTTGTGATGGTGGTGTGTGTGTGGTGATCGTGGTGTATGTGTGGTGATGGAGGTGTATGCGTGGTGATAGTGGTGTGTGTATGGTTATGGTGGTGTATATGTGGTGATGGTGGTGTATGTGTTGTGATGGTGGTGTGTGTGTGGTTATGGTAGTGTATGTGTGGTGATAGTGCTGTATGGGTGGTGATGGTAGTTTGTGTGTGGTGATGGTGGTGTATATGTGGTGAAGGTGGAGTATGTGTGGTGAAGGTGGTGTGTGTGTGGTTATGGTGGTGTGTATGTGTTGATGGTGGTGTATGTGTGGCGATGGTGCTGTGTGTTGTTTATGGTAGTGTGTGTGGTTATGGTGGTGTGTATGTGGTGATGGTAGTGTTTATGTGGTGATGGTGGTGTATGTGTGGTGATGTGGTGTGTGTGTGGTGATGGTGGAGTATGTGTGGTGATGGTCGTGTATATGTGGTTTTTATGGTGTATGTGTGGTGATGGTGTATGTGTCGTGATGGTGCTTATGTGTGGTGATCATGGTGTATGTGTGGTGACTGTGGTATGTATGTGGTGATGGTGCTGTGTGTGTGGTGATGGTGGAGTGTCTGTGGTGATGGTGGTATGTGTGTGGTTATGGTGGTGTATGTGTGGTGATCGTGGTATATGTGTGGTGACTGGTGTGTATGTGGTGATGGTGGTGTATGTGTGGTGATGGTGGTGTGTGTGGTGATGGTGGTGTGTGTGTGGTTATGGTGGTGTGTGTGTGGTGATGTGGTGTATGTGTGGTGATGGTGTATGTGTGGTGATGGTGGTGTGTGTGTGGTTATGGTGGTGTATGTGTGGTGATCGTGGTATATGTGTGGTGACTGGTGTGTATGTGGTGATGGTGGTGTATGTGTGGTGATGGTGTTGTGTGTGGTTATGGTGGTGTGTGTGTGGTTATGGTGGTGTATGTGTGGTGATGTGGTGTATGTGTGGTGATGGTGTATGTGTGGTGATGGTGGTGTGTGTGTGGTTATGGTGGTGTGTGTGGTTATGGTGGTGTATGTGTGGTGATGTGGTGTATGTGTGGTGATGGTGGTGTATGTGTGGTGATGGTGGTGTATGTGTGTTGATGGTAGTGTTTGTGTGGTGATGGTGGTGTATGTGTGGTGATGTGGTATGTGTGTTGTGATGGTGGTGTATGTTTGGTGACTGGTGTGTATGTGGTGATGGTGGTGTATGTGTGGTGATGGTGGTGTGTTTGTGTGGTTATGGTTGTGTGTGTGGTTATGGTGGTGTATGTGTGGTGATGTGGTGTATGTGTGGTGATGGTGGTATATGTGTGGTGATGGTGGTATTTTTGGTTATGGTGGATTATTTGTGGTGATGGTGGTGTATGTGTGGTGATGGTTGTGTATTTCTGTTTTTTTTGTGGTGTGTGTGTGGTGATGGTGGTGTTTGTGTGGTTATGGTGGTGTACATGTGGTGATTGTGGTGTGTATGTGGTGATGTTGGTGTATGTCTGGTGATGGTGGTGTATGTGTGGTGATTGTGGTGTGTATGCGGTGATGGTGGTGTATGTGTGGTGATGGAGGTATATGTGTGGTGATCGTGGTGTATGTGTGGTGATGGTGGCGTGTGTGTGGTTATGGTAGTGTATGTGTGGTGATGGTGGTGTATGTGTTTTGATGGTTGTGTGTGTGTGGTGATGGTGATGTATGTGTGGTGATGGAGGTGTATGTGTGGTGATCGTGGTGTATGTGTGGTGATGGTGGTGTGTATGTGGTAATGGTTGTATATGTGATGTGATGTTGGTGTGTATGTGGTTATGGTGGTGTGTATGTGGTGATGGTAGTGTATATGTGGTGATGGTGGTGTGTGTGTGGTGATCGTGGTGTATGTGTGGTGATGGTGCTGTGTGTGTGGTTATGGTGGTGTGTGTGTGGTTATGTGGTGTGTATGTGGTGATGGTAGTGTTTGTGTGGTGATGGTGTTGTGTATGTGGTGATGGTAGTGTTTTTGTGGTGATGGTGGTGTGTAAGTGGTGAAGGTGGTGTATGTGTGGTGATGGTGGTGTATGTGTGGTGATGGTCATGTATATGTGGTTTTTATGGTGTATGTGTGGTGATGGTGTACGTGTCGTGATGGTGCTTATGTGTGGTGATCGTGGTATATGTGTGGTGACTGTGGTATGTATGTGGTGATGGTTGTGTATGTGTGGTGATTGAGGTGTGTGTGTGGTGATGGTGCTGTGTGTGTGGTGATGGTGGTGTATGTGTGGTGATGTGGTGTGTGTCTGTGGTTATGGTGGTGTGTGTGTGGTTATGGTGGTGTGTGTGTCGTTATGGTGCTGTGTATGTGGTGATGGTGGTGTATGTGTGGTGATCGTGGTGTATGTGTGGTGATGTGGTGTATTTGTGGTGATGTTCGTGTATTTGTGGTTTTTGTGTTGTATGTGTGGTGATGGTGGTGTATGTGTGGTGATTGTGGTGTGTATGTGGTGATGGTGGTGTATGTGTGGTGATGGAGGTGTATGTGTGGTGATCGTGGTGTATGTGTGGTGATGGTGGCGTGTGTGTGGTTATGGTGGTGTACGTGTGGTGATTGTGGTGTGTATGTTGTGATGGTGGTGTATGTGTGGTCATGGAGGTGTATGTGTGGTGATAGTGGTGTGTATGTGGTGATGGTGGTGTATGTAAGGTGATGGAGGTGTAAGTGTGGTGATCATGGTGTATGTGTGTGTTTATGGTGGTGTATGTGTGGTGATGGTGGCATGTGTGTGGTTATGGTGGTGTATGTGTTTTGATGGTTGTGTGTTTGTGGTAATGGTGGTGTATGTGTGGTGATGGAGGTGTATGTGTGGTGATGGTTGTGTGTGTGTGTGTTTATGGTGGTGTATGTGTGGTGATGGTGGTGTGTGTGTGGTGATGGTGGTGTATGTGTGGTGATGGTCGTGTATATGTGGTTTTTATGGTGTATGTGTGGTGATGGTGTACGTGTCGTGATGGTGCTTATGTGTAGTGATCGTGGTATATGTGTGGTGACTGTGGTATGTATGTGGTGATGGTTGTGTATGTGTGGTGATTGAGGTGTGTGTGTGTGGTGATGGTGCTGTGTGTGTGGTTATGGTGGTGTGTGTGTGGTTATGTGGTGTGTATGTGGTGATGGTAGTGTTTGTGTGGTGATGGTGTTGTGTATGTGATGATGGTGGTGTATGTGTTGTGATGGTGGTGTATGTGTGGTGATGGAGGTGTGTGTATGGTGATGGTGCTGTGTGTGGTTATGGTGCTGTATATGTGGTGACAGTGGTGTGTATGTGGTGATGGTGGTGTATGTGTGGTTATGGTGGTGTGTATGTGGTGATGGTAGTGTTTTTGTGGTGATGGTGGTGTGTACGTGGTGAAGGTGGTGTATGTGTGGTGATGGTGGTGTGTGTTTGGTAATGGTGGTGTGTGTGGTTATGGTGGTGTGTGTGTGGTTTTGGTGGTGTATGTGTGGTGATGGTGGTGTGTCTGTGGTGATGGTGGTGTATATGTGGTTTTTATGGTGTGTGTGTGGTTATGTGTTGTGTGTGGTTATTGTGTTGTATGTGTGGTGATGGTGCTGTGTATGTGGTGATGGTAGTGTTTTTGTGGTGATGGTGGTGTGTAAGTGGTGACGGTGGTGTATGTGTGGTAATGGTGGTGTGTGTGTGGTGATGGTGGTGTATGTGTGGTTATGGTGGTGTTTATGTGATGGTGGTGTATGTGTGGTGATGGTGGTGTGTGTGTAGGTATGGTGGTGTATATGTGGTGATCGTGGTATATGTGTGGTGATTATGTTGTGTATGTGGTGATGGTCGTGTATTTGTGGTTTTTGTGGTGAGTGTGTGGTGATGGTGGTGTTTGTGTGGTTATGGTGGTGTACGTGTGGTGATTGTGGTGTCTATGTGGTGATGGTGGTGTATGTGTGGTGATGGAGGTGTAAGTGTGGTGATCGTGGTGTATGTGTGGTGAAGGTAGTATGTGTGTGGTTATGGTGGTGTATATGTGGTGATGGTGGTGATTGTGTGGTGATGGTGGTGTATGTGTGGTGAAGGTGGTGTGTGTGTTGTGATGGTGGAGTATGTGTGGTGATCATGGTGTATGTGTTGTGATGATGGTGTGTATGTGGTGATGGTGCTGTGTGTGTGGTTATGGTGGTGTATGTGTGGTGATGTGGTGTATGTGTGGTGATGGTGCTGTGTATGTGGTGATGGTGGTGTATGTCTGGTGATTGACGTGTTGTGTGGTGGATGATGTATCTGTGGTGATTTTGGTATATGTGAAAGGTTCAGGCATTATGCTGGCCTGCCCCTGTTACCTGGTGGAATCCACTCAGGCAATACCCTGGTCAGCCCAAGGTTCCATGGGAAAGAAGTCTGCTCGCAGGTGCAGAGGACCCCTTTAAAAGATAGGCCCCTGCCCCTTTACGCTCTCTCTCTCTCTCTGTCTCTCTCTCTCTCTCTAGACATACACATCCATCACCACACACACACCATATGTGTCTCTGTCTCTGTGCGTTCTGTTTCCCCGTTCTGTCTCTCTATGGCGACCGGCCATGGTGGTCAGCCAGTACCCTGTTCCTCTTCTTAGTCTCCCCATTCTGCCGTGCCTTATAATAACCTTATAGTCTTATATCTTATGTCTCAGCAATTTCTCTTTTCTTCTTTTTAAACAAAACAATAACATTTTGGCTCCCGACTTGGTTTAGGCTGTCTCCATAGACCCTCTCCCAAAGCTAACTGGTGGGATAGTTTTTCTTTCTTTGTAACTTTTCCTGCCAGGAGCACGGGAAATCTCGGAGATCCTAAAATCTGAACTCATAGCCCACTTCCATCTCCGCTTTCTCATAACCCACTTCCATCTTTGCTTTTCCTGTTACTCCCTCCTGCCTGCAGCAGCCTGAGATGCCTAAATTCAACTTGCCACTTTTCCAACTAAGGATCTCTTGAACTCACTGATCTGCCTATTCGCTGCAATCCGGTAAGATACTTAAAACTGCTTCCATGGGGCAGACCCAGCGCTGTTCACTCTGGGTCCATTTTTTGGTTTCGGGCCGGGTGCTCTCAGACAGGGCAATCTGTGCCATTTTTTGGCCTTGCCCACGGGAAATACATTTTTATGGGATCTTTCGGTTACTGCCAGCGAATAGGTAAATGAGCGGAGTTCTGCCTCCCAGTGGGAACTTTCTTTCACCTGGGAATGTCCCTCATTGTTCTGTTTTATTCTTTCTCCTGCTGTTTCTTCTTGGTTGGCAATGTCTGCTCCTAGAGTTTTGTTTGTTTGCTGGTTTTTATTTTTCCGCATGAATGAGGTTTAAAACTTTTCTGGCAATTGAGAATGTGCTTACGGGGGTCGCCATCGGCCACGTGTGCTAACCTGGGGGCCGCCATCTTGGTCATAACCAGGTGACCTAGCTTAGGCCTGCCCACTCAGTTCAGTGACTTACATGGGCAAGCACTGCCACCTGACATCTTGCATTTTATTTCTTCTTTCACTTGTTGGGTGCATTTCCTGAAGGTCAGGCATGGGATCCCGCTCCAGGAGCGGTGCTTTTTTGCTTTTTTCACCTCGGACCGCTGGGTCCTTTTTCGGTTTCGGGACAGCTGTGTCCCCTTCGGGGCCAGGCCCCTGGCAACTCCCACGGGCAGACGTGCATCCGTAGAGGAGCTTTTTGCGGCTTTCCACCTGCCTCACCCATGGGAAATGCATAGAGGAACCTTTCTGGTTTCATCCAACAAGCAGGTAAACAGACAAAAGCGGCTTACGGTTGCCGCCGTTTTGGTCATGTGACCTACCTATAGGCACGCCCAGCTCCACCGGCCTATCCAGCAAACCTATCTGCTGGATTTTTGATTTCTGCCAGATCTTTTTGCTTTTTATTTTATTTTTTTGTCTATGATTTCTTCTTTCCCTGGCTCTGTTGTTCATGGCTTGTTTACTAAATACTATGCCTTTCCAGGGCCCTCGGTTTCAATCTACTCTGTCCCTTTAAATCTCCTGTCTGTTTACTACAATGTACGGATCAGAGATTACATTCTGGTTCTCCTTTACTATTATCCAGTCCTGCTTGTCTTTGTACCTGTAATTTAACTTTATACTTATCTAGCTCTATATACAATTTAAATTAAACTATCTAAGTCTCATATTTCTAAATTGCTATATATCTTTAAATGATGGTAAACATTTAAAGTCATAAAGTTTTAATCTACCTTTACTTAAAATAGAAGCTAAGTCTAAATTTAACTTATGTATCTTTAAATGATAGTGAAAGTTTAAAATCATAAAGCTCTATTTCAAATTAACAAAATATTTATACCAGTCTATTCTGTAAGCCGTTTACAAAGGTACAGCTTTTATTACAAAAAGGGATTTTTCTCTAACTAAAGGCAAACTTAACTGCTAAGATCCTAAGCAGACAGCCCTCAAATGCTCAGAGATCTAGAGAATATGGCCTTTAAAATGTTTTGTTAAAAAGCTTTTTATAACAAAGAGATAGGCCAGCTGCTGGCCCACCCCATTTCCTCCAAGAAGACTGATGGACACTGAAGAAACTTCATCTCGAATCAGTGACAACGCTGGTCACTGAGCAACCCTGCCCTTCACCTCAACTGGTACAAAGTATTCCAGACCTTGGACAAGAGGACGACGGAATCGACTTTCCCGGCGTTGCTTGGGCCAACGGTAGGCAAGTCTTCCCAAAGTCTGTAATCCACAGGTCACAAGTTATCAGCAAAAAGGCAGGTGTCCTGCAGCCCACTACTATGGATGGAGGACCTTGGGGATGGCTGTCCATGCAGCCTGCTGGCAAGTCTCTGTTATTCTTTTATCATTGATTCAGGTAAAATCTTATCCTTCTCAAGAACTCTGATGCTTTTGACGACTGGTAATCTTGCCAGCTTAAAGCAAAACAGATTCCAGTAACAGGTATTTTAGGGTTTATCTATGTAAAGATAGGAAAGTCTAAGATGTATGAAGGCCTGAGGATAAAAAGGCTTCAATGATGATAAAATGAGTTGAGACATTAAAAAGAATGAAATATGTTCTGGATTTCTCTATTTCTCATGCTATTGTTCATAGTAAAGTTCAACAATACCACTATAGGATCATAACTACAAGGTCAAGATTAAGATGCTTTACATTGTCCCCCCCCAAAAAAAATCTTTCTGTTTTAAAATGGTAATGCTTTTAGCCAAGTTGCTTCTAACATAAATATACTGTGTCTAATACTTATGTTTCCACAAACTCTAAGGGTTCCAGGGAGCCGAATCAGATCCAAACGGGTCAGGTTCACTCCAAGTAATATTCAACCTTTCCCCGGTCCCAAATTCCCTTTCCTCATCTTGGGACACCTCGGGAACCCCTCCCTCATCTTTCAATCTTCCCCTCAAGTCACAGGACCTAAGAAAAAATTTTTTTCTAAACTTAACCTTGTCTTCTGCTCTGTCAACATCTTGCCAGGTCTAAGAGGCGCCAGGGAGTTCCATACAGCCTGGACTACAATGAAACAACCAGCTTCCCCAGGACGTGGCAGCACCCCAACCTTCTCGGGTCCCCCAAAGATGGTCAACGCCCCCCACGTCAGCAGGAAGCAGTCTTAAGAATTCGACGCCCTTATTCCTTAACCTGCCATGTCTAAATACCCCACCTTTTTAAATAATAAGTAGAGGTGGAATGAAAGGTTCAGGCATTATGCTGGCCTGCCCCTGTTACCTGGTGTAATCCACTCAGGCAATACCCTGGTCAGCCCAAGGTTCCATGGGAAAGAAGTCTGCTCGCAGGTGCAGAGGACCCCTTTAAAAGATAGGCCCCTGCCCCTTTCTCTCTCTCTCTCTCTGTCTCTCTCTCTCTCTCTCTCTCTCTAGACATACACATCCATCACCACACACACACCATATGTGTCTCTGTCTCTGTGTGCTCTGTTTCCCCTGCTCTGTCTCTCTATGGCGACCGGCCATGGCGGTCAGCCATTACCCTGTTCCTCTTCTAGGTCTCCCCATTCTGCCGTGCCTTATAATAACCTTATAGTCTTATATCTTATGTCTCAGCAATTTCTCTTTTCTTCTTTTTAAACAAAACAATAACAATATGTATTGTGATGGTGGTGTATGTGTGGTGATGGTGGTGTATGTGTGGTGATGGTGGTGTGTCTGTGGTGATGGTGGTGTATGTGTGGTTATGGTAGTATGTGTGTGGTGATGGTGGTGTATGTGTGGTGTTGGTGGATTATGTTTGGTGATTTTGGTAAATGTATTGTGATGGTGGATGTGTGGTGATTGTGGTGTATGTGTGGTGACTGTGGTATGTATGTGGTGATGGTTGTGTATGTGTGGTGATGGTGGTGTACGTGTGGTGATTGTGGTGTATGTGTGGTGACTGTGGTGTGTATGTGGTGATGGTGGTGTGTGTGTGGTTATGGTGGTGTATGTGTGGTTATGGTGGTGTGTGTGTGGTTATGGTGGTGTGTATGTGGTGATGGTCGTGTATGTGTGGTGAAGGTGGTGTATGTGTGGTGATGGTCATGTATTTGTGGTTTTTGTGGTGTGTGTGTGGTGATCGTAGTGTATGTGTAGTGATGGTGGTGTGTCTGTGGTGATGGTGGTGTATGTGTGGTTATGGTGGTATATGTGTGGTGTTTATGGTGTGTATGTGGTGATGGTGGATAATGTGTGGTGATGGTCGTGTATATGTGGTTTTTATGGTGTGTGTGTGGTGATGGATGTGTATGTCTAGTGATCGTGGTGTATATGTGGTTGATTGTGGTGTGTATGTAGTGATGGTGTTGTATGTGTGGTGATGGTGGTGTGTGTGGTTATGGTGGTGTATATGTGGTGATGGTGGTGTATGTGTGTTTATGGTTGTGTGTATGTGGTGATGGTGGTGTATGTGTGGTGATGGTGCTGTGTGTGGTTATAGTGGTGTATGTGTGGTGATCGTGGTATATGTGTGGTGACTGTGGTGTGTATGTGGTGATGGTGGTGTGTGTGTGTTGATGGTGGTGTGTGTGGTTATGGTGGTGTGTGTGAGGTGATAGTGGTGTATGTGTGGTGATGGTGGTATGTATGTGGTGATGGTGGTGTGTGTGTGGTGATGGTGCTGTTTGTGTGGTTATGGTGGTGTGTGAGAGGTGATAGTGGTGTATGTGTGGTGATCGTGGTGTATGTGTGGTGTTGGTGGATTATGTGTGGTGATTTTGGTAAATGTATTGTGATGGTGCTGTATGTGTGGTGATGGTGGTGTTTATGTGATGATTGTGGATTATGTGTGGTGAAGGTGGTATGTATGTGGTGGTGGTGGTGTGTGTGTGGTTATAGTGGTGTATGTGTGGTGATGGTGCTGTGTGTGTGGTTATGGTGGTGTATTGTGGTGATTGTGGTGTGTGTGTGGTGATGGTGGTGTGTTTGTGGTTATGGTGGTGTGTATGTGGTGATGGTGGATTATGTGTGGTGATTTTGGTAAATGTATTGTGATGGTGGTGTATGTGTCGTGATAGTGCTTACATGTGGTGATCGTGGTGTATGTGTGGTGACTGTGGTATGTATGTGGTGATGGTTGTGTATGTGTGGTGATGGTGCTGTGTGTGTGGTGATGGTAGTGTTTTTGTGGTGATAGTGGTGTATGTGTTGTGATGGTGGTGAGGGTGTGGTTATGGTGGTGTATGTGTGGTGATGGTGCTGTGTGTGTGGTTATGGTGGTGTATGTGTGGTGATCGTGGTATATGTGTGGTGACTGTGGTGTGTATGTGGTGATGGTGGTGTGTGTGTGGTGATGGTGGTGTATATGTAGTTTTTATGGTGTGTGTGTGGTTATGGTAGTGTATATGTGGTGATGGTGGTGTGTGTGTGGTTATGGTGGTGTATGTGTTGTGATGGTGGTGTGTGTGTGAGATGGTGGTGTGTGTGGTTATGGTGGTGTATGGGTGGTGATGGTGGTGTATGTGTGGTGAATGTGGTGTTTATGTGGTGATGGTGGATTATGTGTGGTGAAGGTGGTGTATGTGTGGTGATGGTTGTGTATATGTGGTTTTTATGGTGTGTGTGGTGATGGATGTGTATGTGTAGTGATTGTGGTGTATATGTGGTTGATTGTGGTGTGTATGTGGTGATGGTGTTGTATGTGTGGTGATGGTGTATGTGTGTTGATGGTGGTAGTGTGTGTGTGGTGATTATCGTGTATGTGTTGTGATGATGGTGTATGTGTGGTGATCGTGGTGTATGTGTGGTAATTGTGGAGTATGTGTGGTGATGTTTGTGTATTTGTGGTTTTTGTGGTGTGTGGGTGATGGTGTATTAGTGGTTTTTCGGTGTGTGTGTGGTGATGGTGGTGTATGTGTGGTGATGGTGTTGTATGTGTGGTGATGGTGCTGTGTGTGTGGTTATGGTGGTGTATGTGTGGTGATCATGGTATATGTGTGGTGACTGTGGTGTGTATGTGGTGATGGTGGTGTGTATGTGGTGAAGGGGAGTATGTGTGGTGAAGGTGGTGTGTGTGTGGTTATGGTGGTGTGTGTGTGGTTATGGTGGTGTGTATGTGGTGATCGTAGTGTTTGTGTGGTGATGGTCGTGTATGTGTTGTGATGGTGGTGTTTATGTGGTGATGTGGTGTATGTGTGGTGATGGTTGTGTATGTGTGTTGATGGTGCTGTGTGTGTGGTTATGGTGGTGTATGTGTGGTGATCATGGTATATGTGTGGTGACTGTGGTGTATGTGTGGTGATGGTGGTGTATGTGTGGTGATGGTGGTGTGTATGTGGTGATGGTGCTGTGTGTGTGGTTATGGTGGTGTATGTGTGGTGATTGTGGTGTATGTGTGGTGACTGTGGTATGTATGTGGTGATAGTGGTGTATGTGTGGTGATGGTGGTGTGTGTGTGGTTATGGTTGTGTGTGTGTGGTGATGGTAGTGTTTGTGTGGTGACTGTGGTTTGTATGTGGTGATGGTGGTGTGTCTGTGGTGATGGTGGTGTTGTGTGGTGGATGATGTATGTGTGCTGTTGGTGGTGTGTGTGTGGTGATGGTGGTGTATGTGTGGTGATGGTGGTGTGTATGTGGTGATGGTGGTGTATGTGTGGTGATTGTGGTGTGTGTGTGGTGATGGTGGATTATATGTGGTGAAGGTGATGTATGTGTGATGATGGTGCTGTGTATGTGGTATTGGTCTTCTATGTGTGGTGATGGTGGTGTGTGTGGTAATGGTGGTGTGTGTGGATATGGTGGTGTGTGTGTGTGGTGATGGTGGTGGATGTGTTGTGATTGTGGTTTATATGTGGTGATCGTGGTGTATGTGTGGTGATCGTGGTGTGTGTGTGGTGATTGTGGCGTATGTGTGGTGGATGATGTATGTGTGGTGATGGTGGTGTGTATGTGGTAATGTTCGTGTATATGTGGTTTTTATGGTGTGTGTGCTGATGGTGGTTTATGTGTGGTTGTGGTGAAGTATGTGTGGTGATGGTGGTTTGTGTGTGTTTATGGTGGTGTATGTGTGGTGATCGTGGTGTATGTGTGGTGATGGTGGTGTGTATGTGGTGATGGTGGTGTATGTGTGGTGACTGTGGTATGTATGTGGTGATGGTGGTGTATGTGTGGTGATGGTGGTGTGTGTGGTTATGGTGGTGTGTGTGTGCTGTTGGTGGTGTGTATGTGGTGATGGTAGTGTTTGTGTGGTGATTGTGGTGTGTATGTGGTGATTGTCATGTATGTGTTGTGATGGTGGTGTATATGTGGTAATGGTGGTGTGTATGTGGTGATGGTGGTGTTGTGTGGTGGATGATCTATGTGTGCTGTTGGTGGTGTGTGTGTGGTGATGGAGGTGTGTGTGTGGTGATGGTGCTTTGTGTGTGGTGATGGTGGTGTATATGTGGTGATGGTGCTGTGTGTGTGGTGAGGTGGTGTGTATGTGGTGATTGTGGTGTATGTGTGGTGACTGTGGTGTGTATGTGGTGATGGTGGTGTGTATGTGGTGATGGTGGTGTATGTGTGGTGATCGTGGTGTGTGTGTGTGGTGATGGTGGTGTGTATGTGGTGATGGTGGTGTATGTGTGGTGATCGTGGTGTGTGTGTGTGGTGATCGTGGTGTGTGTGTGGTGATGGTTGTGTATGTGTGTTGATGGTGCTGTGTGTGTGGTTATGGTGGTGTATGTGTGGTGATCATGGTATATGTGTGGTGACTGTGGTGTATGTGTGGTGATGGTGGTGTATGTGTGGTGAAGGTGGTGTGTATGTGGTGATGGTGCTGTGTGTGTGGTTATGGTGGTGTATGTGTGGTGATTGTGGTGTATGTGTGGTGACTGTGGTATGTATGTGGTGATAGTGGTGTATGTGTGGTGATGGTGGTGTGTGTGTGGTTATGGTTGTGTGTGTGTGGTGATGGTAGTGTTTGTGTGGTGACTGTGGTTTGTATGTGGTGATGGTGGTGTGTCTGTGGTGATGGTGGTGTTGTGTGGTGGATGATGTATGTGTGCTGTTGGTGGTGTGTGTGTGGTGATGGTGGTGTATGTGTGGTGATGGTGGTGTGTATGTGGTGATGGTGGTGTATGTGTGGTGATTGTGGTGTGTGTGTGGTGATGGTGGATTATATGTGGTGAAGGTGATGTATGTGTGATGATGGTGCTGTGTATGTGGTATTGGTCTTCTATGTGTGGTGATGGTGGTGTGTGTGGTAATGGTGGTGTGTGTGGATATGGTGGTGTGTGTGTGTGGTGATGGTGGTGGATGTGTTGTGATTGTGGTTTATATGTGGTGATCGTGGTGTATGTGTGGTGATCGTGGTGTGTGTGTGGTGATTGTGGCGTATGTGTGGTGGATGATGTATGTGTGGTGATGGTGGTGTGTATGTGGTAATGTTCGTGTATATGTGGTTTTTATGGTGTGTGTGCTGATGGTGGTTTATGTGTGGTTGTGGTGAAGTATGTGTGGTGATGGTGGTTTGTGTGTGTTTATGGTGGTGTATGTGTGGTGATCGTGGTGTATGTGTGGTGATGGTGGTGTGTATGTGGTGATGGTGGTGTATGTGTGGTGACTGTGGTATGTATGTGGTGATGGTGGTGTATGTGTGGTGATGGTGGTGTGTGTGGTTATGGTGGTGTGTGTGTGCTGTTGGTGGTGTGTATGTGGTGATGGTAGTGTTTGTGTGGTGACTGTGGTGTGTATGTGGTGATTGTCATGTATGTGTTGTGATGGTGGTGTATATGTGGTAATGGTGGTGTGTATGTGGTGATGGTGGTGTTGTGTGGTGGATGATCTATGTGTGCTGTTGGTGGTGTTTGTGTGGTGATGGTGGTGTATGTGTGGTGATGGTGGTGTGTATGTTGTGATGGTAGTGTTTGTGTGGTGATGGTGGTGTGTATGTGGTGATGGTATTGTTTGTGTGGTGATGATGGTGTGTATGTGGTGATGGTATTGTTTGTGTGGTGATATGGTGTGTATGTGGTGATGGTGGTGTGTGTGGTTATGGTGGTGTATGTATGGTGATCGTGCTGTATGTGTGGTGTTGGTGGATTATGTGTGGTGATTTTGGTAAAGGTATTGTGATGGTGGTGTATGTGTGGTTATGGTGGTGTATGTGTGGTGATGGTGGTGTGTGTGTGGTGATGGTGGTGTGTGTGTGGTGATGGTGGTTTGTGTGTGGTGATGGTGGTGTGTATGTGGTGATGGTGGTGTGTGTGTGGTTATTGTGTTGTATGTGTGCTGTTGGTGGTGTTTGTGTGGTGATGGTGGTGTATGTGTGGTGATGGTGGTATGTGTGTCGTGATGGTGGTGTGTGTGTGGTGATGGTGGATTATTTGTGGTGAAGGTGGTGTGTATGTGGTGATGGTGGTGTGTGTGTGGTGATGGTGGTGTGTGTGGTTATTGTGTTGTATGTGTGCTGTTGGTGGTGTTTGTGTGGTGATGGTGGTGTATGTGTGGTGATGGTGGTGTGTATGTTGTGATGGTAGTGTTTGTGTGGTGATGGTGGTGTGTATGTGGTGATGGTATTGTTTGTGTGGTGATGATGGTGTGTATGTGGTGATGGTGGTGTGTGTGGTTATGGTGGTGTATGTATGGTGATCGTGCTGTATGTGTGGTGTTGGTGGATTATGTGTGGTGATTTTTGTAAATGTATTGTGATGGTGGTGTATGTGTGGTGATGGTGGTGTATGTGTGGTGATGGTGGTGTATGTGTGGTGAATGTGGTGTTTATGTGGTGATGTTGGATTATGTGTGGTGAAGGTGGTGTATGTGTAGTGATGTGGTGAGTGTGTGGTGATGGTGAAGTATGTGTGGTGATGGTCGTGTATATGTGGTTTTTATGGTGTATGTGTGATGGTGTATGTGTCGTGATGGTGCTTATGTGTGGTGATCGTGATGTATGTGTGGTGACTGTGGTATGTATGTGGTGATGGTGGTGTATGTGTGGTGATGGTGGTGTGTGTGTGGTTATGGTGTTGTGTGGTGGATGATGTATGTGTGCTGTTGGTGGTGTGTGTGTGTGGTCATGGAGGTGTGTGTGTGGTGATGGTGCTTTGTGTGTGGTGATGGTGGTGTATATGTGGTGATGGTGCTGTGTGTGTGGTTGATTGTGGTGTGTATGTGGTGATGGTGTTGTATGTGTGGTTATGGTGGTGTTTATGTGGTGCTGGTGGTGTGTTGTGTTGTGATGATGGTGTGTATGTGGTGATGGTGGTGTATGTGTGGTGATCGTGGTATATGTGTGGTGACTGTGGTGTGTATTTGGTGATGGTGGTGTATGTGTGGTGATGGTGCTGTGTGTGTGATTATGGTGGTGTGTATGTTGTGATGGTATTGTTTGTGTGGTGATGGTGGTGTGTATGTGGTGATGGTGGTGTGTGTGGTTATGGTGGTGTATGTATGGTGATCATGCTGTATGTGTGGTGTTGGTGGAATATGTGTGGTGATTTTTGTAAATGTATTGTGATGGTGGTGTATGTGTGGTGATGGTGGTGTGTGTGTGAGATGGTGGTGTGTGTGGTTATGGTGGTGTATGGGTGGTGATGGTGGTGTATGTGTGGTGAATGTGGTGTTTATGTGGTGATGGTGGATTATGTGTGGTGAAGGTGGTGTATGTGTGGTGATGGTTGTGTATATGTGGTTTTTATGGTGTGTGTGGTGATGGATGTGTATGTGTAGTGATTGTGGTGTATATGTGGTTGATTGTGGTGTGTATGTGGTGATGGTGTTGTATGTGTGGTGATGGTGTATGTGTGGTGATGGTGGTAGTGTGTGTGTGGTGATTATCGTGTATGTGTTGTGATGATGGTGTATGTGTGGTGATCGTGGTGTATGTGTGGTAATTGTGGAGTATGTGTGGTGATGTTTGTGTATTTGTGGTTTTTGTGGTGTGTGGGTGATGGTGTATTAGTGGTTTTTCGGTGTGTGTGTGGTGATGGTGGTGTATGTGTGGTGATGGTGTTGTATGTGTGGTGATGGTGCTGTGTGTGTGGTTATGGTGGTGTATGTGTGGTGATCATGGTATATGTGTGGTGACTGTGGTGTGTATGTGGTGATGGTGGTGTGTATGTGGTGAAGGGGAGTATGTGTGGTGAAGGTGGTGTGTGTGTGGTTATGGTGGTGTGTGTGTGGTTATGGTGGTGTGTATGTGGTGATCGTAGTGTTTGTGTGGTGATGGTCGTGTATGTGTTGTGATGGTGGTGTTTATGTGGTGATGTGGTGTGTGTGTGGTGATGGTTGTGTATGTGTGTTGATGGTGCTGTGTGTGTGGTTATGGTGGTGTATGTGTGGTGATCATGGTATATGTGTGGTGACTGTGGTGTATGTGTGGTGATGGTGGTGTATGTGTGGTGATGGTGGTGTGTATGTGGTGATGGTGCTGTGTGTGTGGTTATGGTGGTGTATGTGTGGTGATTGTGGTGTATGTGTGGTGACTGTGGTATGTATGTGGTGATAGTGGTGTATGTGTGGTGATGGTGGTGTGTGTGTGGTTATGGTTGTGTGTGTGTGGTAATGGTAGTGTTTGTGTGGTGACTGTGGTTTGTATGTGGTGATGGTGGTGTGTCTGTGGTGATGGTGGTGTTGTGTGGTGGATGATGTATGTGTGCTGTTGGTGGTGTGTGTGTGGTGATGGTGGTGTATGTGTGGTGATGGTGGTGTGTATGTGGTGATGGTGGTGTATGTGTGGTGATTGTGGTGTGTGTGTGGTGATGGTGGATTATATGTGGTGAAGGTGATGTATGTGTGATGATGGTGCTGTGTATGTGGTATTGGTCTTCTATGTGTGGTGATGGTGGTGTGTGTGGTAATGGTGGTGTGTGTGGATATGGTGGTGTGTGTGTGTGGTGATGGTGGTGGATGTGTTGTGATTGTGGTTTATATGTGGTGATCGTGGTGTATGTGTGGTGATCGTGGTGTGTGTGTGGTGATTGTGGTGTATGTGTGGTGGATGATGTATGTGTGGTGATGGTGGTGTGTATGTGGTAATGTTCGTGTATATGTGGTTTTTATGGTGTGTGTGCTGATGGTGGTTTATGTGTGGTTGTGGTGAAGTATGTGTGGTGATGGTGGTTTGTGTGTGTTTATGGTGGTGTATGTGTGGTGATCGTGGTGTATGTGTGGTGATGGTGGTGTGTATGTGGTGATGGTGGTGTATGTGTGGTGACTGTGGTATGTATGTGGTGATGGTGGTGTATGTGTGGTGATGGTGGTGTGTGTGGTTATGGTGGTGTGTGTGTGCTGTTGGTGGTGTGTATGTGGTGATGGTAGTGTTTGTGTGGTGACTGTGGTGTGTATGTGGTGATTGTCATGTATGTGTTGTGATGGTGGTGTATATGTGGTAATGGTGGTGTGTATGTGGTGATGGTGGTGTTGTGTGGTGGATGATCTATGTGTGCTGTTGGTGGTGTGTGTGTGGTGATGGAGGTGTGTGTGTGTGGTGATGGTGCTTTGTGTGTGGTGATGGTGGTGTATATGTGGTGATGGTGCTGTGTGTGTGGTGAGGTGGTGTGTATGTGGTGATTGTGGTGTATGTGTGGTGACTGTGGTGTGTATGTGGTGATGGTGGTGTGTATGTGGTGATGGTGGTGTATGTGTGGTGATCGTGGTGTGTGTGTGTGGTGATGGTGGTGTGTATGTGGTGATGGTGGTGTATGTGTGGTGATCGTGGTGTGTGTGTGTGGTGATCGTGGTGTGTATGTGGTGATGGTGGTGTATGTGTGGTGATGGTGGTGTATATGTGGTGATGGTGGTGTGTGTATGGTTATGGTGGTGTACATGTGGTGATGGTGGTGTGTGTGTGGTTATGGTGGTGTATATGTGGTGATGGTGGTGTGTGTGTGGTTATGGTGGTGTATATGTGGTGATGGTGGTGTGTGTGTGGTTATGGTGGTGTATGTGTGGTTATGGTGGTGTATGTGTGGTGATTGTGGTGTATGTGTGGTGATTGTGGTGTGTATGTGGTGATGGTGGTGTATGTGTGGTGATGGTGGTGTATATGTGGTGATGGTGGTGTGTGTATGGTTATGGTGGTGTACATGTGGTGATGGTGGTGTGTGTGTGGTTATGGTGGTGTGAGTGTGGTGATGGTGGTGTTGTGTGGTGATGGTGGTGTATGTGTGGTGATGGTGGTGTCTGTGTGGTGATGGTGGTGTTGTGTGGTGATGGTGTTGTGTGTATGGTTATGGTGGTGTATATGTGGTGATGGTGTTGTGTGTATGGTTATGGTGGTGTATATGTGGTGATGGTGGTGTGTGTGTGGTTATGGTGGTGTATATGTGGTGATGGTGGTGTGTGTGTGGTTATGGTGGTGTATGTGTGGTTATGGTGGTGTATGTGTGGTGATTGTGGTGTATGTGTGGTGATTGTGGTGTGTATGTGGTGATGGTGGTGTATGTGTGGTGATGGTGGTGTATATGTGGTGATGGTGGTGTGTGTATGGTTATGGTGGTGTACATGTGGTGATGGTGGTGTGTGTGTGGTTATGGTGGTGTGAGTGTGGTGATGGTGGTGTTGTGTGGTGATGGTGGTGTATGTGTGGTGATGGTGGTGTCTGTGTGGTGATGGTGGTGTGTGTGTGGTGATGGTGGTGTGTGTGTGGTGATGGTGGTGTGTGTGTGGTGATGGTGGTGTGTATGTGGTGATGGTGGTGTGTGTGTGGTTATTGTGTTGTATGTGTGCTGTTGGTGGTGTTTGTGTGGTGATGGTGGTGTATGTGTGGTGATGGTGGTGTGTATGTTGTGATGGTAGTGTTTGTGTGGTGATGGTGGTGTGTATGTGGTGATGGTATTGTTTGTGTGGTGATGATGGTGTGTATGTGGTGATGGTATTGTTTGTGTGGTGATATGGTGTGTATGTGGTGATGGTGGTGTGTGTGGTTATGGTGGTGTATGTATGGTGATCGTGCTGTATGTGTGGTGTTGGTGGATTATGTGTGGTGATTTTGGTAAAGGTATTGTGATGGTGGTGTATCTGTGGTTATGGTGGTGTATGTGTGGTGATGGTGGTGTGTGTGTGGTGATGGTGGTGTGTGTGTGGTGATGGTGGTGTGTGTGTGGTGATGGTGGTTTGTGTGTGGTGATGGTGGTGTGTATGTGGTGATGGTGGTGCGTGTGTGGTTATTGTGTTGTTTGTGTGCTGTTGGTGGTGTTTGTGTGGTGATGGTGGTGTATGTGTGGTGATGGTGGTATGTGTGTCGTGATGGTGGTGTGTGTGTGGTGATGGTGGATTATTTGTGGTGAAGGTGGTGTGTATGTGGTGATGGTGGTGTGTGTGTGGTGATGGTGGTGTGTGTGGTTATTGTGTTGTATGTGTGCTGTTGGTGGTGTTTGTGTGGTGATGGTGGTGTATGTGTGGTGATGGTGGTGTGTATGTTGTGATGGTAGTGTTTGTGTGGTGATGGTGGTGTGTATGTGGTGATGGTATTGTTTGTGTGGTGATGATGGTGTGTATGTGGTGATGGTGGTGTGTGTGGTTATGGTGGTGTATGTATGGTGATCGTGCTGTATGTGTGGTGTTGGTGGATTATGTGTGGTGATTTTTGTAAATGTATTGTGATGGTGGTGTATGTGTGGTGATGGTGGTGTATGTGTGGTGATGGTGGTGTATGTGTGGTGAATGTGGTGTTTATGTGGTGATGTTGGATTATGTGTGGTGAAGGTGGTGTATGTGTAGTGATGTGGTGAGTGTGTGGTGATGGTGAAGTATGTGTGGTGATGGTCGTGTATATGTGGTTTTTATGGTGTATGTGTGGTGATGGTGTATGTGTCGTGATGGTGCTTATGTGTGGTGATCGTGATGTATGTGTGGTGACTGTGGTATGTATGTGGTGATGGTGGTGTATGTGTGGTGATGGTGGTGTGTGTGTGGTTATGGTGTTGTGTGGTGGATGATGTATGTGTGCTGTTGGTGGTGTGTGTGTGGTGATGGTGCTTTGTGTGTGGTGATGGTGTATATGTGGTGATGGTGCTGTGTGTGTGGTTGATTGTGGTGTGTATGTGGTGATGGTGTTGTATGTGTGGTTATGGTGGTGTTTATGTGGTGCTGGTGGTGTGTTGTGTTGTGATGATGGTGTGTATGTGGTGATGGTGGTGTATTGTGGTGATCGTGGTATATGTGTGGTGACTGTGGTGTGTATTTGGTGATGGTGGTGTATGTGTGGTGATGGTGCTGTGTGTGTGATTATGGTGGTGTGTATGTTGTGATGGTATTGTTTGTGTGGTGATGGTGGTGTGTATGTGGTGATGGTGGTGTGTGTGGTTATGGTGGTGTATGTATGGTGATCATGCTGTATGTGTGGTGTTGGTGGAATATGTGTGGTGATTTTTGTAAATGTATTGTGATGGTGGTGTATGTGTGGTGATGGTGGTGTATGTGTGGTGAAGATGGTGTATGTGTGGTGAATGTGGTGTTTATGTGGTGATGTTGGATTATGTGTGGTGAAGGTAGTGTATGTGTGGTGATGGTCGTGTATATGTGGTTTTTATGGTGTATGTGTGGTGATGGTGTACGTGTCGTGATGGTGCTTATGCGTGGTGATCGTGGTGTATGTGTGGTGACTGTGGTATGTATGTGGTGATGGTGGTGTATGTGTGGTGATGGTGGTGTGTGTGTGGTTATGGTGTTGTTGTGTGGTGGATGATGTATGTGTGCTGTTGGTGGTGTGTGTGGTGATGGTGGTGTGTGTGGTGATGGTGCTTTGTGTGTGGTGATGGTGGTGTATATGTGGTGATGGTGCTGTGTGTGTGGTTATGGTGGTGTATGTGTGGTGATTATGGTGTATGTGTGGTGACTGTGGTGTGTATGTGGTGATGATGGATTATTTGTGGTGAAGGTGGTGTATGTGTGGTGATGGTGCTGTGTCTGTGGTGATGGTAGTGTTTGTGTGGTGACTGTGGTTTGTATGTGGTGATTGTCATGTATGTGTTGTGATGGTGGTGTATATGTGGTAATGGTGGTGTGTATGTGGTGATGATGGTGTTGTGTGGTGGATGATGCATGTGTGCTCTGGGTGGTGTCTGTGTGGTGATGGTTGTGTATGTGTGGTGATGGTGGTGTATGTGTGGTGATGGTGGTGTATGTATGGTTATGGTGGTGTATATGTGGTGATGGTGGTGTGTGTGTGGTTATGGTGGTGTGTGTGTGGTGATGGTGGTGTGTGTGTGGTTATGGTGGTGTGTGTGTGGTGATGGTAGTGTATGTGTGGTGACTGTGGTGTGTATGTGGTGATCGTCATGTATGTGTTGTGATGGTGGTGTTGTGTGGTGGATGATGTATGTGTGCTGTTGGTGGTGTGTGTGTGGTGATGGATGTGTATGTGTAGTGATCGTGGTGTATATGTGGTTGAATTTGGTGTGTATGTGGTGATGGTGTTGTATGTGTGGTTATGGTGGTGTTTATGTGGTGATGGTGGTGTATGTGTTGTGATGATGGTGTGTATGTGGTGATGGTGGTGTATGTGTTATGATCGTGGTATATGTGTGGTGACTGTGGTGTGTATTTGGTGATGGTGGTGTACGTGTGGTGATGGTGCTGTGTGTGTGTTTATGGTGGAGTATGTGTGGTGATCGTGGTATATGTGTGGTGACTGTGGTGTATGTGGTGATGGTGGTGTATGTGTGGTAATGGTGGTGTGTGTTTGGTTATGGTGGTGTGTGGTTATGGTGGTGTATGTGTGGTGATGTTCGTGTATATGTGTTTTTTATGGTGTATGTAGTTATGGTGGTTTATGTGTGGTGATCGTGGTGTGTGTGTGTTAATGGTAGTGTATGTGTGGTGATAGTGCTGTATATGTGGTGATCGTGGTGTATGTGTGGTGATGGTATGTGTATTTGGTGATGGTCGTGTATGTGTGTTGATCGTGGTGTATGTGTGATTATGGTGGTGTGTATGTGGTGATGGTCTTGTATGTGTGGTGATGGTCGTGTATTTGTGGTTTTTCTGGTGTGTGTGTGGTTATGGCAGTGTATGTGTGGTGATAGTGCTGTATGTGTGTGATGGTGGTGGTGGTGTTTGTCATCTCTCGCCTTCCTACCATGTAGAAAAACTATAAACTAGACCATCCTGCATCTTGAGGGCTGAAATGTGTGGTGAGGCCAAGACACAACAAATTCTGTTTTGAGGACCTGTTTGGAGAGAAACAGCTCTTAAGTCTGGACAGTGGCTTTGTCAGTGCAGAAAAGATGAGGGTTTGACGTATGGACCTGAGCAGTGCGGTGCGTGTAGAGGTCACAGTGGGAGACATAGGGAAGCTGTGAGGAGAAAGAAGGAAAGGGACGTACACAGGAGAGAGGTCTGCTCGAGGACGTGTCTTCTGAAGGGAGCTATTGTTCACAGACACGATGCCATTTGATGAGGTAAACTCCCATTTCCTCCCTTCTCGTTCTCTGTCCCTACTGCCATCGCTCCCGCACAGCTTCATATACATGCTCTCTCCTCTCTCTCTCTGTCTGTCTCTCCGTCTCTCTCTGTCTCTCTCTCTCCCTCTGTCTCTCTCTCCCTCCCTCCCTCCCTCCTTTTGTTTTTTTTTTAGCCCCACAGACTCTATCTGGTGTTGTTTGTAATGTGGACGTGCAGGGTATCTATCACATCTACTAGACTACGAGTACTTTCCCTGGGCTCACTCACATCTGGGAAGAAAACTGACTCCCTCTCCAAACAGCCTTCAATTTCCAATAGCTCCTCAGCTGTCCGTACTCCATGCTGGGACGTCATCTGCCTCGATCATGTGCAAGTCTTATGCATGCAGCCACAGCTGCTGTTGTATCTGAAAACACTGTTTGGTTGTAGTCAGCCTCCACCTCTGGTGCTTACAATCCTTCTGACCTTTCTCCCTCAAAGATCCTTGAGTCTTGGAAAGAGGTGGGAAGATTTAAGTGTTTTGGTGGTTTGAGGAGAATGGCCCACAAAGGCTTATGTTTCAATACTTGGTCCCCTTTTGGTGAAACTGTTTGGGAAAGATTAGGAAGCCTCATTGGAGGAGGTATGTCAGGGGGGCTGGACTTTGAGGTTATAAAGTCCATGCCATTTCCAGTTAGAACTCTCTCTGCCCCCTGCTTGGGAATCAAGACGTAATCTCTCAGTTACTGCTCCAGCATCCTGCCTGCCTGCCTGCCTGCCTGCTACCATTCCTCCACCATAATGGTCATACATTTGTCCTCTAAAACTGTAAGCCCCAGCAAATTGTTTCGTCTAGAATTTGCCTTGGTCATGCTGTCTTAGCACAGCAATGGAAAAGTAACGAAGACAGATGTCTAGGGCTGAGCACTCTACAATTGCTTATTCTCTGCACTTGGATGCAGTTGTGGGTCTCTGTGTTAATCAACATCTACTGTTAAAAAAAGTAAAGAAGCTTCTCTGATGAAAGCTGAAAGAAACACTGCTTTATGGGTATAAACATAAGACCTTAGGAGTCAGTTTAATACTGTGTCCATTTAGCAGAGTAATAGTAGTGGGTTCTCCCCTAGGGCCTATGACTACCTAGTCTCTGGTTCTTGGCCAAAATGGGCTATTCTTTAGAGTAATGTGATCATTTCTGTTTCATTTGAAAAGCACATCATAGGAAAGAAACATTACCTAATGCTGTGCTGATATCAAAGTATGTTACATGTTCATTTTCAATATGAACTTTACAACTAAAACCTTACTAGAAGATGAAATAGTATCTCCAGGTGAGCTGGATTCTCAGCAAAACTATGCTGGGCTAGACTTCCTTCCTTCCTCTTTCCTCCCTCCCTTCCTCCTCCTCCTTCTCTGTTTTTTTTTTTTTTTTAAAGTTTGGTTTAATTCCATTGTATTTATAACTCAAGTTTGTAAAAGGATCACTGATATCTTTTTGAATGCAGAACATAAAACTATTAAATTTTATCCTAGAGGAACTTTTTATTTTTTTCTTTTTAATTGAAAGTCAGTAACTGTACATATTTAGTGAGTACAATGTACTGTTCTGATACATGTCTACAATATGATTTTGGCATGTAACCAACCCCAACTATCTTTGAAAAGCTTTGTATCATTTTTCCTGATTAATAAGAGGGTTTTACTTCAAAGTTTAACAAATAGCTCTACCCATCTTCTAGGGTCAGTAGTTCTAACCTACATTTGTTCTGATTGTTTTCCAGTTAGGAGACCAGCTTTCTTTCCTAAGATAGTGGCATTTACTAGGTGTTCAATCCATGGGCAGTTTGGGCACAGCCATGTCTCTCTACTAGAGCATTCCCTCATATCCATCTACTCATACACCCACTGCCTTTGAGGACTAGAACACCAGTCTTAAGTCCCACCAATTTCCACTCCATGCCACCCCACACTCTGGTCCACCCAGTCTGAGCCTGCCTTTCATCTCTGAGAAGGTTGTCCTGGGGTTCTCATCAACAGCATAAGCAGTAGTGGTCCTCAGATAGAAGAAATAAAAAATATCAATCGGACATCCTTAAAATTTATATAAAATTAGTTGAGCAACCCCACAGAGAACAGGAGGTCTCCAAAATTCACCCATTTTCTTTGCCATTGTTTATGGACCTCCTACTGGGCACAAGTCACTGTGCCAGCACTGGAGTCATGATGTCAAGTGAAATGATATATAGTCATGGCCTTGAAGAATCTTAAGAGAGATGCTAATCCACTGATCTCACAGTTAGTGCTAAAGCTCAGATCTTCAACTTCTATAATGGATAATGAGGATTATTCAATAATATGAGTAATCTGTCCTTACTTGGGTTATCAAAGAAGGCTCCTCTAGAAGAAGGGACCCTGAACCAAGATCTAAGAATGTGTAGGATTTCTCACTGCTGAAAGAAATTAGGATTTGTGGCACAGAGGATACTGTTTCCCGGTCTTGGTAGCTAAGCCTTGATGTTTTTAGGATCTCTTGTTCTGCGTGACTGATGAATATAATATGCAGAGAAGATTAGGGCCTGCAGAACTTGGAGGAAGGAACTGAAGATATAGGGAAGGGTTATGCAAAGTCTCCTGAAGGAAGAGCCTGGACCCCAGGCAGAGCCAGGAGGAGGTAGTAAAACTTGGATAATGAGAAAGATGAGGTAGGCAGGAGTGTGGGACAGACCCTGAAGGCTACATTGAGAATTTAGTTTTGTATTTTAACATCGGTGGAGATCTAATGGAGGTTTCTTTTTAAATTTAAGTATTTATCATTGTGATTTTGGATGATTAACTTTGCATTCTGAAAAGATTCTTCTGACTCCTTAGCAGAGAACAAATTGGAGGGAGCAGAAGGAATTATCTTAACCACTGTTTGAGGAGTAGGGGTGTCCATCTGACCTGCAGGTTGCAAACCGGAGGACAAGCAGCAGGAGGATACAGGGAGAGGCCTGCCAGCCAAACGGCATCCACCAGAGGAGCCAGCCTTGCCAGTCATTTTGGCAGTTGCAGTAAACACTAATCAATAACTATGACTGGAACCCCTAGTCTCAGATAGACCCAGCACAGTGGTTTAAACAGCCTGGCTTGGCATAGAGCTAGCGAGGCCATCTCCATATACAGGCAGCGTGCTACAAGCATATGCCCAGCTTAATTCTTCCAGAAGTCTCAAGCTTGCAGCTATACGCGCGCGCGCGTGCGCGCGCGCGAGCACACACACACACACACACACACACACACACACACACACGGAGAGAGAGAGAGAGAGAGAGAGAGAGAGAGAGAGAGAGAGAGAGTCTTAATATGGCTATAGTTTTAACTCCTGAGAAAAGGAGGTAGGGCAACATCCCTGCCCAGGCACAGGGATGGAGAGAAAAATTGTCAGAAGTGATTCTTGGCTGAGATTGGCAACACACACTGTCACTTGATCCTATCAATAGACCGGCTGATGATGTTTTTCACTTAACACCTAGTGACAAGGCTGTCAGAAGCTGGCAGGCAATCCCTGCATGCCCTGCCAAAAAAGAAGAACATGAAAATCTGTCGAAAGCCATGCTTGTTAATAAATATACCCCTTGAATTCTTTTTGTAAGGAACCCGAGGTTTCAGATATCTAGACAGTATTGCCAGGGATTCAGATAGCCCCATTGATCAGGGAGGTCTCTCTCTGGCTCCAGGGTTCATGTGACTGGTTTACAGGCAGAATGAAAGAGGAAAGCAGTAACATAATGATACTAGCAGCAACAAACCAATGATACTAATAGCAGTAAACCAATGATACTAACCCCTGTCGATTCTAGTGTGAGGGCAGTGGAGGGCAAAGGAGGCCAGCATGAGGCCTCCCCCCTCTAGGTTCTAATGAAAATTCATATTCACCAGTATAGGATATCTGTGGTGCCTGGACTGTGTGTGTCAGAGGAAGTTTCAGAGGAAAGATGCAACAGCCAGAAGCTAAGCCTGTCTAGCCTCTGTGCTACTCTGGAGGTGAGGACTCCCTGGAGGACTGCAATTCCCTGCCAGGTCACATGACTTGCTTTGTCCAAAGAAAACTATATATGTCATGCTTCATAAAGAAAGCTTTAAAAGTCAATGTACAATTTGCCACTTGCCCTTTTCTCCTACCCTAGAACTGGACAGTGGCTGCTCTCAGAGCTGCGCCACACAGTGAGGACAATACCCAGAGCACCAGCTAGCCTACAATAGATATGAGCTTAAGTGAAAGAGGAAGCTTGTTGTTGTAAGCCACTGATGCCATAGGGATTGCCACAGCAGAGCCATTTTGAAGAATTTCCTCTTCTCCCAACACCTGCAAAGGCTTCCAGTGCATACTGTTTCCTGCCCTTTTGGGACTGAGTCTACCCATGATGATCCTGGAAGGGATCTTAAACTCCATGAGATCTCCAAATCATGAATGATAATACTGTCTACAATGATTAACTTTCATAGCACTCCACAGAAAGAGTTAAGATTAGCCACCTGATGCTGCTGGGCTTAGAAAGTCCTAACTTTCAGGAGGGCTCCACCTTCTTTGAATAATGAGGATAGTTACACATGTTATACTTGTGCAATCAAAACAGTTTATGCACTTGTTTTCCTTCAGCAGTGTGGAATTTTGTTATATGCCAGGCAGAGGGTGCCTACATAATCCAGTAAGAACCTGGCATGCTCAGTCTACAGTGATCCTCCCTGGTTGGCAGTATTTTAACATGGTCTCAATCTGTTGCTGAAAGACTTAAGTGTCCCCTGTGTGAATCCACTAGGAGAGGACCCTGAGACATTCTCTTGACATAGGCCCTCATGCCTTTGCTCTGGGATGATGCCAAGCCTCTCACCAAGCTAAATAATAGCCCTGCATGAGAGCCTGAACACCCTGAACCTCTGCACATACCACCAAAACTGGTTTTCTCAACCCCATGGGTCATGACACTTTGGGAATCAAATGGCCTTTTCACAGAAGTCATCTAAGACCATCAGAAAACACAGATAATTATATTATGATTCATAGCAGTAGCAACACTACAGTTATGAAGTAGCAACAGAAACAAACATAAAAAAAATTTTATGGTTGGGGGTTACCACAACACGAGGAACTGTATTATATGGTCACAGTATTAGGAAGGTTGAGAACCACTGATCAAAAGTGCAGTTAACTCTTTGACAGCTACAAAGCATAAGCAGTTTTGTGTAAGTTAGCAGTTGAGTATATGACAGTTAATTATTCAAAATCAAAACAAAAGGAGATACAGAACAAGATGGAAATACCTAATTTATAGATAACCACAAAACAAAACTACCTATACCCCCAAGATATTTACCCTACTTCCAACTACCCAGAATGGTGACTGTTCTAGCAAAAGATTTCTAAAAGTATCCTCCCTGTGGGACCATTACAGCCACAAGCAGGTGAATCTGCCCACGGGTATAACTTGCATACAAGATCTTAAGAACAGCAAAAGTTCTTCTCTTTGTCATACTCAATTCTCAAACCACTGCTTTGGAAGAGGCTAGATGCTCTTCCTTTATACAGTCAAGGGAAAGCTCAGAGGTGGCATCCATGTGCCCACCACACAATATCATGGATCAGGGTAGACACATGGAATTCAGACCACCCAGGTTCCATCTTAATGCAGTAGTGACATCACATTGCCACCAGCTGGAGGTTTAAAACAGCATTAGCATTCTGAGCCAAGTAGAGGGATATAAAACCAGCATATACAAAGCAATACATTTTTCTATGCAATAATGAGAAACTGGATGAAAAGAAGTCAGGAAAGGAAATGCATTCATAAAAGCCTCAAAGAGTAAAACTTCTAGGCATAAATCTAATCAAGGGTCTAGAAGATATTTCCAGTAAAAACCAAAAGGCACCAGAGAAAGATATTTGAAGAGATATTAGAAAACAGAAAGACCTCTCATGTTTATGGATCAGAAGAATAAATATTGTCAAAATTACTAGAAAAATTTACAGATTCAATCCAATACCCATCAAAATTTCATTGGCGTATCTTCACAGAAATAGAAAAAATATATCAGAATTTATATAGAAGCCCAAAAGATTCTAAATTGTCCAGAGAAAAAATAGCAATATTGGAAGTACCATATCTAACTTCAAACTATACTACAGAGCCAGAGTAACAGAAACAGAATGGTACTGGCACAGAGACATCTAGGCCATTAAGAATGTAAGATATAAAAACAAACCCACACAGCTACAGTCAAAAAACATGCCATAGAGGAAGGAGAGCAAATGATGCTGGAGAAACAGATACCCATGTCTGAAGGATTGAAATGAGAAGCCTACCCCCAACCCTACATAAAAATGAACTCAAAAATGGATCAAAGACCTTAATGTAAGACCTGAAATTTCAAAACTACTAGAGAAAAGCATAGAGGAGGTGCTTCCATATCTAGATGCTGGATGCTAGAGTCCGGAGAGGACTCCAGTAGTTTAGGAAACAAAAACAAAAATTAACAGATGAGATTTCATTGGATTTTAAAGCTTTGATACAACTGTGGTGGCTGAAATAACAATAGGCTCTTAGATTTGAATGCTTGGTCACTAGGGAATGGTACTAGCAAGTGTGACTTCATGGAGTAGGTGTGACCTTGTCGGAGGAAGTGTGTCCACTGAAGGTGGCTTTAGGGTTTCAAATAGTCAAGCCAGGCCCAATTGTCCTGCTTTTCCTGCTGCCTGCCTATCCCAATTTAAAACTCTCAGCTACCTCTCCAGACAGTCTGTCTGTGTGCCACCATGCTTCCCACCATGAGGATAATGAACTAATTTCTGACATGGTAAGCCAATCCCAATTAGCTGTTTTTCTTTGTAAGAGTTGCCATGATCATGGTGTCTCTTCACAGCAATAGAACAGTGACAAAGACAACAACCAAAGAAATAATGGACATACTGAGGAGGCAGATTATAGAATAGAAAAACAAGCAGTAAACAAAAACTTCTACTAACTATACATCTGAAAGTACATTAATATACTGAATAAAAAACATCAAAAAACAAAAGCAAATAATTCAATTGTTAAATGGGAAATGGTACTGAACAGAATATTTTAAGTGGCCAATAAACACATGAGGGGCTGGAGAGATTGCTCAGTGGTTAAGAGTGCTTGCTGCTTTTCCAGGGGATTCCAGTTCAGTTCCCAAAAACTACATCAGGGAACTCAAAATAACTGCCTGTAACTCCAGCTCCAGGGGGAAGGGGGCTGACAGCTTCATCTGACCTCCTTGAGTATAAACTCGTCTCTCTCTCTCTCTCTCTCTCTCTCCTCCTCCTCCTCCTCCTCTCTCCCTCCCTCCCTCTCTCTCTCCCTCCCTCCTTCCCTCTCCCTCTGCCTCTCCCTCTCACTCCCCCTCTCTCTCACACACACAAACACACAGCTAGAAAAAATAAATATGTGGGGGATGGAGAGACAGCTTAGCAGTTACATGAGCACTTTTTACTACAAATGACCTGTGTTCAATTCCTAGCACCCATATGGTGGCTCACAACCATCCCTAACACCAGTTCCAGGGGATCCAATGTGCTCTTTAGACCTCTGCAAGAACAAGCATGTGATACGTAGATATTCATACTGGCAGGACACTCATGCATATAAAATAAAAATAAATAAATATTTTAAAATATTTTAAAAACAAACATAAGTACAAAAAAGTTCAATTTAGCCACATGAGAAATGCAAATTAAAACTGCACCAAGATTCCATCTCATCCTAGTCAGGACGACCATCACAAAGACAGAATAACAAACGTTGTCAAGGAAATGAGAAAGGAAGCTTGACTCACTGTTGGTCAGAATGAAAGTAAGTCTGGCTACTGTGGAAAGCATTAGGGACACACACACACACACACACACACACACACACACACACACACACACACACACACACACACACACACACACACACACACACACACACACACACACACACACACACACACACACACTAAATTGAAGACCACTGGATCCAGATTGCTAGTTCCTGGTATGTGTCCAAAAGAATCAAAGCCAGACTGTTACAGAGATGCCTGCACACCTATGTTCATCTCTACACCTTCTGCAACAGTCTCTGGTGGTCATTAACTGGGAAGTCACAATTTGCTTATTCCACCATAAGGGAGAATGAAAGTCAGATGTGGGGTTGGTGAATATCTTTTCCCAGTCTGTCGGCTGCTGTTTTGTCTTGCTGACTGTCTCCTTTGCTTTACAGAAGCTTCTCAGTTTCAGGAGGTCCCATTTATCAATTGTTGACCTCAGTGTCTGTGCTACTGGTGTAATGTTCAGGAAGTGGTCTTCTGTACCAATTAATTCAAGGGTATTTCCCACTTTGTCTTCTAATATGTTCAGTGTAGCTGGATTTATGTTGAGATCTTTGATCCATTTTGACTTAAGTTTTGTGCAAAGTGATAGGCTTGGGTCTAACTGCAGTCTTCTACATGTCTGCAACCAGTTATGCCAGCACCATTTGTTGAAGATGTTCTCTTTGTTCCATCGTATGAATTTGGATTGTTTGTCAAAAATCAGGTGTTCATGGGTGTGTGGGTTAATATCAGGGTTTTCAATTCTATTCCATTGGTCTACCTGTCTATTTTTGTGCCAATACCAAGCTGTTTTCAGGACTATAGCTCTGTAATAGAGCTTAAAGTCAGAGATGGTGATGCCTCCAGAAGTTCTTCTATTGTACAGGGTTGTTTTGGCTATCCTGGGTCTTTTGTTACTCCATATAAATTGAGAATTATTCTTTCAAGGTCTGTGAAGAATTGTGTTGGGATTTTGATGGGGACTACATTGAATCTGTAAATTGCTTTTGGCAAGATTGCCATTTTTTACTATGTTGCTCCTACCTATCCAAGAGCATGGGAGATCTTTCCATTTTCTGGTATCTTCTTTAATTTCTTTCTTTAGAGACTCAAAATTCTTATGGTACAGGTCTTTCACATTTTTGGTTAGTGTTACCCCAAGGTATTTTATGTTGTTTGTGGCAATTGTAAAGGGTGATGTTTCTCTGATTTCTTTATCCACCAATGTGTCATCGGTATATAGTAGGGCTACGGATTTTTTTTAGTTAATCTTATATCCTGCCACTTTGCTGAAGGTGTTTATCAGCTGTAGGAGTTCCCTGGTAGAGTTTTTCGGGTCACTAATATAGACTTATCATATCATCTGCAAATAGTGAGAATTTGACTTCTTCCTTTCCAATTTGGATTCCCTTGATCTCTTTTTGTTGTCTTATTGCTCTAGCTAGGACTTCAAGGACAATATTGAAGAGGTATGGAGAGAGTGGATAGTATTGTCTTGTCCCCGATTTTAGAGGAATTGGATCGAGTTTCTCTCCATTTAATTTGATGTTGGCTGTTGGCTTGCTGTATATTGCTTTTATTATGTTGAGGTATGTTCCTGTTATCCCTGAGCTCTCTAAGACCTTTATCATGAAGGGGTGTTGGATTTTGTCAAAGGCTTTTTTGGCATCTAGTGAGATGATCATGTGTTTTTTTTTTTTTCTTCAGTCTGTTTATATGCTGGATTACATTGATGGATTTTCGTATGTTGAACCATTCTTGCATCCCTGGGATGAAGGCTACTTGATCATGGTGGATGATTTCTCTGATATGATCTTGTATTCGATTTGCCAGGATTTTATTGAGAATATTTGCATCAATGTTCATGAGGGATATTGGTCTGTAGTTCTCTTTCTTAGTTGTGTTTTTGTGTGGCTTGGGTATCAAGGTGATTGTAGCCTCATAAAAAGAGTTTGGCAATGTCCCTCTGCTTAGTCTCCAAAACACCAAACAACCCAATTAAAAAGTGGGGTACAGAACTAAATAGACAATTCTCAATAGAGAAATCTGAAATGGCTGAAAGACACATAAGAAAGTGCTCAACATCCTTAGCCATCAGGGAAATGCAAATCAAAACAACACTGAGATACCATCTTACTCCTCTCAGAATGGCCAAAATCAAAAACACCAATGACAGTTCATGTTGGAGAGGATGTGGAGAAAGGGGAACACTCCTCCACTGCTGGTGGGAGTGCCAACTTGTACAGCCACTTTGGAAATCAGTATGACAACTCCTCAAGAAAATGGGAATGAGTCTACCACAAGATCCAGCAATTCCACTCCTAGGCATATACCCAAAAGAAACACATTCATACAACAAGGACATCTGTTCAACCATGTTCATAGCAGCACTATTTGTAATAGCCAGAAACTGGAAGCAGCCTAGATGCCCCTCAACCAAAGAATGGATAGAGAAAATGTGGTACATTTACACAATGGAGTACTACTCAGCAGAAAAAAAAACTATGGAAACTTGAAATTTGCAGGAAAATGGATGGATCTAGAAGAAACCATTCTGAGGGAAGTAGCCCAATCGAAAAAAGACAAACATGATATATACTCACTCATATGTGGACCTGCTTTATGATACACAGTAGTGACCATGCTTTATCAGAGCTGTTTTTAATGATGTTGCCCAGAATGGTTTCCTCTCAGATGATGACTGAGAAACTAATTAAAAAAAATGGTCCCAAGTACCAAAAGAGTAACAGAACTGTGCTGTCTTCTGGGATTTTGTTTTTTACTTTTTTGTTGTTGTTTGTTTGTTTTTGTTTTTTTAAAAATAGAGTGTGCTGGATGTCTCTACAATTTTGTTCAAAGGACTACAGAACCTGGAAAAGCTGTTGCTACTATTGATGCATAACATATTGCTATTATTGCTCTTTTTATATAAAAATATAAATATATACATATATATAAGCTAAAAAATAAAAAAAAGTTGGAAAAAAAGGAAGAATGAAAGTGTGCCATCTGCAGGCCATTTGGTGGAACTACATATCATTATGTAGCGAGGCACACGCGTAGTCTCCTTAGACAAGTCCCTCATGTTTTTCTGAGGTGGCCAGCTGTGGGAGGAGACATAAAAGGGAAATGTGGAGAACAGTATGAAAGGGAAATAGAAGGTGTGGAAAATAATTGGAGACATTATATGTAAAAATGACCTTATTTTAAGGAGTTAATATGTATTCATATAAACATTTTGAGAGCAGGATTTCATCCTGTGATGGCCCTAAAGGCTAGAATCTGAAAGCCAGATGTCAGCAGGACACAAGGTGCTAAGAGAGAATCCCTCTTTGCCTTTTCTGTCCGCTGGCTCCCAGTCCATTGGCTTGTGGCTGTGCCACTCCAATCTCTGCTCTCTTTGCACTTCCCCTGCCTTCCTGTGCCTCTCGAAGGACGCCCGGTGGGACTGAGGGACCTCGGAGGTACTTTGAGATGGTCTGGTTCTAAGACACTTAGCTCACTTACACCTGTAATGGTCCACTGGTGGCAATATAGATATAGCTTTTGAGGGCCACCATCTAGTGCTTAGCTTCTTGTCATCTCAGCACAGACACTTAACCTCTTGGCATGTCACAGGATTGCTCTGAAAACTAAGACAGACCATGATGATAATCAGGAGACACACAGCCTGCCCTCTCCTAAAATCACAATAAGCATTAGCTTTTCTTGCTGCCCATCATCACATAATGTCCAGAGGAGGACCTCAGGTTTGAACTGACACCTGCAATGACTATTCAGCCATGCATCAATGAGAGGAATGTTGGCAGGTCTAGTGATCAACCACCCATCACCCTGCACCCACTCTGACCAGGACCCTTCCATATACCCTGTGGTCCAGAGCCTACAAAAGGGCTGAGTGCCCCCCTAGACCCCCTTCTGAGGCCCTCAATAATATGGAGAGTCTTAGTTCCTCTCTTTCCCCATCCCAGAAACCCGACAGTAATTACAGCTGCCACACTAGAGCGTTTGAGGGTTATTGAGTTAATGACTATGAAGGCTGCGGAGCTCTTCAGAGTAAAGAAGCCATAAAAATCAGATAAATAAAACAGTCAATCAGCACGTGTTTATTGTGTCCACAGGGTGCACAGCACTGTACTTGGAAATAAAGATTAAAGGGGAGGAAAACGAAGAGAAAGAAGAAAAGTGATTTCAATCAAAGTCTTTGCAGGCTGGGATGCAAGGCCAGCTATAATGCAAAGAGGTAGGGTCCTCCGAGGCATTGAAAGATGAAAAAGGAGCTGTCTGCCAATGTGGAAGGAAAGGATGAAGAAAGGGCTTGGGGAAAGGTAAGGCTAAAGCTTCGGAACAATAAATACAAGGATTCAATAAGAAAAAAAAAATCCACACACAAAAAGGAGCCTGACTGCCCTCTCGATGAATCCAAATAGTGACAAAATGCTGATTTCAATTCTCACACAGAAAGATTTAATTTCTGGATTCCTGATATACTGTGTATGAAAGGTGTGAAGAAACAGGCTCCCACTATCCATTTAGGGGACATTGTCAATTGGAACAACCTCTAGGAGAGCAATTAAATGGGGGCTAGAACAACTAAAGGTATGTATAAACCATGTCTTAAAGAAATTAACCAAACTCTCCCGGGCCTGTATGCGAACTCCCTCGCCTTGGTTAATGTGGCCATTATACCCAAGGGGAAACAGGAACAGAGGAGAAGCTCCTTTTACAGATTCAACGGGCCACTCTACAGCATAAAGTCATCTTGGAGAGCATAATTACGCCTCCAATTGCTTTTCATTTTATTTCATTTTCTTACCTGCAGTTGGCAAGCAGGGAGACTGTTACATCCACAGCCACCAAACCACATAGCTGATCGGTTTCCCCGTTTCTATAGCAAACCCATGAAAGAGAGAAGCCTGCTGGTGCAAACTGCTTTGATGGGAGGAAGCATCGAAAATGCATTTTAATTTCAATTTGTGTGAAGCTTTTGTATCAAATTACAGATCTGGGCAGGATGTGGCTCAGCGCAGAATCCCATTTTCCATCAGTTAGGATGTATTCATTGTGCCACCGAGGGGTGAAATAATTAAAGCTGAAGCCCCTTCTCCATTGGTGACTGAAGTGTCCCACTTCCCAGGCTGATCAGATCAGGGGACAAACAAGAGATTAGTATTCACAGACCACAGGTACCTACTTGGAGATCCAGGAGCAGGGTCAAGTCCCCCAGGCAAGCCCCTTGCTCCAATGTGATGGTCATGCAGTGGTCTGAGGTTCATCATAAGATCACCAGCCAATGGTTAGCCAAGGTTGCCTGAACAATTCAAAACCAACTGAAAGAACTCAGAAAAGCGTGTGGATTTTGCAAAACCAGCAAGTTATCGGTTATCAGGCAGCCGAATTCGCCCAGTGACTTTGATGCAAGTGAGACTGGGCCTGCAATTGGAGCCCAACACAAAAGGCCCAGAAAAGCCACTTTTGCTTAGATACTTAATTACCTATCTGGTTTGGCATATCAAAATGGTCTCCTTAGGGGTGTACCTGACCAAGGGTACTAGAATAAATCTGCTTGATTGGAATCTTCACCCTTGTTGCCAGCTGCTGGTCGTGTTGACTGCTACAGTTCACAGGTGCTTTTTAAGCACTGTCCTCTGTGGGTCACCTAGGAGGATGCATTGGATCCCTCTACCTCTCTCTATCAATTCAGAGACAGCCAATGACTTTCTAAAGCTGGCATCAAAGGCCAGCCTCACCCACATGTCTCAAGACGGGGTAACTGGAGTACAACATTTTTGGGTGGGAGGGGTTTTAAGACAGGGTTTCTCTGTGTAACTGCCCTAGCTGTCCTGGAACTCGCTCTATAGACCAGGCTGGCCTCAAACTCACAGAGATCCACCCGCCTCTGCCTCCCGAGTGCTGCGATGAAAGGAAGTACGACTTTTTAACTCAGCAAGCTGCCTGAATTCTTTGGTCTTCAGCCCTATATTATCCAGACCTCTGTGCCATTACATAAGCCTCTCCAATGCAAACCCTCACAAAATGGAGCAACTGGTTATTTTAAACACCACCCAGTAACGCAGGATGATCTCCCCAACAAGATCCTTCACATACTACAATCTACTTTATCAACCCTTTCCCAGACAAGGCAACACTTTCCTCATTCCAGAAATTCAGATGTGGAGGATAGCTTTGCGGGCTGTTGTTCTGCCTGCCACGCCGACCTGAAAACCATGCTCACGTGAAAGGATGAGGTATCAGAGCCATGCCTGGTATCAGGGTACAGCATGACTACTCAGGTTCCTACCTATGGGGACCTGGGACTGGCCACAGGGGAAGAGGGTGCACTGATTTGTGCAACATCACTGGAGCTGAAAATAAGTGATGGTAACTATGGGGACTATGAAATAGGCTGTTGCTAAACACCATGAATGCTTTGAAGAGAGAAATAAAAAGACATTTGCAGGGTACTTGCTCAACAATTTAGAGTAAATTGTGTCAAGAGAGCCTCCTGGGCAGTATCTGAAAGAACTCTCATCTTCAGCATGAAAGTGAAGCTGACTTACCGTCAGAGTGGCAGAAGCTCTCCAGCTAGGCTCATCTCTTCTACCAGGGCCAAAAGTGGAACTCTGAGATTCACATGGTGCTACATGGAAACACACTCTTAAACCCCTTCAACACTAAGAACCCCATGAACCCTCTGGCCCCAAGATGTGCTCGCCTCCTTAGGCTCCTCTGGTTGAACCAAAAATCTTCAACGATTGCCTGAAGAATAATCAAAGTCTCTAATGAAGTCAGTGCCTAACCAATGTCCCATCTTCATGCTGCTCCCGGAACTTCACCAAAAGCCAACTGACCTGGCTAAGTAAGTATTGGACCTGCTAGAAAAGTCAGAGTATAGGATCCTGGCTAACAAGGACGGGCAAGAACCAGAAGTGAATCCAAGCATGGTTGGTCAGAGTAGGGGTGGGGAAGCACAATACAAAGACAGTTTATTTAGTGGGCAATCCTTGTGTGAGCTAGATTTCAGTACTTGAAAAATCCCCAAGAGGGAAGTCTTTTATGTAGCAGGATTGGCTCTTAGGAAATGGAATTTCAGCCCCTTGGGATGGAATGTAGAAGAGAAGGGCTTGGGCAGACACCCACTTGAAGCCAACTGCTAGCAGCACTTTTGAGAAATGGAAACCAATGCTAAAGTGTCTGGATAAAGAAATCCAAGCCACAGTGCCATGGCTCCTCAATCCTTTGCAGGGACTGAAGGGCAGGAAAATACCCTTGCTGGGGAAGTACACAACTGCCTCCCTCACCAACAATCATCAGTGTAACACTGAGTGTGACAATGAATGGCGCAGACCAGGGGAGCCACTGCCTTAGAAATGACAGCAGCCAAAGAGCAGAGAAATAACCACTTGCAAGGTCAGCCCTCGGTTAAAACCTTTAAATTTGGATTTGGAGTGAGTTCCCATTGTTCCCAAAACTGAGAAGAGATCACTGTGCCTACAACCAAATTTGCACAAATAGGAGTTTACACCAAACACCTGCTTTCATTATGGAAGTCTGAAGTTGCCACATCTAATGAAAATCGTAGACTCCCAGGGTCTGGTGAGCTTCCTAGATGACAGAATTTTACACATATTGTTACAACTCACCACTGGAAGAAGTGTCAGGAATGGAGTTTCATAGCTTCCTCAAGACCTTACCCCGCATATGTTCTGACTTGGTTGGTTTTTCTGTAATCCTTCTACTATAATACAACTCTCTATGAATCCATGGATCCAAAGCCTCTAAAGCTTTGAGTGACATCAAGGACCAACAACATACCCATGAGAAACAGAAAGGCATCGATGTACTGATATATAGTATCTAGTAGTTCCTAAGTCAGCTTAGGAGACCACAGAAAAAATGTCCTGTCACCCTAAGAGTCAAAACATAAGCTGTCCCTTTTCTGTCCTCAAGAACCTCCCAGTGCACCTATTGTTGAAGTGACTTACTTTATGTGGCATACAAGAAGTTTCACACCTAGAGGTTTATGTACTCTCCTAGTAAATTCCTAGAATTCCTTACAGGGTGGCTTCTTTACCTATTTTCAAACTACAAGTATTGACTTTTTCAAGATCTTGGTACCTCAAGGGATCTCTGAAATGAGAATTTTAATGGTCACTCCATCAAGCACATTTTCTAAGATGCACAGACAAATAGGATCAAAAATTCTCCTGGCCAGGTTTCATATTCTGGCATTAGAAGAATGAAGGATAATATTAGGATTAGGCCATGGGAACCCACAGGTACATCGGAATGGGTAAGGTTCCTGGGTTACTCTGCTTATCTGAAGAAAATGAGAGACTAAGAATTACCAAGGTGGAAGAAATTGGAAAGGGGAACTATTCAGTGATAACCATAGAAGCAAGGAACTGGTGAGGTCCCTCCAAGAACCTGCAAAGGAGCTCAGATCCTGAAGGAAAAGTGTGAAGATGGACTAGTCAGATGCAGTTGGAAGGTGCCTCCCTTCAGGGTGCAGAGGACAAGGGGACAGGTGATTCTAGTGTCTAAGGACATCTAAGAAAGTAAATTTTATATGCATGGATGAAAATCACTGCTCATCTCATAAGGTATCCTTCAGGTTGCTATGGACTAATGAGTCTCTCTCTGGTGATATCTATCTATCTATCTATCTATCTATCTATCTATCTATCTATCTATCTATCTATCCCCTCCCTTGGTGTACCAGGTAATCTCTAACCTATTTCCATCTCAGCCTTCAGGATTCCTGTTCTCTGGTCCTATCAAGTGCAGGATGACAGTTCCACACTTAATGTTTAATTGCTGTGTCCAGTTTAGACCTAGATTCCATGGTTGTGCTAGTCAGGGTCATGACTGGAAACATATCATGAAGGAATTGAAAGTGTATAAAAATTCTAATGGTTTGGATGTGAAATGTCCTCCAGATATGCCTTCCATAGGCTCCTGTGTTTGAACACTTGGTTCCCAGTGAGTGGTACTGCTTGAGAGGCTGTGAAACTTTTAGAACTGTAACCTAACTAGTAGAAGTGTGTAGTGGTGGGAGACCTTGAGATGGAAATTACTTCTAGTTCTGGTTCAAGATCTCTCCTTCCTATTCTACTAAAATGTGAGCAAGCCATGCCACAAGCTCCCCTGAAGCCATGAGCCAAAATCAATATTCTCTCCTTTAAGGTCATTCTGTCAAGTATTATATCACATTGACAAGTAAGTAACACAAGAAATTTTCACAACAACATGGGCAAGCTTGAGTGCAGGCAGACAAAGATTAGTTAAATGTCTATGATTCTAAGATAGACGGGAAGGGACATACCAGGGAGTATTACTAGAACTTACAGCACTGGTAAGGCTCTTGTAGAGACATAACATACCAGAAAGGAACTCAGCAACACTCAGCCATGTCCCAAGAATTTAAGGACACTTAATCCCATCTCTCCCTTCCCATTGGTCTCCTATTAGTGTTTCCCATTGACCAGAGCAAGTGAGGAACCAAGGCAAGAGATCTACCATATGGTCCAAAGGGGTGTGCATAAGCCTTCCAGATTAATGCTGAGTGCATATCAAGACCTCTGAATGGGAAAGAAAATCAAGGGATAAAATCAGGGCTTTTATTTCTGAGACAACAGCTATCAGGGGAATTTAAAAACTTATTTGGAGGTGTGCTATTTCATTGCAATAGCTAACATTCTTTCTCTGCTATTAACATACTCAGATGTCTGGAGTGGCCTCCCCCCACCAATACACTAAAAACAGAAGCCACTTTAGAGGAAGACAGAAGCATCTGAATAGAGCAAGGCTCTTCAGTGTCTCTCTGGAGCAGCATACACAATAGAGTGATGTTAGCACTTGCAGCAATCATAGTCATATGACAATTTCACTTTCTGCATTGCCAGGTTGTGATGAGCCTCCCACACCTCTTGCTCCTTATTCCTCAGCCACCTGTGGTTATCATCTGTGATCGATTCCACATTTCCCCAGTGTTGCTGCATTTTCTTGTCCCACCAGGTCCCACAGCCACTTCAGCCCCAAATAAACACACAGACTCTATTTGGTTATAAAACTGTTTTCTGATGGCTAGGGCTTCTTATTGGCTAGATCTGTCTTAATTATTAACCCATAACTACTAATCTATGTATTTCTACATGGCCTTGTCTTACCAGAAAACACCTGGCATGTTGTATCCTCCCAGTCTCTACGTGGCATCTCTTCTCATCTCTCCCCAGCCTTCTCCTTGTCTCCTAGCCCTGTCTATCTTTCTTCCTGGCCAATCAGTGTTTTATTCATCAACCAGTAAGAGAAACATATATACAGAAGGACATCCCCCATCACCCCAGTCAATGGGTATTAATCCCAATGAACACCACTGTCATGAGAAGGGGTAGGAAATTCCTGGATGAAATGAAAACCCAGATGTCTGTACAGTTTCTTGCTTAGAGGTGATACTTCGTGCACAATTGAAACCACCAGCATCCTAGGTCAAAGGGCTCAGAGGTAGTACAAGACTGAAGGAGCAGCCACAAGAGAAGGGAAGGGGGGGAAGGCTCAAAGTGAGTGTATGTCTTAGCTAGGGTTTGTATTGCTGTGAAGAGTCTAACCAATTCACCACTCCATCTATTTACAGAGCCCAGGGAGGGGGGGTGTGACCTCCTGGTATAGCAAGGAATATGTTTTTTAACTTCCTTGCTCAAAGAGCTACCCATAGAAAGAAGTTATCTTTCTGCAAGAGTACTAACTGGTGGCAAGGTGATGAAGCTTCCCATTGTCTGTCAGTAGGAGTTCTTTCATGAAAAGGGAAGTGGACACCGTTTCTGGTGGTCCTTTTCTTCTCACCTTTCCGGTAGGGATCACTGCCAACTAGGAACAAGTATACTATGGTGGTTTGAAAGAAAATGACCCCCAAAGGAAGTGGCACTATTAGGAGGATGGCTCTGTTGGAGCAGATACAGCCTTGTTGGAAGAAGTATGTCACTATGGAGGTAGGCTTTGAGGCCTCATATGTGTTCAAGTCCCTCTCAGTGACACAGATCACTTTCTGTTGCCTTCAGGTCAAGATGTAGGACTCTTAGCTCCTTCTCCATATCTGCCTGCAAGCCACCATGTCACACCATGATGATAATGGACTAAACATCTGAAAAGGTAAGCCACCTCAATCAAATGTTTTTCCTTTATAAGAGTTGCTGTGGCCAGGTTGGACTCTGGATTTAAAACTCAACTCTATGATTTACTAGTTCCGTGACCTTCTGAGACCCATTAGCTTTGGGTGCCTTGGTTTTCTTACCTGAAAAACTCTTATCTTTAACAGGTAATTAGAACTGTTTCTTACTGAATTGGTAAGTAAAGGGAGACACAGATAAAGCTAACTTTAGCCTTAAAATATTAAATATGTGGGAGTGGAATATGGCTCGAGTGGTACAGTTCTTTCTGGGCATGGTGGTTCACACCTGTAATCCCAGCACTTAGGAGGCAGAGGGAAAAGAATAAGAAGTTCAAGGTCATCCTCTACTATATAGTGAGTTGGAAACAAGCCTGGGCTACATAAGACCTTTATCAGAAAGATAATTAAACACACATTACCACACAAACCAGTATTTCACTCCAGGGCACACACCCAAAGAATTAAAAACAAGTATTCACATCCTTGAATGGGAATTCTCGCAGCTGAATAATTTACAGTAACCCAGATGATATATATATTGATATATATTGATATATATATATATATATATATATATATATATATATATATATGGGGCTTCTAAAAAAAAGGAGGAACTCCCCAGAGACTGCCTGAGCATTATTTGCAAGATTTAATCTTTGGAAACCCATTTCTATGCATTATCCGTGTGGCTGAAAAAAAGGGGGACAACACTCAGGAGATGTCTAAGGTGGATCTGTTTTCACAAGACACCCTGTCATGCTTCATTCTCTCAAAAGCACCAAACCCTCCTAGTTCTCACTGCCATATTAATTGACCATTGTCCCCCTTGGGAAATTATACCATGGTGACAACTCCACTGATTCATTACATTATAACCTTAAACTTTCCCTGCATTTCAAAACCAGAGTTTGAAACCAATTTGTTCCCTCTTATACACATATTTTCCTTTAAAAACAAAAGCTGTTTGGGTATGTTTCTTTTTAGGCAGGCTGAACCCTGCTGAGATCAACAGGACCCCAAAATCAGCAAATTCAACTGAGAAGATGTCAGACTGGAATACTGGGGTCGTCGGGGACCTACAGAGGTTTACCACCAAATGGACCTGACATCAAAACTTTACTCCACCTACATGACATAATGATACTCAGGACACCTGTCATAGCCTCCCATGTGTAAGTCCCAGAAGTGTTCTAAACTGCTTCTAGCAGAGTCTTCCCATGCCTGGAATGGAGCACTGTCAGTCAGGACAGCAGAGCCTCAGCCTTTCCACCTTCTCCAGGCTGATGAGACACCAACCCTCTGGCTTGCTGTAGCAAGGGCCTTTTGCAGGTTTAGACCTTCAGGAGAAGAAATGGCATCACATTCCTGTGAACTTCCCAGTACCACCTTGATAAAATGAACTTTTGCTCAAAGCGATCAGAGTTGGTTCCATTGTATGCATTTGAATACCCTGTTTGACCAGGAAGTTGTAAGAAAATTAGTTTCTTTTGTTTCTGCATGTATAAAGATGAGGATATTAATACCTATCTTGTGAAGTTATAGGGATAAAACATACCATATATTAAAATATGTATTTCATTTATGAAATATAATTCTGGTGTATATATAGAATAACATATCTGGTGGACATTTGTCTACACTCATGCGAATCTGTGACTATTGTTTATCTATGGTAAGAACTCTATAAAGGGAAGGCTATGAAGGTGTCTGGCTGGCTACCTTTCTCCCCACAGCTGGGAAAATGGAATTTACCAGGTTCTCAGGGTTTTTAAGAGACTATGGTTGATTTCCACTCTTAACATTCACAAATAGAATGGAAAGTGATGTATAGGTTCTCAAAGCAGAAAAAAATTACATAAAAAAGATGGCATTTGTGGACTTCAGCCTGAACAGGAATAATCACTGCACACCTCAGCTGGCTCACTTACTTTGTGTCTAATCTGAGGTGACCTTTTCATTGAAGGCCAATTTCCTGATACCAAATAACCTCCAACCACAGGCTGCCTGGCTTGCTGGCCTTCACAGAACTCACCCATTCTAATATCAGTCACAGGAAACATCATTAGGATTGAAAATTTTCTGCAAAACAACTTTCAGCCCTAGAGTGAAGTCCACGGCCAAGCAGGTGACACTAAGATTAATGACTTAGTTGGGTACATACACCAGTGTTCCCTCATCAGCCCAGGTAATCAAGAGGTGAAGATGTGACAGTCTGGAAGGGCCTCTGGGATCCAGACGTGCAAAATAGTCTGTGCATGTGACTCTCTGGAGCCAGGAATTCATCCTCCCCTCTGTTAACAGGGAGCATATGAACCATGTGACAGAGATGGGTTGCAGGTTTCCATTTCCCTGCACTGAGGGCACCTTCACAATGAACCTGGGGACCACAGAGCATGGAAAGGAACTGAGCTGAAATAAGTTTGTCTCTTCCTATCCCTCTATGGCCCATCTGCAGACTCAAGGCTTCGTTCCAGGCTATGGGGATTCTGCACTAAGCCCTTTGCCTGAGGACTTGAGGTTCCCCAAGACATTCTATCATACACTGAAGCAGCAGAGAAAGGGGGGCAGAGAGCATACACCCCAGCCTCAAGCAGAGAGACACACCCCAGCCTAAAACCAATGCACTCCTGTTTCCAGAAATCTTAAAATAATCATCAATGAGAGGCTCCGTGGATGGAGGTGTTTGCTGAGCCTGACAACCTGTATCTGATCCCTATGACCCCCATGGAGAGAGGAAAGAACCAGCTCCTGTAAGCTGTCCTCCTCCTCATGTGTGACATGGCACATATGCACCCCCTAACACACACACTAAATCAATATATGCTCAAAACTAAAAAAGAAAATCAATCAAAAGGAATTTCACCCAGTCTTCTCACATAATTTGGGACTGATCAGAGTGGTTAATGAGGAGGGGCCCTTCTCCTTTATACTTCATTCTTCCCATAGTCAGCCATTTCTTCGGGAAAAGTGGAGTTAATAAATATTATTTGTACCCCTAGTAGTTTCCCACATATGTCTCATTACAAAGTTCCGTTCCTTCCTATGGGAAATTTATTCCATGGGGTTTACATGGGACTAAATTGCTGTTCATAGATAACTCCTCCCAGCACACAGAACTCCTCAACACACACACATGCATGCAAACATACACACACATGCATGCACACAAACATGCACAGAGAGCAGTGGGCGCCATTACCCATACATACATACCCATACCCTCCCTGGTCAAGGATAACCAAATGACTTATGCCAAGCCAACCACTTTCATCTGATTCATGAACACCAGGAGAAGAACTCTAAGACTAAAAGTCACACAGACAACAAATTTTTGAGATGTCCCCAATCATTTCCCACAGAAATATAGGAGAAGCTGTGCAATGGGAGAGAATGACACCAGCACCCAATGAGAAAAGAGACAGATAAATAGGAGCAGGCGGACCCATGATGATATCAAATGGGCATCAAAAGAACTCTGAAGCCCAGTTAGGGTGGTGCACACCTTTACTCTCAGAAGTTGGAGGGTGGAGGCCAGCAGATCTCTATGTGTTTGAGGCCAGCCTGGTCTATGTAGTGAGTTCCAGGCCAGCCAGGACTGCACAGTGAGACCCTGTCTCTAAATAAATGAATTTACTTTAATTTCCAAAGACTGCTGAAGAAAGAAAGCAAAACAAATCCACCCTCTCCCCTGTAAGAAGAGACTTGGGGTCAGAAATCAGCTATAGATTAGGGTGTGGGCCATCTTGAGATCCCAGCATTTGTCAAACAACTGGATGCATGATCCTTCTGTGTAGCCAGGACAGAGAACTCCTGTAGTTTATACCAATTTATCTAACTAGGAAAGGGCCTGGCTCAGACTCTGATCCAAGGGGGTACTGGGTAAATGTTTTAGTGAACAGCTGAGGTCTGATAAAGTCAGAAGACATGGAGACAAGTGTCTCCCTTGATCTTAGCACCAGGCTTCTCGGTTAACTCAGCTTAGGCATGTAGCTTTATAATTCAACATATCATAGAGTTGGCTCTCATTAGCTGTGTGCTGTTCAGTGGGGGCCATGCCCTTACTTCTGTAAATGGCTTTTCAATGTCCATCCTGGGTTGCAAATTTATTCCTATTCAACTTTGTCCTTTCATTTCAGACTATCATCAAAATGATCTGTCCACTTGGTATGGAATCGCAGCTTGAATATCCAGCATGAAGGTTCCTCCAACCTAGCTTTAACATGCATGTAACTATAACAGATTCAGCTCACCTAATGTGGCAGCATGCTAGCTGCTGATACATACCAATAAGATAAAAGAGAAAACACTGTCTCAGGGTGTTCTGGCAAGGAGCTCCCTTCCTCACCCCTAAAAATGACATTCTATAAGAAATTTCACTGATAATTAAGTGTACAGTCAGAAATCCACCTGTTGACTATAAAATATCTTGTCAGATATCTTTCTGGGAGCCAAGAGCAAAGTGCCTCCAGGCTGTTACAACAGTACAGTAAGCCAGCCACAGAAGAATTAAAAGCTTGTTTAATAGGATCTGTTCCTGGTGAACTCGTCCTGTCTCCTAGCAATCTGTACATTCTTTTCCACTTCACAAGCCACCTGTTTGATAACTCAGTCTGGGGATGGCACCATTCATTAATGACAGAGCCTCTCTCAGGAAGTGTCTAAAACCTTCCTACTCTTTCAGAAACTTCAAAATCGATATAGCCAGTCTCCAGCTACCTCTTCTTATCTATTCAACAAATGTTTACAGCATGCCTGTCACGTGGCTCTGAGAAAGGAGTCTGGCAGAGAGAGAGAAAGCAGATGGGGTTGCTATTCTTATGGAGTTCAAATGAAGATTGCTCACAATTGTATTTCAATCAAACAACCGTAACATGGGAGAGTTGGTGATGTGATTCTCCAGGCCTGTCTTTGGGGGAAATATGAGAGCTGACTGAGTGACTTGGCTACATCTCCCCAGCTCACTCTTACCTCCTCTGTTCCACTCACAAGTACCAAAGACTCTCTCTCTTCCCTTGCTGTTCTAAGAAAAATGAGACAATGAGCATCAACTGCTGAGCTGTATGTTTGCCAGCACAAATCTCAGAGGAGTTTTGACCTCTAGTTTAGACAACTATTTGCTACTGTCAGCCAAAGAGACATAAAGGAGCATGGTCTAGTATAAAGGTCACGTCCAGTGTGTATCTAGAACAAACCAAAGGGCTAGTGAGGTAGCTTAGTGGCTAAAGTTCTTGTCATGAAAGTATGAGGAACATGAGTTCAAGTCCCCAGAACCCACATAAAGCCAGGCATAATAGTGTGTCTGTAATTCCAGTGCTCCTACTGTGAAATGAGAGCAGAGACAGAGAAAACCACAAAAGCTCACAGGCCGGCTATCCCAGCATATACAGTAGTGAACAGCAGAGAGATCCTGACTCAAACAGGGTGAAAGAGGACAGAAACCAAGATTGTCTTGGGACCTCCATATGAATGTCATGGCTTTAGTGAAGGGACACACACACACACACACACACACACACACACACACACACACAGCCCATGTCAAAGACTTGTGCATTAATAAAAGTTTTATAGTCAAGCCCAGTAAGCAGACTGGTATTGATAATGTCCTCACTGAATCAGAGAACTCCTAAGTATAAGGACAGGACTATCTACCCTCATGATCCCAAAGGTCAGGGCAAAGACCGGGCAGAGGGGGAGGGGATTTCAAAAGAAGCATGTTTTGTCCGTGTTCTGTGGAGCCACCCTCAGCAAAACAAGCACACTGATGAGAAAATCAATGACATTCTTGGCACTTTGCCAGGTGACTTTTCTATTCTTATTAAAGACTCAGAATGGACCTCCCAGCCTCTTAGTTCTGGGATGAATTGTGCCTTGCTTTCACCCAAAGAATAAAACAGAAGTGCAGTGCACTGGTTCCAAGCCAAGGCCCAACAAGCCTCTCATTTTTTCTGTGATCCTGTACCTCTGCCATCACCTTGGACCAGGCCTATGCCAGTGTGCTGGGATAAGACACCAGTGACAAGCCCTATTCTTCCTGTGCCTCCTAATTAACCCAGACAATACTAGTCAATGCCCATGTCACCCCCACATGTATTAGGAAGCTTAGCCACAATCATCAGAGCTAACTTGTTCCACCTGATTTGAGACATGGGAGTGATGGATGGATGCTTATTTGAGCTTGCTAGGCACGCCATACTATTTTTTTTGCTATGTTTTATTCTTTTGATGGCTGAAGTCAGAGGACAAAGAATTTAAAAGGAAATACTTCAATGTGAAGCTTATTAAGAAATTATATATATGCTCTGTGTCCAGAATCTTCTTCTGGCGCTAAAGGCTTCTTGTTGAACATATGAAAGGAAAGCTTTGCCTGTCAGAGTGTCACAAATATCTTAAGGAGGAACAGACAGCAGACAGAGTGGGAGCTCAAAGGTAGCATCTCTGCAGCCCACAGAGCAGCCAGCAGCAGAGATTTTCTGCTTCAAAGTTCCAACAGATTCGTAAGATGAATTTCCTGTAAGCCTGGAGACCAGAGCTCATTTCTGTGAACAGTGCTGGTGCTTGCCATCACACCTACACTAGGCCCTGGCTTCCTTCCCTTTATTCTACTCTTCCCCCATAGCAAGATCACTCTCCCTGGCAGACAAGTCAGAATTCAAACAGCCACTGAGTCATCCTGCTTTCCCTCTCATCTTGTAAAAATCTCCTCCAGCTGTCCTTTCCATGTTCGTCCAGTTACTCCCCACAACGAAAGCTGCCTACCGTTGTCTTCAGTATGTCTCACCAAGCGTTGGCTCTCTGGGGTTTAGCTGCAAGCCCAGCCAGCCCTAGAGTCAGACTGCCATAGGCCTGTGTCCCAGGGCCACCACACAGGGGCCATGGGACCTTATGAAAGTTTCCTAATCTCTCAAAACTCCACTCTCTCTTCTATAAATGGGAAGAATTATCATATCAGTGTCAGTGGGTTGAAATGAAGATTAAAGGAAAGTATAAGCAGATCACTAAGCAGCTCCTTCCATGTAGCCACTGCCCAGCAACCAGCATGGTCCTTCAGAGTTGGGAACAAGCAGATTTGATTTTGTCTTCTTTGGCTTCAATACTTGATCTTTTTTTTCTGTTGCTGATATGCCCTTCTTGCTATCTGGGTTTCTCAGAAAGCTCCACACAGCTATCTGGGTTTCTCAGAAAGCTCCGCACACAAACTTGAGGACAACTGTCAGCATTCCTCTGATGATCATTATTAGAATCACTCTGCACCCACCTCTAGAGGAAGCCATTGATCAGAACTGGATTCTGCATCCATGAACAGTGAGTTACACCAACAACATCACCTAAGAATCACAATGGCAGTGACAGGCAGGAATCTGAGACCAGAACTGACAATGCCCACCTGAATCCCAGTCCTGACTCTTCCCATCCTTCAAGCCAGGTTTCATCAAGGACACCACCTTAGCCAGCTCCTGTCAAAATACCCCATATGTCCTCTAAAATGGGTATTTCAGCAGTTAGAAGAGCATACTAAGTGCCCACACCCTCAGGACCTGTTCTGCCATCTAGGCTAGCTGATGAGCTTTCTATCTGGTGGTCTGAGTCCTGAACTGCCCACTCGGGAAGCCCTAGGTCTGGCACAGCAGGGCCCTCTCAGGCTCTGGCCCAGTTCCCCTCTTCACACAGTTGCTGCTTCCCTGGCCTGCCTCAGAGTACCAACCTCATGCTGTGAAGTGGACCTTGCTGCTGGGTGACCCCTCACAATGGCTGAATATATCAGCATTGCCAGGCTGTGGGGCCCAGTTACTCACTTAAGCAAGTCTAGATGTTGCTGTGGAGGTATTCTGTAGATGCAGTTAATGTCAAGCCATCAGCTGACTTTAAGTAGGAGAGACTAGTCTCAATAATCTAAAAAGACTTCATCCAATCATTTTCTAGCCCCTAAGGGATTTTTTTGTTTTTTGGAGGAAGAAGAAATCCATTTCCAGGATCTTTCTTGAACACAGTCTGATAGCCCATCCAGGGCTTTCAGGATGCCTAGTTCCTCACCATACCCACCTACATGAGTCTATCCCCAACCTGTTTACTCTGTCAGCACCCTAGCTTATCTATGCCTTCCTCCTGACCACCCCTGCCACTATAACTATGGCTGACCATGCAGAACAAACCCACAATTGCTCAAATGTGACTACTCTTCAATTAACAGAAAAAATGATCAGTCATTTTTCACTTAGTCATGAGATGAGTTTACAAGACTCACTGTCATCTTAATACTATAAACAGAAGTTGGCTGTATTTACTTAGTTATAACTATGGTCTAGGGATAACACCAAGCCTTCATTAGCATAAAATCACTTAATCCTTCTGAAATGCCATAGGACAGATATGGTTATCATCTCTATGTTTCCAAATAAGGAATCAAGGCATGGAGCCTGTCTAGGGTGGTCTGTCAATCAGGAATCCATATTTGCCCCAGAGTCCATGATCTCTTGATTAATCTGTCACTTTGTTCTTAGTATTACCCCCAACTCCATTTTCACACAGTAGTTGTAATGGGCCAAATGGTAGCCCCAAAAACATGTATCTTTCACTTGTGACTGACTCTTTTTTAGGGAAAGCATCTTTGTGAACATAATTAAGGGTTCTGAAATTCCAGCCAAGGCATAAATGCAATGATATGTGTTCATGTAGGAGAATGAAGAAGACACACAAAGAAGGGGCCAGGTGAAGAAGAATGCAGAGACTAGAGAGTGCCACTCACAGGCTGTGGGACATCAAGCAATTCCAGCCACTGCTAGAAAAGGGAGGGAAACATCAGTTTTTTTCCTTTGGAGCCTCCCAAAGGACCAATCCAGCTGACACTTTGATGTGAACATCTGACCACCAAAACTGAGAAAATTAATTCCTGTTTTTTAAGCCCCTGAACCAACATGTGGGTTTTAGCTTTTTATTTTATAACCACCATAGAAAGGTAACACTGACATTAGTTGAATACATTTGTTTCATTTCTTAAGACAGGGACTCATATGTTGTCCAGACTAGCTTCAAACTCCAAATGGCCTGGCCTCCATCTCCCTGACACAGGTGTGTGTCACCTCAAGGAGGTCCTGTAAGCACGTAGTAAGATCAAATTGCCCTGCACCAGAAAGCCTTCCAGGGCCATCACAGTACATGCCAAAGCAGTTCAACCTTTACTCAGCCCCACTAGGTTCTGTAGTCTGCTCATCTTCCACCAAACTCAAAGCAGCCCAGCTACCTAGGGTGGTTCATCTCTGCCACACCTGTCCTCCTTGGTTTCCCCAACACTCCAATCCTGTGTTTACCTGAGGACCTCTGCAAACGTTCCCAGGACCAGGTCTATCCCACCTTCAGGACCCCAACTCTACCATCTTTGAGAGGCCTTCTCCAGCTATGTGTTCTAAATAATCTAGCCAGCCTCAGCCCATTCCATCCCACTATTCTCTGTTCAATGTGAGAGCAGTTCTTTTCATCCCACTTACTGATGCAACTCAGAAAAAAAGAGTGAGGTACATGGTGGGTACCCAATTTTTATTTCATGAGTAAAGTTATTTTGTTAAATGAACCCAACTCCAGGGACAAGCTACTAAATTAAAAGGGAGAAAGGATTCTTGAATCCCATCTTCACCCTTCTCTAAATTTGTTCATGTGGTACCTGAGTCTAAGTCCAAAACTTCATAATCCCCAAAACAAAGCAGAACCCCAAAGCACCTGTCAGCATCTACTCCCACTGCAACAAAGGCCGCAAAGATCAGCAGATACATCCCATAGAAAAGGCTTCACTTCTCACAGCAGCACAAGCGTTTCCAACCTATCCCTATCCCTCTCCTCTACTGCTGCCAGCCCCTCCCCTGCTGGCCCACACATTATTCTGAGAACTGTGACTGTCACTGAATCCAAAAGGCATTTCTGGTACCAGCAGGCATTTACCACTTCACTTCCTGCTAGAACCACTCAGAGGCTCTCCACCTGCCTTATGGACAGGACCCTGGGACTGCCAACAATACCCTCCCCAGCCTGGGGCTGCCAAGAAAGCCCAGCAGCACTGACAACTGCAACCTCAAAGCCCTGCTAGTCCTATGGACTCCCGACTCCCCAGCAAGGCCTGAGCCCAGGCTGCTTAATGGGACCCATTAAGTGGCCTAATCACAGGCTGCAGGAAGTTGCTGAGAGGAGCTAAAGGCAGAGGCCTTCCTGAAACACACTGGCACATAAGAGCTTGCTAGGTACTTGGGCCAAGTCATAGCCACGGTCCTCTTCTCCAAGGAGCAGGGCTGCCAATGGCTCTGCAGCTGCATATAAGTCACAGGAGATGAAGTGACACAGCACTGCCAGTTTGGCTTTGGGCAAAACTCTTAGCTCCAGGTCCAGCCTCCTGAAGCCGCTTTCCTAATCCCTGTACCCAGAATCTTGCACCTGCCTTCTTGGAACCTCCCAGCCCAGGTATCCAAGACAACCGTCATTCCTCTGACACACAAGCCAGCTGGACATCTGGGTTCACAGGACTCCTGCTGAACATCTGGGCTCATGGGGCCCCTGTGGCCTTATAGCAGTTCTTCATGCATCTCCACAGTGATTCTGAGTAGGTGACCCCAGCAGAGAGATACAATTTTAAACCCTTTTTATAAACCTTTTGTTGAGTTTTGTTGAAGTCACCGTCTTAGCCTTCACTTCAAGCTTCATGTTACAAACCAACTCATCAGATACCCAGGAACATCCTGACTCCTACACAACCACAGGGTTCCCCTTTACCACACCAAAGGTTCTGCTGTCTGAAGATGAAGCAGGCTGATGTATTGAAGGCTTGGGGGTGCCATTATGAGAGGCAATGGGGACTTCAGGAGATGAGGATGATTGGCTAGCAAAAAATAGATCACTACAGTGTTTCTTATGCCTGGCCCCTTCCTGTGATCTCTCTAGCTCCCTGGCTGCTGTGAGGTAAACATCTTCACTCCCCTGCACATCTCCACAGAAATGGAATAATCTGGCCATAACCTAAAATAGTGATCCAAGACCAATCTCTCTCCCACTCAGCTGCTGTTTCTTAGGTACTTGTCAGAGTAACAAAAAGTAACAGAAAAGGAAACTGGGATGCTAGGAGCAAAGTCACATGTATCTCTAGATCAGGTCTGACTCAAAAATCTCCCTCTTCATAATAACACAATGTAAGCCAGTCTTCTCCCTTGTCACCAAGTAACCACCCTTGACTTGTCTGATTCTACTAGAGGCTGAACAAGTCTTCTGGCTTTGGGAGGCTTTGGGACAGCTCATTCTCCAAGTTTGTCAAAGCCAGACTTGGAATGGCTTCATCAATGAGCACACATGGCAGCTGGCCATACCCCTAGGACACAGCAGATCCCACCTAGAGTCTAGTAGGATTCTTGGACCAAAGAAGCTCAAATAAGGTCCTCTACAGTGCTGATTTCTACCTACATGGGGGACTGCCCCCAGGAGTATTACCTACGGAAGACCTGAGGCTGACACAGGGTTAAGGATACTCTTGAAGCCTCCAAACAAAGGTCCCGATGCTGCCTGATCATAAGGGTCTCCAGGGTAACTGTAAAGATTCAAGCTCATCAATGACACATTTATGGTGCCTAGAATACATTTGGGGTACATGTTCTTAATGTACTTAGCCTAGAGGGACTGGCACCATGGCACTCAACTTGATCTCATGGGCCCATGGTGGTTAGTCTGCACAGTCAACTTTGTTGAGTTTAGGCTCAACTTGAAAATACCTCTAGGAGTTTAACTGTGGAGGCAAGATCCACTCAATATGGGTAGCATCATGGCATGGGCTCAGATCTCAGACTGAATTTAAGAATAGAAAGCTGGTTGAGCTGCAGGGCTCACCTCTCTCTGTTTCCTGACCACAGATACAGTGTGACGGGCTGCTCCCCCCAACATGATGGGCCGCACCCTCAGAATACAGACCAAATAAACCTTGTCTTCTTAGGCCCTCTGCCAGGTATTTCTTCACAAGAATAAAGTCATTAATGTACTGCCTTCATCACTTTTCCCTCCCAGCATTCCTTTGCTCTGTTCTCAAAGGGATGGGACTTCCTTCTTCAGAGCCTTTGCACATTCTGTTCCTGAAGTGTTCTTGCTCATGCTACAAGCTCAACTCAACTGTCACTTCCGTGGCCACTCTCCCTCCCCCAAAACCAGCTCAGGCCTCATTATCCTTCCTCATTGGTCCCTTGGTAGCATTCATCAAATGTGTAGTGAACTCATTATCTGCATAATTATGTACTCATTATCTGTCTCTGCCAACAGGCCATGAGCACCACAAGGACAATGGCTATGTATGCCTTGCTCACAGTGTATCCCATGGAATACACCTCTGACCTGTCGCACATAGGTGTTTAGCATGTTCTGGGTGAACGAGGGAGGGAAAAATTAACAATTGGCTAAGAAAAAGTCAGAATTACAACCTACTCCCTGTTTTCCACCTTGAATACTTTTAGTAAGTGCTGAATATCTAAACCTCTAGACTGATCCGAGAACACTTCTTGATCTGCCTTTGAACAGTCTACAAGTTCAAAAGGGCAACATTTGCCAAATGTATATAATTTTTTCCATGACAAAGGGATTCTTCACTTAACAAAAAACGTCCCCTGGAAGGCGTTTTTACATAGTGCTTTCCTTCCCTCTGGTGCCCATAAGCCGTATTAAGAGCTCATTAATTATCTGCCAGGGAGGCTAGAACTAAGAGGCAAGTGGTGCGGGTGGTTGCCAGGGGGAGAAATGATGATAAATCAGCCCTTCAGGAGAGTGTAAATCATGAGAAACAGGACTCAACTTCTAGAAGTGTGTGTACACAGCTCACCACAGTGTCATCCTCACCAATGAGATTGCTGGGGATGGAAACCTAATTTCCATCTCAGAGAGGCATCTCATCCCTCCCCTCATCAATGCACAGCTTCTGAGGGTGTCTCTGAACTGTTGGCCTGGGACTGGAGTGTCGCCCTACCCTGCCTATCCAGTTCACTTGATACCCCTCAAACTCTCCCCAACACTCAGGGTTTCAGATGACCTTCCCTGGTCTAGGTGTCATATATTTTATGAGCCCCTAGACCATCTCAACCAGTGTACCCATTAACCTGGAATGGAGGAAGGACCTCCTCAATCATGTTGCTGGGACTGCTCAGGGAACTCCATCAGGAGAGAATAACACTGATGGAGTTGCTAGTGGGCGTCAGCGCTATCTCCAGGCTTCTGACTATCCTTTATCAAAAACTCTGGCAACACAGGAGGCACTCCTCAGTGAGAAGAGACTATGGCAGAGCTTGCCACAGCGAGTAGTCAGACTCCATTTCCTGCACTTGGCAGAAAGAAAGAGCCAGCAGAAGAGAGGGCAAGATTCCACTGAGCCCAGTGGAGGCTAACAGCATGAGGAAGGGTATATGGACTAAACAGAAGAGGCCATCTTATAAGATTTCATTAGGTGAACAAATTTTACATTCTCTAGTTGGTCTTTCAAGTGGGAAAACTGAGAAAAATTTAGGGACTCCAGCAATCAGTGATCAATCTTGGGAGAATGGGGATGGTTACTAGAATGCGCTCAGGGTTCTATTCTGGATACATTCCTGCCATCAGGATGTGTATTCTGTTGTGTATTCAGTCTCTCACTAGCATAGCATCTGCTTTCTGTGAGCTGGCCTGCACTGGTTCTCATGGGCAACAACCAGACCTGAGACCCATCTCAGGAATACTTCCAGATGCCTTGAGGAGTCAGCTGGCTCTGCCTCTTTCCCACAATTGCTCCTTTCTCCCCCAGGCTGCAGTCTGTTACTTGAGAAGATTATTGTATATTAGCCATAGTCCCTCATACTTTCCACTCTGTCCCATCCCCTAACTGCCTTACCCATGGTAGACAAGTCTTCAGCCTTGAGTATGAATATATTCACCTTGCCTCTCAATTCTGACCCCTCAGAGACTTGAGGACAGAGTCAGACCTATGTTATCTTCTTGCCTTAGAGCCCAGCACAATACCTGATCTACAGAAGACGTGTAACAAATGTCACATGAATAATTGAATGACTGCTTTGTTATAGCTGGCAGCCTCATGACACAGAAAATGAAAATAATGAAAACAAGCACAAGGCTATTACAAAATCTCATGAGAGCTTAAGAGTCATCTGCAGGAGTGTTCCTGGCCTTTAATCAAGCATCCATGGAGCCCAAGTTGGTTTCCCTCCCCTGGTCACTTCTCTGCCTGCTTCTCATCAGGAAATGGTTCTATATATGACTTCTTTTCTCTCTTCTATATTTTCCCAGCATTTGCAATATAGTGCATACAGCAAGATCTCAAAATGCATCAGTCACCTGACCTCAAGGCAGGGGGTAGTGGTACCTTAAAGAACTAGGCCAGAGCTAACAACAGACAAGATCACAAGAGACACCTCACCACAGCCACCATGTTCAAAGGAAATGAATTGTTCCTCGTGTGGAATAAAATGACGACAGCTAAAAGGGCCAATTCGAACAATCTCACTGTGAGATAACAGGCATTAGTGGGATCTGGGGTACGGCTACCCCAAGCTTTTCTTAGGGACACTATGAGAAACTGGCAAGAAAAGTCTCTTTATCTATGTCACAGGGCCCCTGGCTTTATGGTTGCGATGATCTAATTAAATCAGGTAAGAGTCCCCATCTTGGTCTGTCTCCACCAGATAATTAAAGGAAAATCAAAGCTTTGAGCCTGAAAAATTGTCAACACTCCAGTGTTTAGCCATTTGTAAATACAGCAACAGCCAGCACCTCTCCAGTAATGGGTGGAGAGGCAAAACCATTTTCCCCACTCCCCAAGCCCAGCCTGCTATCTGCAGTTCTGCATGTTGGCCATGCCATGCTAATCATGACCCCAAGGCCTTACAAGATTGGGAAAAGCCTTCCAAAGCATCAAACAGAGATTAAATTGTCTTGCCTGTAGTTGCAGCATTAATTTAAACTACAATTCTTTGGAAAGTGATATTGGATTACCAGCTCCCAAAAGACATGAAATTTTATCTAAGTGTGAGTCTTTATGAACCACAATGCCTGATTGGTGTGAATGACTTTCCTTGTAGGAATGGGATCATTCTAGATGCATGTGAGTCTTAAGAAAGAAAGAAAGAAAAGAAAAAGAAAGAAAGAAAGAGAGAGAGAGAGAGAGAGAGGGAGGGAGGAGGGAGGGAGGGAGGGAGGAAGAAAAAAGTGATTGAATGTAAAAGCTACCACTGACTTTGGAATGAATAACACAGTTTACAAGAATTCCAATGTGTTTTCTCATCCTTAACAGGACGTCCTCAGCGGGGTAGATGATGCAGAATGGTAGGAATGAAGGAGCGCCCCACCCAACTCCTTTTCTCTTCTTATACCCAGGTCTTGATGTGTTTCCATTCCAAAATTGCACTTCTTCCTTCCAGGTCTCAGAGGCCACTTTGCATTGTCTCAGTCTACCCCCAGTCTTAAGGTTGACTGACACACTGGAATGCAAAGGGTCCATCCCCATTGTCTCAGACAAACACAAATGAGCTCATTCTCCAGAGCTCCCTGTGGTATCAACCTGGACGAAGCAAGCCCTAGGTCTGCACTTGTAATCACAACCTGGCTGGGCTCCACCTCTTCCTGTTCCTGCTTAGCCCTGGCATCAGTACCTCCCTAATGAACCTCTCAGACATGCAGCCCCATGTCCAGATTCTGGAGGATCCCACATAAGATTCAAGGTGAACTTTCACCCTGGGACAAACAGAAAAATGGAGTAAGAAGAGTGTGGTTTGCCCAAGGCCACAAAAGCTATATGTAGAACCCAAGGTTTCCACTTATCAGCCATGCAATCAGTATTTATCAGCATCTCCCCTCTGATCAGAATGGGGAATGGAAAGAAAGGTACCCATAACTCCTAACTCCACTCAAAGGCATAAGCTGCTAAGGACAGCAAGGCCCAGTAGAGTGCCAGAGCGTGCATTGCTTCCATGGAGAGGGTCCCTGAGTCAAAGCATCCTCCCTGTATATCCCCAGGGTGATTGTGTTACAAGGCAGGAAGGCAGGAAAAAAGAATGAGTGCTTTCACTGGACTCTGAACAGCATTCAAAGTGTCTGCAGTTTGACTGTGGACATCCCTGTCCATCAGTCCTACACACCAGGAAGCTCTCGGGATAGAAACAAAGAGGAGGAGGGAAATTGGGAACTTAGATGCATCCACAGTACACAGCCATAGAGGAAGGGATGCCCAGACTGTGGAAGAGCCTCACACTGAGAAGGCAGCCTTTCTGCCCTTGGCCACCATCACCTCCAGTTGTCTCCAGTTCCTCCTGTGTCGGTGGCCCTCTCCATGTCACCTTCAACAAAGCTCCACGGAAGATTCACAGCATCACCAGGACCTGAGGGCTCTACAAGCTGAGCCTCGGAGTTCCTGAACCTGGCTCACTCTAGCGGAGACTCAAGGGAGTGAAGTTACCCACCCAACCCAGCAAGAAGCAGAGCCAAGAGCTGAACCCAGAAGTGCCAAACTCTAAAACCCACTCTTGCAGAATAATGAGAAAAGGGAAGCAAGAGATGCTTTCTCTTGGACACACAATCTCCCAGCAGTATACTGTGTACTGCTAAGTCAGGCTAAGCAGATACCTGAATGGTAAAGGGAATGAAAGTCTCACTCAAGAGAAAAAGAACAAAATTGTCTCACATAACAAAGAAATAGCCCGAAAGGAGAAAGAAAACCTAAATGTGAGATGGAGCGTAAAAACAGCAGAAATGTTCTAACTCTTCAAACATGTAGATCTATCTGCTGGGGGAGAGGGCTAATGGGAGAAGATGCTGGAATCCATTAATGGGCTCTTACCTTTAAGTTGGTGGCAACTGAAGTGCAATCTCTCTGTATCACTCTGTAAGAAAAGAAAAAAGCCAGCCATTGAGTAAGCATAGAAAGTGTTAAGTGGTTGGTTTGAATCAGGCCCTACTAACAAACTCAAGTTGAAAGATGAGACAAATGTGTGCTTCCCCCCTACACACACACACACACACACACACACACACACACACACACACACACACACCCTTTGTGATGGTGTGAATAAGAATGACACCCATAGACTCATACATTTGAATGTTTGGTCATCAGGGAGTGGCACTGCTTGAGAAGGATCAGGGGTGGCCTTGCTGGAGGAAGTATGTCACTGGGGATGGGCTTTGATGTTTCAAAAGCACATACCAGACCCCTCTGTCTCTCTGTCTCTCTGTCTCTCTCTCTCTCTCTCTCTCTCTCTCTCTCTCTCTCTCTGCTTTCAGATCAAGGTGTAGCTCTCAACTACTTCCCCAGCACCATACCTTTCTAACACCATGCTTCCTAACATGGTGATAATGGACTAACCCTCTGAAACTATAAGTAAGCCCCAACTAAAAATTGTCTCTCATAAGAGTTGGCTTGGCCATGGTGTCTCTTTACAGCAATAGAATAGTGACTAAGACACCAATATGCAAATTGAGGATAAAGGACTTTAAAAGTGGTGAAGTATCCAGTTTGACTTCATGTAAGGAAACCTTTCATTGGTTTAACTTGACTTCAAATCCTTGAAAAAAAAAAAACATTATAAAGATAAGCAGGCATCCCAAACACACCTGGAAAATGACTCCAGGAAGGATGGCTGGGGTTTAGGAATATTGCTGTCTGTGTGAGACTAGTCCCTGAATCTAACCAACTTTTGAGCACAGATGCGTCCTCTCCCTAGAGAGGCACCATGTGGGGATTAGAGTCCCTTCTTCTGCTCTACACACTAGAAGTCACCATGCTCAGGGTCAGGGAGAGGAATCTGAAATTCTTTCTTGATTTCTCTCTAGGGACTCTATGGCCCATTTAAAATGCAGAGAGCCAGGGAGAGAAGTAAAGCCCCATTAACTTGAAGTAGGGCCACTGGAATCTGCCTGCACATGTGTCTCCTCTAATGTGACCTTTGGCCTGTTAAAAATATGATGCTAATCAAACTCTTATTTTTAGGTAGGAGTTGTCAAGTGAACCCCAAGAACATGCAGAAGTGCCAGGCACACAGCAGATGCTCAGTAACCCTAAGTTATGTGATGGAATATGTGAGAGATGAGCTAAACAGAGTAGGGCACACTACGGAGGGACTGGTCCTGGCTAAAATAGAGCCACCAAGAAGCATTATACATGAACTGCTCCTGAAGGCTAGGTGTCAGTGCTCAGACAGTGGAGAATATTTAAGACAATGGACAGTCTCAATGAACCCAACATGGACATTTCAAGACAAGGGAAGCATGTGTTTCTTAAGACTGTAATACATCTTGGAGTTGCCTAAGTTCCTATGAGTGAGCCCATTTATCAGTCACCCAGAGAGCATGGATATAGGACCCAACTCCAAAAAGAAGCTGTGAATTGGCTATACTTGATGGGGGATGTCATTCTGAATGCTGTGAATACATGTTTCTCTCATTTGTTGAATAATAAACCTGTTTTGGCCAATAGACAGGCATGATGTAGCCAGACAGGAAGTATAGGCAGGGTACAATTAGGAGAATTCTGGGAAGAACAACACAGAGAGTGAGTCAAAAGGGAGACACCATGTAGCTGATGAGGAAGAAAGGGCCTGCTAAGCCAAGACCAAGTGGAGATACATAGATTAATAGAAATGGGTTAATAATTAGGAGAGAACTAACCAGATAAAAAGCCTGAGCCATCAGCCAAACAGTTTAATTAATATAAGCCTCTGTGTGTTTATTTGGGACTAAATGGCTGTGGGATTGGGCAGAACAGAAGTGTCTGTTTACGTGTACTCTCCAGAGACCAGAGCCTGGAGAAATACTTGAAGCATAAGAGAGTAAGAACTAAAGTCCCATGTGCCAGTTACCAGTAGCTCTTTCATGTCAGTATTCTCCATGTGGTTATTCATCACACATTGCTACGCCCCAACCCACCCTTCTTAGTATGACTGAGGAAGAGACTGAGAACTCACTTTTCTAACAAGTTTCAGGCAGTACCAAAGTTACTGGTGTGGTTCATGTGGTGGTTTGAATGAGAATGGCTCCCACATGGCTCATGTGTGAATGCTTGGTCCCCAGTTGGTTGAACTGTTTGGGAAGGATTAGGAGGGGGTGTAGCCTTGTTGAAGTAGATGCATCACTAAGGGCACACTTTGGGGTTTCAAAAACTCATGTCATTAACAGTTAACTCTCTCTGCCACACAGCTACGTCTCAACATGTAAGTTCTCAGCAACTGCCCCAGGGTGCCTGCTGCCGCTGACCCAGCGTGCCTGCTGCCGTGCTCCCTGCTATAATGACCATGGACTCACCCTTTAAAACTGTAAGCAAGGCCCCAAAAAACTCTTTCTTCTATAAGTTGTCTTGGTCATGATGTCTTTATGGCAATAGAGACAATAAACAATAAAACTAACACAGTCACATACCTTTGTTTACAAGCCTGAGAGTCTCTGCCTGTGGCCTCTCTCCTTCCTCTTGGCACTCCCGCACTTGAGTTAAGACATTGTGCTGCATGAGCCAATGAAGCCTTCCAGCTTTGCTGCTCTGAAACTCAGGTATGTGTCAGCAGTGCAGTGCACTCTTTGCCTAGCTGTGTTGCTAGGTGTGCAAAGGCAGGGAGACTCTCCGGAACACATAGAGAGTGGGGACCACATTTTTTTCCTGTTGCCCTAATTTTCTTCCTTAGTCTAAAGTACTCTCTTGACTTCAATTAAGCTTGCCCTGGGAGCCTGAGCCTGGCATATATCTAAAATAAAAAATGGGCTGTTTGGCCAGGTAAAGTTTTCCTAAATGACCTACCCTAGAAGAAGTTACAGCCCCTATGGCTGTGCGTCTGTGACTCAACACTGCCATCTGGTGACCACCATCATGACCCCCCCCCCACCTCACAATCACATGGGTGTATTTCTGAAGACCATAGTGCATAATTCGGGGCCTGCATTGCCACAACTAAACTCACTTGTCCATAACAGAGTAAAACAGTACATCCACGCTACTCTGAGAAACATATTCCTTTAGTTGGATATTACAAAGTTAATGTCGTTGACTTTTATTTCCAGTCTGTACTCCATTTGAGAGGACACAGTCCTTAGGAGGCTGAAAATCCCACTAGGTGGATGCATCTCAAGTAATATTCATTTTTAAATCAGGTAAAGGAGTGCATCAAAGCATTTGGCAAGAAAAAAATTACAGCCTAACTTTGCTTCCTACGATTTGATCTGAGCAAATAAATAAGTCATTTTCATTTCCAGTTTAACATAACAAGAATATTTTTACATGATAATTTGCTCTTAGGATTCTAGCTGTGAAGTTTAATAACAGCACACGAAGCTGCCTGTCATCTTGTATCTATGTCCCAATCCCCATCTTGACAGTTTCCATGGGCTCCAGACTGCTCAGCTAGAGGTATTCTAGGCCATGTTTCTTAACAACAGGTAGAAACTCAGCCCCAGAGCCGGGGAAGAAATAAAGGGCTTAAAAGCACCTGGTTACCTTCGATAAGGCAAACTTAAAATGCAGAGAAATGGTTGACCAAGCTTTCCCTGCTAGTCTCCTAGAATCAGCCCAGGTAATGGATGGAACTACAAATTCAAAAGAAGAGAATTAACCTAGACTCAGGAAGACAACATACCACATTTTCCTCTCATACACAGATGCTAAATTTTAATTTTTATATACGTGTTTATGGGTCTATGTGGGTGTGGCATAGGCCATGATACCTAAAAAACAGATCGTTAAGGGAGGGAGGAAGCAGAAAAGGGTAACAGAACACATGTGCATGAAAGTGGAATGTGGATGACTTGGGGGGGTACCTCCTCTCTCCCAAGGAAAATAAAGAAGGGCAGTAGGGGATAGAATCAACACAAACAAAGTCTGTATAAAAATGTGATCATGAAACTCATTGCTAGGACTAGAAAGATGGCTCAGCAGTTAGCACACTTGCTACTCTAACAGACACCTGAGTTCGGTTCCCAGCACCCACATGGTAGCTCGCAACTGTCCATAACTCCAGTTCCAGAGAATCTGACACCCTCTTCTGGCCCCCACTGACTCAAACATGTGAAAAACAAAAACAAATAAATCTTTAAGAAACACAACTCATTACTGTGTATGCTAATTTGAAACAACAGCAGCAAAAGATACAGCCAAAGGAACCTTTGCAAGCCAACAACATCAGTCAAGAAAGCCCCTTTTCACACAAGAATCGGCTGGCGACATCAACATCTGGTTCTCACTGAAGACTTATTCTGCATAGGGCACTGACTGGGGACATCACACCCAACAGCCCCAATCCCCATGAAACACCAGGAAGTCAGAGTTATCCCAACATGCAGATGAGCAAACTGAGGTCTGACTGGTGAATCCTCTCATAAGGTTTCCTGGCTAGCCAGGGCCTGGGACAACCCGGGTCTCTGATTCCAGATTAGCTGTGTCCTGGCTGTGGTGAGTCAGAATGAGGGTGAACTCTACTACCTAGGCAAACCCTCAACGTTCTCTTCTCTGCTTTTCCTACCACTGCCATGGCCACCAGCCCTGGCCTGCCCTCTGCAAAACCTCTTGTCAGTGACATTTCATTCCCTTAGGCAACACTTCCCTACAGGCTACTCTTGCTTTGAGAGGTTGACTGAGCATAAGCATTGTCAAGGCAAGACTGGACTTGGATCTATTCTGCACACCCATCTTAATCACAAACTGGCAGAGGGCATTCTGAGCAGGCAGAGGGCAGGATATGTCTGCAGCATGAAGAGGAAACTAAACAGATATTGAAAAGCACATCTTCATGTTGACAAGGATCCTGGGGACAAGGAGGGGCTATGCCCTTGTTGGTAAGAAAGGACTCTAAGGATTGGGTTGCCCAGAGGAGAAGCAAGGGAGGACACTCACAAGTGGGCTATGCCCCAGAATGTCACTATAAGACAGAGTATTTCTAATACTGAAACAGACCACCTCAAGCCAAAGTCAGGCACTGTAGCAGGGAACAGAGAAGCCCTTTGTAATGCTGAGGGATATGGGGAACCCCATTTTCTTTTGGTAGAGAATGGCCCACTCCAGCATCCCCTTAGCATCATCTGCTAGCTGCTCCTGTCAAGACTGTGATCTCTCTGAAGGCATGGACTCTCTGTTTAGGTCTCCACTAAAGTCCAGGCGCCCTTGACACCAGCAGAGCTACACAGCAGAGGGGAGGTGGATGCTCACATCAGAGGCAGTGTCACAGGCAGACTTCCCAAGTCTTCCACTGGAAGGATGATGTATGTGTTTTCATATTTTCTAAATGCTAATTGCTGACAACATGATTCGGTGGCTCAACAAATCAGAACTGACACTATCAACCTGTTCAATCCATTTAGCATCTTTCATCATCAATGCAAGGGACTTTGTCAACTGAGCAGGGCTGGCATCCCTGGTGAGGCCAGCATCTTGTTTCCTATTAGTGATGAGCATTACAAGTAAATAGATTGGCTTAGCATGTTAAATTGCGTCCAACAGCCCAGCAAAAATCTCAAACTAATGGAGGACAGTAAAAATCTGTGAAGGAGAGGGCAGACTCGAGTCAATGCACATTTACTGAGCACAGATTTTGCTAGCCAGTTTCTCTACCACTAGGCTGTGCCCCACCCTCCACAGCATGCAAAGTGGTCTTTCTAAAATGCTAATCAGTGGTCACCTCCCTGTTTAACATTCTTTAGTCTCTCTCCCTCCCCCTCCTCTCTCCCCCCCTCCCCCTCTCTCTCTCCCTCTCTCCCTCCCCTCCTCTCTCTCTCTCTCCCTCCCTCCCCTCCTCTCTCTCTATCTCTCCCTCCCTCCCCCTCCTCTCTCCCTCCTCCTCCTCCCCCCCTCTCTCTCTGTATTCCCGTGCTCTTAGATTCTCCAGCCCCACACCTCCTCCATTCTCATCCTTCTACATCATGCCACCCACACCTACTATAGTGCATCTCACAGCACACACAGAAGATGGTAGCCACTGCCAGAAGGACATGCACACACACTGGCCTCTTTTTGGAACAATTTTCTCTGCCCTTTAATTTACCTGATTTAGTTTTATTTCAACAGTCAGTCTTACTGCTCTTAAGGAGCCTTCCTTAATTTAAGAGTTCAAATGGTAGCTCCCAAAAACAATAGCTGTGGCCTAGCCCCATAGAACCTATAAATGTGGCCGTATTTGGACAAGGATCCTTTAGATGTAACTTAGTTAAAAATCCAAAATGAGACCATCCCAGACTGTAGGAAGGAGTGGGGGCTAAATACAATAGGAAGAAGGAAGAAGGAGGCCATGAGCTTGGAGAGATGCAGTCATGTGCCAATGAATGATGAAAGCTAACACGAACTGGAAAAGGAAAGGAAGGCCCTAATTAGGCCCCATGGAAGGAGAACCACCCTGCTGGCACCTTGATGCCAGACAGTGAGCTCTGGAGCCACGGGAAGAGTTTTAAAGTTTTAAAGCCACCATGACTATGCTAATCTGCTACAGGAGCCCTGGAAGGTGATCAATTGACCTTCTTTCAAGAGCCCTGTCCTGTGCTCCCCCAGGCCCTCTCACTTGCCACCTTTGTCTTTCTCTATGTGGCTCTCAGGTTGCTATTGACTTTGCCATTTTCCCAACCAAACCCTAGCAGCTGTCAGCAGGTCAAAGTTAAAAATGAAAGAGTTGTGTCTGGGGAAATGAATTAGTGGATAAAACATTTGCCATACCAATATGGGAAGCAGAGTTCTGAACCCCAACACTCCTGTAAATATCAGGTGGGCTTGGCAACCCACCTATAATCCCAGCACTCCAGAGGCTTAGATGGGGGAAATCCCTGGGACAAGCTGGCTAGCTAAACTAACCAAATTGGTAGGCTCCAGGTTCAGCAAGAGACCCCCCTCAGGGGAAAAAAGTGCAGTGTAACTGAAGATGACACCAAATGCCAACTTCTGGCCTACACACATATGTACATACACCTACACAGAGGTGCTCACACACATATATACCACACCTGTATACATACACAAATGCATGCATACATACACGAAAGAGTCCACACCGCTCTTTATACTCAAAGTCTTCTGAGGATACACCTATTGGTTCTTCTAGCACTCCAGTGCTCAATGCTTCACTTAATCCTTAATTCATTCCCCTACTTTTGTCCACCCACTTACTTGACCATCTGAATCACGTATCTCTCTCTTTTGTCAAAGGGTTTCAAACCCTTAAAATGATTCCAAAATCATTTACATGAGTTTTAAGGCTGAATTCAGTGTTTCAGGCTTGGGCACACCTTTTGCCCATGGACACATCTTCACTGAGTTGAAGAGAGGAGCCATGGTGGTTGTCACATTTATTTCTCTTTTGGTAATTTGTCTTTGTGGAAAACAGCACTATGTGGCCATGCACCATGGCCTTACCTGAAGAAGTAAGTGAACAAATGGAAAAATGATAAATGAAAGTTTATCCCAAGTCTCATGCTAAAGTTCCATGAAGAAACCCTTGACTTAATCTCCTTGACAGGAACCATGTACAGTCTGCATGAGCCTCAGAATAAGTAGCTACCATTTACTGCTCTTCAGCAAATCCATTTCAGTGTTTGCTATTGTGCTTCCCTTCCTTTGTTGTGGTGGTGGGTTTTGTTTTGATTTGGTTTGGTTTGAGACAAAAGTCTCAAACATAGCCCACTCAAACTCACTAGTAGTGCAGGATGAATTTGAACTTCTGCCTTTACTTCCCAAGTGTAGATATCATAGGCATGTACATCCATGGTTACTGGTATTAGTTCTGATAAATGACAATTATCTCACTATATGTACCTATTTATCCAGAGGAAATTTCTGAAGGTCTCACTTTGCTTTTAGTTTTAAACTCTCTCTCTCTCTCTCTCTCTCTCTCTCTCTCTCTCTCTCTCTCTCTCTCTCTCTCTCTCTCTCAGGTCTGTTTATATAATTACATGGAAGCTGGCTAGTAGACATCATGACAAATGAAAAACATCCCAGGGCATTGTTGACTGGAATATAACAAGGCAAAAGCACAGAGGATAACAGTCTGCAGTTCCTCTACATGTTAACACTGAGCTACCATATGACCTAGCAATTCTGCTCCTAGGTATACAACCAAAGCGATTTGAAACAGGTGTTCAAATACTATTACATGAATATTCATAGCAACATTGCTCACAGTAGCCAAAGGTCATCAACTGATGGATGAATAAACAAAGTGCGACGTAGGCATGAAACAGAGCAGCTCTGGACCACAGCTAGGGAGTGAAGCACTGACGCATGATAAAGCATGTACGACATGAAAACATGGTACTGCGTGAAAGGAAAACCAGTCACAAATCCAGACTGCAGCATTCTATTCGTGTGAAATATCTGGAGCAGGGATTCTTTAATCAAAATATTCACTGGTGGATATGGTTGGCACCCCTGTTTTCTCAGCACTTGGGGGCAGGGTAAGGCAGTTCAAAGTCATCCTCTACTACACAGGGAGTTCAAGGCCTAGGCTACATGAGATCCTGTCTCAGAAATAAGAGAGGGACAAAAAGCACATTGATGATTTCCAAGGGGCGATAGGGTTTGTCAGATTGCAATAGCAAAAATACCACAGGCTGAGTGGTATGAATACCAAACACTCTTTTTAGAGTGTTCAGGGCCTTAGAGTTCAGGGCTCTGGCATGTAAGATCAGGGTGCCAGTACTACTGGGATTTCAGTGGGGGAGGACCTCGTCTTAGACCCCTTCTGGCCTTTCTCAGTGTATGCATGCTGAAGGAAGCAAGGGTTAGACCTGTTTAAACATCTTTGAAGGATGTTAATCCCAGCATGGAAGCTGTACTCTCAAAACCTCATGAAAGCCTGACAACCACCATGAGTACCTATCTCCTAATGCTGTCTCTCTGGAGTCAAAGTGGCAGCCTATAAACTTAAGGAGTTGCACGCATGTACTTTGTGATACAAGAAGTGATTGCTAATGGACACAGGGCTTAGTCTTCAGGTGATAAAGACACTATGAACTGGGTTCTAGTAATGAGTACATACCCCATGAATGTGCCAAAAAGGGTGCTGGATTACATATATCAGTTAGGTGGGATGGATCATATAATCAGTGCATCATATGTCAATAAATATGCTGCCAAAAAGAAAAAGGAGGGAGAGGAAGAGAAGGGGAAAGGGAGATAAGGAAGGCGGGAAATAAGGAGAAAGTGACTGAAACAATGGAAGCAGGGGAAGAAGGGAAAAGTGATTGAAACAACCCCACAAAAATCAGGAATTAATTAGAGCAGGGTGCTATCCTATGAGTTGTGTGAGTGTTAAACTCTATCTATATCTACAACACAACACAGTTCTGGAAGGAAACTGTATCAAACCAAGGGCAACAATTTGAGGACTTGTTTTTCTTGAATATATGCTATCCACTTACTATGCAGCGGTAGGACATTTAGACACTTAAGATGGTGCAATATTTAGGTCACTTAAACCTTAAGGGTCCTAAGAAGTAGGTAATGTGTGTTCTTTTCTACAGATGAGAGAAGTGAAGTTGCTTATCAATAACCACTGCCTCCTCAAAGTGAACCTGGCACTAAAGGTCAATGCTCAGTTGGGTTGATAAGACACACACATAGAAAGACAGGAGGACCAAGACATGGCTTGGGCAGCTGCTGTCCTTGGGGCTTCCTGGAGGGGATGCTTTCCTGCAAAGACTTTCCTACTGTGATAAAGCACTCATCATTAGTAATTGTGGGAGGAAGGACTTGTTTTAGAGTGCAGCTTAGGGGATGCAGTATGTCACTGCAGGAACATCATGGCTGCTTCCCTGGTAGCCTGTTTACATTTCAGTGGCTAGCCAGGAAACAGAGGAAGATTGGGCAGGAAACAGGGCTTGACCATAACCTTAAGATTAGCCCCCAAAGACCTTCTTCCAACTAGACCTCTTGAAGGTTCCACAGCTTCCCAAGACAGTGCCACCATCTGGGGACCAAGTGGTCAAACACAGGAAGCTGCAGGGGACATTTTATACACAAATTCCAGCAGCCTTCTGGGACATTGTAGGAAGGGAATTCCCAAATACTGGGGCAGTTAAAATGAGGGACTGACCTTTTCCGTCCCAGGTGCTGGACAAATGGCAGCAGAGAGGTAATGTCTACCAAGGCCCTGAGTAGACCCTCCATGGAGGAGCTCAAATAGAAACCAAGGACTTTCCTACTTGTAGAGACTGATGAAACTGGCTGCAAATATGCCTAGAAATTTTCAGGTAGGAAGAGCACATCCATATTCAGTCCCAGAACAAATCTGATTGGGCAGAAAGATGTAGCTCAGATCATCTCTGTATTGGACACCCTGAAATGTCCTGATTTCGATGTGTCAATGCGTATGCCTTGGAACATTAGTTCTGCCTGATGCTAAGAGGAGCCTGAGGGGAGAAGGGAAATGTGTGGTTAAGTTTTGCTAGTACTTAATGAAACAAGGTGATGATTTCTTGACTGCGACTTCTCAGCACCTCAGCTAACAGGCACCAAGAATCTTTGAGGGACTCTGATAGATTGAAACATTAGCCCATACTTGGAGGGCCAGGGACCACTCTCACAGAGTGCACCATAGCCGTACTATACTTGTTCCAGCGCCTCCCTCCTTACTGCCCAGATGAGCCTCGTGTCTTCCTTGTAGACACTCTCTGGAGCTCTCTGAGAAGACTCACACTCTCTTGTCTATTATGCTCCCTAAACATTCCCTGTTCCTCTATCCTGGTGCCCAGCATGCCTTGTGCTGCTTACTTCAGCTTTTGCCTTCCTTGCTAACCTGCAGTCTGGGTCACAAAGAGATCACATCTGTTGTCACTCAGCATTGTAACCAAGGGGTCTATACTTCTGCCTCACCCAGAGTAACTGCTCCGGAAGTTAGTGGGTACGTTCAGGAATGAGCTGTAGCCTACTTTCAACCCCTTTTGTCCCCTGGAGATCCATTAGAAGTGCACACTTATATCAATGCCAAACGTGGTTTGCCATATCCACAGACAGCCGCAACCACACCCCTTCTCAGGAGTTCCACTCACCCACTGTCATGCTACCCTCAGTGTCAGGTTCACATGGCAGAGTTGTGACCTATCCCTAGACACCGATGGCCTAGAGAAAATGTTCCAAAAGTAGTCAGTAACTGACCCAGAAGTTACATAAAATTATCTGGACCAGTTAGAATCTCTCCCTCACTTTCAGTATTTAGAAAAAAAAAAAGACACATAGGAAGAAGTTGCCAACTGGTGGGTGGCTAGTACACAAAGAACATTTGTTCAAAATATTCTTTGAAATATCCGTCTATGCTGTTCAATATAGTAACCATTAGCTATTTAAATGCAAACATAAATTATTTAAATTCAAAAGTTCCGAGTCATCTCAGTGGTGCTTCATAGTCATGTGTTGCTAATAGCCTCTGTACTGGAGGAAGCCGATGAGAACGGTTCCCTCACTGCCCAGAGTTCTATCAGGCAATGCTATGCGGGGACTTAACACCAAAGCCCACTTACTTTGAACAATGTAAGTGCAACATCAGGGTCTGCTTCTTGTGACCCAAGGAATGGGTCTAACAGAACACGTTTCAGTGCTTCAGCCTTTGTTCAGTTTGTGTCAATGCAAACAATATGTTTTGCAGCTGAGGGATGCATGCCAAAACTCTTATCATTGATTAAGGAGCCCCTGTCAGAGCAATGAGTAGTTTGCACAGTGATGGACTTGTACATTGTCCCTGTTTGTCAAACACTGGTGACTTGGCGCCCTGCTTCTAAGGCTCTCACATCCTTTGAGGCCACTGTCCCTCTCCTGCCTTACCTCTGTCTCTGCTGCTCCTGTGCTGGCCTGGCTCGTGCCAAAGCTCTTTCCCACCTCCAACTCCTGCTCCTGCAGTCCCCTGGCCTCCTGGCACACATCTTGTTCCAGTCTCTATCTCCTCCACAAACTCCCATGCCTGCACTTAGGCCGGTGCCCTCTAATCAGAAATACTCTCCCTCACTGCCTAGCTAGTGCCCTAGCTTTTCCTTAGTGAGCAGTTTCTCCAGCTTCCTCTCCTATCCCCAGAGCACATTTCTTTAGGGTTTTAAGTAAAAGACAAGTCAAGGAGATTATCAGCCATAATTTATAGAGGAATTGATAAGACATTATGCCCTGTAGGCATTTGATCTCTTCCAGTTGTCAGTACCATCCTGTAAGGACATGCCATGTTCAAGCAGACAGCACAGTTTGGAAGAAACTAAGTAAGGATTTAAAAACCAAGATATTTTATTCCAAGGCCAAAGTTCTGATGAGCCACACAACTCTAATCCTGTCTTGGGACTTCTGCCCATCAGAGCTAAAGGACTGTGGGGAAATCCCCATGCTTAAGACATCACCTTACCCATGTTTGCATGTTTGTTTGTTACACAGGTTCTCACTTTGTAGCCCAGGCTGGTGTCAAACACATAATTGGCCTGCCTCCACATCTAGAATACCCAACTCTCAGGACTGAAGCACCATGTACACTCTTACTGCCTGCTTTCTATCAAAGCTCACAGTCACATAGTTCTTTCTTTTATGAGGCTATTTCAACAACAGACAACAGCTTAAAGGCCGATTCCCCTTGGAACAATTAGTATTACCATGTAAGCCAGAGCTGTGAGTAAATAAACTATGGTTTGGTGGTTAAATCTGGCCTGCCACCTGTTTTTGTATGACCCACAAGCTAAGAATGTGCTTTACATTTTTTAATGGTTGGAGAAAAAAATCAAAGGAAGAATAATATTTTATGATGTGTGAAAATTATATGAAATTCAAATTTCAACGTCCATAAATAAAGTTTCCATGGAAAACAGCCATGCCCATTCATTTCTGTGTCTACAGCTGCTTCTGTGCAACCAGGCAGAGTTGGGGGATTGCAAGAGAGCTTGGATGACCCACAATGCTGAATATGTATACCTTCCAAAATTAACAGAAAATACCTGCAGACTCCACATTAAGCCAAAGGCGTCGTGTTCTGATGTCATCTCAGGCTTTCTTCATGATGGCAACAGGAGGAAAAACTAAGACTGCACAAGTGAACTTGGAATTGGCATCTGTGATGGTGTGACTCCCCAGTGCTGGGGTTGTATGCATAGGAACAAGGAATAAGTGTTGCTGTAAGGGACCCGGCTGATTAGCCAACAAACTTGCATTAGCTGAGGCCTTTTCCAACACAGCTGTATCTGTGCATACATCATTTTGGCCACCCTCATATCTACGCAGTATCTTTGGTCTTCTAAGTGTCATGAGCACTTCCAGGGGACAGTTATACTTTCTTGTGTTCTACACCTTAACTTCTCTCAAACAAACAGAAAGCAGGGGAGCAAGAATCCCTCTGCAGCTCCCTTTCTCCTGCTTTTCCTCCCTTCTCATCAGCAAACACTGAGGCGTGATAAGATCCCCACTCTGAATCATTACTCACATGTGAAGGTGGATGTCCAGTTCCTTCTGTTTCTATCAAGGACAGAAAGAGGTGACAGAGACACTTCTCCTTTGTTTCTGTTTGGCTTGGGGATAATGTTCAGGTACTACAACCATCCTTTGTCTAGAATTTGGATATTACAATCTCCCTGCCTCCAAAACACTATTCCAATAATCACTGTCACACACCATAAGCAATGTCTGGAAGAAAGAATAACACAGAGAATAAAAATATTATGTATATTAATATAACATAGACATATGCAATATGTAATTGTATATAATAAAGAATACTAGGTTTAATAAATTAATAACTGCTGACTATTAATAACTGTCCACTTGCCTGGGCCAGGCCCGAGATGCTTCACACTCTCTATCTCATTTAATCTCTTTGCAATCCTCTTCCTCACCATCAGGTGCTCACTTTATTAGAAAGCCTAATTGCAAGTCTGAATAAGAATTTCTCAGATAATATCAGGACTTTGAACAAAAGTCAACTGCACATTCAGCAAGACACACTAAGTCCAACAGGGCTTGTCAGCTTGCCAGATGCAGAGAAGAGACACATGTCTCAGATAAGAGGGGCAGCCAGGTAGCAAGCTGGAGGTACCATGTGGCTGAGAAGCATAAATGTAGAAAGTCACCCATGCACTTGGCAAGTGTTTACTGAACACTGCTCACCTCAAGGACTCGGGGTCATGTACAGAATAGCATGGCACTCTACTTTGTGGAGCAGAATGGAGTGATGCTACAGAACACTATCACAGAAATTCAAATCTTCCTCAGCTTTGGTGGGGAATCAAGACATTCACCAGCCACTGATTTGGGGTTTTATGATAGGCTCTCTGCTTGTCAGTGGGGTATTAAAGTGAGTAAGACATTCACACCAGGATTCTGTCTAACAATGAATCTAATAATGAATCAATAAGCACAAGATGCTTCCTGGAGGATACAGCATCAAAAGTGAGCCTTGGAGGTGGCAAGATGGCAGAGAGGGTAAAGACAATTAGGGCCTGGAGTTCTACCCCTAGAATCCATATGGTGGAAGGGAAAAAAGTCAACTCCCAAAGGTTGTCTTCTGCCTGATTATGTGTCAATAGTACACGTACACAGGTAAACACAATAAATAAATAAATAAATAAATAAATAAATAAATAAATAAATAGTTGAAGAATGGCTCAGTTAAAAGCTGTTATGGTTCTTCAGGAGGACCGGAGTTTGATTTCCAGCACCCATGTTGAGCAGTTTACAACTGCCTATAACACTAGCTGCAGGGCATCTAATTACCTCTCCTGGCCTCTGCAGACACCAAAACACTTATTGGACACATACACAGAGAGACTCACACATATACACATGAATGGAAACTGAAAATAAACCTTAAATAAATAAATACAATTTAGATGTATTTATAGATGCTGGGATGAAGCAGTAGTTTAGTGGTAGAATGCTTGTTTGGCCTGTGTATGGCCCTTGGGTTCTGACCACGGCCCTGAAAATACTGTTGTGGTTCTACTTGCATGAGGGACCTTTACAGTCAAATGTATAAGATGGAAAGTAAAATGGAGGTTTCCTGGGCCTAGGGTAAGAGGACACAGTCAGTTCAAGGCATATAGAGCTTTCACAAGAGGAAAGGAAGAAGCTCGCTGGAATGAATGGTAGCACATGAAAGTCAATGCAGCTAACACTGGTGAACAATACACTCAAAACTGCAAGGAAGCTCAATCTTGCTATGTATATTTTCCCACATGTTTAAAGTTTGAAAGAGAGCTTTGGTGATTGGGTCATATTTGGTCTTTGTTCTGGTTTCCTTATTTGCCGTTATTGATGCTGCAGTGACAAACACTGGTCAAAAGCAACTTGGGAAGGAAAGGGTGTGTTTAGCTTACAGGTCACAGTCCATCATTAAAGGAGGCCAGGGCAGGAGCTCAAAGAGGAACCTGGGGACAGGAACTGAAGCAGAGACCATGGAGGAATGCTATTTAGTGGCTTGATCCCCTGATTTGCTCAGCTTGCTTTCTTACAAAGGCTAGGTCCACCTGCCTAGGGATGGCATGGCCGCTGTGGGTATAAACTTTCTACATTAATTAGAAATCAAGAAAACTGACTCACAGACATGACCACAGGTCAACCTGATCTGGGAAAATCTTCAGTTAAGTTTCCCTCTTCCCAAGTGACTGTAGGCTTGTGTCAAGTTGACAGCTGAAGCCAACTATGACAGTATTGAGCACAGAATCGAGGAGACCTAAGTGAGAATGATCACTGACCACTCATCTAAGCAGTCAATAAGACACAAAATGGCTGATGGCATCTGTGGTGGTTTAAACAAGAATAGCCCCATGGGCTCATAGTTTTGAATGTTTGGTCATGAGTGAATGGCACTACCTGAGAGGAATCAGAAGCGTGGCCTTGTTGGACTAAGTGTGGCCTCATGGAGGAAGTGTGTCACAGGGAATGGACTTTGAGGTTTCAAAAGCCAAGCCAAGCCCAGTGGCCCTCTCTCTCTCTCTCTTTTTCTGTGGATCCATATATAGAACTCTCAACTACTTCTCCAGCATCATGTCTGCCTGCGTGCTAATGCTCCCCACCATAAAAACAATGGATTAACTTTTGAAACTATAAGCCTGTCTCCAATTAAATTCCTTCTTATGTTAAAGTTGCCATGGTCATAGTGTCTCTTCACAGCAATAGAACACTGACTAAGACAGTTCCCAACAACTCCTGGGAGTCATACAACCTTGCTGCCTATAGTAGCCCGATAGTTCATGTGCAGTCTACTAGAGAATTTATTGGGACTAAGATGTCTCAAGCTGGGCCTTCCTAAAGAAAAGCGGAGTAAAGGGAATACAAGGTCAGATGCTGGGAGGCAGTTATATGTAGGCATTTTACGTGTGCGCATCACCTGCAGATTATGAGTAATAAGCCAACTTTACCTTTGTGACATTATGCCGGAACTTTAGATTCACAGCTTCAGGCCATTCCCAACAAGGTTCCAAAATCCATCATAGCATCCAACAGAAGCATGGAGTAGATATGAGCAGAGAGAAGCCCCTCCACTCAATCACACACAATTCGTGCTAAGGTCCCACTGGTTGTCTGTGTTATTAGGACTTGGTTTCAGGGTTTTGAGGCCTATGAGCTTAAGTTCTCCCGAAATCAGTGATTTATTTGTAGGGATTCAGAAAAGTAAGACGGGAACCAGAGTTCAAGAGTAAGCTTACGGCCATTGGTAAAAGAGACACACTCCCCTGGGAGCTCTAGAGATGGGTGTGGAATGGCTCCCCTAACTGTCCATCTAGGGGATGAAAGGCTTCAGATGAGGAGAAAAGTCTGGAGCCTTCTCCCACAGGCACCCAACCTCTGATGGAGGAAGACAGATCTCAGGGTGCTTTGACACCTCCTGAGACAGCTCCCTCTTTCACTCTAAGTGGGGTGCCCACCCCTGACATTTCAAAGACATTTCTCTGTGAACCAAGCAGACACTGTCAGCTCAGAAAACAAAGAAAACTCACTTCTTTGCTTCAAGCAGAACACAGCAGATGAATCTGCACTTCTACATAACTGTCCTCCGGCTCTATGGCTCATCTCAGAAGAGGACATGAGATATGGGACATCAAAAATATCTTTATGTAGACCTCTGCTGTTCTGGAATAATTAAAGGGAGACAGGGGTGGGTCTAATATATGGCAACTTATGGCTCCTGTTTAACTTAAGCAGCAGAGCCAGGGAAGGGACGGGGCTCTCTGATGGGCATTTAAGCCTCCCAAAATGTGTCTTATCAAGATCCTAAGAAACCTGTCCCATGAGAACAGGGTTATAAAACTGTCTCCAGGTTTTAGCCATATCCATCCCTCTCAACAAAGTGACATGCTCACTTGCACAGTAGGACAAATCATGTACAGTATTGTCACAAGCTCAGAGTCAGTCAGGCCAGATGGTGGTCCCCAGAATACTCATCTCAGATCCCCATCCTCAGGAATCAGGTCACTGTATGCTGAAATCCACCAAACTCATCCGCACTAAACTAATCTTCTTGGGCTCCCTGTTGATGTTGGGAGTTCTAAGGCAAGGCTATTGCTAGGAAACACAGAACTCTCTGACATCTGCCTTTGACTCATCTCCCTGCAGCCTTACAGAACCTCCCACAGAGGCTGAGCTATCCTTAAATGCCACATGTCCCCCATCCTCACTTCCCCTTTGGGTGACACCTGTATGATAATCTAGATCTCTCCTGGACTTGCCCAATTTCCAGTTTCTTTTATGAGCCTTTCCCTCATAAAATTCTTGTATACCTAACCCAGTCTTTTTTTTTTAAAGATTTTATTTATCATGTATACAACATTCTGCTTCCATGTATATCTGCACACCAGAAGAGGGGACCAGATCTCATAACGGATGGTTGTGAGCCACCATGTGGTTGCTGGGAATTGAACTCAGGACCTCTGGAAGAACAGTCGGTACTCTTAACCTCTGAGCCATCTCTCCAGCCCACCTAACCCAGTCTTAACACCTACTTCTCACAAGACCCAAACAAACATTGTTGCCACCGAACCTCTATCCACTTCCTGTCATGAAATCTACTTACTGCACCCTTCCCATCAACACCTAGACCTCTACTTTCTCTCATTTTTATACCGGACCTCATACTCTAAATGAGAACCAACTTATATAACTTCTATAATTGATAGAAGGAAATGGGATGAGAACGAGACAGTACCTTGCTCTATAGCCCAGGCTGGCCTCCAACTCACAATGATCCTTCTGCATTTGCCTCTTGAATGCCATGATTACAAATATATGCCACCAGGCCCATTTTAGAGGAAGAGAATTTTAAAATACTTCACAATAGAGTAGAACAAATTACTTCCAGCAAGTAGAGTAATGATGTGACAGGTAAGAAAACACGGGTAGAAAAGGCTCACAATCCTTGAATAATTATGCCTTCAGACCTACAGTTCTTTGAGAGAAACCCAAAATAATATCCAAGTTCGGACCACAGTCATATAAACAATTCACTGTGGCACCAGAATGGAGCCTTGCTCAGACCTCAAGGGAGTTTGCCAATATGGACACAGGTAGCCGCTGCCTCCAGCTACAGAGCCTTATGGACAGTCAAGCCAAGGTCTTCCTTAGTAGCTCCCAGATAATTTTGGTGAAGTAGGATGGTGTGCTGGTATCTGACAATTTCTGTCCTAAGACGCAGCTACCCATGGACATAGCAGAGTCTTTTCCAGGTTTACCCTGAAGGCTTAGGCTTTTTTTCCAACCCTTACTTCCTCATTGCCCCACAGGTGCCAAATCGCCACTGTGGTCTGAAGGTCCCTAAGTGTTGCAACTAACCCCTGGAGACAGTATGTGCCACCCAGTGTTCCTCAACAAATCCACACTAAATCAAGAGATGGGGTGCACTCATCTTAAGCCCCAAGGCCAGTGTTCTACTCACAGCCTGAACACATAAGGAGGCTGGTTCTGGCTCACACAACCATCACAGTCAAACAAATTCCTGGAACCTCCATGCTGCTTCATTAGGTACTCAGATAGCCAATTAACTGTCTTCACATCTCCATTTCTCATCCTAGGAAGCCAAGGGGGAACTTGCCTCACATCAGCTCCTGGAGACTTGGCAAAGAAGAATAATGCATTTCTTGTACCAAGGGGAAAATAAGTCATAAATAATACAGAACTGTGAACTCAACTCTCACTTATCAGGGCAAATGATGGGCATCATAGAGCATCTCCAAAGCCTAGGGCTTCTGTGTCTGCCAGAGCAGCATTGAGATGCAAAATGGAGAGACAGGAACATGGAAGAGCTGGGAGGGAGACTGGACAAGCCCTGGGAGCAAGAAAATTGGGCCCAGTCCACTTCATGCATGCTCTTCCAAATGGAAAAAGAGCATGAGCAAGCAGGCCACAAATCCATGACTTAACAGCATATGAGAGATAGATACTCCAGCTCACTCAAAACTACAGACACCCGAAACTAAACTAAGAATAAGACAGCATTATAAATTCAAATTAGCTGTGATCACTATGCAGCAGTGATGGTGCATAGGAACATTCTCTTAGTGCAAATGTAAATTGTTGACATTTCTCCAAAGGACAGTTTGGCAATTTCTACTAAAATGTAAAGTATTCATATGTTTTCGCCCAGACGTCCCACTTCTAACTCATGCGCAGGTCTATTTGCACAGGATGGTCACAGCAATAGAACTGGAAATAGCCAATCTCAGCAACTAAACTCAATTTCCATCAAGAATGGTTACATGAAGTATAGTGAATATGCATGATAATATATAACACACTGTACTAGTATGGTTGATCACCAGGTGTTTAACACTGCAAGAAAGATGTAGAAATGGATTGTTATTTTAAAAGTAAACACATATATGTATATGCATATACATATATATGAATACAATCCTAAGTGTAGAAAATACTTTCAGAAGTAAACAAAGAATGGGATTGAAAGTACCTACTATTCCAAGAAGGCACTGGCAACAAGCAGGAGGTAGTTTTCTCCATACAACCTTTATATTCCATTTTTATCACTTGGTCTTATTTGAAAAACTAAGACTTGTCAAGATGTGTGTTTTCTCCATGTAAAACTGTTTATGGCAGCAAAGACAAAAACAACATAAATAATAATAACAACCAACATTGGGCTAGCAAGTCATACTCCACACAGAACCACCATCTGTTTCTTTGATGTGGACAGGGAGAAATGTCTTCTGTGTCCACTTCTCAAAGAGCCAAGATCTACAGGGCATCTATGAATTGCCCAGTCATTGGAAAGGTCAACTAGAAAAAAAAGGAAACCCCCCCACTCACTTTCACCATCGCTCATGCCCACACCATGCAGGAAGGAAGTGGTGGAAGGACTCTGATTTTCAGCCCGTATCCTGAATCCTTCATATCCAAATCTCCTCCCTCTGCCTGAGAAGGAAGGAAACCATGGGCTTCCATCCTAAAAGAAACAATGAGGTTTTAAACAAATAATTCTTAGCAAATACAGAAAAAGATGAGGTCCCAAGAGGTGCCTCAGGCTAAGGAAGGTGGCCTGGGGTTGGGGAGGCTGAGACAATGGAGGAAGAAAACCCCAACGCCTGCATGGCTGATATTTCCCCATGCCTTCTCCACCTTCTCATGACCCAATCCAAGAAAGGAAAGAAACCTGACCACTGGAAAAGCAGAAGAGGTTTTACAGATGCTGTTTGTTCAGCAGGGATGGAGCAAGAGGAAGATAATGGGGAGGGTTATGAAAGTATCCAAAAGAAAAGGCACACTGCTCTTCATGCTGTGAACTCCTTCAGTGGGTGAGCTCTGAGCTAAGGTGGGCCCTTCCGAGGAGCCCCTGGTGCTGAGTGGGCAGAGCATTGTGTGCATGGGAAGCTTGCAATACTGTCGAGTGTTTATGACACATCAGCAATGCACACATGAGTTTGCAAAGCAACAATCTATAAGAAAGCAAATTATAAAAGAGCATGCAGTGAGACATATGGTGCATGTTTATGTCTGTGTATTTGTCAAAATATGCATAGATTACATATGTGTGACATGGCATTAGTGTGCATGTTTAAAGGGGCTTTTTCCTATTCTTTGTTCTTTCTCAGAACTTTTCAGATTATAATACTTTGTAATGGTATGGTTTGGCTATGTTTTCAGTGAGTGACTCCCAAAGCTTCCTGTGTGAATTTATTCCTACTGGGATATGAAGATGGTAGAAACTGGGGCTGGAAAGGTAACTCAGCAGGTGAGACCATTCACTGCTCTTGCAAAGGACCTGAGTTCAGCACCCATGTAGAACAGTTCACAACTGCCTGTCACTCTCCAGCTCCAGGTGATGCAGTGCCCTCTTCTGGCCTGTACAGGAAGCTTCACTCGCATGCACGCATCCCCACATGAGGACAGACATATGTAGATAATTTAAAATAACAAAGATGAATTTTTTCAAAAGGGTAAAAATGTAATCCAACCACAGTGTTTAGAGGAGAGGCTTTGGGAGGTGACAAGGATCAATACAACCATTGGGGTAGAGCCCCACTACTAAACCCTGGCTACAACAGAAGATAGAGACTAGAAGACACAAGAGCATGGAGTGCGTGCGTGCGTGCGTGCGTGCGTGCGTGCGTGCGTGCATGCGTGCGTGTGTGTGTGTGTTCATATAATGCTCTATGCTGCCTCAGGACTCTGACAGCAAGTAGGCCATCATCAGGACCTCAACCGTACACCAGTAGAACCATGAGTCAAACCAAATCACTTTTCCTCATAACAACCCCAGTCTGAGGTATTGTGTCATTAGCAATAGATTACAAACTCGTATCTACAACAAATATATGTATACATATATAAATATATATATATATATATATATATATATATACATGTAGATGGCCTTGCTTTGAAGGTGACCATTGAGGGTTAAAAGAGAGCTGCAATAAAAGTAGTCCTTAAAGCCGTGGTGTCCAGAATTATACCACCACCACCCACAGCATTTTTCTACCATAGCATTTTCCTGGTTCTCTGAGACTATAATATTTAAATAGGTCCTAATGCTCTGAATTGCCATTTCCATCAAAGAAGGTCATCAGATGATAACCCAAGTAACTTCTTATGTCAGATTTCTCCTAGCTGACATATGGAATCACTGTCAAAAATGTCAACATGTTATAGCATAAATCCTTTACCTGTGGTAGAAGTGATGTTCACTCCTAACAAACGAAGCCACAGAGGAATACAGGACCAGGCTTTCTGCCCCAGCATCTTGCTGCTGACAAGGAAGCCCTCCTCGGAACAGTCCTTAGGCAGGCCCTTCAGAGGCCCCTTCTTCACTCAGCCTCCCCTTCTCTCTGAGGCTACTTTGGCAAGAATATTTTGAAGCCAGTTTAAGGAGAATCCACTTCCCTTGACATCTAATCAATTTCCTCTTCCTTAACCCCTAAACTTAACCAAGATTTGCTTAATCATTTTCATCTCTCCTTCCCCGTGCCTGCTAGCTATAAATCCCCAGTTGCCCTGCTGTATTTGAGATAAAGTTTAATCTTGCCTACCTAGTGAAATAAAGTGACCCTGCAACTTTTAACAAGCTCGCCTTGCCCTCAGCACTGCTTGCCATGTGGAGCATGTCCCAACCACAGCAGACTCATGTGGTAATTTCTTAGACATGAATGATCCTGGGTCCTGCCACAGACTTTCAGAGTCTGAATCTCCATTCTGACAAGATTTTCAAGTAATCTGCTTTTATGATAAAGCTTAATAAGCACTGATTTGTCAACAGGGCCTGAATTCTTCAATATGCATGGGCCCCTGATTCCAAATTTCCAGAGCACCTTTCCTTAAGGCCAACCACTTCCAATGTGACCCATTACCATCTCCTAATTGAGGCAGATATCTTATTGGGAAGGTTTATATTTTCATTAGTTCTCCCATTTCTTAAGTGGATGGGGCTTCTTATGCAAAAGGGAAAGGGAATATAAACCTGGATATTAACAGGAAACTGTCTGACAAAGGAAAAAAAGTTTTCATTTTCCATACTCTCTCAAACCACAACACTCCTCTAGGCCCATCTTGAGATGCTTCTCTCCTGGCTCAGGAGCTATGAAGCAACCACTGTTCTGAGATCTGGTAAGATGGAATCTTTCCTGATAAGAGTTTGTGTTTCTCTTTCTATTCCAAGGAGGTCACATCTGGCACTCACCTTACCCGATCACAAAAATGTCTCTCCTCCCAACCAAGGCATCTCCTTCACTCCCCATCAAGCTCTGCTCCTATCTGCTCTTCTGTTAGCCATGGGTGGTCTATAGGTTTTAGATTGTGAGCTCCCTGAGAGCAGGATGTGCAGAGCTCCAACCCTGCCCCAGGCCCTGCAGGCAGAAACCCCTCCACAAATGAAGGCTTGTAGCTTTGCCTGAGCTTGAAAAAGAGACCCCAGCTGGACTCTGACTGACTCTGCAGGGCCATGATTGGAACTGAAAATGAAGGGGCATCAGCTTGCTCCTGAATCCCTGCCACAGCTTGCCACTACAAAAACCACTGACAACACTCATTACAGTACACTCTCCAAAGATGGTCTTTGGCCTCAGAATGTACTGGTACTTTTGAAATAGATGCAAGCCCTACCATGCCTGCTGGGTTACATTTTATAATCCACTGCAACCACTGATAAGAGGAGGGGGAAGGACTCACCTATGCTACTTCAGCCACTTTCTTACTCAGAACTAGGAAGAGCTCCCAGGAGGTGGGACCTGCAACCTCTCAGGCAGGAAAAGGAATAAAAACCTTTTCATGCCCCTTTTCAGACCAGGGATGGAACCAGGGATGGGAGCACTACCAGTCACAGCCAGTTTTGAGATTCTATACAGCACAGGATGAAAAGCCTGCTGAAAGAGGGCTTCAGGGCATGTTGGTCTACATACTATGAAAATGATGGACCCCTCCTTGCTCATGTCTCAGGTCCAGCTGAGGGTCCAGAGCTCAGTGAGTGTCTGGTGACCTTTGAAGGTATTTCAGTGTATCCAGATCTCGTGGTCACACATCACACAGTCCACTCCGCCTACATGGGTTGAGTTGCCTTCTCAGGTCTTATTCTGTAGCTCATGGCAACCCTCCTGCCTCAGCCTCCAGAATACTAGGATTATGTAATCCACTTTATCCTTCAGAGGAAGGTGCCCAGGCTAAGTAGTCCTAGAGAAAAGGCTTCAGCCCAGAGCCACTAACATCACTTTTTTCTTAGTGTCCACCCAGGAATTTTCTTACTCCTTAGCCCACCATGAAGGGACAGTGGCATCTTTACAAATGTGGACATTGAGTGTCTTGTGACCTGTAGATCCATTCCTGTCAATCTGAGACTGTATTACCCCCTAATCTATGTTCCTCAGGTAGGACAAGGATCTAAATCCAAGTCAGTTACAATTTTCATTCCTCAAACAATGGTGGCTTGTCCAAGGAGAGAAGCAGTGTTCTGGGTGGGCTGCCCTGGCTCTCTCCTGGTGCTGATGTGAGGTCCTTCAGGAGACTCTGAGCTAGGAGGGTAAGATGCTAAGGTTATGAACAGGGGCTTACCTTGTTGGTAGAAAGAGCTGGTCAGAGTGAAGGTCTTGCTCTTCCATCACATGGGGATCTCCTCCACTATCCAGACCCTCTTTTATCAAAGGAGTTCAAGTTGGGATTTATAGTTTCAATAAAAGGAGTCATGGCTGATCTATGTAATGACTTTCCCTCTAACTAGGACTGACACTTGGAAAACTGGCCCTCTTGTAACAGGAAAAGGGAGAGGTCAGAACAAGGATACAGAAAACTGCAGGCTAGTATAATGTCCTAGGATACGATGGTGGCTCTTTGAGTGGAGCAATCCTGATCAGTGATGCCACAACTTGAATAACAATGACACCCCTATCCAGGTCAAAACTAAATTGAAGGGAAGTGAACAAAGTTTCAGTGAAACTGAGGCAAACATCAAGAAAGAACTGATCTAGAATAGACAAAATTGAGCAGCAGTCTGCCATTTCAGGGTGTTTCAATAGATCAAAGGAAAGCAGGTAAGTTAAGTTACCCCTCCCCTCAAAAGCAAGTACCTCTAATAAAAGACAAGACTGAAAATGGTTCCCAGCACCTAGCTACACCACCCCTTTTATGTTCTGCAATTCTACACAAATAATGCTCACATATGTGTACCTGCTTAATAACCTTCTCTTTTCTTTTAACTTGAAACACTAGATTTGTTACCAAGTCTAGAATAGCAGAAAAATACTATTTTTAACTAGCACCTGAGAGGTTTTTTTTTTATCCTGTCATTTAAAAAAAATCTATCTATAGTAAGAAACATATTTTGCTAGACTGCTTTCTGAGAAAAAAAAAAAAGGGAGACCTCAAACCTGCCTCAAAAGGAGAACAAGAAATAAAGACAGAGGTAGACTTTTCTGCAGAAGAGATGAGCTAGAATAGTCCAGGCATAAAAGAGGGTGTAAGAGAGGAGAGCAAACAGCATGGCAGGGAGTTGGAGTCTGCACGTTGGGATGCCAGTAAAAAGTGCCTGTGATGCAATGGCCAAGGGCATTTTACAAACAGCATTTCAAACATTCAGTTATTTGTGTTTTTTAATTCATAAACAAATATCTTCCACCTTTTAAATCTTTAATAGTCTGAGGACTAGCAAGCAAGAAGGAAAAAGGATAGGAAAGAAGGAAAGAAGAAAGGGAGGGAGGGAGGGAGGGAGGGAGGGTGGGAGGGTGGGAGGTGCTTGTGAACGCACATGACTGAGCTCTCTGAAGATAGGGTCATGTCTTACCCATCTCAGTGCCTGGCACAAAGCCTGAATGCATATTTGAGTTGGAAACAAGATTCATTTTTTAAAGTAACATCAAATTTACAGAACAATTGCAGAGACAGGGTAGCCAGGTCTCACAAACCTTACAACTGCAATTAATGAACTTATATCCACTCACTATTAGAAACTGCACCCCACACTTTATTCAGTGTAGCTTAGTTTTGCCTAACACCCTTTCACTGTTCCAGGATCCCATCCAGGATATCACTGCATTTCAACACAGTGTCTCTTCAGGCTCCTCTTGGTGGTGACAGTTTGCTAGCACTTCCTTGTTTTTAGTGGCCTTGATGGTTTTGAAACACTGGCCAGGTGTGTTATAAAATGCCTCACAGTTGGAATTTGTCTGCTATTTTTTCCCCAGGAATAGACCAGGCTTTGTATACTATGGGCATATAGGTGAAGAACCATTTTGTCACTTCATATCAAAGGTATAATGTTTGTTATCAGTGTGACTCACCACTAGTACTTTGAACTTAATCACCCGACTGAGGTCATGTTTGTCAGGTTTCTCACTGTAAAGTATAGTGTAAAGTTTCTCACTGTAAACTATACTCATTAGTTGTTTTGTTTGTTTTGTCAACCCAACACAAATCAAGGTCATCCAAGAAGAGGGAACCTCAAATGACAAAATACCTCATCTCCATCAGACTGGTGTACCAGGAAGTCTAAGGATTTGTTTGTTTATTTGTTTATTTGTTTTGGAGGGATTTGGGTGTTTGTTTGTTTGTTTGTTTTTTATACAGATTCTTTCTACATAGTCCAGGCTGTCCTAGAACTCACTCTGTAGACCAGACTGGTCTTGAATTCACAGAGATCTGCCTGCCTCTGCCTCCCAAGTTCAGGAATTAAAGACATGTGCTACTAATGTTGGCCTTGTGGGGGCATTTTCTTAACTGATGGTTAATACAGAAGGGCCCAGCCCATTGTGGGTGGGGCCACTTCTGGGTAGGTGTTCCTAGATATTTCAAGAAAGCAAGCAAAGCAAGCTCTCTGAAGAGCAAGCCTGTAAGCAGCATTCCTCCATGGTCTCTGTTTTAGTTGCTGCCAAGTTCCTGCCCCAAGTTTCCTTGATGACAGACTGTAAGCTACAAGGTTTATTAATCCCTTTACTTCCAAGTTGGTTTTAGTAATGGTCTTTATAATAGCAACAGTTTTGCTTATTTATCATAGAAGCAAACTAGGACAGCTACCATCTAACTGTGTGTCTATGCTGGCCTCTGGAATAGGCCTACACTAAAGGGAGAAGGAATCAGCCTCTGACTCCTGAAAAACAGAGTAACCACACCAATTATTTGTATTTCTTCTGCACAGTAAAGCATTGTTTTATACCTCAGTTACTTATTTTATGTGCATTAGTATGAACACATGAATATTGACTTCCATATCTTAGCCTATAACCCAATGCTATTTCCCTTTATGGGTCAGATTTTTCCACATCTGGCCATCAAAATCTTCAGGATGGACCTGGTGTCCCTTAAACTGCTCCCATCACTGTGGCTTTGTTTTGAGGTTTCTAGAATGCAAGATGCTGTAGGTGTGCCTTATGTGTTTCCTGTCCCAAGTCTTAGACTCCAAGAAGACCACATTTTTTGCATCAAGGAGCGGTATTAAATCTACAGTGTGAATAGCAAATATACTGGAAGTTAATGGTGTATTGTTACCAGACTCACCCAGCTAACCAAGCAAGACAATGAATGCAATGGTATACTAATGAGACATACAGGTATCTGTAAGCATGTATTTATATTGATATATTTATATCAAAAACTGTTCAAAGTCCAGGTTTCTGTCACTATAACAAATACTTAAAATGATCAGCTTGTAGAGAGAAAGGGTTATTGGTGCTCGTGGTTTTAGAGGTTTTAACTCACAGTCAGTTGGCCCTGTTGCTTTTGTGCAAGGCTGGAGCAAGGGCAGAGCAAAACCACTTGCTTCAGGCCAGGAACAAAAACAATGAAGAGGAAGAGATGGGGGGTCTCATTATCCCCTTCAAGAGAATGACCCCAATCTGAAACCTTCCACTAGACCTACCTTTTAACAGCTACAGAGGCTGAGGACCAAGCCTCTAACATGTGGGCCCTGGAGAGATGCACATCCAAACCACAGCACTGTACTACCGTAAACATTGATTTGTATTGATACCCCCAACTCTAATAAGTTATTATATGAGTCATTTTCTCTTTCTCCTTGCCTATCTATAAGTTTACACTCTTACAGGGAGAAACCTAGGTCCCTCACTGACTTAACTGTTCAATTCCAATATATAAATATTTACGGCCATCAAAATTGCTCATACCACGAGATGCAGCTCCATCAAGCAGAAACACTCAGGAATCAGTTTCTTCTGCCTTAAGTCTTACATATTCTACATGCATCCTAAGTATCTCAGGTCATCCTCTTTCTCTGACAACCTCCCATCCAGGAACACTGCTTCATATATTTATAATAAAGTTAGATTGCCTTGTCACAGTCTTTACTTCACCCTGAGATTTCTAAATGACTTTTTAATTTGCATATATTAAGGCTCAGTCTTTGTTGTAGTAAAGTTCAATGGGTTTTGACAAATGCATAATATCATCTGTCACAATTATTGTAATGGGGCTGGTGATATGGCTCAGGGGCTAAAGGTGCATGCCACCAAGTGTGACAACCTGGGTTCGATCCTCAGGACCCAGACTCACATGGTAGAAGGAAAAAACTGACTCCAGTAAGTTGTCCTCTGATGCTCACATGCATGCTGTGGCATGTGCACACATATGCACACACAAAATAAATAAATACAATAAAAATAAAAGCAACTATGGTAATATTCAGAATAGATTTATTATCCTAAAATTTCCCTACCCTTCACCTACTCAACATCCCACTCCCTTCCGACCCCTGGCAAACCACTTAGATATTTGTCTATATAGCTTACCTTTTCTAAAATGTTATATATTTTAAATCAAGTAATATGTAGCTTTTGTAGATGGGCTTCCTTCATTTAACAACACGCACTTAAGACTTATCCATGTCTTTTCTGCAGCTTGATGGGTCATTAGTGTTGCACTGGCTAATATTCCATTGGGTAAATAACAATTGCTCAATCTACTCTCCTTTGGAGGACACTGTAGTTGCTTCCAGTTGGGGCTGATTATGAACAAAGCCAATATACACATTTATGTGTAGGCTTTTATGTGGAGACACATTTCAAATTACAGGACTGGAAAGGTGGCTCATTAGTTAAGACCATTTGCTGCATTTCCAGAGAACCTGAGTTCAGTTCTGAGCTCTTAACTACCTGCAACTCCTGCTTCAGGGGATCTATTACCCTCTTTTGGCCTCCCTAGGCACCTGCATATATGTGCATATACCCACACACAGATGTGTGCACACACAAACACACACACACAACTAAAAATAAATACCTTTTTAAAAATGTTGAATGTGGGTGGTAAGACTATCTTGCTTGGTACCCAAACTTAGGGGCAAACATCCATTTTCTCACTATCCAGTATGATACTGACTACAGGTTTTTGACAATGCTATTTGTCAAGCTTAAGATGTTCCCCTCTATTCCATTTTTAAAGATTTATATTTTTCAATTAAGTGAATGCAGTTGCTGCAGAGGCTCTAAAAGGCCAGATCCCCTGGATCTGGAGTTACATGCAATAGTTAGCTGCCTAAAGAAGGTGCTGAGAACTGAACTTGGGTCCTCTGCAGGAACAGTATGCACTCTTAACTACTGAGTCATCTCTTCAGCCTGTACTGAGAATTTTATCATATAAAGATTGACTACTAGATCTTCAAGGGATGACTTAATACTCCGGCAAGCAGCTCCAACAGGATATGAATCAGCATCCCCTACCCAACTCCCACCCAAGGCTCTTTTTCTTCAGACAGCTCATTTTCTGTGAGTTCACAGAAGTGTGGTACAAAGATTCATAAGTGTCTGCCCAATCAGGATCAACTCAGGAGCCAATAGCCAGAGCTTCCATGGAGTGTTGCCAGGCCTACTTCACAGCTCAGCTTTTCACTCTACACACCCTTGCTTTGTTTTTTCTTCATTGTCAAGTCCAGATGTGTAATAAGCATCCTGCACACAACTGCTTGGCTCTCACGAAGCAAATTCACTTTCATGCCACTTCACAACCATAGGGTGGGTTTGTTAGTGCTCAATTGTGATGCTAGATGTAAGGTCTAGATTTATTTGCCAGTATCCCTCAGTAGAGAGTCATACAACATACCTTATTCACATTGCAGAATAATATATTCATGTTCATTGTCGTGCCTAGACTCTGAAATGGCCTGGCCTCTGTCCCGAGACAAGGGAAGAACTCAGGGCAGATGTTACAACCAGAGAGCCTCTTCTAAAAGCAGCGTCATAACAGCAACCACAAAACATAAAGCCAAAAGGCTAAATGAATGAAAGGTGAAGCTCACATTGGAATTTGTTACAGAATTTGCCCCTAAATGCTCTAGCTCAAGGTCAGGGAGTACTATCACATAGAACACTACCCTGTATGTACAAGTAGATGCTCAAGGGGCCAGGAAGATGACAGCAGTTCCCAATCTGTGGGTCGAGAACCCTTTGGGATTTGAATATTAAATATCCAGCATATCATATATTTACATTACAATCATAACAGTAGCAAAATTACAGTTATGAAGTAGCAATGAAATGATTTCATGGCTGGGGTCACCACAACAAGAGAAGCTGTATTAAAGGGTGGCAGCATTAGGAAAGTTGAGAACCACTGGCCTATCAGGTAAAAGCGCCTGCTGTGCATAATTGAAGACCTGAGTTCATCCCCAGAACCCACATAAAAATGCCTGATGCTTCCAGCATACCTAGGGATATGAAGTAGGAACAGGAAAATCAGGCAAAGGTTTGCTAACATGCATAGTAAGTACAATGGCAGAAATAACGAGAAAGATCCTGCTTTAATGAGATAAAAAGAGAGAACTGTCTCCCAAATGTTGTCTTCTGACCTTCAAGCACATGCTGCAGCACAAACAGACACACCCCTGCGCTCACACACCTACATAACATGCATATATACCTGCTGCATTTCCAGAGAATTCGAGTTTAGTTCCCAGCTCACAACTGCCTGTAACTCCAGCTCTAGGGGATCTGTCGCCCTCTTCTGGCCTCCATGTACGTCTGCATACATACTCACAGAGATGTATCATAGGTCTTCAATTATTCCTTGCTGAATGGACCAGTGAACATTTACTTGAGGTTAGGAACCCTTCATCTTGGTGTCAATCTTTGAAGACACATAGATGACTCAGGGCCAACTACACCAGTATGACATGGGCCTTTCGTCGTGTGCTCCAAGCCATTCGTATGTTGGTACTTGAGAGCCTGAATTCCATGGCACTGGTTACTTCTATAAATGACTAGTTATTTCATAGTGACATTGTTGGCCAACCAACATTTCAGTTTTAACAGCACCACATCCTTGAAGAATAATATTTGTGCAACTATATGAATGCTATTTTGTTCATACTAGGTGCAAAACTGGGTGGTGGAAGAATAAAAATGCCAAATATGCTGGTATCCGTAAGAAGCATAGATCTCATTAACTCAATACAATTGAGACAAAGATGGAAATCGTTAGGCCTGTAGAAAGTGATGTCATTAGCCTCAATCAGATACTCATTGACTTCAAGCTGGTCAACCCTGTGCTCTGCTATTAAGGGAAAGAATAAAGTGAAAGAACATGGATGAAATATATAAATCAGTGCTGCTGACGCCTGAGCGGCAGGGTGTAATTAGGGAAGCTGGAATATGTTCTATTGCTCTGGTAACAGGACCCACATAGAATCTTGTTCAAATTTATATGTTTTGACTTTTGCACAAATTTTGTGTATAAAATCTGGAGACTGTTTCAATTAATGCACAACCTCACACTCTTTACGGAGCTGCTGAGTAATTCATATAGGAAACATCTACATTAGGTTTTGATCATATTTAAAAAAAAAACGTCAATTTTGCCAATTTTTCTGGATTAAAGCCAAAGATTAAAATAGATGGTCTAAAAGATGAGGGGCACTCAGACTTCAGTGTGAGAACCTTCTGGGTGGAACGGTAGCTGAGGAAAACAGGTAGATATTCTTATGTGTTTTGAAAAGGATGATGATAATGTCACTTTCCAGTGTTTCTCTAAGTACTGGAAGCCTCTACAGTCATTGCACTCCACCATCTTTCTGGGGACAAGAAAGTCTTTGGAAGAATGTACAGTAGTCATTTCCCTGTCCAAATTTCTGATGAGCAGTGAGGGATTCTGGGGGGACTGGTCTTACTAAGACACTAATTGGAGTTACCTGCACTGGGAGCTGTCTGGCATATTAGTCACTCAAGTAGCAGATGAACCAGTTAATGGTATCCTGACAAAAGTTTGCCTCTCACTGCAGTTCTGAGGATGATATAGACTCTGAGATTCTCTGTTTATGTGATGTACGTGTTTGTGTGTGTGTGTGTGTGTGTGTGTGTGTGTGTGTGTGTGTGTGTGTGTGTGTGTGTTTGTTGTTGTTGTTGTTGTTGTTGTTGTTGTTGTTATAATTTGGGTTGGTTTTGAGATGGAATCTCACTAGCTAGCCTCAAGCTGACTTCAAATTTGCTAGCCCAAGTTCATTTCAAACTCACAACCTCTGCTTCCCAAGTACTGGTATTACAGTGTTCAATACCATGCCATGCAGAATATCTTTGGAGGTTTCAAAATACTAAGAACCCACCATGAAGCTCAATACTGCTAGGAGTTAGAATTAAAACAGGTTAAAAATGCAGATAGCTACAACTGGTAAGTTCCTTCCCAGCTATCAGAGCCAGTGGCCAATGTGGCAAAAAATAAGTCAAACTTGGTGCACTTTGCATTTTGCCAGGGCATTGTGAACAACAACAAAGTAACTTAAGCTTTCCTTGCTGTATCTGAACATTTGGGTATTATTTAAAGTATGCCCTCCAGTAGGGCTAAATCCTGCTGTGCTTGGATGTCCATTCCCTGTCAATGTCTGCCCTGCCTCTTCCTTGCTAATGACCCGTCTGGGCTGTCCATGACAGCAGCAGATCCATTCCTCACTTTCCGTGCTTCCCTGTGTTTGGGGATGGCCCTAAGAACCCAGTTCTAATCAAAGACTTATAAGAGGAAGCCATCGGGGAGAACATCTGATTTAGTTCATATACAAGGAACAGATGTAGCATAAACTATTGTCCTTACTCTCCTCCATTGAACACAGCCATGACATAGACGGCTTCGGCAGCCTTCCTGTAACCATGAGACAACCATCAATTGAGAACGTGGGTCTAGACTTTATGAGAGCAATGGTAGCTCAACGAGGAAAGCAATAAGCAACAGGTAAAGAATTGAAGTGACAGTGGGTCCTGATATTTTTGAGTCACTGCATCAAAACAATTTGTGAAAGAAAAATAAAAGCCAAGATTTTTGGGGGTTTTGGTCTGTGGAGGTTTTGGGGGCAGGGTTGGGTTTTGGATTTGGGGGCTGTTTGTTTGTTTGTTTTTGTTTTCTGTTTTTTCAAGCCTGTCCTGGAACTTGCTCTGTAAACCAGGCTGGCCTTGAACACTCAGAGATCTGTCTGTCTCTGCCTCCTGAGTGCTAGGATTAAAGGTATGCACCACCATCACCTGAAAAGCCAAGTTTTTAAAAGTCATTATCAAATATGCATATCTGTTTTCTGTGCCTGAACAGATATAACACACACACACACACACACACACACACACACTATTTTGAATGCATGATTCCTATCAAGTCTCCAGTGCCACCTTCCATGACAGTAGACATCTAAGAGAGTGAGTATAAGCCCCACTCCTTGGGTATGTATGCTTCCTTACCCTGCCAGCTGGAGCACAGAGCTTGCATGGGAGTCTTGTCTTTGATTTCTACCACTTGTACTTCAATGAAGTTCAAACTTCAGAAGAAATAATAGTTGAACTGTGGTATTCCATGTCATCTCTATGTCCCAGCTTTAATGACACTGAGTCACCAATGAACTATTTCAGAAGGGCCAAGAACATAGACAACAGTAGACAGCACCACAGTGTCATGGTTTAAATGAGAGATGTACCCACAGACTCATGAGGTTATGGGGACTTTAGGAGGTATAATTTAGACGGAGAAAGGTGGACACTGTAGGTCAGGCCTCAAGGGTGTTACTTCAGTTCTTTTTATACCCAGGAGTTTTCTCAGCTCCCCCATGCTGTCAAGGTGAGGTGGCAAGGCACTCCTGACACATACTCTCATCCACAAGATGGACTGTATCCCCTAAAACCATGATCCAAAATAATTCTTCTCCCTTTAAGTTGACTTTCTCAGTTATTCTGTCATGGCAATACATCTAGCAAGATCTAGGTGTATCTAGCTGGGTTCAATCCCCAGCTTTTTAGGGATCAAAGTTCATGGCTCGGTTTTAAAAAGAGAGAAACACTCAGAGAGAATCCAATTTCATTGTAAGTGCTATATGAAAAAATGGGGACGGGGACAGTCCAAAAAGAGGAAGCAAGAACTGGCTGAATAACACTACCAGCCTGCCAGGAGCCCAGAGCAACCTGAGACCCCAGGCAGGGATCAAATGAGTGAGTGAGTGAGAAGACATGAGGTCCCTCTAGCATGCTTGTGACATGGGCAGTGGAATGCACAGCTAAGCAATTCCTTTCCTAGGAGCTCTAGTAGTAAAGACAATATAACCATCATGCTTTCATCCAAAGGGTAATAAAACTCTGCTCAATTACAATAAAATTTTTGGGAAGTGCCTACTGTGGGCCAGATTGCATGAGAAGAGCAGGGACATTAAGGGGGTTAAGGCAAATGCTGAGGCCACAAGGAAATGGTACTCTATGACAAGACATATGCTCTTTTGATGGATAAGCAGAGAATTCGCCATCTTCATTTTTTTTTATCCAGGTAGGAATGTGATGACTTCATCCTCCCTGGAGTCCCTATGTTTCCCTATGTGTGTTACTAAGCCAGATGCTGTTGACTGTACTTCATGCTGGGGTTTGGTGGGGGGGATAGAGGGGCTCGTTAACTTTCCATTCATCCTCAGCCTGTGCCATTCTGCAGGCAGGATGCCCAGCCTGGATGTCAACTTTTTACAAATAACAATTGAAGCTGTCAGTTATCTTGATGAGCAGAGTTCTGTTGAAAGAACAGCATAATTGGGGGGTGAAGTGTTAGTGAGCTAATTTTTTCCCTACAGCAACAAGAACAAAACCTCTTTCTGGATATAATGTACTTGCTGTTATTATTTGCTATGTAGCACATAAAATTCAAATAATACTAGAGTTAAAACACAAAATTCCTTAGCTCTTTAGAAACCAAATGTATCCTGGGGGAAGAGAAGATAGAGGAAGAGAGAGGGAGGAAGGAAGAGAGGGGGAAGGGAGAGCCCTATTTCATTCTTTTTCTCAGCTCAAATTTAAACAGAAATTGTGATGCTTATTTTTCTTGGATATTTGTGTACTTAAATACAAGGCAGACTGACTATAAAAAAAAAAAGATCCAATGTTTAAGCCTTAAGGCAGAGATGGTATGAATTTAAATGATCTATGTCATTGTCCTGTCACACACTGGATGGCTCATTATTAAGTCAACCAAAATGTAATTTCTGGTATTCTCTCCATCCCTCCTAGTCTATAAATCCAAGACTTCAGCAACCTTCCCACTCCTTGTTGTCCTTCTGAAACCTCTTAGAAACCTCCCTTCACTCCCACCTGTAATGCAAACATTCATTTTCTCCTGGTGCCCATCCATCTTTCTCTGTCTCTCTGCTGACCCTTCTGAACTACTCTAATCACCACTTGCTATTTTTCCCCCTTAGACAGTGAGGTCCAGGAGATGGAAAGAAACTCAGTTTATTCAGCTCTGTACCCCTGGACCTGATGCAGATAATGCACACTCAATAAGTGTTTGATGAATGGGAAAAAGAAAGAAGAAACGTGAGGGCAAGAGGGCATCTTAGAGGTCACTTGCTACTCAAAGGAACCACTATAAAGTAGGGCGAAGCTCCAGGGGCCAGGCAGGGTCAGCACAGAGCTAAGGAGCAGAAACTCAGCAGGGTTACAAACTCACTTCAAAGTTTTCCTGATAATATGATGGGAAGGGCCTTGTAGAAGGGTAGAAAAAGTAAGCCAAGTGACACAAACTATCAGGGTACTTGCTTGTTATATGCCATGGGATGTACAGTTAGGACATCAAATTTGAAAAAAATGCATGAGGACTACCAAGAAACAAAAGAAACACTCACCATGAGTCCAAAATAATAGAGATGGATTATGGTCTGTAGAACAAGTCTGAAGTCTTGGCCCCAGCATGGACTGTCCCTCAGCTGGCCTCAGGGCCTTGTTGCCCAAGAGGGTGAGAACAGATGGAAAGCAAGCCCTGACACCTAGTCTGGGACACTAGCAGGAAACTAGTGCTTGGAAGAGGCCCAAGGGTTAGGCATCACCTGACACCTAGTCTGGGAAACTAGTGCTTGGAAGAGGCCCAAGGGTTAGACATCATCAGACCAGCATTGAACTAGGAAAGAAACCAAACCAAAAGGTAGCAAGAAGGACCTACTGGGGGTCAGCAAGACAGCTCAGCAGGTAAAGGTGATTGCCACCAAGCCCCAGAAAACCACATGGTGGAAGAGAAGCTGTCCTCTGACCTCCAAATGAGTGTCATGGTATGTGTGCATGCACACATCCACACACACAATAAATAAATGTTTAATTTTCTTGAAAGCTCTTGTGGCCAGCTCAGGAGCTGAGTAGAATGGGAGGAAGATCTGTGTTTTAAACAAATCCTTAGTCCTCTTGAGGCCAAGACAAGCCACTCCTGGCCAGATTCTTCCACTCAGCACTAAAATACATGATCCTCCCTGGGGCTGGAAAGATGGCTCAGCAGTTAAGAGCCCTGTTGTTCATTTAGAAGACCTGAGTGTGGTCTCCTGTTACTCCAGCTGTGGGTGACCCAATGTCCTCTTTTGACACACATGTATGTGCACACAAACATACATACACACTCAGATACACAAAAAAGGAAGGAAGGAGGGAGGGAGGGAGGGAGGGAGGGAGGGAGGGAGGGAGGGAGGAAGGGAGGGAGGGAGGGAGGGAGGGAGGGAGGAAGAAGGAAGACATGACCCTCCTTTCAAATTTCAGTCATTGTAACTCAACTATTCCAAAGGTTACCTAATCTCATCCCATTGAACAAAGTCCTAATGACATTAAAACTCAATGAAGCAAAGCAGAAAACTCAAAATAAGTCCAAACCACTTATAATACACCCACAGATCTCAGTACTGTTGGTATCTCATAATAGCAATGTAGTCTGGCTGCTCAAGCTGTGGCCCACAAGCCAGAGCAATGTTATTATCAGGTGCTGTTAAAGTGCAGACTTTCATCCCCCAAAGACATACTAGCCTTCATGCTAACAGAACCTCCAAGTGATTGTGTCTACAGCTAAGCCCTACCCACCCACCAGCAGTATCCTCCGCCTTGGTAACTATGTTCTAGTCACATCAGCCTTCTTTCTGTTCCTCAGATACTCTGTGTGTATTCCCAGGCAAGGCATCTGTCCCCAACTGTCTTCTGTGATCCCTCTTTTCAGGAACCATCCATATTCAATCCAAGTAAAATACCTAACCATGCTCAACTACATGAGGCAATTGAGGGTCTACTCCATCACTGCATAGCAGTTCACTGAACTGAGAAGACTTCTTGACCATCCAGAGAGCTTGCTAAGGCACACATCTCTGAGCCTGCCCAGAACTTCTTGGGTGGACTCTGAGATTTTACATTTCCCACAGTTCCAGATGACACAGATAAAGCCTTTGGCACTAGGCCTGTTGTGACAGTCTTTTCAGTAACTTCATCTCCACATGAGTGTCTGTTTAGTGAGGAAAGGAGTTTGTATGTTTCCTTCACCCTGAGTCTCCAGAGAGTGATTCACAATAGATGCCCTTTAATATGTGTCAAATAAAGAATGAATTAGTTAGTAACTGATTCTTTACATTATGGATTTTGTGTCTTTTGTGTTCCACTTTATCTAGTTTAGCAACAATTTTGCATTCCATCCAGAGAGTATATGGAATCAGCCATGAGATATTTATATTTTAACCAAAGTTTAATTTACAAAAATATGAACCACACACAGAGAAGAGTGTATTTATTGTTACTGTGATTGCCAGTGTATTTATACTTTCATGCTGGTCTTCCACTTGAGGGCAAAGACTCAGTCCAATAGAATTCTAAGGGAATGCCCCCTTCTTTTAACAACACAACCTCAGTGGCACTATGAGAGTACAACATCCTTACCCCCAAAACTGAACAGGAAAGTAATTGCTATATATTTGTGTTGTCAATCTTATTCTGAGAGGTAACATTTCTCATACATCAGAATCAAACACAACATCATAAAGTACAACTGACTGTTAGGAATACATCTCAGAAACAATCAGACTCACCAATATGATTACAGGAGAAGGCCAATTCAGATACCCTCTCCACTATTGCTATAAGTCTTAGCTAGGGTCATGCTTGTGGATTCCTTGGAATTTCCCTAGCACCAGGTTTCTCCCTAACCCCAGAATGGCTCTTTGTATCAAGATATCTCTTTCATTACTCTCCCACTCCATCCCTCCCCCACTCAACCAACCTGTTCCTTCGTGTTCTCAACCCTCATTCTCCCCCCCCCCTTTACTGGCCCTTCTCACTCCCAGTTTACCCAGGAGATCTCATCTAATTCCCCTTCCCAGGGTGACCCATGCAACCCTCTTTGGGCCCTCCTTGTTACCTAGCTTCTCTGGAGCTGTGGATTGTAGTTTGGTTATCCTTTGCTTTACAATTAGTATCCACTTATGAGTGAGTACATATTGTGTTTGTCTTTCTGAGTCTGTTTTATTTTATTTTTTTAAACTTCCTTTAATCAAAGTTTGTAACATGGAAGAGATTTGTCAGCTAAAATGGAAAGTTTCCAATACATTGAAACATAAATCCATAAGCCACCATAAATACAATACTCAATAGTAAAAATCACAACAGCAATTTCATACCATCCCTGTAACAGCCGTGATCTGATTTTCACATGTTTCTGAGAGATGGCAAGCATGGCCTGCTGGATACAGAACACACTAGGGCTTTGAGGTCACACTCATCTGACAGGTTGTGACTTTGGTGGCTCAACTCAAGAAGCAAAGCCAGTACTAGCACATTCAAACAGTGTATTGAACGATCGTCCTTCATGCTGTCAGAAAGATGGTAGGAAGGAAGGCGGTTGTGTAAAGCTTGGGGCTGAAGGGTGGTTCGTCGGCTTCATTTCTTTGGCTTCTTGTGTAGTGGCTGCCAGAAAAGTAAGGTGAGGTTCTGGTTCATGAATCATATAATGGACCCATTACTGACTCTGCTGAATGCCAAGATTTCTCCATTCATATTCAAACATCAAATGGTTTTAGGGAACAGCTTGGCTATGTCCTTGGGCAACATGACATGCCAGTACTCAAACTCCTAGTCCTCATATTTGTCCAAATAGTAAATTTGTTTGTGCAAAATCACTGATCTGCCAGAGGGTCCTCAGCCCCATGCTGCTGTCCTACAGACAACTCCCAGCAGCACGAGCTCCCACCCTCTTTGGCCTTGCTTTTGTCTTTTTGAGTCTGAGTTACCTCACTCAGGATGGTTTTTCTCTAATTCTGTTTATTTGCCACAAATTTCATGATGTCATTGTATTTTACAGCTGAGTAATATTCCATTGTGTAAATGTACCACATTTTCTTTATCCATTCTTCAGTTTAGGGGCATCTAGGTTGTTTCCAGGTTCTGGCTATTATGCATAATGCTGCTTTAAACATTGTTGAGCAAGTGTCCTTGTGGCATAGTGCCTCCATGAGACAGAACTAAGCCCTCTGCATGTGGGAGACAGTTGTGTAGTTGTCTATCTGAGGGGCCTCTGGCAGTAGGACCAGGATCATCTTTTTGTTTTGTTTTGTTTTTCGAGAGGGTTTCTCTGTGGCTTTAGAGGCTGTCCTGGAACTAGCTCTTGTAGACTAATCCGGTCTCAAACTCACAGAGATCAGCCTGTCTCTATCTCCTGAGTGCTGGGATTAAAGGTATGCGCCACCACCGCTCAGCAAGGATCTGTCCTTCATTTTGCATGAGCTAGCTTGTTGGAGCCCATTCCCTATGGTGGAATGCCATGCTCAACCTTAATACAGGGGTGGGGGAGGGGCTTGCTGCAGCTCGTTTCCTCGAGTCAATAAAGAAACCTTTGTCCTTGCATTCAGTGAGTCGTATCGTTGTTTGTTGGCAGGTTCTTTTGCAGTTCTGAAATCTGGGCACAACACTATATGGCATGGCTACTGTATTCATGAACTCAGGGCAGGTGTGGTCACTTGCACAAGATCTACTGAAGACCAAGACAGCCAAAATTCCAGAAAACATGGGGTAGACAATCTCCAGGCACCACCCTAAACTCAGGGCCTAGTGGGTATTTTCTGGGAGAATCACTGGGTGGAGAGGATGTAGCCACTGTTAAGTTCCTGTGCTCCAGGTGATGGACACATGCATGTATATACAGGCAGCAACTAACTGGACTTGGTAGGTTATCACAAAAAAAAAAAAAAAATCATGAAGTTGGGAGAGAGTGTGTTGAGGGGAACACACAGAAGAAATAGGAAGGGTGAAATTCGGATAGATAAGATTGTATTTCAATGTGTACATGTACAAAATTCTCAGAAACAAAGATTAAAAGTAAATAAAGTATATTAGTGTGAAACAGGGAAAAAAAAGATTATATTTCACCCATGACTCAGTTTGAGCTTGCCTCCACAGAGCCTTATCAAATCACATGTTCTGTGATTATTGGCCAGACTTGGACACTGTCCAGCCCTTAGCACCCCTGCCCCCACTCCCACACCCTGCATTTGCAGATCACAAGTCCTACAGCTGGAGGAACCACACTAATGAAGGTACAGGCCCTTGTGCCCACCCTTACACCCTCCCTGTCACAACCACCACCACTCCCTCCCCTTCCCAGCTAGCTGACTTTGACAGGTTTCCTGCCCAACCTGACTGGCTGTCCCCACCAGAACCTGGGTCTCATCTTCCCTGACTCAGGTCTGCTTTCATCCCTTTAATGTTGAGGCAGAACTCCTGACTGCATAATGAGGGACCATAATCAAAAGCCAGGGTTGCAACCTATGAATCTAGCAGTAACTTCACTCCACGGCTGGTCACCAGAGAAGGCACCTAGGGAGTTCGGGGCTGAAAGAGTAGCTTTGCTAATTAAGCCAGATTGCAGGAGACTGGAGTCTAGTGTGAGCTGCTCAAGCTAAATGGCAAAGCTGAGGGGCTAGGTCCTGGAATGACAACCTTCCTGTCACCACATTGACAGGCCAGGAAGGCAGTGACTGGGGAGATTCAGTCACTGAGTGGCTTGACTATGTCACAACATCCACGTGGAGCACTACGACCAGAGCCTGCACTGAAGAAAGCAGGGGTCTTAAGAGGTGGCCTTCCCCTGGCACCATTCATTAGACATGATTAAAAGCATTGACAGGGATGGCAGTGTCTGAAAAGGAAGTTTCATCACCAGCCAAGAGCAGGGTCTTGAGCCAAGTGCCCTATCAATCAAATAAAGTTGATCTGAAGACTCTGAAATTACATGTTAATTATTATCTATATTACATTATTTATAGATATTAATTAATTATATTAATTAATAAAAGGATCTGATTCTGGGTTAAAGAAACTATTTTAAAATACTCTGCTTCCATTCATACAACAAGGACATATGTTCAACTAAGTTCATAGCAGCATTGTTTGTAATAGCCAGAACTTGGAAGCAACCTAGATGCCCCTCAACTGAAGAATGGATAGAGAAAATGTGGTACATTTACATAATGGAGTACTACTCAGTGGAAAAAAGCAATGGAATCTTGAAATTCGAAGGCAAATGGATGGAACTAGAAGAAACCATCCTGAGTGAGGTAAACCAGTCACAAAAAGACAAAAATGGTATGTACGCATTCATATATGAATTTTAGACATAGAGCAAAGGAATACCAGCCTACAATCCTGGTCACCAAAGGAACTAGGAAAAAAGAAGGACTCTAAGAGAAAAATGCATGTACCTTAGGAATGGGAAGGGCCAGGATCTCCTGAGGTAATTGGGAACATGAGGGTAGGGGACAGCAGAATGAGAGGAGGAGAAGAGGAGGGGAGAGGAGGAAATGCAGGAGCAGAAATATTGAGTTGGGGGAAGAATAGAGGAGAGCAGGATGAGAGATACCATAACAGCAGGAGCCATTATAGGTCCAAGGAGAGATCTGGACCTAGGGAGATTTCCAGAGATCTACAAAGATGGCACAAACTGACAATCTAGGCAATGGTGGAGAGGCTACCCTAAATGCCCTTCCCCTATAATGAGACTGATGACTACTTTATATGCCATCCTAGAGCCCTCATCCAGTGGCTGATGGAAGCAGAGGCAGACACCCACAGATATACACTGAGCTGAACTCTGGAACCCAGTTGCAGAGAGGGAGGAATGAAGATCAAAGGGGTCAGTACCAGGCTGGTGAAACCCACAGAAACAGCTGGCTTGAACAAGGGGGAGCACATGGACCCCAGACTGCTGTCTGGGAGGCCAGCATGGGACTGATCCAGACCCCTGAACATGGATGTCAAAGAGGAGGCCTCAGCACTCTAGGGGGCTCCTGGTAGTGGATTAGTATTTTTCCCTGGTGTAAGAAAGGACTTTGATAGCTCATCCCACATGAAGGGATGCTCTCTTGGCCTGGACACATGGGGGAGGGCCTAGGCCTGGCCCAGGATGATGTGGTGGACTTTGGGGAGCTCCCATGGAGGGTCCTACCCTCCCTCGGGAGAGGAGGGGGGATGGGATGGGGGACTAGTGGGGGGCTTGGAAGGAGAGGAGGGAGAGGGAGAAGGGATTGACATGTGAAGCAAGCTTGTTCCTAATTTGAACAAATAAAAAAAAGGAGGGGGAAGCCAAGGGAAAAAATACTCTGCTTCAGTTTTCAATATAGGAAATTATTTTGGTGCAGAACCTATAGGTGAGCATTAATTCTGGCTTTGGCACATAACTCCTTTTGTGAGACCAGTTGGCTCATTCAATAAAAGCATTTTTTTATTTTTTTATTAGTTCAAAGTGAAACTATGGACACAAGTATCAACAACAGAATCCAAGAGATGGAAGAGATAATCTCAGGTGTAGAAGACACAATATAAGAAATTGATAAATTGGTGAAATAAAATGCTAAATCTATGAAGTTCCTGACACAAAACATCCGGGAAATCAGGGATGCTATGAAAAGATCAAACCTAAGAATAATAGGAATAGAAGAAGATTCCCAGTTCAAAGGCCCAGAAAAATATCTTCAACAAAATCATACAAGAAAAACTTTCCTAACCTAAAGAAGAAAATGTCTATAAAGGTACAAGAAACTTAAAAAATACTAAATAGATTGGACCTGAAAAGGAAGACCCCTTACCACCAAAACACTAAACATACAGAACATAGAAAGAATATTAAAAGCTGCAAAGGGAAAAGGCCAAGTAATATATAAAGGCAGACCTGTTAGACTTATACCCAACTTCTCAAAGGGAACTCTAAAAGCCAAAAGGTTCTGGACAGATATCTTGCAGACCTGAAGACCACAGATGCCAGCTCAGACTACTATACCCAGCAAAACTTTCAATCACCTTAAATGGAGAAAACAAGATATTCCATAACAAAGTAAATTTTAAACAGCATCTATCTACAAATCTAGTTCTATGGAAAGTGCTAGTAGCTGGGTGGTGGTAGCCCATGCCTTTAATCCTAGTACTCAGAAGGCAGAGGCAAGTGGATCTCTGAGTTCAAGACCAGCCTGGTCTACAAGAGCTAGTTCCAGGAAAGCCCCCAAAGTCACAGAGAAACCCTGCCTCGAACCCCCCCCCAAAAAAAGAAAGTGGGTAGGAAAGTGCAACCTAAGAGCGTTAACTACACCATGAAAACACAGGAAATAAATAATCTCACAAGGCAAAATCAAAAGAGGGGAAACACACACATACTACCTCCACCACAATCAACAACAAAATAACAGGAATTAACTAACAATCATTGGTCATTAATATCTCTCGATATCAATGAACTTAATTACTACAAAAAAGGCATAGGCTAACAGGACAGATGCAAAAATTATATCCATCCTTCTGCTGAATACAAGATACAAACCTCAACATCAAAGACGAACATTACCTAAGAGTAAAGGGTTGGAAAAAGATTTTCCAAGCAAATGGACCCAAGAAGCAAGCTGGTATGGCAATTTTAATATCTAACAAAATAGATTTCCAACCAAAATTCATCAAAAGAGATGGGGAAGGACACCTCAAACTCATCAAAGGAAAAATCCACCATGACGATGTTTCAATTCTGAATATCTAAACCTCAAATGCAAGGGCACCCACATTTGTAAGAGAAGTGGGAGACTTCACCATCCCACTCTCACCAATGGGCAGGACTTTCAGACAGAAATTAAACAAATAAATAATAGAACTAATAGATATCTACAGAACATCTCACCCAAACACAAAAGAATATACCTTCCTAGCCCGGGTGTTGGTGGCGCACGCCTTTAATCCCAGCACTCGGGAGGCAGAGGCAGGAGGATCTCTGTGAGTTCGAGGCCAGCCTGGTCTCCAGAGCAAGTGCCAGGATAAGCTCCAAAGCTACACAGAGAAACCCTGTCTTGAAAAACATATATATATATATATATATATAGATAGATAGATAGATAGATAGATAGATATAGATATAGATATAGATATAGATATATCTTCTTGATGGGAGATATCATTCTGTAAATAAGTTTCCTTTATTGGTTAATGAATAAAGCATTGTTGACCAATAGGGAAGAAAGATAGGTGGGTCTAGGAGATGAGGAGGATTCTGGAAAGTGTAGGCACAGAAAGATGTGATATAGACCCCAATGGAGTAAGAGGCCCAGATCTTTTCTCCAGTAAGATAAGGTCATGTGGAAATACTTAGATTTATAAAAATGGGTTAGTAATTAAGACAGAGCTAGCCAATAAGAAGCCCTAGTCAATGGCCAACAGATTTATAATTATTATAGTGTCTTGTGTGTTATTTGGGGGCTGAAGCAGCAACGGGACCCAGGTGGCTGGTGGGAAAGAGTACACACAACACCTTCTTCTCAGCACCTCACAGAATCTTCTCCAAAACTGACTACATACTCGGTCACAAAGCAAGACTCAAAAGATACAAGGAAATTGAAATAACCCCCTTTAACTTATCAGACCACTGTAGATTGAAGCTGAATTTCAACAACAATAGAAACAGAAAGCCTACAAACACATGGAAAGTGAGCAACTCTCTATTGAATAGCCACTGGGTCCAGGAAGAAACAAAGCCATTAAGCCTTCCTAGAATTCCAAACTTATAAATGGGACACAATGAAAGCAGTGCTGAGGAAAGTTCATATCATTGTTTTCATAAAGAAATTAGAGAGATCTCATACTAGCAACTTAACGGCACACCTGAAAGCTCTAGAACAAAAAGAAGCAAATGCACCTAAGAGGAGTAGATGACAGAAAATAATCAAACACAAGGCTGAAATAGATATAATAGAAACAAAGGGAACAATACAAAGAATCAAACAAAAAGTTGATTCTTTGAGAAAATCAACAAGATAGACAAACCCTTTTTCAAAATAGAAACAGAAGGAACATTGCCAAATTCTTTCTATGAAACCACAGATGCTCTGATACCCAAACCACACAAAGACTCAACAAAGAAAATTACAGACCAATTTCCCACATGAATATTGATGAAAAATACTCAATAAAATACAAACTGAATCTAAGAACACATCCAAAAGATCATCCTCCATGATCAAGTGGGCTTCATTGCAGAAGTGCAGGGATGGTTCAACATACAAAAATCAGTCAATGTGATCCACTATATATACAAACTGAAAAAAAACCCACAAGATTATCTCATTGGATGCAGAAAAGGCCTTTGACAAAATCCAACACCCTTTCATGATAAAGATCTTGGAGAAATCAGAGATACAAAGGATATACCTAAATATAATAAAGGCAATACAAAGCAAGCCAATAGCCAACATCAAATTAAATGAAAGAAACACAAAGAAATTCTGCTAAAATCAGGAATAAGACAAGACTGTTCATTCTCTTCATATGTATTCAATATAGTACTTGAAATTCTAGCTAGAGTACTAAGACAACAAAAGGAGATCAAAGGTATACAGTTGGAAAGGAAGAAGTCAAAATATTACTATTTGCAAATGACATAATAGTGACCCCAAATACATAAGAGACCCCTAAAGTTCTCCCAGGGAATTCCTACAATTGATAAACACCTTTGGTGAAGTAGCTGGATACAAGGTTAACTCAAAAATTCAGTAGCCCAATTATATACAATGAATGGGCTGAGAAAGAAATCAGAGAAACAACAACCTTCATAATAGCCACAAATATAAAATATCTTGGGGTAACTCTAACCAAACAAGTGAAAGAGCTATATGACAAGAGCTTCATGTCTTTAAAGAAAGAAACTGAAGAAGATATAGGAAGACAGAAATATCTCCCATACTCATGGATCAGTAGGATTAACATAGTAAAAATGTCCATCTACCAAAAGCAATCTACAGATTCAATGCAATACCCATAAAAATTCCAACACAATTCTTTACAAACCTTGAAAGAACAAAACACAATCTCATATGGGAAAAAACAGGATAACTAAAATAATCCTGTACAATAAAAGAACTTCTGGAGGTATCACCATCCCTGATTTCAAGCTGTACTAAAGAACTATACTAATAAAAAAACATGGTATTGGCATAAAAACAAATAGGTTAATCAATTGGATGAAGTCAAAGATGAAGATGTAATTCCATCCACCTATGGAAACCTGATTTTTTACAAAGAAACAAAAATTATATAATGGAAAAAAGAAAGCATCTTCAGCAAATGGTGCTGGTCTAACTGGATGTTGGCATGTAGAAGAATGCAAATAGATCCATATCTATCACTCTGCACAAAACTCAAGCCCAAGTAGATCAAAGACCTCAACATAAAATCTGAAACACTGAACCTGCTTGAAAAGAAAGTGAGAAATAACTTTGAGCAATCAGCAAAGAGGACAACTTCCTGAAGAGAATACTAATGGTGCAATCACAAAGATCAATATTTAATAAATGTAAAGCAAAAGACACCATCAATAGTACAAAACAACAGCCTACAGAATTGGAAAAGATTTTTCACCAACCCCACATCAGACAGAGGGCTATCTTCCAAAATATATAAAGAACTCAGGAAACTAAACATCAACAAACCAAAAAAATTAATTTAAAATGTGGTACAGATCTAAACAGAATTCTCAACAAAGGAATCTCAAATGCTGAGAAACACTTAAAAGAAATGTTCAACATCCTTAGCTATCATGGAATATCAGAAGAACTAAGATTCATTCCATCTAACACCTGTCAGAATGACTAAGATCAATACCAAAGTGACAGTTCATGCTGGAGAGAATATGGAGTAAGGGGAACACTCCTCCATTGCTGGTGGAAGTGTAAACTTTTACAGACACTTTGGAAATCAATATGGCAGTTTCTCAGAAAATTGGGAATTAGATCTTCTACCTAAAGACCCAGCTATACCACAAGAGATGTTCCATCTTATCACAAGGACACTTGCTCAACTGTGTTCTTAGAAGCTTTATTCATAATAGCCAGAGACTGGAAACAACCTAGAAGTCCCTCAACCAAAGAGTGGATAAAGAAACAGTGGTACATTTACATAATGGATTATTACTCAGTTATTAAAAACAATGACATCATGAAATTTGAAAGCAAATAGATGGAATGAGAAAAAAATTCATCCTCAGTGAGGTAACCTAGACCCAGAAAGACAAACATGGCATGTACTCATAAGTGGATATTATCTGTAAAGTAAAGGATAATCATGCTATAATCCAAAGACCCAGAGAAGCTCAGTAACAAAGAGAGCTCAAAGGGGGACATATGAATCTCCTGGGGAAAGGGAAATAGAATAGACATGGCGGGTTGAGAAGTGGATGGGAACAGGAAGAATTGGGTAGGGGGAGGATGTAGGCAGAGAGTACTGGGAGATACAACTAGAATGGGGGGGCATCTCTGGATGAACTGGAAACCTAGTGCAATGGAAATTCCCAGTATCCTATGAAAGTGACCAAGCTAAGCTCCCAAAAGGGTGGAGGGAGGATATGGCACCTGAACTGGCCATCTCCTGTAACCAGGCCAGACTTCCAGTGGAGGGACTGGGACACCAACCCAGCTACATAACCTTCAACCTACAATATGTCCTGCCCACAAGAAGTGCTGGGGTATAGGTGGCACAAAAATTATGGGAGTGGTCAACCAATAACTGATCCAGTTTGAGACCCATGTCATGAGAGGAAGCCTACCCCTGGCACTGCCTAGAAGGCCAGGACTCAGAGGCTCGACAATCCAAAGGCCTAGGACAGAACCAAACACAACTGGCCAAATTAAAAAATCAATGAAATGATTACTAATGATATTCTTCTATACTCACAGATCTGTGCCTAGCCCAATTGTCATCAGAAAGGCTTCACCCAGTAACTGATGGAAACAGATGCAGAGACCCACAGCGTAATATTAGGTGGACCTCAGGGAATCCTCCAGAAGAGGGGTGAGATGAATTATAGGAGCCAGGGGGTCAAAAACAACACAAGATAACTCACAGAATCGACTTACCTGGGATCATAGGGGCTCACAGAGACTGAACCGACAACCAGGGAGTCGGCCTGGGACTGACCTAGGCCCTCTGAATATATGACATAGTTGTGTAGCTTTGTCTTCTTGCAGAACTCCTAACAGTGGGATTAGGGACTGTCTCTGATTCTTTTGCTTGCTTTTGAGACACTTTCCCTCATACTGGGTTGCCTTACCCAGCCTTTAACTTGATATGCTCTGTTTATATCCATGGAAGACCTTCTCTTCTCTGAATAGAAACAGAGGAGAAGTGGTTCAGGGAAGCAGAGGGGAAGGGAGGGAGAAGAACTAAGAGCAAGGAAGAAGGTGATATTAGTTGTAATTTAATTAATTAATTATTAATAATAAATAAAAGATAAAAAATATTTTCCCTTCAAGGATGCAAAATGGTGACCACAATACACAGTAATTTGCAAATTGTTTTTAAAATGATATGGAAGATTCTGCAAGTGGAAACATTTGCAAAAACAGTTCCACAAAGGACTAATATTTAAATTGCATTCTATGTTCAGAATTCTGGGTTTTTGTTTGTTTGCTTACTTACAAATAGGACATAAGATGGATGAATAAGTGGATGACACACTGTTAGCAAAGAAACAAACCCAGCATGACTCCTACCAGAACTTGGTTTGTCATCCCAGCCCCTTGGGAATGTGTCTTCTTATTCCAAAATTACATTGTTGAAGAATATTTTGATGATTTACAAGGAAAACAGTATTCATTATTTTAAACTGGGGCTTTCACACCTGTTTGTGCAGGTGCACATATCAGTGTGTATGAGTGCACACAACCCAATCCCAACACCACAAAGTACCTACAACTCTCTCATCCTCTGGCTCACAAAAGGACATTTGAGGTTTGGCTTATAGCTTGTGCAACCATATTGTGCTCCTGGATGAGCTGTCACACAGCCTGATAACACTGTTTAAAACTCACAGTTGGGTGCATGTTTTACTTGAATCAGAGAAACAGCAAGGCCCACTCTGACTGGTGATAGGCTATCTTCTGTTTCCTTCTTGATTGTCAGTGTTTCCGAAACACCAGTGTTAACAGTGAAGCACTCTGATTAATGCACCACCAGCCTTGGGGTAAGCACTGCCAGTGGCCAGCCTGCACTGGCAAAGGCCCTCTGCCCTGTTCAGAAGTCACTCACCTAAGTTGCCTGAGAGAAGACATGACTACACAGGGCTGTGCTCCCTCAAGGCAGCCCGATCTACCTGGCATAGGATCCAGGATCAAGCAATGCCTTCTAAACGGGCATACACAGGTACCTTCAGTCTTCTAAATTGTTAATTTTTATTTTAAATATATCAAATACTTAACAGTAAGATGATATGTTTATTGGATGTTGGTCTGAGACAGGGTCTCACACTACATAAGCCCAGACTGACTTCAAATTCACACACAACCCCACCCCCTTGCTGAAAAGGAATTGGCAATTTATAGCTGCTGGGAGGAGAGTTAGTTTTCTTTAAGTGTGTGGTCTGTGGTAGGTCAACCATCCTCCAGTGGAAGGTGGACTTGATGAGTGTAACATAAGACAGATAGACAAACAGACAGATAGGTAGATAGAATACAAAGTTGGGTGGGTAGAGAAGGAAGTGGGTCTAGGAAGAGTAGGGGGGGAGGGATGAATATGACCAAAATATATTGTACAAAATTCTCAATGAATTCATAAAAATGTAATACTAAGACTAAAACACAAATGACCCCTTTCCATATTCTTTGGTGGGTACCCTATATGTTACTTTGCATTCATTTATTCATAAATACAAATACAATATTTTTTTAATGCAGAAAGGATCAGACCCTACTATCAACTAAGGCTGGGCTTGAACTCCTGACCCCATGCCTCTGCCTCTTGAGGTGTTTTGAGTAGAGGCATACCCACTACACCAGCTATCTTCTCTGAGCACTGTAGCTTACCTTCTACACTTTAACAAAACATCCTGGACACTCACACTTCCTCCAACAAGATAGGCAAATGTGTACATCTTCCCATGTTTGGTATTATCAGTTTGTTGATTTTTTTTTCCGTCTAGTGCTAGAGATTGAACCCAGAGCCCTGGACACACCAAACAAGAGCTCTACCACTGAGCTATGTCCACAGCCCTAAGTTTCCAAGTTTAATGATTTTTTTTTTACATTCTAATAGAGGGATACTGTTATTTTGTTTTCACTTTGATTTTTCTAACTATAACTTTGCCTGGGTTCATTTTCCCAGTACGTTGAACATAATTTTTCTTCCTTTTCTAAACTGTCCATTTTTTCTTTTCCCATATATTTTGTACCAATTTCTACTTCTGATTATATGCACTCATTATTAGATATGATTAATACTCTCCCTGCTGAGTATGCTGATATATTCATCAGTCTGTCCAGAGCATAACCCTGAAGCTCAACATAAGTTCTACTAATTTGCCTTTTTCGTACTCTTTGAGAAGGGGGTGGGTGTGTATTTTAACGTTGAGTGGTCAAACTTCATGCCTTTGTGTTAAACTAGTTGTTAATTTCAGGAGGTCTTTGCAACTTTTATATAAAATCAAAAATCATTCCCAAACAATGCACATGTATATACATCTGTTGTTAGTTATTTTTTACTGTTTACTCTTTGGGAGCCTACCACCTAGCTCCCAGATAAATACACAGAGGCTTATTCTTTCTTATGAATGCCCAGCTTTAGCATGGCTTGTTTCTAGCCAGCTTTTCTTAGCTCACATTATCCCATCTACCTTTTGCCTCTGTGCTTTTATCTTTCTCTATTTGGGGGGCGGGAATGTAGCCTTTAGGATAATGCTTGCCATAGAATACACATGTAACATTTCTGTTACTCATGGCGAAGTCTGTAGGCACTGATGTGTGGGAGTCAGCCCAGCCAGACTTCCCTCCACTCTAGTTGGCATCTTCTTCCCAGTCCCTTGGAAGGGAACAGACCATCAGAATTGAAATGGCTCATTCTCCTTGCTGCCTGTCTCTGAGCTTGCACTGTTTTAAACTCTGCCATGTTTTCCAGGAGAAGCACTGACAGGTGATCAGAGTCCTTACAATGCAGAAATGCCTTAGCACTGAGTGTTGGAGGAATTCTGAGATGTTCTCCTCATCTTTCTCTATTCTATATACCTTTTTTTACTTCTTACTCTGTAGCTTGCTGTGTAGCTGGGTGGCTGACCCCTGATGTCCTCCTCTCCTCCTTTTCTCGATACTACTTTTTTTATTTTTTCTTCTATTTATTCTCTCTGTCTGGCAACCCCACCTATCCCTCTTCTGCCTAGCTATTGGCTGTTCAGCTCTTTATTAGACCAATCAAGTGTTTTAGACAGGCAAACTAATACAGCTTTACAGAGTTAAGAAAATGCAACATAAAAGAATGCGACACAAAACAACAACAATATAAATGCAACACAGCTTTGCATCATTAAATAAATATCCCACTGAATAAACAAATGTAACATATCATCAACTAATATTCCACAACATACATGTATGCACCTTTAATGTCTTGGGGAGGGCTTCACTGTTAAAGATTACAAAATACTACTTTGTTTTTCTGCTAAAGATTCTATAGGTTTTGTAGTCATGGCACCTCTTGTACTTACTTTATTAACATCAGGAATGTATTTCTCTGTGTAGACTATAATACTCAAACTGTTTCATCTAGACTCTCTTCCAAATGAAGAGCCCTTGATCCCAGAATCATTTATTGTGTGTCCAATATTATTCCACTTACTAGAGCCCTTGCTTTCCCATTAACTGAAGTCCCATGTTTAACTAGTCTACATCTGAATTCTTCCAGAGACATGTCTTCAATTCAGTGTCTAAAAGTCAATGCCACACTTTCAAATTACTATGGGGTCACAACTTATGCATTATCCCTTTTATATTTTAGGAAGCCATTGGTCAATTCATTGCTCTTTCTCTGATTCTTTTCTTCTGAGACAAGGTTTCATGTAGTCTAGTCTAGCCTCCATCTCCTGCACCATCACAGCTGGTTTATGTGATGCTAGCATGCTAGGCAAGCACTCTCCAAAATAAGTGACATCCACACCTCCCCAAACTTTATTTTAAGGGAAATAAGTACCTTTACAAACTATTATCCTTCCATCTAGTAGCAGCTTGTCTCTCCATTCTTTTATGTCTTCCCATAAAAATTACAATTTCAAATTTCTCCATTTAAGTTTTACTCATTTCTTACTGTATTTTAATTTCTAAAATACAGATGGAATTAATTTGTACTGGAAGTGGAAGTATTTTCTATTTTGTATTTGCTAAGTCTTTATTGCTCGTGTATACTAGTTTTTACTGAGCCTTTCTTTAACTGGCATATATTTGTAAATGTTTGTGGAATTGGAATTAGATACATGTATACAATGGTTAATGGCCAGATCAAGATTATCAGCCTTTCCAACTTCTCAGGTACTATTATGTCTATGTGTTGGGAGCCTTTGAGTGTGATTCATATCTCGACACCATAGAACTCTCCCTTGGAGTCAGTGTCTCTATCCATTTCCCTGACCCATCTATACCATAATAAACATACACAAAAATCCATGATGTTCTTTTGTTGTCCTCAGTGCCTTTACATGAGAAAGAACAGAAGGCAGGCTGGGGCTGGACAAGAGGCAGGCATTACCTTAAGATTAGCAGAAACCATCACCATCCTGATCACCAAATGCCAATGTCAAGACAACAAGATTATAAATCATTATGTCCACACATTCCAAAACTGAGTTTTGCTCTACTTCATTCACTTCAACCAATGATGCCTCTTGTGGGAATAAGATAGCTGCAGGGTCTCTATGCTTTACTTCTATATGAAAAACAGAGCTTTTCTCCCCAGGAATTAAAGAAAGGTCCTAGGTTTGGTTGTCCCTGACCGGCACTGGACTATGTACCTATTCCTAAATGAATCCCTATATTTAGAGTTTGAAACAAATGGGTGTCCAACCTTTTCACATTGTAGTATGACACTGTCATCTCAAAGTTCATGTTCAATAACCACATATCCAAGTTACAAAAGAAACCATAACACACACACACACACACACACACACACACACACACACACACACACACTACTAATGTTTATTTCATGTTGGGCTGTATTCATAGTGATACTGGGGCACACATTACCCATAGGCTACAAGTTGGACCCACTGTGAGACTGAAACCTACCTGTCCTATTTCCTATATCCTGCTGTACTTGGTTATAGTAAGAAGGATGGAGTATACAAAAATTAATCTTTTAAGTACATTTCAGAGCTCTGAGGCCCATACGAGTAAGAAATTAGTTGCCAAACCATTGCTCATATCCTGGCTTCAACTTAGTGACAAATTCTAATGCTGCTTGCTGAGTCACCCACAGCCACTATGACATCCCGTGGGTGACTCAGATGTTCTGCTTCTGGGACTGAGGGATCTCAAAGGCCAATCCTCTATTGTCAAAGTCTCCACCTATGAGCCTTTTTGGCTATCTTGTCCTCCATCAGTGTAAGTGCACCTGCACTTTTTCAAGCACTGTCGATTATACTCATCTGTGTTACAAATGTGTTTATAAACTTAATTCATACCATAGTCTCTCCACCTTCTAAACAATCATTCTGATTTTTATATAATCCCATTCTGGTCTTTGTCCACCTGCATAGAGTCAAACTGCCATCATAAATGGATACTTAAAAGTTCTACATTCTTATGTTCCATTTAGTATACTTAAAACATTTTTTCATCTAAACCTTCATAATTACCACTCTGGTGGCTGCATCACAGTACATTAAGATGATCTGGTATCATTTGCCTAATTACTTCTCAATTTTTCACTATTAGTGACAAGTGGAAATGAATACTTTCAAACATTTGCCTTCTCTTTTAATGGACTGTGTCCTTGGTATGTAGGAAATGGGACTGCAGTGAGAAAATGGGGACCATTTAAACCTCCAGTACTATTGTGTCGTGTTACATTTCTAACGGACTTTGTCTATGTATTCTTTGTACTATAATTTTATCAGTATTATCATAATGGCTTCATTAATAAGTATAAAGTGTTGCCTTGATTTAACAATGGTTTGGTTTGAATTCATTTAACAAATAGACAGATGATACATTCTATTCATTATTTTCTTTCCCTATTAAATATCTCAGAATCAAATAAGGTATGAATTTGATTTCTGTATTTGAATGAATTTTTTAAAGTTGTATAGACATTCATTAAAATTTCTGCAGTGTCCCTTTTAATGATTATTCTAACTTTTTTCACCATCCAAAATGTTTTACTTTATAGTGCTAAATCTACTTTTTCCCTCTGCGGTTTCTCTCTTTTTCAAAGCTGAGAAAACCATTTATCCAAATTCTCCTGATAAATATTTTAACTCTTAAGATAATAATGACTTGGTTTTAGATGTCATTTGTTAATAAATAAACATTCTCTTCTCCTACTGCTGACACTCTGAGAATCCATTCTTTCAAAACAAACTAAACTTAAGTGGTATCATGAGGGTGGGGATTGTGTGTTTTAATAAACATTCACCACCAGCTACACGTGACCATAAAGCTTGAAATGTAAATAGTACAAATTGAGATGTGAAAAAAAGGAAGGAAGTACAAAAGGTAAAATTTATATCAGATTTCCAAGAATAGGGGTTATAAAAGATTGTAAAATATCCCATTGTTCATTGACAATCTTAATTTGGGTTAACAAAACAGCAAAATTAGTCAATTCATTGCCTCTCTTTTCAGTTTGTACATGTGCTCTGGAATATCTGAAACTGGTTCTGTGATTTGCACTGTTTCTGTTGGATAGTACTGTCCCCATAGGTCCTGTAGATGGAAGTTTCTGTCCCTCCCCCTCATGCAGCTGTTCAGTCCCAAATTAACACAGAAGCTTATATTAATTATAAACTGTTTGGCCTATTGCTCAGACTTATTACTAACAAACTCTTACAACTAAAATTAACCCATAATTCTTATCTATGTTTAGCCACGTGGCTTGGTACCTTTTCTCATTAAGACATTTTCATCTTTCTTCCTCTACATCTGGCTGGCGACTCCTTCTCTGCCTTTCCTCTTCCCTGCCTATACTTCCTGCCTGGCTACTGGCCAATCAGCATTTTATTAAACCAATATGAGTGACAAATCTTTACAGTGAACAAGAGCATTATCCCACATCAAAGGTCCCTTTATTGCCTCAGCTCTTGATGGGAGCAGCTCTGAGCCAGGGTGGTGGTGGTGATTACAGCTCTCTTAATAGAAGACTTACTTCATCATGTTTAGTGATATCAACAGCAGAGGCTTTCCTCACTGCCCCATGGCCCCTCAGGATGTTCTTGCTAAAGAGGCTGACCACCCCTTACTACACAATATTTTAATGGACTTTTAGTTTGCATGCATACTTTTTGGAAAAGAGGGCAAGACTTGATCCAGTGTTAAACTCACCAAGGAATGGCAGTCAGTGGATCTAACCAAACAATTTGATTCCATGGCTATGACTGCTGGAGTCTTCTGTGTCAAGACATGTGCATATGCTTATCTTTGAACATGATCCCTATAATGGTTAATACTGTGAACTTGACAGAATCTAGACTCACATCAGAGATAAGCCTCAGGATATGTCTATGAGTGTTTGTCTGCACTGGGGTAACTGAGGAAGCAAGACACATACTGAATTTGAGCAGCAGCATTTCCTTGGCTTGCAGCCTGGATTGAAGAATAAAAAGGAGAAAGTAAATGGAACACCAAGTGCCATCATCCCCTGCCATGATGGACTGTACCCTGAAAATGTGAGCCAAATTAAGCCCTTTCTTTTTTCAATTGATTTTGTCGAGAAAAATAAACTAGTACAACCCCAGTTTGAGTCACTGAAAACTCCTGGAGGTCCAAGAAGGGCCAGAATATATCACTAAGACCAATCTACCTTTTAATGTTTTTGGTGCATTCAGTGTGTGTGTGTGTGTGTGTGTGTGTGTGTGTGTGTGTGTGTGTGTGTGTGTGTGTGTGCGCGCGCGCGCGCGCCAGCATATATGTGTGTGTGTGTGTGTGTGTGTGTGTGTGTGTGTGTGTGTGTGCGCGCGCGCGCGCGCGCACAGCATATATGTGGAGGCCAGAGGACAATCCAAGGGAGTCAGTTCTCTCCCTATATCATGTGGAATCTGTGATCAAACTCAAGTAGCCAGGCTTTGGGGCTAACTACAGAGCCATCTCACTTGCCCCACTCCTCCTTTTGCAACCATACATTTCTAGCCCTATCCTTGACCAGCTTGTCAGAACATTGCAGATGCTGAGTCTGTTCCTGCTCCCCCCACCCCACTCTGCCCTCCTACAGTCCCTGGCATCTGTAACAAGAGTTGAACACCCTGTGTTCTTTGCTAAATTTTTTCAGCTGAGATCAAAATCCAGATGGGCCTTTTTGTCCCTGTCCCATCTCCATGGTTACTCTTTCTGATAGATAGGTCTATCATATGTAGCTAATCATATTCATCTTATTCTTTGGCCTAAATTATCTAAAATTTTAAAGTAAAGTAATAATAACTTCATATTCTAGTATTCTCTAAAAGTTTTTTTCACTCTAATGTTCTCTTTTGAAGCCCAAACAAGATCCAAGTTTGACTTGCCAATTTCATACATCCCTGTTTCATAATGGGGAATAGTCTAAGGACAAAGTGAAAGATTCCAATCCCTCTATTCTGCAAAGCTTGCACCATAAGGAAGGAGCATGGGCTCCATCACAGAGCTGTCTGGAACAAAGCTCTTCTTTCATAGCATTTTCTAGGCCACCTCCACCAATCTACAATTTATGCCATTGGTAACTTCCTGCCACTTTGCATGGGATCACGTATTTATATGACAAGAAAAGTGATTAAATAACTACACGGACCTTGTAGCAAATGAGTTACTTCTTTGCTGCCATTATGTCTGATTCTCCATAGATTATTCAGGCTGAAGGCTCCTTAGGATCATAAGTAGTCAAGATCATTTTTCATCTCATCATCCCATTATCCATAATGAGAAAATACTTCTAAATGTGAAGATTACTCTTTCCAAACATCCCTGGTGAACACTCCCATCGACATTAGCGCAATTTATTAACTGTCCTCTTCTGTAGCAGCAGTAGGAAAGAGACGCTAGGAGGCACCTACATAATGCTGCAGGCAACTTGAAGGAGTCAGGCTCTTCCCAGACCCTTCTATGGTCCTTCAGGGTACTCTTATTGAGCTTGTGACTGACCACCATATCAATCATTGTTTTACAATGTATTAATAGGCTTTGAATCCCTGTATAATGTTTAAGGGGAGAGGGCAAGAACTGATCTACTGTGAAATTTTCTGGGGTTGGGAGATGGCTCAGTTCATAGAGTGTTTGCTGCACAGGCCAGAGGACCTGAGTTTGGATTCCCAATAATCACAGATAAAGCCAGATATGCACCTGTAATCTCAATGATGGAGAAACAGGTAGGAGGATGCTTGGAGCTTGCTGATCAGCCAGTCTAGCTGAATTAGCAAGTTCCAGGATTAGTTAGAAACTTTGTCTCAAAATTTAAGATCAAGAGTAGAACAAAGATATCAGACATCAGCTTCTGGCCTCCATGCAGCTCACACACACTCATGTACACACATGCATGCAGCAACATAGAAAAATTGCTTAGAGGGTCAGTGAGTCTAACCAAACTCAGTTTGCTTCCATGGATGTAACCGCTTTTTCAAGTGCCTTACAGCTTGAAAGGGGTTTCCACATACATTACCCTGTTTCACTCACATACATTCTGAATCCAATTTTTGCACTGTCCAGATGGGAAAAGCACAGCTCAGTGACAATCCTATGCCAAGGTCACAGATGCAGTTGACTTCAGAAACCAGGTCTACTGAATTTAGACACCAGGGTAAGAGAAACACATGATACAGGCTAAAAGAACATAACTTTAGAATCCACTTGGCCACTAGTGATCGCCTACCTTTGTGTAAGTCAGTTCACCAACATGAGCTGGACTGAAGACTGGTACTCCTTCCTACCAGAATATTCCAAAGGCTCCTGGGTTCTCATGACAATTTCCTACCAACATTTGTTCTTCCCACTCCTTCTGAAGGACTCTTGATGCTGTTTCTGTTCCATTCTCTCCTAATGGCAGCAGGACCTCAGAACCTCCATGTGCCCTGATTCACACGGGGAAGAAGCAAAGACCCAGATTTTTTTCTCTACTGAGGAATTCTAGGACCTCATGGTTACAAGGCAGATTTCATCTCCTCTTACTGTGAAAACTGTATATGAAATAGGTTTAAAGCAATTTAAACATTTTATTTATTACTTTGTGTGTCTATGATGTGAGTGCATGAGTGTGTGACACAGATGGCATTTTGGAGTCAGAAGACAACTTCATGGAGCCAGTTCTTTCTGTATATGGCAAGTACTTTCCCTGCAGCCATCATGCCAACCTTAGAGTTCTTCCAATATCAATGTCTACATTATACATTTCACAAACAGAGCTCTTAAGAAATATCTGCAGGGCAGGAAGTCCATGTCCTCTTTTAGAAAATAAGTTCAGGGATGTGATAATCTGCATTGGGTGACACAGGATTGTCACCTGAGTACTGCCACTTACATTGAAAAATGAACACTCTGGTCAAGACAGATGTCTGTCCTTGGTACGTTTGAACATGACAAATTTATTTTTATAGAGTTAAACATGTCTTTTTCTTGAAATGTCTCTACTAAACTCTAACCCATAATTCATGGAATTGTTTGGCCACAAAGAGAGACACTATATCACCTTAGATAAAAGTCTCATGAAAAATGTAAGTGGAAGATAAAAACTAATCCTCTCTCTTTCTTTCCATCTCTTTCTCTCGCTCTCCCCCTATTTCTCTGCTACAGAGGAATTTCAATGGCCTCATTTATTTTGTGTCTATTCTCCAGAAGAACTGGAGGGGCACCCGAAACCCAAATGATGCTCAAGGTACTGAGTTGAGCTCAGGTATCCTCCCATGCATCATCGCAACTGTACACACAGAAATGAACATGATTTAGAATCTGAAGGGGTAAAAAATAAAAGGTCATCCAAGAAGAATGGAATTCAAATAATTCATCTGTTCCTAAAAGAGTTAAGTATGTTTGGTAAGTCAAATCATTGACTGCTTCTGGAATAAACTAAAACCTAAACTGCTGGGTATGCCTGTAAAGAATCCTCTTCCTCCTCTTCCTCTTCCTCCTCCTCCTCCTCCTCCTCCTCCTCCTCCTCCTCCTCCTCCTCCTCCTCCTTCTTCTTCTTCTTCTTGGATTTTTGAGACAGGGTTTCTCTGTGTAGCAGGCTGACCTCAAACTCACATAGATCTGCCTGTCTCTGCCTCCCAAGTGCTGGGATTAAAGGTGTGTGCCACCACCACCCAGCCTGCCTGTGAAGGATTTTCTTAATCAGATTATTTGAAACAGGAAAACCCACTGGAAATCTTGGCCACAACTGGTGGCAGCCCAGATAAAAGGACATGGAAGAAGGCAGCTTTGCTTTTGCCTGCTTGCCCTCACTCTTGCTGGCAAGTTTATCTACCCTGTTGCTGTGGCTACTATTAAATGCAGCTTCTTCAGGATTCCAACATAGAGTGACAATCAGAGTTCTCCAGGAATCCTCCGGGATTCCAGACACATTGGGACTGCTGAGACATACAGTCTTGTGGACTGAACAACTATGAGATCCCATCACCAGACAGCCATTGCTGGGCTATCCAGACCACATCCGGTCAGCCACTTAATACATATATTCATTCTACTGGTTTTGCTCCATTAAAGAACCCTGACTAATACAGTATGCCTCACGTTCATACTGATGAGAAATGAGGCATTGATGTTCTAAGGCTTAATAATGACATGTCTGCAGAACAGGGTGCTGTGGTATAAATGATAGACCTGCATTGCAAAGCAGTTACAGGCCTGAATACAGCAGTGTTTATGGACTAGATGTTGTGTCTTGGCAAAAATCATTTTATTTCTATGAGCCTCACCTTCAGCATCCATAAAGGAAAAGAAAATGCCATACTGAAGCTAAACCTGGACATCATACATGGCCAATAATACATATAAATTATGATTTATCAAAAGAAAAGGAATATGACTCTCATGAAGCCTAGAGATCTAACTATTGACTTACAGAAAATACAGGGAACAGAGGCCCATTTTAAACCAGACCACAGGCACCAAAATAGCAAGCTAAAACTGTGGTAAACTCTCATATAGACAACCCTCATGTAAGGGGTGTATCAGCATTCAGTCAAATCTGATTTGGATTCTGACCAATGGAAAAACAATTAAGGAACCTCCAGTTTCCACTCAAGTACACAGGACAGACCACTACTCTCACCTTTATGCCAATAGCAAAACAGTAAGGACAAATACTGTAAGTGTTCCACTTCTCAAATGCATTGGAGAACTGATGTCTGAAGGCAACTGATTGATTGAACCAAAACACCAGGAGGAAGAGATATTGATATGGAGAGGAGGGAAGGGAAAAAGAGGGGAGGGGAAGGAGAAGAAGGGGAGGAAAAACCAGTAGCCTGGAGTAGACAAAACTGGATACCTGCAAGATGAGTTTAGCTAAAATAATTGTGATGTTATGATATTACTTTTTAAAGGATAAATAGTTCTGGTGCCTGGAAGATGTGTCAGAATTTAAGAGCATTAGCTGCTATTTCAGAGGACCAGGGTCCAATTCTCATGTGGAAGCTCACAGCAGTCATAACTCTAGTCCCAGGGAACCCAACTCTTTCTTCAGGCTTCTACAGGCACCAGGTACTCATGTGGTACACAGGCATATATGTATGTAAAATATACATACATATAGAACATTTTTTAAAAATTAAAGGTAATTCCTCACACCCAAGAGGAATATGTGTTGGGAATACTAGCTTAATACTTGAAGATTGATCAACACACAACACAGTTTACAATGTGATCTGGAAAAGGAGGAAGCAAGTATATGGAGTGGTTAGAAATCCCAATGTTTTCTTATTAAACAATGTTCTTCCATGACTTCTATTTAGCATTATATAATTATTAAATTTCCACACTGAATGAATCCTAGCCCTTGCAATAAAGAAATACAAATCAAGGCTGACAAATCAAAAGGGAAGAAATTAAAAGGTCTCCATTAACAGATAACAAGATTATCTAAATCAAAAACTCCAAAATATTAATGAAAATATTTTTAGAGCTAGTGTTTTACTTTGTCAAATTGATAAAATACAAAGTCAACTTGTGTACGTGTTAGAAATCCATACAGTGAAAATAACAAAACCAAAGTCATGTTCATCAAGTGCTGGAGAGATGCCTCAGTGGCTAAGAGCATATACTACTCTTACAGAGTGCAAGAGTTGAGTTTACAACACTAATGTTGGGCTTTAACTACAGTTTCAAGGAACCCAACATCCTTTTCTGGACTCTGTGGGTACCAGCGCTCATATATACACACATCCACACACAGACACATGGTTAAAAAATAAGTGTTTTTAAAAATCATGTTAAAAATATCAAGTTTTTCCATGTGAGCCACATATTCAACACACTGATGATCTATAACGACCTTTTGTGTTGCTTTTGAAATTCTCCTGTAAGTCTAAAGTTATCTAAAAATAAAACATTTTCTAAAATCATTAATTGAGACAAAGTAATACTTGGCTATCTTAAGGAAGCCCTTTGGCTTTGAATAATATGAAGATATTGGGATGATGTCTATAAATCTTTATCTCTTAAAAACATACATTTAAATTTTAGATAATTATGAAATTACTAAATGATAGCCACTATCACATTATTTGCCTTAGGCAAGAATTATGGCTATTAAATAAAAGTATCATAAAGAAACCAGCTGTATCTCCCCATCATGTACTTACTAAATAACAAGACAATGATGTAACCTGACAAACACACCTTCACTACTATTGCCTGACCAGATGCATGGAGATGGGTATGGTGCTGGCTCTACATATGTCTGCCAAAAATACATTACTTGAATCTTAATCACATAGAAGCATCACACAAAACCAGACTAGGTGACATTCTATTAAATAACCCGTGTTCTTCAAAAAATGTGGGACTCATGAAAGACAAAGTCAGCCTAAATTACTGCTTCAGACTAAAAGGAGACTAACAAACCATAAGATGTAAATGCAAAATGCAGTCTTGAACCATAAAAAAAAATTCTCTTTTCCTGTTAAATGTAACAACAGTCCTTTGGAAATTTAAAGTTCTTGATTTTGTATCATAGGTATGTAAGAAAATATTTTTGTCTTTAGAGACACAAGGAAGTGTCTGAATACAAGGGGATGTTACACCTGTAGTTTACTCTCAAATAGTTCAGAGAGAATAAATCATCTACACACATGAATATGCATGTATGCATATGTATGTATAAGGAGACATGATGCTAGAATATTCATTATGTCCATATAGCATTTGTGTGTAGCATGTGCTATATTTATAGACTATATTTATCTGGAGAAAGAAAACGCTGAAGCAAGTGTGTTAAAGCGTTAACACTGAGGGGGTCTATGTGAGTGTACATAAATATCCTTTATAGCATATTTTTCAACTTTTCTAGAAGTCTGAAAGTATCCCACCCCCAGAAATAATTTAGTATAAAAAATGGGAAATGATAACTTTTGAATCCACATATTCCCACCTAATTTCTGTCTGTCCCAAAGCAAAACTTCTCCACAAACCCATCACTCATTACACCATCTTGACCACTTTAGATTTCCTGTTGCCATTCTACCATATCATCATAAACTTGGTGTGTTAAAACAAAGGAAGCTTATTGTCTTGAGTTCTAATGATCAAGAGTCCAAAATGGGTCTTCTTGGGCTAAAATTGAGGGCTTGACACAGCTGCATCAGGCTCTGTGCAGACTCTGGGGCCGTGAGCTTCCTCACCTCTGCCAGCTTCTAAGGACCCCTCTTCTATCTTCAAAGCCAGAAGCACGACACCTTCAAGCCTCCCTCTGACTTCCTCTTTTGATTCCCTTTTCCACTCTGAAGCATTAGAATGGGTCCTCTAACATAATCCAAGGTGATCCCCCCATAAGATCAGCTAATAGGGAGACTTAGTTCCATCTTCAGCCTGTGTTCATCCTTGCTATGTAACAGAAGGCACAGCTTCCTGGGACTGGGAAGCCAAGCTCTTTGGGAACCATTATTATGCCCATCATGGGTAGCCTTTGCCATGAATGCTGGTAAGTGTGGCCTATATCAGCATCCTTCCAGATAATCAGGTCACCAAGCTAACTCATCCAGAACTATATCTCTAATTAGTTGCAAATACTGTTATCGATACAGATGTAGCTCCCTTGGTCTTCCCAGGAAGCTTTATTTATTTCTAGCTTTGTTTGTTTGTTTCAGGAACAGCCTTTCTTCCTTTGACTGTTAGTATCATTGTCTAACTTAGCCTATAAATTGGAAGGCTGTTGCAGACAAATAAATTTTACTGATAAGAAAACTCTTCCTAATGTTTACCTTAAATTGCCTTTGTCGAAGTGTTATCATATTTCTTCCTGTCATCAGTGTGACAGTAACAGAAAACAACTAGTCAATATCTACTTTATAAAACCCTTTTAGATTTAGAGTCTGTCGTTCTATTCCTCCAAAAGCTAGATAATATGTCAGCCAACCAACCAATCCAGGGCAAAGACAAGTCAGGCTGGATTTTTAAGTGATGGAGTGATAGAGTCGCGTCCTAAGATAAATATGCTCCATGCAGGCTCTGGGACTGTGGGCTTCCTCACCTCTGCCAGCTTCAAGAGACCCTTCTTCCATCTTCAAACTCAGAAGTGCATTACCTTCAAGCCTCCCTCTAACTCTGACTTTCTCTTCTTCCTTTTTCCATATCAAAGGATGATTAGATCAGGTCTTCTGGAATAATCTGGGATGGTTCCCTCAAAATTGACCTGTGTGGCCCCTTCAGACATCCTCCTTTGGTCAGCACACATCTTTTCACCCCTCACCTGCACCTTACTGTTTAGATTACCCTCCCTCACGTCTGGCATAAAGCACCTCTGAGTAGCCTGCATAAGCTCAACTCAGACCCCAAGGCTTGTCCTTTAGTCACTGGTGAAAGCTTTCTCATTTTTAAGACGGTGTGTGTGTGTGTGTGTGTGTGTGTGTGTGTGTGTGTGTGTGTGTGTGTGTGTGTGTGCAGGTCCACATTCATAAGTGTGTACAGGCATATGAAGGTCAAAGGACAACCTTAGCTATTGTTCCTCAGATGCCATGCACTCTGTTTTTTGTTTTATTGAGACAGCACATCTCACTGGCCTGGAACTATGCAACTGGGCTAAGGATGGCTAGCCAGTCAGCCCCAAGAATCTCCTGACTCTGTTTCCCTGGCATTTCCCATGGCACCATGCCCAGATTTTATTACATAGGTGCTGGGGATCAAATCCCTCTGCCCCATGATCTGTGTGTGTAGCCCTTGAGTCTTTATGATTCTGTTTTCTTCCCCGGGAATAATTATTCATTGTCTTCTCTTTGCCCTTCAGGACATACTTGTCCCTCTCACAAGCAATTAACTTATGGTTCTGTAATTGTCTATACTGTCACTTTCCTCTCTCTTTTTGCCATTAGGTTTTAATTTTGTTTTTATTTAGCTGACATCTGGTTGTTAGACAGTGCTGGCAAGGCAGGACTCACTAGCCAGTTAGTCTAGCCTACTCCAGGAGTACCAGGCCAATGAGAAACAGTCTCATACATGGGGGAGGGGGGACAGCTTCTGAGGAATAACACCTGGGGTTGATCTCAGAACTCAATCTGTACCAGAACCAGGGGGTTATTTCTAGAGGAATATCATTAACTTCTTCTCAACTGTATTCCATTTCTTAAAATTGCTGTTGTGAGACTCTTAAGAGCAAAAAGACAGAGATAGGACAGAAACCATCTCTCTTTTTTAAAATATGTAAACAGGAACTAGCCTCCCCCTAAAAAAGAATAACTAAGAAAGATAACAAATAAAAATCATCAGCACGGCTAAGAAAACTCCACTGAGAACAGAAACAGGGACAGTCCTCTCCAAAACGAAAGCATATAGGGTATTGACCACGGGAAGAGTAAGATTTATATGTGAAAACAAACTCCCCAGAAACACTCTGAGCCCTCCCTTCTAGGCAGAACCATCAATTATGATTATTAAGTGCCTGCTCAGCTGTGGTGTAGTGGAAGAGGCAGGGAGGTTCGGTATCTAGGCAACAGACTGGAAACTCAAGGGGTAGGAGTTGTGATTCTGGCTCCTCCATAAAAGTGATAAGTGGCCTTGGGTGAACTCCCTGCCTTGTTTTCTTCATCTGGAGGGAGGAAAACCTGAGAGAACCAAACACTGCAATTGAAGAAATGTGAGCTTATGGCACCTGGGGAGTGACAGGATCATGGGGGATCAGCCTTCCAATCATATCAGTTTATTAATGGTGTATGGCTGAGTATTGTGGTGATAGATAGGCCTAAGACACAAATTTAAACATGTGGTTTTTAATTCTATGGAATCTAAGGGGAACCTCAAGTTCAGAAGCCCCTATCATAAGTACCCTAGAGATTTCCCCAGGACCCTAGACCACCTGCTTTGCCCCAGCTCCAAAACCACTTTGACAGTATCTCTACTAAATTCCAGATTATCTTGGAGTCTTTTTGTTTATGCTGCTTTTTTTTATAAGTGTCCAAACAGCCAGAACTCATTCATGTATGCATCTTACTATCACAGTGTTTCTACGCAGAGTATGGTCTTCATACACACTTGTTAGGAGGTAGGAATGGATGGGGGGAAAATGAGTAAAGAGATGACCAAGAAAGAATGAGCCAACTGAGCCTGGTGTGTATCACAGAGGCTTCCCCATTCACTGCTCTGATCCTATTTCACTCAAACAATGAAACTGTGTTGAGTGAGACAGGTGACACACACAAGGTACAAAGCCACTCAGAGAGGCAGGGATTCCAGGAGCAAGTGACAGAGAAGCAGGAAAGAAAAGCCTAGGTGTGAAATCTACTAGAGACTACGGAAATTCCAAGAGCTGGAATAGACAGAAGAAATGATGACAGTAAGAGTAGAAACACATGACACCCTCTGTTGGGGAGAGCAGTAATTTGGAGTAATTTGGGACAGAGCAGGTACTAGTATAGTATGACTGAGTGAGCCAAGAACACAATTAGTCTGCCTCTTCTCCAGTCTGTTTCCCCCACATAGGGTGAGAAACTGTCTTTGGGCTAAACTAAGTTAGTGGAGATGAATGTCACCAAACCACAATTCACAATAGTGATAAAGGAGAGAGAGCTTAAGAATCTATCCATCCATCAGTGAATGAGTGAACAAATCAAGTGTAGTCTATTTATGCCATGGATTATCTAGCAATGAGAAGGACAAGATAGGTTAGAAACATGCTAACACATAGGACATTCAGAGACATCATGCTAAGTGAAAGAATTCAGTCATTGAAGGTTATAGAACAAAATATTCCACTCATCTGAAATATTCAGAACATACAAATCTACAGACAGAAGTCAGACAAAAGGCTGACCAAGGCCAGGGTGGGCATGGAAGAACTACTGGATAGGTATGGATTCTTTGTGAGTGGAAATGTCTCAGACTAGAGACAGGATTTGCATAGTAGATACTACTGAACTGTACACTGCCAAAGGGTGTTTTATTTGTATTTGGCCTCAACTTAAGAAAATGCCCCAGTGGAATACACAACCATCTTGATGAAACCCACTGTTGGGATCTTACTGGATCTTAGGAAGATTGAAACTGCAAGCAAGAGCCTCTCCATCTCCAGGCAGGGCACCATGAACACTTCCCTCCTGGATCCTCCACCCATCAGATTTCTCCTTTCCTCTCATAAATGTAGACTCCAGGAGGGTAGAGATGGAACAGGCTTATGTCCTGAACCCAGCACAGTGTCCCAAGCAGTGGAACTGCTAAGTACCCTGCAGTGCATTCCCCAAGCTGTGGCTCACAGTCTCTACAAATCTCTTCAAAGACAGAGAAGAAGCCCCTCCTCTGCATTCACCCCCAGTAGCTTCCCACTCTCTCCTACCCTGAACTCAGGCTTCAACAGCCCATCTCCTCACATTGTGCCCATAACTTCCCCCTCAGATTCAAGCCTGCATCCTACTTTGTCAAGGCCACCACACTCTTTGGTCACATGGCCTTAGCACATGTGATTTCCCACCTTCATAGGAAGGTGACATGTGACAGACTATCCTCATCTACTCCCACTCTTGCCTCCCTTTCACTTCTTGTGCACCAGCAACTGACATCTCCAGTCCTACCTGGACTAGGTGTAGCCATGTAGCTAAGTTCCAGCTGAGCAACAGCATGTGTTGAGCTTCCAATTCATTTCTTGAAAGACAATAGCATTCTTCTTCCCACTGGTTCCATATGGAACCCCAAGAGTGGCTTTAGAAGCCAAATGTTGAGGCTGACAGAGCTTCCCACCAGCCTTGAGCCTCTGGACCATCAGGTGGAAAGAGGCCTACTTCACCAAGGCTGCTGCTGTTTGGTACATTTGTTAAAGCAGGTCAGCTTGTATCCCAGACAGTCTATACCCATCTTAACTGAATCCTATCAAAGACTTTCTTTTGGTACTCAATTTTACCATGTAAATGTACTAATTATTAACATAATATCAACTTCCTAAATGAGAAAAAGTTAACATGCGAAGTACAGATGATCCTTAAAGAGAAACAACAAATTAAAAAAAACTCCACATGACTTTGGGGAAAGTGGCACAGATCCATGTTCTCTGATGAAGAGTCGTGCAAGGTCAAGAAAAGCCACAGAATCCGGTGATTCTTTGATTGATTCTCTTTCATTATTTTTACTATTATTTAGAACGGTTCCAAATAATACAGTTATAGCCCAGCAGCACATTACTCCCTCCAAATATAACTGTCATTCCTGTAGAGTAAGTTTCAGAAATGTTTATATATTATCAAAATTAAGTTTCAAAATGAGCTACAATATCTGGGAAGGGAGGATAATAATATTTCACAGAAACTAATTGGAAACTTGTTTTGAAATAAAGTAGTTATTATTTCCATCATGGAGAGATGAAAGCGCTGAGATTTCCTTTTATCTCACCCAGCCTCGTATCTTACATTATTTATTCAAACTGAAATTAAAACCTGGCCAAATCCTACTGAGGCACTGCCTATCAGTTAGAGATTATTCTGCTGGAAATGAACTTTTGTTCACAAATTTCATTATGCAGTTACAAATGACTATTATTAAAATGTAACATATAAAACTAAACTGTCTACCCCCCCCCCCACTACTGCACAAGGTTCACTCTCCCTTCTAGCATTATTCTTTCTCTGGGACTTAGAGCACCATGTTGTCCCCTGCCTAGTCCCCAAACATCTAGAAGAATCTACAACACTCTTCCCTTGTCCCATGCTGTCCCTGATCAGCATGCTCCATAGGTTCTCCTGCAGAGTCCCTGAGACCCTTAGTGTCTTTTTTTTTTAATTGCCTCAGTCTTCACATTCTTAAAAACAAACACCCAGGAAAGTTCCCTGGCCTGATGATATTACCAAGACCTGTCTTTACTTTTTTCTTTTTCTTTTTTTTTTCTTTTCAATTTTATTTCTATTCTTGAACCAGGGTCTCACTGTGTAGTTCAGGCCATCTCCAAACTCATAGTCCTCTGCCTCTTCCTCCCACATGTTGGAATTATAGGCAGATAATCACCTGCCCTCTTTTCACATTTTCTACAGGCTTAAACTTCAGAATTACTATTCTGAATGAGGTGTTGGCCCTCCTGCTGGTTTCTGAACCCCAACCTAAGCTCTTTCCTGTGTCCTGGTCCCTAAGTCTGGACTATTCTTTCTTGTTCCTTGAGTGTCCACCTCCAACTTGTCCTTCCAATTCCTGTATAGGCATAACTTCCCCCACAAGATTTCCCAACCTTCCTCTTGGCTACTGGGTCAACTGCAGCTGTATCATCTGCTGGTAGTTAGCATTGTGGCTTTCTCTTTTTCATTTCCTCCATCTCCTGTGGGGCCAGGGGCATCTCCAGTAGCAAATACAATGACAGCACAGAGCAACTGACCAATAAATGTCTCATTAGTCTAGGATTGAGATTTCATTATGGTGTCTGGCCTCTGGAAATACTAGTTTCTCACGGGAATCCTAAAGAATACTCAGTACTCACACTCCCTGGCATTAACTTTGCAGCTCACCAGGACTCTCTGTGGTTCCTCATGCTGGGACCTTTCATTCTTGTCAATTTGTTTTAACTTTTACCGGTGTTTAAATCTTGTCGTATCTGGAAGGCTTCCCCCATCATGTCCTGTGTGGATGCCTTTCACATCCAACCCTCCAGAGATCTCTGAAGTTCCTCATCTCTCAGCAAGTGCTAATTTGGTGTGCACTGGTTAACAGGTAGAGGAAATCCCCTGGCACAGGATGGGTACAACATAAAGACTAGGGCATTCTCAACCTTAGCTTTTGTGGTCTGGACCTAGATCACTGTTCTCCTCAGAGCAGTGGCATGCCTTTATTTTATAAAGGCCTCACACTGGTACTGGAGAGATGGCTCAGCAATTAGGAGCACGTAGTGCTTTTGCAGAGGGCCAGAGAGTGGCTCCCAGCACCTACATCAGTCCATTCACAGTCAGCTGTAACTACAGCTCCAAGGAGTCCAAATGACCTCTTCTGGACCCCTAAGGCCTTTGTATTCATTTGTACATAGACACACACCTATACACATGATTAAAAGTAAAAATCTTAAAGACAAAAACAAAGTTTTAAAAGCTTCATACTCCAGTCCCTGAGAGTCATTTTCAGTCAGCTCAGTTCATCTTTTCTCTCTGCCAGTTGCTGTCAATAGTTCCTTTTTCATCACAGCCTTCTAAATTTATGTCTTGCCTAGTTGTTTGTCTTTCTGTTTGTTTAACTGTGATGAAAAGTAGAAGTAAGAGCAGATTTTCCCTGGGAGTAAGTCAACTAGCTCATTTGTCACAGTTTTCCTAAAGAGGCTCTTACTTAACAGGTAAAGAAAAGAGCTAATCACTATTTCTGACCTTGGCTCATAGTGACTGCAATATTTGAGGCATGAGAGCATCAATTAAAAAAAAAATACCTCTCACCAGGCATTGGTGGCACACGCCTTTAATCCCAGCACTCTTGGGAGGCAGAGGCAGGCGGATCTCTGTCAGTTTGAGGCCAGCCTGGTCTCCAGAGCTACACAGAGAAACCTTGTCTCGAAAAACAAACAAACAAACAAAAAAAAAAACCTCTCTTCCCTTCTTAATCTAAGAGCTACTGATAGCTCAGGAGACAGATCAAAAATGCCAACTCTGTGATAATAACCAATAAGGCTGATTAGAGAATTTAACTAATTCTCTAATCAAAATCAAACACAAACCCACTTTTCCAATATTCTTTCTCCATTAGGCAGATTGACCCAGCCTCAAGCATTGTTAGGATAATGCAAGACCCTCTCACCAGGCAATGGCACTTCTGTGAGTCTCCAGCATGTTGGGATCCTGAGGATAAGACAGAGAGAGACAGAGAGAGAGAGAGAGAGAGAGAGAGAGAGAGAGAGAGAGAGAGAGAGAGAGAGAGAGAGAGAGAGAGAGAGAGAGAGATCTGAGTTGTCTAGTTCTTTCTCCAATCAGAGAAGACCAGGATTGTGATGAATGTTATGGGTCTCTCCACACAGCAGTTCAGCCAATTCTTCCAAAGGTTACACCAACTGCCCTAACATGTCTGAGAGTTTGATAGGTTCAGGACTCGCTCTGAGATTCCAAGCCTACAATTCCTTGCTATAACAGAGCAATGCTTTAATATCTGCATGACACGTAACAGATTTGTTTGGCCTCATCTGGGACCAAGGTAAGTTTCTTACTGACCATTCAACCTAATCCAGGGAAGGGTTGGATTACAAAATGGGTACCCTGATAACTTGGATTCTGGGTCCTTTTCTACATCTGTTTCCAACCAGATTAGCTGAGTCTCAGTAAAAACACAGTCAATGCCACCATGAGCATATTGTATGCTATTCCACCTTTGAGAGACTGATTTCATTGTCTTCCAAATAAGTTTTTACATTTGTTACTGGACATGAGAAGACAGACAATACAAAGAACTGGACTAAATGTGCGGTAACTATGACACACACTATGGCTGACCAGGAATGAGCTCAGACTTTTCAGAACACTTGTGAAAAATGACTGGATACATTAAAAGTGACGGTACTAGCAGTGATGGTGGGCAGTGTGGTAATGGTGAACAACATGAACGTGCCACATACTAAGCCCTTAACATATATTGAAGCATTTATACTCTCAAGCCATAGGATGGTAAGTATTTACTCCTTCTTCCTTACAGGTAAAGAACTCAGGTTCAGAGATGCTAACTAAGTTGCCTATGGTCTTGCTGATGCAGGAAGTATAACAGCCAACATTGATCTTACATGGTTTCAGAGCTCTCCCTCAAGATGTAAACTGGGTTGAATTGAACATACATGATAGGAGAGTTACTTACCCCAATAAATCAATATAAAATGAGCTTGAATGTCCATCTAAAGACTCAGAAACACATAAATACTCATTATCACCTACAATCAAAGTAATAAAAAATGAACTAAAAATACACAGGCTCACTGCTTGGGGCAGATGATAAAACATTAACAAACAACAAAGAGAAAGTCATGTATCTCAACTCCTATTGTATTTCCATCTTCTTTATCAAGGAGAGAAATCTTTAAACTCCAGAGGATTGAATAAATGTAGTTTAGAAGAAATTGAAGTATAAGATAGGTAACGTGATAGCATGAGACCATCTTGCTGTTTTAAATGAGTTCAAGTCTCCAGGCCTAAACAAATTATATCCCCGAGTACCAGAGACTTCACAGATGTAATCTAGGAGTCACTGTCAGTAATCTTTGAGGAATTGTGGCAAACAGAAAAGGTTCTGGGGAAACAGATCTAGAAAAATATCATTCTGATTTTTATACTTGAGGAAAATAAGTGTATCCGTGATCTACTACCTACAAGAATGATTTTGAAACCTGATAACATTGTAAAATGAATATTTCAAATATGTGCATATCTAGAAAAGGAGGTCAGAGCGCATCCATAACAAAGGCAGGTGGAAAAGCAACAAAGATCCTGCATATCTCTGTTTGTGGGAACCAGGGCTAGTGAGAGTGAAGCTGTCATGTATACAATGAGGGATGAGAGAGAAATCTCTGAGTCTCTTTTGGGTAACAGTGCTGGGCAAATCTTTGATTTAAACTCCAGGAAGCTAAGAACTTCCTCAGAGAAGGGGTTTTTTTAGGGATGAGGAAAATGAACTCCCGTGTCTTTCCAGTCACCCAGATTAGCTGAGATTCATGTGTGACTTTTATCCATGAAACCAAGTATGACAGTTCATCTTCATTGTCAACTTAACTGAATTTGAAACTGCTGAACAGACAGACACACCTCTGGATGTATCTATGAGAGCTTTTTCAGAGGGAAGACCTGCCCTAAATACAGGTAGCATCTTGACAGTGGCTGAGCATTGGCTGGGATCCCTACCTAAATAACATGGGGAAGCCTAATGAGCACCAGAAGTCATCACTCCATCTGCTTCCAATCCATGGACATGGTGTGACCAATTGTCTTGAGCTACCATGCCTTTCCACCATGATGAATGTAGGCCCTCTTAAACCATGAACCAAAAGAGGTTCTCTGCTTAAGTGGTGTCTGTTGGGTGTTTTGTCATGGAAATAAGAGTAAGTAATACAGAGGACTTGTACTAAGGAGGACTGCTGCTATAAAAAGCTTGACCATGTACTCGTATACTGAGGAAGAAATATTGGAGAATTCAGCACTGTGGACTACGGGTGTCCTGGAACACCATAATGAGAGCTAAATGGACTTTCCTGCTGTGAGTCTGGAAAACCAGCACGGGATAGAAATGAAGATAGTAAAAACTGGGCTCATGAGGTTTTGGCAGGTAACAGGATCCTATCAGTGAGTGAGCTTGAACTCAAAAGTAATGAACTAAGTTATTTGAAGGAAAAAAATTCAAGACAGTATGATATCCAAGATCCAGAATGGTCACTAAACATAGTATTGTATTTACTCAGATTTAAAGTGAAAAAAAAGCAGAAAATGAACAAAGATTATGCAGTTTAACAAGAAAAGGAACATGAACCCAGTTCAAGGTGACAAATCAAAATATGTGGGGACTTAAGCCAGGTTAAAGTTGAGGACAAAGTAGCTGTGTTTGGACCTTGCACTGTAAAAAGGTACGTTGAGGGCAAGACCCCACCAGGAGAGCTACAGGGTATAATAATACAAATTCATTTGAGAACGTCCGAAAAGACAGAGCCATGACCAAAAGCAAAATGGTGGATGAACCTTCTCCATCACAGAGTTGCAAAGCCTGTACACACCTTCCATCAGGACTCTGCCCAATGTCATCTCCTTACAAAGGTCTTTAACCATATAAGACAGCAGTTTTTCTTTAAGGGTATGGCCCCTTAAAGGTCAATAATCACACTCCAATAATGGCCCCATACCATGAGTAGCATATGAGCAGCACATATTGGACTCTGTGGCTCACTTAATGAAAGAAGACAACACAAAGTTGAAAGGATATGTGAGTGGGTCTAAGGGGAATTAGAGGAAGAAGTAGGGGTTTATATGACCAAAATACATTGTATAACATTCTCAAAGCATACAAATATTGTCCTAGCTATGATTTATATTGCTGTGATAAAACACCATGACCAATGATGGGGGATGAGCAGGTTTATTTGGCTTATACATCCACATCATAGCCCATTATTAAAGGAAGTCAGGACAGGAACTCAAACAGGGCAGAAACCTGAAGGCAGGGGCTGATACAGAAGTCATGGAAGATGCCTGTTTTCTTACAGAACCCAGAACCGTCAGCCCAGGGATGGTACTACCCACAATGGGCTGGGTCCACCCACACCAATCACTAATTAAGAAAATGCCCTACAGCTGGATCTGATTTTCTCATGGAGGGAGTTATTTTCAGATAACTATAGCTTGTGTCAAGTTGACTTAAAACTAGCCAACACAAACATTATATTAAAGAAAACATAGTATCTGCCCCCATTGTACTCTTGACTTCTTTTATTTTCCTACATATTTCTTGCTATTATCTGATCTATATTTTACCTCTTATCCCTACCTAACATTATATAATATACAAAACTTACACATACGTGTCTACATAGTTATTACACACACACACACACACACACACACACACACACACAACACAAAGGCTGCTGTCCTCTTCTTACAGGTGTGCCTTTTAGCATATCAGTGCCATAAGGATAAAGAACTAACTTTCTTACTACTATCTCCTTCGTCAATAGAACAGTATGGAATACAGGCTTAATGCATATTTGTTACTATGTGTCTAATTTAATGGAGGTCAACCTGAAGGATGTTTAATAATGGGTTAATAGCTACATGGTTCTGTCATTGACCCTATAAAAATATTAACTTGGACCCAGATAATAAGAAAGAAAACTTAGTGAGTTCTTTCTCAAGAAAAGTACCATCACTACTATTTTTTGCTATCCCTAGCTCTGTAGCAGGCTCTTATACTGCTGGAAATGCTTATAACAAACCTAAGGGGCTGAGATTATCATCATTTTCATTTTCAGATGAGCAAACTGGGCTCAGGGAATTTAAATAGCCTGTCTAGTATCAGACAGCAGGCACAAAATGAGGCTGGGATTAAAATCCAAGATATGTCTCACTGCAAAGTACTTTCTTTTCTTTACAATACTATGATAACACCAAAACATGGAGTCCTTTTTAAATTTGTAACTGACAATAAAACTGGAACATAGATGAAAAGTCAAGATTTTGTAAGAATTTGACAGATTTGAATGGCAGGCCAGAATTTAAAAAAAATACATATGTTAGTTATAAAGGTAAGATCCAATATAGCAATTTTAAAAATCAAATATATGGGTACACAGTGGATGGGAAATAGTCATTTATTTTAAATAGACTTAGAGGCCTCAACTAGCAGCATGATCATAATGAACTAACAATGAAAAGTGGCTCTCAAATGAAATAAAACAATTTTAACTATATTGTCAGAGACTTCAAAAAGACAAGAATTTCTAGTTGAGTTCTATAGTAGCTAGACCAGGAAGGCCAAAGCCAAAATATATATATCTGAACAGTTTGTTGAACTTTGATCTAAGCAAGAAGACTAAGAAGTAAGAGATCCACCTTCACTCAGAAGTGCCGTTGAAACAAAACAAGAGAACCAAAAAGCTGTAGGGAACAGTAGCTCAAAATACAAAGCCCACTGATAACTAGTGCCTTCCAAGGCATAAGCCATGGGTTTATCTGGGAAACATCCATTCAGAGACTGCATGACAATCAGGTCCTTATGTGTCCATCCTAAACACTAAGCAATTAGGGTGACTCAGCAGAATGTTTCATTCCAGCCTCCTTCTATATATGAAGACCTTATTTTCTGAACTTCAAGCCCACTCCTGTGAACCAGTAACTGCATTTTGTGTGGTTTCTGGATTTAAAAGACAGCCTAGCAAATAAAGTCACCAAAACTTCAGTTCCCAGGAGTTGTCAATCATTGAGATGCTGGATGGAAATATTTGAAATTGGGAAGATGTTAAATCACTGGTGTCCCTTCTCCTTTTTCCCATGCCCTTCTGAAGTCTGAAGACTCTTTTTTTTTTTTTTTTACCAAAGGAACCACATAAGATTTCATCCATTTTTCTTAGATAGCAAGTTTCCTTGAATTTTTATTCAATATATAATTACTAATTTAATTTTTTTGGATTTAGAAAATCATCTAGGTGGTGGTGGCTCTTGCCTTTAATCCCAGCATCTGAAAGACAAAGGCAGGCAGATCTCTGAGTTCAAGGCCAGCCTGATCTACAGAGTGAGGTCCAGGGCTATACAGAGAAACCCTATCTCAAAACAAACACACAAAAAGAAAGAAGGAAAAGAAAAGAGAAAAGAAAGAAGGGAGGGAAGGAGGAAATAAGGAAGGAAGGGAGGGAGGGAGGAAGGGGGAGAGAGAGAGAGAGAGAGAGAGAGAGAGAGAGAGAGAGAGAGAGAGAGAGAGAGAGAGAGACTCCTAGTCCTGAACTTCCTGGGGCATAATGAAGAGTCCAGACCTTCTCTCAGGAGCTGTGCCAACTCTTCCTTCTGGCATCATTTTCACCTCTGGGCATATTGGAGAATGCTTACCGGATCCCAAAATAGCTTGTTCCTCCCATCTAGGCATCCTGGGGTTCCTGAACAGAGGTAGGTGGGGCCATGACTGCCTTGTGGCCATATCTGCACTCTACTCTTTTCCACAGGAAGCAATCAGAGTGATTAAGATGCTGTAATTCCAGATATCATGCATCGAGCTGGTATCAGCTGTTCCCTATTAGACACAATGTTCTGTTCAATAGACTACTTTGTTTCACACTGACAGTCATTTTTCACCCTGCATGGCAGAATTTCAAAGCCAAGAATCATGTAATACACAGTAAACAAACAAAATTAGACTCAAAATTGCCTTCTTTGATTTTGATATATTAATCAACTCTTTGGGAACATTTTCTAAACATTTTCAATTACATAAAAAACAGGCTGGCAACATTTTCCAACTTCAAAAAAGCCAGGCTTAGTTAAAGGTTTGTTTTCTATTCCACAGATACTCCCCATTACATATTTGCCACTGTTTCTCTTTTAGGACAGATTGATTGATAGCATCAGTTCTAAAATCTCAGCATGTCCACAGGGGACTGGAAAGAATATTTCCATCTGGGATATTCATTAGCCAAGGCAGAACTATCTATTTCTGTGTCTGCTTCTCTCTTTGGCTGCAGCTTTGGGTCTGTGCATATTCCCCAAAGTAAAGGCCTCCTGGCTGCCATTCAGTGCTCTCAAGAATAGGTATCATCTCTAGAGACAGAGGCCAAAGAATGGATCCAATGACCAAAGAAGAAAGAGGGGGGAGGAGGAGGAGGAGGAGAAGGAGGAGGGAGAGAGAGAGAGAGAGAGAAAGAGAGAGAGAGAGAGAGATCTTGATACCTCAAGGGCCTAATCCTCCTCCTCTGTTTCATGTGTTACTCGAATGAGCCAAAAATCTGGGCATTAAATTGATAACAGAAATAGAGTAGAAAACAAAACAGAAGGTAGTATTGGATCCAAAGATATGTAGAAAAGAAAGTGTACATGGACAATTTAATAGATTAAGTGACTCTGCGTGTAGACAGTTTAGCAGACTAGGTGATAACTGTAGCTGTTGTGCTTAAATTATATCTGTGGTTGGCTTTTATCAAGAGAAAAGCATAGTCAGAATTTGACCAAGACCTAACCATGCTTCCTCAAAGTTTAAGACTACCCCTGGTGTTAATTGCTCCTTTTCAAGAACTGTTTTATACACTAGTTAAGACTGGATAGTTATGAGGGTATAGTTACAGTCTGCAGTGTCACCCACAACAGCACTAAAGAATTAGGAGAGACTATCCCCACGCCCCACATCTTCCTGAGATGTTATTGCAGCTAATTCAGGTGACAGTGTGGCCACTGGTAGGTTATCCATGCTCCAGTGGATGTCCTCAGACCCATACAACTATGGCCAGCACTAACTGAACTTAATGGGTTACTGGCATGTTGGCATATGCCTTTAATCTCAACACTCAGGACTCAGAATGGGGGAGGTGGATCTCTGTGAATTCAAGGCCAGCCTTGTCTACATTGTGAATTCAAAGCATTTCAGGCCTATAGAGTAAGTCCCTATGTCAAAAAAGAAAAGACATGAAGTTAGGAAGGGGAAGTGTTGAGAGGGACACAGGAGAAGCTGGCAGGGAGAATGGGGATTGCTTATGATTATTTTTCACTGTATCTATGCATGAAATTCTCAAAGAACAAAAAGCAATGAGAATATAGATGTGTTTTCTGAGCAGAGGTTACACCCATGTAACAACTGCAGCACATGTAAAGTGTACTCTAATGCCATATATTATATTAGATGGGGCAATGTGTTTCCTGGAATTTCACCTCTATAAGTAATTAAGACAGGGAAAAAAAAAACACTGGAATGTTTTCAACACTTGAAGGAGACTCTATGAAAAGATAAAGGGTGCTAAGGCTTGAAAATGACTCAAATGTGTCCTAATGATGTAGTTCTTGGGAAGTTGGTCCTCTGTGTGATAGGGCTGACTGAGAGAAGTTTGGCCATTTAAGGAGTAGGACCTAGTGGAAGGCCTTTAGGTCACTGGGAAGCTGTCCTCCAAGGGACTCAGGGTCATGGTCAGAAAACTCACATGAAATCCTGCTCCTCAGTTATGAATTTCTACTTGGCCATGTAATTGGTTCCTGCTTTTGTTCCTACCACTGTGCCACCATCTATCATGAGGTCCTCACCAAAATAGACAGATCAGTGAGAGACCCTTGTTCAACAGAATTATGAGCTGAGTGGGCCTCTTTCCATTAAACACTTAGCCTTCGAAGGACTCCAGCAGGCCTGAGAAAGACAAACATATCGCTGATAGGTTTTGCCTTTCACCCTTCTCCTCCATTCCTTCTACCTTGCTAAACCATTAGAATACATCCCTAAAGCTAGCCACTTATTTGGTCACTTCCTCCTCATGAAGCTAAAGTCCAGCAATCAAAATATCCCTTTTGGTTACACTATTTAACATGCCCAATCAAAACCAACCAACTATCCTTACACAGGTTTTCCTCTTTTCCTTTATAAACTGCCATTTGCCTATGGGCCATGTCTGTCTCCTCTCTATCTAGAGGCAGTCCTTTGTCCCTCTGGGGCAAATATTCCTTCCCCCCTCTCCCTTATTCCTTTCCCCGTCTACCTCATCCTCTATCTCCTGTCTTTGTCTCTTATTTCCTGCCCTTTGTCCCTTTGGGGTGATTTGGGATGTTTGTCTTTATGTTGTGAATATGTGCTGCTCTCACAAGTTGATAAATAAAGCCTCTTTGGCCTATATTAAGGCAGGATAGAGTCAGGAGGGAAATGCAAGCAGAGATCCAGTAGAGAAGGGGCAGAATCTGGGAGATGCCATCCAGCTATTCAAGGAACAGTGTGCTAGCAGACTGGGAACACCACGGCCATGCAGAAATACTTAGATTAATAGAAATGGGTTAATTTAAAAGTCAGAGCTAGCTAGTAATAAGCCTGAACCATGAGGCCAACATTTGCAATTAATATTAAGCCTCTGAGTAGTTATTTAGGAACTGGCGGGTGGGAGAGAAACATCGAGTTACACTGAGGCAAATAAATCCCTTTGTGCTGAGAAATTCATCTTGGGATATCTTGTGCTGACTTCAAGTTCCTTCAAGTCTGTGTCTAGTATTTTGTTATAGCAATGAAAAACACAGAGTGGATGGCCAATTAAGTACACAGAAACACACGCATTTTTTAGAGGCATTTCTTAAAACACACACACACACACACACACACACACACACACACACACACACACACACACACACACACACGGCTGCCTTATTGTATCCTGGAGCAAAACAAGTAAAAAGAGACCAAAATAATCACTATATAAACTTCTTGCCTCTCCAAATATTCATGTTCTTATCCACCAAAGGTGTTAGTGGTTCAGGACTTCAGGCTGTGGTCACCATGAACATAGGTAAAGACAGAATTTTAAGGCCTGTTCTAGGATTCTCAGAAACATCTCCCTTCTCTATTATTAACTATACATTAACTATTTGTATCATGATGAAGAAATTCCTGGATGGCAGAAGAAACAGAGATTCACGAAAGAATTCATATACTTATCCCCTATCGAACGAAATGCTAAAGACCATCTCAGCATTACTCATACAGTTTCTAATACCTTGCCTAAGGTGGTATTTTTAATGATCCAAGGCTGGTATTGTGCATGAGGGAGTGAAGCAGCTTGGAGTTGAGTTTCACCCTCCAGGTGGGTTCCTATGGAGACTGTGCTGGAAGAAGGCTTCCCAGAAAACAGACCAAAAGTCCTGAGGAAGGTTCTGCCTTTCTGTGGGCAGAAATCAAAAGCCCATGCTGACAGCATCACCCCCTTTGTCCTGCCTTATGTGAACAGGAAGGAATGAGCTACTCCCCCATCCTTCCTCACAGACCCACGGCAAAGAAAAGCCCATAGGCAGGAGGCACTTGGAATGAGCAGGCTTTATGGAGGTGTAGCTTAAGTTTTATGTAGCCACTTACTGTTTTCCTCCTTAATATTGGTATACAACAGTGTGTCTACCTGAAGGGGCACAGACATTTTGTTCTTGGATTAAAAAACACAATCACAATCTAACTAGTGTATTTGTTACATGGAAAGAAGAAATCACTGGGGGCCAATGCCAAGGATTGAGGGCCCTCCTGGGAACATTCCTAAGGGTCTCTCTCAACAGACCCCCCTGTGCTCAGCTCACCTCCCATCCACTTTGCCTAGATGATGAATAGAAATCCAAGACTGCACACTATTTGTGGAACCCCAGCCCCTACACTTGTGATTTGGTCCCTAGTGGGCCCACTGATTAATCTCTTAACAAAACCATAACATTCAAAGCAGATACAGAGTAAAGGGGGATAATGTTGTCAGGTCCAAGCTCTGATGCCAGAAGAGGAGAGGCTCATGGGAAGCCAGGATTTGAAGAAATGTCAAGGAGTTGCAAATACATAAGACATATTTTATTCACTCTGAGAGAAGTCCACCTTACAGACTGACAGGCAGACATGTGCCAGCGGGCACACAGACACATGCTGGCATACAAAGGCCACACAGGGGTAGGCATGAAAACCTACAGACTAGGCACACAGATGCAGACTGGTGAAGGCAGTCTCAGGCCTCTGACCTCGAGGCAATGTTTATACAAAGCCTATACAAAGCTGAATTCTATGAAAAGTAGTCCTCTGTGTGTGTGTGTGTGTGTGTGTGTGTGTGTGTGTGTGTGTGTGTGTGTGTGTGTGTGTGTTTATAAACAGGTTGCATCACTCTTTACTTTTGGGTTTCCAGGACATCAGTCTCAGCCATTTTGTGCCAGAATTACCTGTCTTGGCCATATGTGGGCTAACCATATCAGTACCATATTGTCTGAATATAAACTGACCTGCAGAGAACGTTCTGTCCCCAATGACTACTATCAGGAACTATACCAATGTGGACCTTTAGATTGATGGCAGCCACAGAATAGTGACTGACTCAAGAGAGAAAGTACTTGGGGAAGATGTTCTAAAGGCACTAAAACCTCCCTCCAGACTTGATAATTAACCAATGGCATTTACTTTAAAGGGCTCATATAAACTTTAACCCTGGTGATTCGCATGAATCAGCTAACATCTATGTCTAGTGATTATCTAGCATAAAATTGAATATATGTTAAATATATGGCAAATTAATTTGGGTTCCATTTAACACAACAGTGATCTCAATTCACATATGTTCAGTTTTCTTAATCTACAGCTGCTATGGCATGATTCTGTGCCCAAGACTGTAAAGAAGTAGAAAGTTAATTTTCAGATGTCTAAATTAAGTGTGTCTGTAGGAAGACATCAACTCTAAGGAGATGGCTATGCTAATATAATAAAAGATCTGTGTCATTCCTTCCACTGACTGAAGTAATCCTCCATTCAGGTTGATGCCCTTCAGTATACTGTGCCCCAGAATGATGATGCCCAAAGAGCTTAGGAGGGAAGAGATGCTGCAACAAAAATAGACCCTGTGTGATTAATAATCATTTTATAATTTCTATTCACAAGTTTGAACATAAAATACTAACTCAAGGGTAGGAAGGGAATAATGGTATCCCCCCCCCGCCCTGCAATCAGTTCCTGAGGCAGGAAGATCATGAGTTTGAGGGCAGCCTGGGACACAGGGAAGGACCCTGTCTTAAAAGAAAGGAAATGAGAAGAAAAGACAGAAGAGAGGAGGAGGGAAGAAGAGAAGAGAGGAGAGAAGTGGAAGGGAGAAGAGGGGAAGGGAGAAAATGAGGGTAGAAAGAGAAAGAGAGGAGGGAGACTGGTAACAACAGTTACAAACTGATAGTGGCCCTTGGTACCTGGAACCAGAAGAAAACAGGCTGTGCCTGATCCTAACTCGATGAATCCAAAGGAGAAATTGTGATAAAATGATTTCATGTCACTTCAGTTAGCATGTTTTCTGTTAAGATGAGGCCAACCAGGCTGGCTTATATGACTCTTACTGTGTCATGAAGCAGCAAGTCCCAGTGCTTTCACTTGGTAATTTGCCAGCATCAACAAGTACCCAGGCTCTTCCATTGCTCCACTCTGCCAACATAAGCACAGTGCTTCCCTCTGAGGCTGGCTCTCCCCAAGGCTGTAACATAGCCCCCACAATTCTGGGCATCATATGAAGAAAAGCAAAGTGCCAGAAGTGTCTCTCTCAGAGTACACATTTTACATGGAGACATTACCTTTACTTCTGACCCCTACCAAGATCCCTTCCTCTCATCTCCTTAACCAAAACCATATCACTAGCACTTGTCCAAATCAACATCTGAAAAGGTAGCCGTTATAATTAGAGTGTCTGGCTTAGATCATTCAAGATTCACCATCTCTTGAAGCTGAGGAAAACCCAGCTCTCCCTAAGCATATAACCACAACGTTTGAGAAAATCAGAGTTCCTGTCAGAAACCAGCTGGTGAGAATGACAATGGAGTAGACAGCTTAGGGCATCTGTCACACAAATGACAAGACTGAAGAGAAGGTTTGACTCACTGTGCTCTGCCTTGGTCCACAGACCTGATGCTGTTTAACTGTGGACTGTACCATATGCTTAGGATTAGCCATTGTGGGTGTAACTATGCCTTCAGAGGAACCTGGAAAGCTGTGGGCCTCTCTTTAAAAGGCAGTAAGTGATTGTAATTGAAGCACAAATCATTGTTAAATCCTCTCATCTACATGATCTCAGAATAGACATTTCCTATTCGATTGAAAAATTAAGGATTTCCTTTACTGGAAATGTGAATTCCATTGAATTTCCAGTAACAGTTTCACATTCCAGATGTGCATTCTTAATAAGTTTATATTGGTTAATTGGACCAAATTTATCTAATGAGCTACTAAAATGGTCCACTGTTTATGCAAATTAGTAACTGAATCATGGCTGTACTAAAAGGAATATCTTATCTGACATCACCTGAATATATTTGGACATGCATTGTTTCATTTTTTCATTTGATTCTAAATTCCTCATTTATTACATTTCCCTCATTAAAAAATTGGCTAAAATAATACATCATAAAGTGTGTTCTCAATTCAAATGAGAAATGGAAGTGATGCAATATTTCACTATGTCAAGAAAGATAAAATGATACAATACAGTGACCAAGTAAGAGACATGAACTCCAGTGGCACAGACTGGGTGTTCAGTAATGCAGTGTGTAATGGGGATTGTGTTGTTTCACCCCTTTCATTTGTCTTGGCCCTACAATAAGCCTTAGTCTCTGCACTATGATTATCTTTTTATAATTCATTTTTATTCTTTTAAATTTCATTTTACATTCCAACCATAGTTCTTCTTCCCACTCCTCCTTCTGCCTCCTCTGTCACCTCCCCCCAACACACAATTTTTTTAGACGTGGAATTAGAAGTACAGAGAGGTCCTATGGCTTGCTTAAGGTCACACAATTGATAGTGGCAGGGGCAGGTTTCAAACCAGGTGAGTTCAGATCCAAGTCACTTCATAATATGCAATAACTGTTTAGCCCCGGGAGCTGCCACTAGTCATTTAAACTTGTTAGAGCTTCAGTTTCCTGATTAGTTCAATTAGGAGGAGGCAAAGAGGTATTTAAGACTATTTCTAATCTTAATCCTTAAAATATCATTAAGTGGTGACCCTTATAGACAGACATTCTTCTCCATCAAATGGTTTATATTACAATTATGACATAACTAAAACCCATATCTAGACTTTCTAGAGACTTCTTCAAGGTGGTTCAGAAGATTTTAAAAAACAGTAGCATTTAACAGGAAAAATATAACCTTAGAGGGATAAGGTCATAGTTTATCAGACCTAAATCCACTAGGTCCCAAACACTGGAGGTCTATATAGGAGGAGGCTACAGAACTGGATTCCCTATCACCTGGCTTCTGGCCTAAGGTCTTAATGAAAACCCTGAAATGTTACCTGACCTTAGGCTATGGGAAACATCCCTCCCAAGTAAATCTCCTCTCCATCTGGACCTCCTAAGGGAGTCAGAATTGCATTTTTTGAAACTAGTTCCATGAGCATAGTTACAAGAGTTCTCAAAATATCCTCCTTGAAGTATCCAAACACAGAGACACAAAGCAGACAGATACATACATTTGCAGAAGAATTAATATTAAACACTTTCTCTGAACATTGTGAACTGCCCACCCACTAGCATAGCCTACCACTGCACTTGGCGGAGGGGAGGAATTTTAAGTCTGAAAGACTGGAGTCTCCAATCCTACTTGAAGACTACCAGCAGCACTTGGCAGTACAGTGTCTTCCTGGGATCTGTGAGGCCGTTCATCCTTGCTATGCCTGTTCACTGTGTGTAAAGAGAGACATCATGTGGTCTAAGTTCTGGAAATGCCATACTGTCAGGGGCCTTTTCTCCAGCCTGCTGCCGACCACCAAGGAAATAGCCAGGGCAATGGATTGTAAAAGACAGAAACATCTTCAGTCATGACTAAAAAGAATGCTTGCAGTAAATCTCTGATGAACATCCATTTTCTCTGAGAGATCCACAGTTTATTTTGGGTGCATCTCATTATTGCAGCGATCCACAAGATAAGGAAAATCAGTGTTGCAAATACAAAAATAACTTGTGGGTTATAGTAAGTGCATTTGGGTATGCTGTTCTATGGATTGGTTTCCTAATCTCATTCTTCATGCATTAGATAATAAAGTTAATTTGTTATTCCTGAGAAAAAATGTGATGATCCCCCCAAAAGGCAAAAGCAATACAAATGTAGTGTCAAACTGTTAAAAAGAAATGAGCCGAAGAAGAAGAAGAAGAAGAAGAAGAAGAAGAAGAAGAAGAAGAAGGAGGAGGAGGAGGAGGAGGAGGAGGAAGAAGA